>NC_057838.1:66769285-67382857 GCF_910594005.1 Cervus elaphus
AGATGGCCAGAGTATTGGAGTTTCAGCTTCCTCATCCAACCTTCCAATGAATATTCAAGACTGATTTCTTTTAGGATGGACTGGTTGGATCTCCTTGCACTCCAAGGGACTCTCAAGAGTCTTCTCCAACACCACAGTTCAAAAGCATCAATTCTTCGGAGCTCAGCTTTCTTTATAGTCCAACTCTCACATCCATACATGACTACTGGAAAAACCGTAGCTTTGACTAGATGGACCTTTGTTGGCAAAGTAATGTCTTTGCTTTTTACTATGTTGTCTAGGTTGGTCATAACTTTTTTCCCAAGGAGCAAACGTCTTTTAATTTCATGGCTATAATCACCATCTGCAGTGATTTTGGAGCCCAAAAATATAAAGTCTGTCACTGTTTCCATTGTTTCCCCATCTATTTGCCTTGAAGTGATGGGACCAGGTTCCCTGTCCACAAACCCACAAGCAATATAAAAAAACAAAAAACAACAGAATCTTGTCTGAGTCTAAGAGATTCCCTCCCAGAGGCAGGGGGAGCATCGCTCCCTGGTGAACCCATTTCTGTAATCAGGGGTCTGAGTTGCTTGTTAGGTGGAGAGTTTCTGGATGGTTGGGACATGGGATGGGGGTTCCCATATAGCCCAAGGGACCAGACAGGATGGTAAAGGCATCTGAGATGTCCTCAGCAAGCCAACTCTGTCCCTTCCTTCCATCTCTTCTTTCCTTCTTTCAGGAAATATCCATTGAGTCCTTAGTAGCTACTAGGATCTGATCAAGAACTTGGGCACTATATTCATGAAGTGTTTTTGATGCTTTGACCTCTGGGGTCTTGCTGACTGGAAACCCTGACCCTCCCAGGGTAGCCAGTTCCTAGAGATAGTAAAAAACTCCCACGAGAGCACCTTTCATATACAAACTAACTAACCCAGAGCCGTAATCAGCCAGGGTCAGGTACCAGGCAACTAGGAACAGTCCGGATGCCCCAGAGTTTACTGGAATTATTCAAACTTGCCAGTTCTAAAGCTGCCTACCCCACCGTGCCTATTCCTTCCTGAGAAACCACAATAGAGGTTCTTACCCATTCCCCCCCACTCCCTGCTCCCTCTGCCTGCCTGCCTGCCACCAGGTGGACGCTGGTGCTTCCCTTCGTGGCCTGCATGGTGTGATCTGTCCTCCTCTTAGGAGCTGTGACTCACTCCCACTCGTCTCCCCATCTACTGGTCTCACCATGCCTGAATAATGATCAAACTTATATTTTAAAACAGGGACCCAGCAGGATAACAAGTCAGGTTTCTTCTCTCTCTCATGGAGCTAGGAGTCCAGTCATTATATTGCATATATTTTTCTAACTTGCTTTTTTTTTCCCACCTGATGATAGAAATCTGCTTGATTTTGAGACTGTAGTTGCTTATCAGATTAAGACAGCTTTGCTTTTGAGAAAGAATAATGAGATAACTTAATGGTGAGGTTTGGACATATTTCTAACTCCTAGTACCCATGACTACCACCCCCACCCACCCCAACATACACACACATACATCTTCCTGCATGAGGGCTCTTGCTGCTAAGTCGCGTCAGTCGTGTCCGACTCTGTGCGACCCCATACATGGCAGCCCACCAGGCTCCCCCGTCCCTGGGATTCTCCAGGCAAGAACACAGGAGTGGGTTGCCATTTCCTTCTCCAACGCATGAAAGTGAAAAGTGAAAGTGAAGTTGCTCAGTCGTGTCTGACTCTTCACAACCCCATGGACTGCAGCCCACCAGGCTCCTCTGTCCATGGGATTTTCCAGGCAAGAGTACTGGAGTGGGGTGCCATTGCCTTCTCCGGAGAGCTCTTGAGACCCTGGGAAAGTTCTGATTCCAGATCCTGCCTTCCCTGAGCTCCTCTAACCTCCTCTCTCAAAGCCCTCTGTTCCATGTTCAGAGATGCCCCTCAGATATTGTAGGGTCTTTATCAACCCTAAGCTGCAGAAGGTCTGCCTAGTCTACCTGTTAATTTTTTTCAGTGTTTAATAAATTTTTAATTTTCAGATAATTGTAGATTCACATGCAATTGTAAGAAATAATACAAAGAGGTCATAGATACCCTTTTCCCAGCTTCCCATAACGGTTACATCTTCCCCTAGTGGTTTCTGTATCCACTACATAGTGGCTTTTTAATTATAGCAAATGGTACTTCTAAAATATTCAGTCCTAAAAAAAATTAAATAAAAAAAATTAAATTAAATAGTCAGTCCTTTCCTTTGTATTCAGCTTTAATAGAAATAATAATACATAATAAGCGTCCTCTCTTTCCCAAGATCATAAAAATTTTCTCAAAAAATTTCAGGAAGAAGAGTCCTTTGAGCATCTGCCTTTTCTCCATAGAAACTCACTCTGAAAATTTCCCCAGTCAGATTCCATTGGAGATTTTTGACTCAACTGATCAATGACTTTATTGATCATGAGTTCACTGTAAACTTTTCAGTTGTTAATTCAGTCATAGATGTATTTCTTTATTCAACAAGGATTTCCAACATACATTCAAGTGTCAAGGATGGTTCCAGCCCAGGGCACACAGCGGTGGTGGGATGGGGAGGGGGTCATAGACAATAAGAGGAAAGGGGGGAGGGGTCAGATCTCCCGGGGTCTTGTTGGCGGTAGAGAATAAAAGAGTATGGATTTTGTTCTCGAGGCAATGGCACAACAGAGGGTTTAAAGCAGGAAGAACTCTGATCTGATTTATCCTTTTAGACCATCCCCCTGTCTGCTTGGTTAATTGTGAGTACATCGCGGGCAAAGAGAAATAGCAAAGCCAGTGAGGAGCTTCTGTGGAACCCTTGTTTCTTGTGAAATCTCCCGTCTCTCTCACCCCTTTCTGCCCACTGTCTCCTCTTGGGTTCTCGCTCTATTCTGCCTGCATCTAGGGTATCGGTGCCCCACGGGGCTCAGCCCGAGTCTGCTCCCACCATGCACCGCCCAGCCTTCCTCAGCTACTTGGCTGCACCCGGCCACAAACCAGCTTCCTCACAAAACCACAGAACCGCTGCTGTGAAATTTCACACCTCCATGCTTTTGCCCCTTTCCTTACCCCTTGCCACCTGTGGGCCATTTATTCTCTTTTTTTTTTACATACAGACTTTAAGACAACATATTCAGAAACTATGAATGCAGACATGCATACACATATATATTAAATATGCAGAATAGTTTGAACCCCTTAAGCACCTAGAAAGTAGAAGTTGCTCGGTCGTGTCTGATTCTTTGAGACCCCATGGATTATACAGTCCATGGAATTCTCCAGGCCAGAATACTGGAGTGGGTAGCCTTTCCCTTCTCCAGGGGATCTTCTCAACCCAGTGAACCCAGGGCTCCCGCCTTGCAGGCAGATTCTTAACCAACTGAGCTATCGGGGAAGCCCTTAAGCACCTTATGTGGAGGTATTAAGTGAGGAAATATTTTTTCTAAAATGAGTGGCATATTGATGTAAAAAGGAAAATCCCATCTTCTTTTTTATTGTGAAAGCTACCTTTCAGAAATACAATATGCCGCCACTGGCCTCTCTGCACTCACTATTCCATTTTTTTCAAGCAGTCTCAGAGTTGAATCCTGCATTCTTGCTGTATGCCAAGGGTTAGGTCATTAATACGTAAAAGAAGCTGGTGTCGAAAGGGTGGACTTTATAATTGGACACATTCTTTAGAGCCTCCTGCAGATGCTCATTTGTTCATACATCATTTATTTACTCATTTATTTGCTTATTAATTCATCTCTCCTTTTATTTGCTCTTTTAATGAACATTCCCTGAACAAAATTCATGTTGAGTTTTAGGGTCACTGAAGGGATCCAGAAAGGAACACTTTTCTGCAGATGTTAGCAGTCCAGGAGGGGAGGAGAACCTGTCCACATCGATTGCACTGCAGGGTACCAAGTGCTCCCAAGCCCTGGGGCGGGGCCACAGATACAGCCCACAGGGTCAGGGATGGACAGTTTGTTGGACAAGACTTGGAGATTTTGGGATGGAAGGTCCTACCAGGGGGCTCTCTCTGACCACCCTGGCTGAAACAGGTGGCCGTCGCCCTTCCCTGCCAGCCTTTATCATGAAGCGCAGTCGGGTGTTTATTTCCTTGTCCCTGGTTTGTTGTCTGCCTCCTACAGAAGAACCTCGCTTCGTGAGGACAGCGGCTTGCTCTGTGCTGTTTATCCGGTTTCTGGCCCAGAGCTGGCGCTTGGTAAAGAGTTATTGAACGACTGCTGGCATGAGTGAATGCGTTCAGCCCAGAACGAGTGCGTGCCCCCGAGTTGCCTGGCCGACGTCTTTTGAACCGAGAGGGCACAAAGGTAGCCCCATCCTGCCCCCCCGCAGTGTCATCTCTGGGCACACACAAGGCAGTCTAGACATTTACCAGAAGGAGGAATGAACCACGTGGGGGGCAGCTTTGGGGGTGTGCGAGGAGAGACGCGAAGGCAAGAGCAATCAGGGAAGGCTTCCTGGGGGTGGATGGGCTGGAGGAGGGGGGTACTCGGGACAAGCAGGACTGGAAACAGATGAGCCCAAGCTGTTCGAGGACCTGTTTTTCTTCCCTTCCTGAGCAGAGACATTCCCTCGCCAGAGCAGCGTGGTCTGGAGATGGCTGATGCCCAGGGAGGCTTCCCACGCCCTGTGAGATGCCCAGCAGAGTCCTGCCCCTGTCTGGGTTCAGGGCCAGCCCAGGATTCTATGCTCCCGGTCCAGGCTGATTGATGAGCTGAAGCCCTGAGCCCCACCAGCCCAGGCCCTGTGCCTCTCTGAGGTCTTACATTCATGCCGAGAGGCCAATTGCAGGTCTGTGTGGTCCAGATTGTTTCTAAAGAGCAATTTTCTGCTCTGCTGGAGCTGGCTGAATGGAGCCTGCGATCAAAGAGGGCCCAGGGTGGCTGAGACGCCGCCAACCTGCAGAGCCGGCCGCGGAGCGGAACTCACGAGGACGGCTCTGGAGAGTGTTGTCCGATGCGTGGAGGTGACGTGGAGCGTGTACACAGAGTGTTCGGGGCACAGCTGTGCATCACGCAGGCAGCTTGAGCGTGCGTATGGACGTGTGTGCGGTTTGTGTCTGTGCGGTGCACACGTGCGTTTGTGCCCAGGGATACAGGTCAGGGGGTACCTGTGTCACACACATTATCTGTGGCTCAGTTTGGGGCTGGGTCTGTGATCATCTTTGGGTCCAGTTAGTCCCTGGTGACCCCATCCGGTGAGGACACATGGCTGTAGGTTCAGTGAATGGACCACTCTCATTGCCTCCTTCCACACTGACCTGTAAATTCTTTTCTTCTTTGTTCTTTGCTATCTGAGGCTTCCCAGGTGGCGCTAGTGGTAAAGAACCCGCCTGCTAATGCAGAGACACGGGTTCAATCCCTGGGTCAGAGGAAGATCCCCTGGGGTAGGAAATGGCGACCCACTCCAGTATCCTTGCCTGGAGAATCCCATGGACAGAGGAGCCTGGTGGGCTACAGTCCACGGGGCTGCAAAAAGTCAGACACGGCTGAGCGACTGAGCAGACACTGCACACACATACTCTACTAGTTAGCCCGGCAAGTTGACACATGCTATTATAACAGAAGGAACTCCCTTGTGGACATAATGTGTTCACCTCCCAGGGAGTTTAGCACACAGTGGGTGCTGAGGAAGGAGATGAATGTGGAGAGGGACAGCAGAAAGAGATTGTGTGTAGCAACCAATGCCTGGGTGCCCCGAACACATTTTTTTCTCATTCAACGCACACAGGCGTATGAGGGCAAAATGATTCTGCCTCTTTAAAGAAACCGAGGCTCGGAGAAGCAAAATGACCTCCTCAGAGTCACACAGTCAGGAAATAGAGGAACTTGGCTTTGAACTCAGGTTTGTGTTATTCTAAAACTCACCCACTGGGACTTCCCTGGTGGTCCCCTGGTTAAGAATCTGCCTGCCAAGGCAGGGGACACGGGTTCGATCCCTGATCTGGGGAAGATCCCACATCCCTTGGGAGCAATTGAGCCCATGCACCAAAGTTACAGATGCCCGGTTATCTAGAGTCCATGCTCCACAACCCAAAACCAACCTCCAGTCACTGCAAATGGAGAAAACCCAGTGCAGACAAAAATAAATAAATAAAATTTTAAAAATAATAAAATGCTTTATTAAAACAAATAAAAGTTTCTACTTTATCCCACTGGAAGGGAAGGTACCCAGTTGAAAACAACTAGTGTTAGGATGTTGATGCATATGGAGAATTCTTTCACAAAATTTTCTTTGATGCTTTGCTTACATCTTCTCCTCACTAAATTAGAGGGAGTTTTCTTTTTTAACAGAAAAGAATCCATACCTCAGGCCATCAGCCCAGACTCTGATGTCTCAGGGCCCATCATGAAAAGTGAGACTCTCCACTTTTTAAATATCACGAAGCTTATCTTTGGATCCTCTCAGGAGGATATACGCTGACTCTGATGAGTCCAGAAGTGCTCTGGGTGGGTTGGGGCGGGGATGGGTGATAAACCGTGGGCTGCCTGTGAGCCACAGTCATCGGTGGAGGAGACACCACGTCATCCATCAGGCCCGCCAGAGATAACAAGCCCCCACCCCTGCCACCGCTCCTCTTATTACAGGAGAAAAATGAAAACCAACCGCAAATCACCTTGGCCATTTAGGTATATTTATCTTGCTGTCAGCCACAAGCAGGCTCTATGCCAATGTTCTGGGCTAATTAGAGCTTGTCCTTGGAATATATGGAGTCTGAATTCTGAATATGGCAAGTAGGGGAGCAGGTATTAATCTGCTGCTAATGTTAGGCCATGAGTCAGGGTGACAAGTGATGGAGGAAGAGGACCCCAGCAGGTGCTGACAGAGACATCCAGTTAGTTTGGTCCAAGGAAAGGCTCACTGTCCCTCCTAAGAGTTCAAGTGTTTCTTTTTATTGTCTGATGGGAAGTCACTTGTGAATCTGGAGCGGATGCCATTGTGTTTTGGCCTTCTATATCCATCCTTTGACCTCCGGGAAGCAGAAGGAGCCATGGTTGAGATGGTTGGATGGCATCACCGACTCAATGGACATGAGTTTGAGCAAGCTCCGGGCGTTGGTGATGGACAGGGAGGCCTGGCGTGCTGCAGTCTATGGGGTCACAAAGAGTCGGACACGACTGAGCAATTGAACTGGACTGAACTGAAGCAGAAAGAGCCATCTTTCCTCCTGGGGAGGTGCCCTATCTCCATCCAGAGTGGCCTTGATGGCCCACCAGCCACACCAGCACATCCCAGCACAAGGAGCCGGCATGTGGGCCAAGCTTGGCCTATGAAACCCACTCCCTCCTGGGACTTAGACTCTTGGGTGGAGACATGCTGGAATTGTGGGGGGCACTTGTACCAGTAGTAAAGACAGTGCTGGGATAACATGGTTGGAAAGTCATTGCTGCCTGGACCCTCCAAATCCCTCCTTTTGTTTTTCCTGGTTGTTGTTGTTCAGTTGCTAAGTAGTGTCTGACTCTGCGAACCCACAGACTGCCGCATGCCAGGTTTTCCTGTCCTTCGCTGTTTCCTGGAGTTTGCCCAAACTTATATCCATGATGCCATCTAACCCTCTCATTCTCTGTTGCCCCCTTCTCCTCCTGCCCTCAATCTTTCCCAGCATCGGGGTCTTTTCCAATGAGTCGGCTCTTCACATCAGATGGGCAAAGTGTTGGAGCTTCAGCGTCAGCATCAGTCCTTCCAATGAATATTCAGGTTTGATTTCCTTTAGAATTGACTGGTTTGATCCCCTTGCTGTTCAATAGACTCTCAAGAATCTTCTCCAGCACCACAGTTCAAAAGCATCAATTCTTTAGGGCTCAGCCTTCTTTATGGTCCAGCCCTCACATCCGTACATGACTATTGGAAAAACCATAGCTTTGACTATATGGACCTTTGTCAGCAAAGTGATGTCTCTGTTTTTTAATACACTGTTTGAGTCAGTTTCTGCTGTCCTTTCTGTCACTTGCAATGTAATGACTAACAGATGAAACTCAAAGAAATAAAGGGATCCCAGGGCAGGGAAGAAGAATCATGTGACACCAGAGCAAATTCCCCTGTCTTAGCTTCTGCCACAAACTCTATAGGTCTACATTCAAGTACCAGCTCAGCCAATGATTTGCTGGAGGGGAGAGGGAATTAGGTACCCTACTTAACATCTCTAGCTCAGTTTTCCTTCTATAAAATGAAGATGAAAATGATTCTTAAGCACTAATAATAATTTTAAAAGTTTTCAACTAACTAATTGGTTACTACAGGCTAGTCTTTATACTGAGGATTTTTCCCATGCATTATTACATTAAATCCTCATAAAAATTGAATGATGTAAGTATTATAGTTATTCCCATTTTACAGATGAAAAAGCTGAAACCCAGAAGTTTGGGCAATTTGCCCAAGGTCCCTAGATGGAAGACCAAATCACTGACTCTTAACTAACATGGTACACAGCCTCTCAGTTGTTGAAAATATCCCTGGCCGTGAGGGGCAGGGAGCCTTGCTCTGCCTGTTGGTTCACAAGCTCTAGCCTCTTTGTTACTTATTCTGCACCTTTCAGAGGTAACTCCAATTCTACCTGAGAAGTATTCCTGTGAGGAAGTGACCCAAAGTTTCAGGAGTCTCTGAGAGAACGAAGCAAGTGCAAGGTCTTACCCAACGTTGGGTCATGGGACTCTGCTTGGCCCTATGGACAATATGTGAACTGCACTTTCAAAAGATGGATGGTTTCTCTTGGCCTCATCTGTATGTAGCCAAAAGGAGGCCAGAAATTTTTAAGGATACTAATGCTTCAAGTGATTGAGTGAATGAGTGAATGGACGAGTCAGGCAGTGAATAAATGAATAAATACATGAATGAGCAAGTGAGTGAGTGAGATAGAGGTAAATTGGTTTCCTGCCTTATGGAGCTCCTCGGTCAACTGGAGAGCTTCCCAGGTGGCTAAGGGGTAAAGAATCTGCCTGCCAAGGCAGGAGCCTCAGTAGACGCAGGTTCTATCCCTGGGTCGGGAAGATCCCCTGGAGGAGGAAATGGCAACCCACTCCAGTATTGGTGCCAGGATAATCCTGTGGACAGAGGAGCCTGGTGGGCTGCAGTCCTTGGGGTCACAAAGGGCTGGACAGGACTGAGCGACTGAACAACATCACAAAGGATGCAGATGAACAGTAAGATGAGGAGACACCTAGGGAGATATCTGGGAGGGTCCTGGGCATGGGCACTCCGTCTTTGTAGCACCAGGGGGCATCTCCTTCCTGGGGTGAATGTGTTCACCAACAGAAAGAGTCGGACATGCCTGAGCGAGACTGAGCACCCGTGCACGCCCAGGGCAACTGGGAGACTAGACGCACATGGTTTAAATGGGCTTCTCTGGCCGTCTAGTGGTTAAGAAACTACCTGCAAAGGCGGGGGGCATGGGTTCAATCCCTGATCCGGAACGATGCCACATGCCGCGAGGCGACTAAGCCGGCGCATCACAACCATTGAGCCTGCACGCTGGAGCCCACATGCCACTAGGGAGCCCTTGCAATGCGACTGCTGAAGCCCTCGCACCCTACAGTCCATGCTCCGCAACAAGAGAAGCCACCGCAATGAGAGGCCCACGCATCGCAACTAGAGAGGAGCCCCTGCTCACCGCGACTAGAGAAAGTCAGCATGCAGCAACAAAGACCCAGGACAGTCAATTAAGCAACTAATTGATTTAAAAAACAGTATAAACAGCTCGAGAACAGTTATGTGCCGAGACGTATAGCACCAAAGCTGTGTCACTGTGGAAGATGTCTCTGTGGACTGGAGAAGCCCAGTCAAGTGTGAAGTGTGAGGAGGGGGCTGATTGGGGTGCTGAAGAATGGGTAACATCAGAAAAGCCAGAGCAGAGAGGGTCAGGCACTCAGGAGGGGCCACCTCGTGCAGCTGGAGAAGAGGAGGGCATGCAGGACACTCACCGCCTCCCTGCAGACCCACTTCGCCCTTGCCAAGGTGAGGGCGATGCCTGTAGCAGCACTTAGCCAGGAGTTATTTGTGGGTGCAGATCTAGGGCATGGATTCTTGGGGGAGAAATCACAAGGAAGGACTTCTCTGCACTTGAGCCCACAAGTGGGGTGCAGAGGTGAGCCAGACCATTCCATCACAAACATCCCGATCTGGCCGTGGCAAAGGTTGAGGCTAAACTCATCTCCAGGGCTATCCTGGGGGCCTAGTGGCTGCAGCAGGTAGATTTTCCTTTATTGGTTTTGGGGCCAGAGAGCTATTCAGAACAGGAAGAATGATGCTCAGATAAGCAAGGGCACCTGAGGAGGTGGGTGGGATCTCAGAAAGCACTCTGGACTGGGAGAGTCCATTCCTCAGCCCAACACGGCCTTGCCTTGTGACTGGGGCAGGTATCGTCACCTCTCCATTCCACAGGTTCCTCATCTTTACATTGAAGGAAGTAAAACCTTCCTCATGGGGGTCATGTGAGGGAATGTGGAATGTTCTTGGCATCACACTGGCTTGGAACAGAGCAGATACTTGGAAAAGTATCTGACTTTTCCCCAACAGACAGTGTTTTTGGTTTTGTTTTCTGGCTTTTTTATTCCCTCTCTATTTTTTGTTTGTTTGTTGTTAATTTTTGTCTTTTTAAATTTTTTTTTGTTTGTTTTTAAAAAAAGTTGGGGGGCACTTATTATTGGAAACAGAGTTAATTTTTTAAAAAATTTAAAACAGCAACCGTGTGTCTGCTTGTGGTCTGGGTAGCAAAAGTGTATTGGTCAGAGTCAGGCCAAGAAATAGATGGCATCTTCCAACTGGAGAGTTTGAGGATACTTCAATAAAGGGGATATTTATAAAAATACGGGCAGAGTGTACAAGGTATCATGCAGCACCTGAGAAAGGTGAAGGACCCCTGTCAGCACCTCCAAGCCTGAAGGGAGATGAGAGGAAGCAGTGGTCACCAGAACCCAGAGGAGGCAGGGGCTGGGTGGAGAGGGGCGTGGCCGGAGCTGCAACCTTCAGTTCGGGGACCCCCGGCCCAGAGAGGAGCCGGGGGGCTAAACACTGCAGCCTCTTTCTCCTCCCACCTCTCATCTTCCCTGGGACTCGCCATCGGCCAAACCCAAAAGAGAACCAGGGGCCCAGGGAGCCCTGAAGACTGGCTTGCTCCACAAGCATGGAGAAGGGAGGGGAAATGGACAGTGGATCCGGATGGTCAAATAGAGAGACCCAGAGAAGGGGGTCTCTGAATGCCCTGCTGGTAATAGACTTGGAGACCCCTCTCTGTCACCATGCTCCCAAACCCTCCATCTTCCAATTGCAGCCGCAGCCAGTGTTCCCCAGCGCGGAGAGGGGAGCGCAGTGATGACTACCTTCTGATGAAAGATAAGCTTGGTCTCTGCAGGGATGCAGCTTGAGGAAGAGGGTAGGACACTGTGACATCCTCTGCAGGGATGGGCAGGGCCGGACGTCGAGCGGGAGCTCTGCGGATGCTCTTCACGCCCAAGGCACCTCATGATTGATGAGCCTCTCGAGTCCAACAGGTAGGGAAATGAACAGAAATTTTCAGAAAAACATTTAATAAATTCTGGCTGGAGTCACGCAGAGAGAGACACCCTCCTCTCACAATTACCGCCGGTCATTTTTCAGTTCACACTCAGAAAGTCACAAACGGATTTGCTGCAGCTGTCAGGATGGTGGGGGCTGGGGTTTCAAGCAGGATTTACCAAGTCCTGGCGCTTGCCCTGGGCCTGGGAGGGAGGGCAGAGCGCTGAGATGGGCCAAGTCACAGCCACCGGGCTGGTCCAAGGCAGACAGAGGTCAGGGTCGCCAGCTCCTAATATGGGATGGAATGGACAGGCAGGCGGGGTGTGGGGAAGGTGGTGGACAAAGTGTCTCATGTTCAACACACACGGATGGACACACGTGGAGACCAATACAGAGACTCAGACACACACAAGGACACACGGAGACATGAAGACAGGCACACAGGAACATTCAACAGGGACACACAGAGACACACGGAGTGGGATTCGAACCCAGGTCCACCTGAATCCAAAGCCCAGCCTCTTTCTGCTCCACTGTCTAAGGCCCTAGAGATGAAGGGTCACGCTTCATGCGCACTTAAGTCCTTTCCAGGGCTTCGTTATTCTAAGTAATGCTGCAATGAATATCTTCACGTTTTAGATATGTCTTTAGCTTAATTCTCAGGAGTGAAATTAATGGCCTAGGTCTCCACTCAGGTACCACTCTGGTGCAGGGGGCAGACTCTCCGACTCTGAGCAGGTGGGATCAGAAGCAGATTGCTAGTTGTCTTACTCCCGCCCTGAATCAGGTCCCTGCTGAGTGGGAAGGGAGGGAGGCAGAGGCAGCAGGCCCTTCTAATGAGCAGAGAACTCATCCAGGCAGGGCTGGCCATCGATTGCCCGGCTCCCAGCTCACTCCAGCACCCAGGGAGGCAGGAAGGGGCGTGCATGTGTCCCCAGGAGCAGCATGGCCTGAGAGTGGAAAAGGAGGGTGTCTAGGAAGATGTGAAGGGCGCTCAATCCCGTGGAGGTGACAGCAGACCGGGAGAGCCGAGTGAGTGTGCCAAGTGCATCACGTCCTTCGTAAGACTGAAGTTCAGAGAGGGAAAGTGACTTCCGCAAGGTCACACAGCTGGCACGAAGGTCATGACTTCTGTGTCTGGAAGTCTAGAAGCCGAATAGGCAAACATTTTAACTCTCTAGGTTGACACCTCATTTCCATCACAAATTCTCTCCCTACTAAGAAGTGGGAACTTAATCATTTCAGAATCTCCCCACCCCTACTGCTCAGTCCCCGGGTTTCTATTGTTGTCTAAAGAATCACCCCCAGATTTAGCGGCTTGCAAGAAGAACTGACAGAATAACAGAACAGTCGGTTATTGTCTGGACAGGTCTGAGGGCCTACTGGGCTCAGCTGGGGGGTTCCCACTCAGGGTCTCTTGTGCTGTTATAGTCAGACAGTGGCTGAGGCTGGAAGTACCTTGAAGGTCCCCTCAGTTAGCAGCTGATACTGGCTGTTGGTTGGGACCTCAGCCAGGTCTGTGGCCTGGAAAACCTACGTGTGGCCTTTCCAAGGTCCCTGGGCTCCCTCGCAGCAGGGTGGCCAGGTGCCCAGAGCAAGTGACCCAAAAGAACCAGGCAGAAACATCTTGTTTCTTCCATTCCCTCCCCAGGCTGGAAAGAGTGGGAGCTAGGGGCTGCAGCAGTGACAATCCAGACAGGAATCCAAAGCCCGGCATAGAGGAAGTGCTCAGTAAGCGTTAGTTTCTGCTCCTCGGATCCTTGTAAGTTACCAAAGGGGACGGGAAGGGCAAAAGGCGTGAGGATTCGCGGGTTCACAGAGCCAAGCGGGGGGTCGATCGTGACACGTGACCCAAGAGGGACCTCAAGCTGGTGGGTCAGGGCTGCTGGGGAAGGTCCCAGCTGCCCCGTCATGGCAGTGTTTGAGCACAAAGCCAGGAAGGAAGGAGGCTGGAAAAGGGTTCACTCTCTCCACGGGTCCACTTTGACTTCCCCACACCGCAGATCCTGTGGGTGGGCGTTCCAGCTCTAGGACCTTGGTGAATGAAGGAGGTGGGCCTTGCTGAGCTGACTTCCGGTGTGTCCGAGTGCCTTCCTCTGGCAGGATGGGGGTGGACTAGACCCCCATTCTCGGTGCCTTCTCAGGGTGGCTGAGTCAATTAGAGGCTTTGCCGGGAGGTAGCGGAGTGTGTAATAACTCTCCTTGTTTCATTAGGAGCACCGTGTTTCATTTAGATAAATGTACTGCTGGGCAAAGGAGAACTGCTGAGTGGGTGGGGGTGAGGGTTGGGGCTGGGGGTTGGTGAGGGGGGTGCTCTTTGGCTTCTGGCGACTTTGTGCATCAGCACCTCTTCCCACTGCCCGGTGCTATCTGCAAACTGGGGCTCCTCAAATTCCCTGAGCCTCTGACCAGGTAGGTCCAGGGGGTGCCCCAGGTGACTCGGACGTAGCTGGGCCAGAGCATGCCTAGGAAGAACCGGTAAAGGAAATGAGGCTGAGGTCGCTAAGGACCCTGAATGTCACTTCAAACAGTACACGCGACTCCAGTCCACTTGTTCAGCACAGGCTGGATGTCGGGACAAAACTTAATTTGAAAAGAGGAGTTTGGAAGCAAAGCTGACCAGCTCCGGCGCTTGTCTTGCCAAAATACCTGTTCGTCCACACCTGTTCAGGGCCAGGCCTTGCTATGAGGACTGTAAGGGGGACAGACATGGGAATGGGAGCCTGAACTGTGATGGAGAGCTGCTTCTAGCCGGGGAAATGCAAGGATTAGCTCTGCTTCCCGGAAGTGGGGTCTTTTGGGTTGGGCCTTGAGGGATGAATAGGAGCTCAGCCAGCAGAGTGGGAGGATGCAGTGAAGAGAGGCAGCTGGACTTCTTTTCCCACAGGGTCTAGTTTATTCCTGTGTGGTGGCCACGTCCTGCCCTTCCCTCACAAAGCCCCATGGTGGCCAAGGTGACCCTGGTTTCCAAGGCTCCCTGGACTCAGCATCTCCATGCACTTCCCCCCACCCTCCATACACATCTAAAGGTGCTATCTCGAGTCACCCGGCAGAGTGGGACCATCCGGGTGACAGTCTTCCTCACTGTCACAAAGTTAAGGGTCCCAGCTACCTCAGAGCCCTGTGAACAGACTTGCTTCAGCTTTATGATTTTTTTTTTTCATCTCTGGGCCTATTATTCTCACATTTAATTAATGTTCCGCTTGACTAATAAGATATTGAAAAAAAAGCAGCTGGGATTGCCTGGAGGTTGGAGGCTGGAATAATTGCACATCTCGAGAAGGAGGGGGAGAGACTTGGGGGGCTGGAAGCCTTGGGAGGGAAGCAGTTAGACCTGCAGGAGGCTCAGCTTCAGAGAAACCCAGCAGGTGAGCCCGCTCCCCTCTGCACCTTCCCCTTGGCTGCACCCCCGCACCAAGGGTTTCTCATTGCTTCAGAATGCCACCACCTCAATGGTCACTTCACCCTGCCACCTCCCAGGGCAGCTGGGGTAGTGGTCCTCAAAACTGATGCTGGGAAAGATTGAAGGCAAAAGGAGAAGGGGCGGCATCACCGACTCGATGGACAAGAGTTTGAGCAGACTCCAGGAGATGGTGAAGGACAGGGGAGCCTGGCATGCTGCAGTCAGTCCATGGGGTCACAGAGTCAGACACCACTCAACAGCAACAGAGACTCCCAGGGTGTGTGTGCAAAATGCAGGCTCCTAGACCCCTGGTGGCTTAGAGGGTAAAGTGTCCGCCCGCAATGCGGGAGACCCGGGTTCAATCCCTGAGTCGGGAAGATCCCCTAGAGAAGGAAATGGCAACCCACTCCAGTACTCTTGCCTGGAAAATCCTATGGACGAAGGAGCCTGGGAGGCTGCAGTCCATGAGGTCACAAAGAGTCGGACACGACTGAGCGACTTCACTTCACTTTTCACTTCAGCCCCACTCTGAGAAGCCGGTGAGTGTAAGCCCAGGAACCTCCATTTGAGCACGGCCAGTCCAAGTGCTTCAGATACAGGCTGAACTCAGACAAAGTCTAGGAAATCATGATTTGAAGATGCTCCCTTCTTCTCTTTTATTAAAGGGGCACAATCACGGCACTGTTAAAAGAATCAGGATCCTTCCTGGCCACTCTAGGCAAGCACTCAATAAACCTTAACAGCCACGATCATTGTGGCCTTGCTTCTGCAGGGGCTGTGTCTGGTCCCCTGCTGTTCCCAGGGCCCAGGGGAGTGTTTGGCTCTGAGAAGGTGATCAATATCATCAGGAAATCGGTTTTCTCCAGGCGGCAGTTCCGGGAGGCAGAGTAGAGGGTGAGGAGCTGAAGTTCCTACTTCACCCTCCTGTGCTGTTTGAATGTTTTAACATGTACACGTATGACTTTTCTAAATTCTCAAACTTGTTAAACTGTTTATTAATTTGTTAAATGTCTCAAATAACCTTCTTGAGGCTTTGGGTGGAGAACGTGTTCTCTTTCTAAGGCTTTTTGATTAAGAGCAAAGAGTGCAAAATCTGATTCCTTATAGCCTATGGATGTCCCATTCAATCCATGTGGTCTGCGCCCAGAGAAACGCTGGTTTGAGGGATCTTCGGGGCTGGAGACTCCCGAGAGTCCCTTGGACAGCAAGGAGATCAAACCAATCACTGGAAGAACTGACGCTTAAGCTGAAGCACCAATACTTTGGCCACCTGATGCGAAGAACCTTTTCATTGGAAAAGACCCTGATGCTGGGAAAGATTGAGGGCAGGAGAAAAAGGGAGCAGCAGAGGATGAGATGGTTGGATGGCATCACCGACTCAATGGACATGAGTTTGAGTAAACTCCAGGAGATAGTGAAGGACGGGGATGCCTGGCATGCTGCCGTCCATGGGGTTGCAAAGAGTCAGACACGACTGAGCAATAAAACAACTACGGGGCTGGAAGCGGGTATCTGACACCCTCTGGGCAGAAACTTGAGATCCCTCCGTCTTCTGTACCTGCCCCATCCCCCAACACAGTCTAGTTGTTGTTCAGTGTAGGGAGCTTGGTAAAGACTTGTTTATGGATTGAAAAGGCTGGCATAAAACTCAACATTCAAAAAATGAGGATCATGGCATCCCGTCCCATCACTTCATGGCAAACAGATGGGGAAGCAATGGAAACAGTGACAGACTTTATTTTCTTAGGCTCCAAAATCACTGCAGATGGTGATTGTAGCCATGAAATTAAAAGACACTTGCTCCTTGGAAGAAAAACTATGACCAACCTAGGCAGTATGTTGAAAAGCAGAGACATTATTTTGCCGACAAAGGTACATATAGTCAAAACTATGGTTTTTCCAGTAGTCATGTATGGATATGAGAGTTGGACTATAAAGAAAGCTGAACGCCGAAGAATTGAACTGTGGTGTTGGAGAAGACTCTTGAGAGTCCCTTGGACTGCAAGGAGATCAAACCTGTCAATCCTAAAGGAAATCAACCCTGAATATTCATTGGAAGGACTGAGGCCGAAACTGAAGTTCCAATACTTTGGCTACCTGATGCAAAGAACCAACTCATTGGTAAAGATCCTAATGCTGGGAAAGATTGAAGGCAGGAGGAGAAGGGGAGGACAGAGGATCAGATGGTTGGATGGCATCACCAACTCAATGGACTTGAGTTTGGGTAAACTCTGGGAGTTGGTGATGGACAGGGAGGCCTGGCATGCTGCAGTCCATGGGGTTGCAAAGAGTCGGACACAGCTGAGTGACTGAACTGAACTGACGGATTAAAAAAGGCACTGAGGGGGCTTCCCTGGTGGTCTAGTGGCTGAGACTTCTTGCTCCCAATGCAGGGGGCACGGGTTCGATCCCTAGTCAGGGAACTAGATCCCACATGCCACAACTAAGACCCTGCTCAGTCAAATAAATAAGTTTTTTTTAAAAGTACACTGGGGCTCAGAGAGGGGCCAGGACCTCCCCCAAGCAGAAGCAGCGGTTAAGGCCCAGGCTGGGAACCGGAACTGCCTTATTTAAGAAGACAAAGCAGGAACTTCTCTGGTGGTGCAGTGGCTCAGACTCTGCTCCCAATGCAGGGGCCCTGGCTTTGATCCCTGCCCAGGGAACTAGATCCCACATCTAATGAGCTTTCATGTTGAAACTGAGACCTAGCTCAGTCAAATAAATAAATAAAAAGAAAATACATATTTCAAAAAGAAAGAAGAGGACCAAGCAGCTGTTTCCCGGATGGCTATATGGCCTGAGGCAAGCGTCTCCACCCTCCAGGGGCCTTTTATAAAAGGGGCTGTTCTTCCTTATCTCAGAGGCCATTCACAAAGGGGCTTAGCACCGCCTCTGACCCCTGCGAACTCCCAGTACCTGGAAACTACTAGTGATGTCACACTTGGCAACACCTGTGTCACTGAGAGGCCGCCCGCCCGGGAGCCACTGGCCCCACTTTTGATCTGAGTGAAATTGGGGTTGTCACTGCACTTCTCTGGGCCTTGGCTGTTGCTGTTGTTCAGTCGCTCAGTTGTGTCTGACTCTCTGTGACCCCACGGACTGCAGCACGCCAGGCTTCCCTGTCCTTCACCATCTCCCCAATTGCTCAGACTCACGTCCGTTGAGTCGGTGATGCCATCAAACCATCTCGTCCTCTGTCGTCCCTTCTCCTCCTGCTTCAATCTTTCCCAGCACATGTGTGTGTTAGTTGCTCAGTCATGTCTGACTCTTTGCGACCCCATGGACTGTAGCCCACCAGGCTCCTTTGTCCATGGGCTTCTCCAGGCAAGAATACTGGAGTGGGTTGCCATTTCCTTCTCCAGCATCAGCATCAGGGTCTTTTCTAATGAGTCAGCTCTTTGCATCAGGTGGCCAAAGGATTGGAGCTTCAGCTTCAGTCCTTCATGACGCATCTACAAGTTGGGGACGGGCACAGTAACCATCCTCACCGATAACCGTCCTCGCGGGGCTGTTGTGAGCTGATATTTGTGAAGCGTTGAGGACAGCACCCTTCACAGAGTGGGCCCGCGTGTCAATCAGCCGCGGGACGAGAGGCCTGCTGAGCCCCGGGAATGGAGCGTGCCTGTTCGCCTCCCTCCTCGGCCCGTCCCTCTGGAAGTCCCGATCAGAGCTGTCTGCATAATGAATGTACCTCTCAGCCAAGCACGGCTGAGACCACATGGCTCTGACGAACGAGGCCTTGGCGACAGCACCACCATCTATGCAATTAAGCAGCTCCATGGTGCCGGGGAGGTGACTGACAGGCCACCAGGATGGGTGGGACCACAGCCCAGGCCAGACGGGGCCTCTGCTGAGACTGGACTCTGTGCGCAGGGGCTGACACCCCCACCCCGCCACCCTGCCCGGACCCAGAGTCTCCTGGGCTAGGAAGGCCCCCTCCTTCCAGGAGGGCCACATACGTGCCACATGTTTCATGATAATGCTGGTGTGACGCAGGAGCTGACATTTAATAAGCATTTAGAGAGCGCATTTCATGTTCAACCATAAGTACAGTGGTGACTCCTTTAATAGACAGGAAACCTGGAGCCCAGAGAGGCAGAGGTACTGACCCAAGGCCACCCAGCTGGGCTTCAAGCCCAAGTCTGTCTGTTCTAAGACCTCTCTCTGAAAGATTGCCGTGTTGCCTCCCACGCATTACTTGGGTAAGTTCCTGGGTGGGCCTCAGCTTCCCCATCTGCAAAATGGTCCCAGAGGACTGAAGTGGATGACCTCCAAGGGCTCATTCTGCAGTCGTGTTTGTGGTGAATTAAGTCGTCTGAGGGTTTTTTGTTTTTTTTTTAATCATCCAGGAGGCTGAGCAGGGGCCGGTCTTTGAGCTGAGACTGAGCCCTGCTGCTTCTCAGAGACTGACATGCCCACCGTGGCCCAGGAGATAATTAACGATACACTGGCATTTCCCAAGAACTTACCATGTATCAGGCACGGTTCTAAGAATGTGAATTATTTTAATCCTCACCTTTCCCTAATGTACACAGTCTACGCAATGCAGACTACCTGCAATGCAGGAGACCGGGGTTTGACTCCTGGGTTGGTAAGATTCCCCTGGAGAAGGAAATGGCAACCCACTCCAGCATTCTTGCCTGGGAAATCCCACGGACAGAGGAGCCTGGTGGGCTACAGTCCATGGGGTCGAAAAGAGTCGGAGACGACATAGTGACTCAATCACCACCACACAGGCTACAACCCCTGTTTTCTAAGTGAAGGGACTGAGGCGCAGAGAGGCTGAACAGCTTGCCTGTCCAGAAGCTGCGGGTACCCCTCCCAGCTCCCCTCCCCAGGCTGAGGCACCCACCCCCCGGCTGCCGTGAGCGTTGCCCACTAAAGAGCACAGCTGCCCCCTTCTCCTGACAATTGTCCTTGGCCGATGGGACCACCTCATCCGCAGAGCCCTCCCATAGGGCACAACTCTTGGGCAATGTAGACACGCAGGCTGGCTCATCGCCCCAACAACGAAGCTGTCATGGGATGAGCTATGTCCCCCTGAAAAGCTATATCCAAGTCCTAAGCCTCAGTATCTCAGAAGGTGACTTTATTTGGAAACAGTCATCGCGGATGTAATTAGCTAAGGTGAAGTTGTAGGGTGTGTCCTTAAGCCAACGCAATTGCTGTTCTTGTTAGAAGGGGAGAAAAGACACAGAGACGGAAACACACGGGGAGATGGCCCGGTGGCCCGGGAGGCAGACATCGGAGTGATGCCCTTGTAAGCCAAGTCATAACCAGAGGGAGGTAGGGGGCAGCGCTGGTGGATGAGGGGTCTGAATCAACAGGATATGAGCAAGGCGGGGGGTGGGGGGTGGCTCCGGAGGAAATGAAAAGGCCCAGAGATGGAGCTGATTATAGGGAAATGAAGGGGGAGTCTCGGGGTCCAGGGTGACGTGACAGTCCCCATGGTGAGGTGGCAGCCTCTGAGAGGCCCTGGGCACAGGAAAGTGAAAGTCACCCGTATCCGACTCAGTCCATGGAATTCTCCAGGCCAGATTACTGGAGTGGGTAGCCTTTCCCTTCTCCAGGGGATCTTCCCAACCCAGGGATTGAACCCAGGTCTCCTGCACTGCAGGCGAATTTTTTACCAGCTGAGCCACAGGTAAGCCCAAGAATTCTGGAGTGGGTAGACTTCCCTTCTCCAGCGATCTTCCCGACCCAGGAATCAAACCGGGGTCTCCTGCATTGCAGGCGGATTCTTTACCAACTGAGCTCTCAGGGAACTGGAAGGTCTCCCAAGCCCCTTGAGAGGGGTGGTGAGGCAGTGAGGCACTCTGTTCTCTCCTAAAGGGTCAAGGCATCCTGGGACTCTTGCTGAAAGCTGTTTCTGGCTGCTCTTAGGTAGCGTGAAGACCCCATGACTGTGTTGTGATCTGCGTGGCCCTGCCAACCAGCCAGCATCTTCTCTTTACTTGTGAGTGAGAGGTTACTGTCTGTCTCCCCTCCGCAGGCTCCAGGATCAGGCTGGCTGGGCCGCAACAGTCGGTCCTCTCTAACACGTGCTGATGGCTCTCCTGCAGGCGTCCTGTCTCTGAAAATGCAACCCGCTCCTAGCAGTTGCTTCGGCAAAAACCTCTGGGGTCCTTTCTTTTTCTCATTTCCCACGACCCCTCCAGCAGCAGATCCTATTGGCTCATCCTTCAAAATGTATTCAGAATCCCACCCTTTCCGCCAGCATCAGTCTGGTTCAGCCACCATCTCCTCTCACCCCAGCAACTGCAACAGCCTCTCCGCGGGTCTCCCTGCTTCCACCTGGGTCCCCACCCCCGTGAGCTATTTCCTACCGGATGGTTCTTTTCAAAACTGAAGTCAGATCATGTCCCTCTGCTTCTCAGAAGCCTTCCATGGCTCCTGGCTTTAGGGAGAGTCAAAACTCAAGTTCTTACCGTGGCCCACGGGCCCTGCATCTCCTTCCTGTGTCTCCTCTGCTCCTCTGACTGCCCCGTTTATCACTTAGAGTCCTGAGGGCTTTGGTTGTTTCTTGAAAACACCAGACTCACTGGGACAGCTGAACCGCAATACCCGCTATGACCTCTCGCCCCAGCCTCCCCTTGTTGTCGGACACTGGGTCAGGCACAGTCCCCAGATCCTGTCCCCACCATCTCCTTCTGGCTGCCTTCTCCTCCGGCCCTGGTAGCCCCTGACCCCAGCAGAGCAGAGCTCCTGGGCCTGGGTGTTGTTCAGTCGCTCAGTCGTGTCCAACTCGTCGCGATCACATGGATGGCAGCGCACCAGGCTTCCCTCCTGTCCTTCACTTATCTCCTGGAGTTGGCTCAAACTCGTGTCCATTGAGTCCGTGATGCCATCCAACCATCTCCTCCTCTGTGGCCTGGGCCTGGAGCTCATCAATTTTGCAATCTCTGCTTCCTCCTGGTGGTAAGAATCAGAATTGCACTTTAAACTTGCACCCCTTCTTGCAGTCAGGAAGGACAAAAGCCCGTGAGCGGGCGCGCAGGCGCGCGCGCACACACACACACACACACACACACGCGCGCGCACACACACACACACACACACACACACACAGCCATTTAGGAATGTTGTGATGGTTTCTGGTCACAGCAAAGGGACTGAGAGTCCTGCATTTTTAAATGTGCTAAATCTGGCAACCGTAACACGCCACCACCACCCTACCCCAGGATCCTTTTCACAGAAGCTTAGATTTTTCAGACTGGCCTTTGGAGTTGTTACATTGGCTGAAGGAGACCTCTAAAGGGAGTGGCCCCCACTTCGCCCCACCCACCACAGCCCTGAGGGAAGGACTGCTTTCTCAAAAAAGGCACAAATACTGGCTTTAGATCAAATTTCCAGATTTCTACAGGTTGGCAACTAATTCAAAGTTCATGTATAACCATGCAGGTCAAGCAAAACAGATTTGTCAGGAAAACAACAGCCAGGTTTTGACCTCGGGAGCTAACTCTCCCATTTCACAGACAAAGAGACTGAGGCCCACAGAGGGGGGTGGTGCTGGTTGGTCACAAGGCCGGTGTGTGTTATCTTAGGGCCCTGCTTGGGGGTCCTATGGGGTCTTCCTGGAACACAGATCCCTGCCGTGTCCTCTACCTGCCTCTTATCTGCGGGAGAACTTGCGCTTCCTAGGCCTTCCCTGAGTTCCAGAAAGTAAATTTAATCAGAGAGGTGAGAAAATACAGAAAGAAAACAGTCAAGCAAGATAAAATATAATAGTTTAGTCATGAAATGAAGTTAAAGACATTTAGTTCCCCCTCAACGGCTGTAGATAATGGTGGTGGTGGTTTAGTCGCTAAGTTGTGTCCAACTCTTTGCGACCCCATGGACTGTAGCCCACCAGGCTTCTCTGTCCGTGGAATTCTCTAGGCAAGAATAATGGAGTTGGTTGCTGTTTCCTTCTGCAGGGGATCTTCCCGGCCCAGGGATTGAGCCAGGGTCTCCTGCATTGCAGGTGGATTCTTTACCGACTGAACCACCCCGGAAGCCCTATCGATAATATTCTGAGCCATGTTCTTTATGTTGTTTTGCAGACACTGAAGCCCCCACCAGGTGGCAGAAATTAACTGCTTGTTGACCATAAGCAGGTAACGGCCAAACAGCTGGAACCAGAAGGTTGATGATGTTGACTCCAGGTTACCTCACCACCAACCAATCAGAAGGACAGTCCACGAGCTAATAACATACACCCTCTCCTTCATCCTGTCTTTAAAATCCTTTAAAAACACAAAGTCCAGCCACTTTTCCTCTGCCTTTGGACGTGGAAGGCGAGCCTGCACTTGCCTGGAACCCAGGCATTCCGCTCCAGGTAGACGCCCCCAGACACCGGGACTCGGGGCCACCGGGGGCTTGGTCAGCAAGGCTCGAGGCAGACTCGTCATAAGAGCCAAACCTGGAAACAACCCACCGTCCACCTCCAGGTGAATATCCATCCAAGCAGAGGAGCAAACTGCTGATTCACGCAAAGCTGAATCTCAGAATTATCACACTGAGCAAAGGAGCTGGACATAAAGGAGTCCCTGTCGCAGGACCCCATTTGTGTGAAATTCCAGAAGCAGCCTAAGTCATTTATTAATGATAAAATCAGAATAATACTGGGAGTGTGTATGTGTGTGGGGTGGGGTGGGGGTGTGGGCCTGTGGACATTATTGACTGAGAAGGGACACCAGGCCGTCTGCTGGGAGGCTGGAAAGGTCCTATGGCCTGATGTATCTACACATGGAAAAGTCCACCATGCCAGATACTTAGGATTTTTGCCCCTGGCTATATATATATATGGATCCCAATGTTGGCCATATATATGTATGGATCCCAATTTAAAATTTTTAAAATATATTTGTGTTAAATTATCAAGTGTATGGACTTCATGCAGAGATCAGAGACAGTGGTCCCATCTCCTGTCTGTTTCTGTGAGCTCTCTGCCCCAGGGTTGGATTAAGACCCCTCCAAGCCCTGACAAGCTTGTGGTGAGCTCCCCTCACCCCAACTGTACCTCAGAGGATGGCCACCAAGTCAGGAACAGGGCAGGCAGAGGAGTCAGATTGAAAAGAGACTGATTTAGGAGACAGGTTGCGGGGTGAGGTGAGGAGCTCAAAAGCATCTGGTTGAGAGAAGAGGAGGGTGAAATCAGGGTTGAATCTGGAGATTCTGTGAGTCCAGGAGGCCATCCAGGTGGAGGTGTCCAGGCGGCACTTCCCTAAATGGAGGCCCAGAAGAGGAATCAGGGGTGGAGAAAGGGAGCTGGACTCTATCGGATGTCATAAGGCAGGCAGCCCGTGGGACAAACCTAGCCAACAGGTGTCATTTGGTCTGTCCAATCAACGTTCTTAAAAACGACACCAGTTCCACTTTAAAAAGTGGAGAATTTCACTTAACAAAAGTCATATTTCTAGCTTCCCTTGAATAATCAGACGATCAGGCAATATTGGAATGGTTTTCCACATGGAGATGATTAACTGAGACTTGATTAATCCAGGAAATCCCACTTGCTGCCCCTCTCTGTTGCATTAGACTGCCAGCTTTGATCCGTAGGCACTCATTCACGCATTCAACAAATCATGGTGTGTGTTCTCAGTCAGGTCCGACTCTTTGCGACCCCATGGACTATAGCCCGCCAGGCTCCTCGGTCCATGGAATGTTTCCAGGCAAGAATACTGGAGTGGGTTGCCATTTCCTCCTCCAGGGGATCTTCCCAACCTAGGGACAGAACTCGCATCTCTTGCATCTTCTGCATTGGCAGGCAGATTCTTTACCACTGAGCCACCTGGGAAGCCCTTGGTGTCTACTGTGTGCTGGTGAACTTAACGAGCAGGGACCATGATCCCTGGCTTCCTAAAGCATAGAGCACTGGGAATGAGACTGGACAAGCAGCAAATGTATAAAATATGCCAAGTAGCAGGTGGTGGCAAGAGAAAGTCCAGGGGAGGGCTTCACTGAGGAGGAGACATTGAGCAAAGACCCAGAGAGGCTGAGTGAATGAACTGAGTGGATAATCTGGAGAAGGAAGGTCCCAGCAGAGGGAAGGGCAAGCAAAGGCCCTGGGAGAGAGTCCACCTCATCAGTTAACGGAGCTGTGAGGAGGCCAGCATGGGGAGGGTGTGACTGCGCACCAGAATCCATGGGGCTTGTCCATGGAGTTTTCCAGGCAAGAATACTGGAGTGGGTTGCCATTTCCTCGTCCGGGGGCTCTTCTGACCCAGGGATCAAACTAGCATCTCTTGCATTGGCAGGCGGATTCTTTACCACTGAGCTACCTGGGAAGCCTATATATATATGTATATATACCATACCTCCCTCCGTTTTTGGCATCTCTTCCTGGAAGTTGGTATGTACAAATATCTGTGCTCTTGTTTTTGAACTCAAATACATGAAGTTCCTTCCCAGAGGTTCAGTATCACAAAATATTAGAATGCCAGATATTTATATCCTAGGGATATGATGAGGATATTACTGTTCACTGTATACCTGGCTTGGAGAAGGAAATGACAACCCCCTCCAGTATTCTTGCCTGGAGAATCTCAGGGACAGAGGAGCCTGGTGGGCTTCTGTCTTTGGGGTCACACAGAGTTGGACACGACTGACGCGACTTAGCGGCAGCAGCTGCAGCAGAATACCTGGTTAGAAAAAAGCAAATATAACATAATAAGAACAAGAATTTTTTTAAGTACTCAAATACGCCTCAAATTTTAATAAGATCCTCTGTACACTCATTTATTTGCTACTGAAAATTGAAATACACATTAAAAAATTTTATTGCAACTCAAGTTTTTGAAAACAGATAATTTAGTTAATGCATCCTGCCCTAGTTATGCTCCAGCCAATGTTTTCTTTACATTCCTTCCACACAAATTAATTTGCCTCAAATTTTTGGCCTGGGGTTTCATCTTATGGATATAAGGCTTCTAAAATAGGCAGTACTTGAGAGCTATTGTGCTTCTCTGGGTCAAACCAAAAAGTGGATCTACGGCATATTGTTGTTGTTATTATTCATTTGCTCAGTTGTGTCTGACTCTTTGCAACCCCATGAACTGCAGCACGCCAGGCTTCCCTGTCCATCACAAATTCCTGGAGCTTGCTCAAGCTCATGTCCATTGAGTCAGTGATGCCACCCAACCAATCCACCCCCTGTCGTCCCCTTCTCCTCCTGCCTTCAATCTTTCCCAGCATCAAGGTCTTTTCTAATGAGTCAGCTCTTCGCATCAGGTAGCCAAAATATTGGAGCTTCAGCTTCAGCATCCATTCTTCCAATGAATATTCAGGGTTGATTTCCTTTAGGATGGACTGGTTTGATCTCCTTGCAGTCCAAGGGACTCTCAAGAGTTTTCTCTAACACCACAGTTCAAAAGCATCAATTCTTTGGTGCTCAGCCTTCTTTATGGTGCAGCTCACATCCATACATGACCACCGGAAAAACCAGGGTGTATTGAAGTCATTAAAATGGAAACTACGTAGATTCCTAATGTTACCTGTATCAAAGTGGGAAAAAGGTGCAGAAAAAAGACATCACAGAACTTATATTGTAGCTTATCAAAATATTGATATACAGTTCTGTTTTATCATGGAATAACTTTCCCAGGCTGCTACATCATGATCCTAAAATTCCTAGGTAGAAAAAAAAGTACAAGAATAAAGATGTTGGCTACATCAACTCTGTGTCATCATTATTCTCTAGGCTAGAATTTTTAGAATTATCTCTATGATATGGGAACTTCCCTGGTAGCCCACTGACTAAGACTCTATACTCCCAATGTAGGGGGCCCGGGTTCAATCCCTGGTCAGGGAACTAGATCCCACATACCAAACTAAGAGTTCACATGCTTCCACAAAGATGGAAGACCCCACATGCCACAACTAAGACCCAGAGCCAACAGATATGTATATAGTATCTCTGTTAATACAGGCACTAAAGACAGCTTCATCTGAATCTTTCCATTCTTGATTGTCAGGGGGAAAAAATGAAATTGATTGGGTTAATAGTCAAAATAATGAAATGGATTGATTTTTACCCTAAAGAGATATAACAGTCTTCAAATCTAATGTTGGTTATTAGAATAGCCTTTGGAATCCAAGACACTAAAAAAAATAAGTAAATAAAAACCCCAAACCAAAACGTTTTGAGAAAAAAGAGGAGGCAGGGTTGAAATATATGGGTACCAAAGAATGCCAAATTGTGAGTCATTTTGTAATGGTATGGCTGCTGATTGCCAGTCCCTAAAAAATATGTTCCTGGCGTCAGTTCCCTGAATGCCTTAAATGCGACTCGTTCAGCGATGGAACATTTTGTATTTGCTCTTTTTCTGAGTGGCACTGTCAAAAACATCATGTTTGTGACAGCACATAAAAAGTACAAGACAGAACACCAGGAGTGGACTCTAATGTAAGCTACAGGCTTTAGGTGATGATGCCCTGATGTAGATCCATCAGCTGTAACCAACTGTAACCACAGCTAAAGTGTCATTGCTTCACAATCAATTTCTTATCAGCCCCCCACCCCCCATTCCATTCCTGGTTTGAGACCTGGAGGGTAGGGACTTCTCCGGAGACTGCAGATTTATCTGAAGCCACTAGGTGACTCTGCAGGGCCAGAAATAGCCAGACTCTGGGCTGAGTAGACTGTGGCCCCAGAACCAACAAATAATTGAAACGTGTACAAGTACAGTTCTAGAATCTTAGCATCAGCCAATTTGCAGACTAAGACAGGAAACGCTACACTCGAGCTCTGCGAATTTTGAGCTCTGGAAGTTCCAGTGGGTAGCTGGTTTCAAGAGGCATTTACTTCTGTGGCATGTATATGTGAATTAATTCCTTGCCAGTCAGTGAGGTTATTCACTGAGCACCTATTAAGTGCCTGCAAGCTGTGTTAAATGCTGTGGATTCAGCTGTGACTAGGACTGACTTAATACATACCTGCCTCGGGGGAGTTTGGAGACAGAAACATCAACAAACAATTCAAACACTAAGATAATTATAGGTTGTGTTATCAAGGAAATGAACAGATTTATGTGATGGAGATAATAGAAGGAGAGAACTAGGTGAGGAGGTGAAGTTTTGAGGGGAAGGCCCCAAATTTCTCAAATAAGAGCAGGCTCTTAAAAGCAACCTTCAGGTGGCCTGTGCAATAACGCTGACGGGAAAAGTTTAAGGATGCCAGTAACACACGCTTTATTACCTCCCCAGATAGCAGGCCTGGAGGCAAAGGTGAGCTGCAAACTCCAGGCTTCTTCAACTGAGACGGGGTGGATGAAGCCACAGCCAGGAGACCAGTGCCTGGGAGCCCAGGACTGTGAGTGGTGGGGGAGCAGGAGGCCCGGGGCCTTAGGGTCTAGCAGGTGAGTGTCTGCCCAGTGTGACTTCAGACTTCCCGCCTGGGGACGCCTGCCCTGCATGTCCCAGGGGAGAAGCTTGGCTTTACCCCCTCACTGTGGTTGACACTCATTTGCCCCTGGCAGATCTGCATACACTTGTCACACACACACACACACACACACACACACACACTCTCATACATCACAGACTCGTTCACCCAAATGTTCACATCCACACGTTCACGCTTGCATACGATTCCCCTGCTCAGACTCCTGTGTTCACACACATATATTTACACATGTGGTCATAGCTTACACACTCAAACTTTCATATCCACATGCTCATTCATTTACCCACGTATTTATACACCCTCAAACGTATACACTAGATGCTAGGTGCTCAGTTGTGTCCAACTCTTTGCCTCCCAATTGACTGTATCCTGCCAGGATCCTTTGTCCATGGGATTTCCCAGGCAAGAATACTGGAGTGGGAGGCCATTTCCTTCTCCAGGGGACCTTCAGGACACAGGGATCGAACCCGTGTCTCCTGGATTGGTAGGCAGATTCTTTACCACTAAAGGGGCAGCAGAGGATGAGATGGTTGGATGGCATCACCAACTCAATGGACGTGAGTCTGAGCAAACTCTAGGAGATGGTGAAGGACAGGGAAGTCTGGTGTGCTGCTGTCCATGGGGTCACAAAGAGACGGACATGACTTAGCGACTGGACAACAATAAACATACACATTCACACCTTTAAAGGCACACACATTAATATAGTCACACAATTTTATACTCAAACATACTTAAATCTGCTCCCAAACATACACCCTCAAACAATTATACACACTTCCACTCGCACATAATCAGTCACACACATTTACACACACAAACATTCACACATGCTGCTATATCTGTGCACGTTGATTCACACACATGTAATTAAAGCACTCATACACTTACACACGTACTCAAATGTTCTACACCTCACACACATTCATATTCACAACACTTACACTCATACTTCCACACACCCACTCGGCATTCCATGACATACATATATCCTACACAGTCATACCTGTGTACATTCATAGACACTTTCACACACACTTGCCTACTTATACACATAGCCATATACATATTCACACACAAACATTCACACATGTTCATACTCAAGCTGACATATGTGCACATGTATACTTACACACTCAAACATCGCATACACTCATACATGCACATGGCTACACACACACACATTTACGAGGTCACATACTCACTCATATAAGGAGATGTGCTCAGTTGTCTAACCATTCCGTAGCATCTCCTTTGTGGTCTTTTGTGTACTGCTTGTGTCAGGGAGTTAGTGTGTTGATCAAATGCGGAGAAACTGCCCAAGAACAGGTTTGGACACTGCCAGGCTCTGTACCCACCACATCTGCCCTGGACAGTGTTCCCTCACTGCCCACCTCGGGGGCCCTGGGAAAAGTCCTGGGCTGAGAGGTGATGCAGCTGGGGCTAGACCCACTGGGAATAGCTACAGCTGTCACGGACCCAGCCAGGGGCCAGGCATGTGGTCTGATAGGTGGGAAGAGACACAGGGAGTCCAGGGACCACAGGCTATGGAATCATTGTCTACTGCTCCCCCCACCAAGCGTTACAACTTTGTACAAATAAATAAACATTTGTTGAAAGTGAAAGTCGCTCAGTTGTGTGAGACTATTTGTGACCCCATGGACTGTCCATGGAATTCTCCAGGCCAGAATACTGGAGTGGGTAGCCTTTCCCTTCTCCAGGAGTTCTTCCCAACCCAGGGATCGAACCCAGGTCTCCCACATTGCATACGGATTCTTTACTAGCTGAGCCACAAGGGAAACCCAAGAATACTGGAGTGTGTAGCCTATCCCTTCTCCAGGGGATCTTCCCGACCCAGGAATCGAACCGGGGTCTCCTGCACTGCAGGCGGATTCTTTACCGACTGAGTTATCAGGGAAGCAAACATTTGTTGGGGGCTTTTCTTAAAAATCATTTATTTATCTGGCTGTGCTGGGTCTTTGTGGCTGTGCGGTCTTTTTCTCTAGTTGTGGTGAGCAGGGATTACTCTCTAGTTGCGGTGCTCAGGCTCTAGAGTGTTTGGGCTTCAGTAGTTGCAGCTCCCAGGCTCTAGGGTACAGGCTCAGTAGTTGTGGCACATGGGCTTAGTTCCTCCGCAGCATGTGGGATCTTCCCAGACCAGGGATTGAACCTGTGTCTCCTGAATTGGCAGGCAGAGTCTTTACCACTGAGCCACAGGGAGGCCCTGTAGAGGGCTTATTTTAGGGACCAGATGCCACAAATCATCCGATGGACCACAGACCATCTCAATCTACAGGCACTTTTGTTTGGGCAGCACATTTTAAATTTTTTAATTTCAAAATCTCTGTGGGAGGGGAGAGCACTTCCAGAAGAGTGGAGTAAGGACCTCTGAAAATCCAGCCCTCCATAAGGACAATGAGGATGTTGGCAAAAGTAGTCAAAACCAACTTTTTCAGTGTTCTGGAAATTAACCAAAGTCTTACAACATTCGCAGGAACATTTATTTTAAGAAAAACAAACTGAGTCTCAGTAAGAGCCGTGAACTTTTGTGGCTATTATCCGAGTCCATTCTTCTCTTCCCAGATCTGCAGTAGCCTTGAAAACCAACAGTTTCACAATCACAACAGCCAGGAAAAACAGCAATTTAGCAGCATCTGGAGGGAGAAGGAGGGCTTGGTGCTCCCTAAAATGTCATTATTTGACCTGCTGGAAGTTACCTGGAAATCCCCGCTCCCAGAGCTTGTCTTTATTTGACCTGACTCAGCTCTGTCAGCGTGAATAGCCTTTTCCCTAGGGGACTTTTGTCAAAAAAAAAAAAAAAAAAAAACAGGGAAAAAAGGTCAGCAGCAATAATTTAACATAAAATCTGCCTGAAGCACTGATAACAGATGGAATACACAAGAAGCTGCACAAAAATATGTAAAAAGAAAGCTGGAAAATGATATATCCATAGAGGGCTTTGAAAAGCTCCAATATGTTATTGGAGGTCTAGAAGGCCATGCTCGTGGGCAGGGCTGGGCACCTGTCCAGGAAATACCTGAGATGGCCCTAGTGGTTCACCTCTGGCTGACCTTGAGGCTCTGTAGAAGCAGAAAGTGAAGATTGTAAACTGTCTGATAGAGCACTGGAAGCATGTGTCAACACACAGAGCCTCTCCTCCAGGCTGGGAGATTTACTGGTACAAGGCATTTACAGAAATCTCTGTTCCATCATTAGCAGACCATTATGCTAACCAGACAGAGATTTTAGTGACCACACATAACAAAGAATACAGATTTTACAGAATTCACTCAGGGACTTCACCAAACAAACAAACAGCAGCAGCAACAGCCATGATGCGTAACAATAACAACACACCCTGAGGAGGAGGGGGAGTCTAATTTCTAGAATTGCTGCACTTACTATTTAAAATGCAAGCATTTCAGCATATTTGCAAGACATACAAAGAAACAGGAAAGTGTGACCCATACATGGGGGGAAAAGAAACCAACTGAAACTATCTTTGAGGAAGGCCAGATGGTGGATTTACTAGACAAAGACTTTATTTTTTGATCATTTTTATTGTACTATAGTTGATTTACAATGTTGTGTTACTTTCAGGTGTATAGCAAACTTATGCCAGTGGTCCTTGCAGCATTATTCAGAATAATCCAAAGATGGGTACAATCCAAATGTCCATCAATAAACAAAATGTGATATTATACATACCATGGAAAATTATTTAGCCATGAAAAGGTCACTCACCTAGAGCCAGACATCCTGACAAAGGCATTCCAATCATACTCATCTCTCATGCTAGCAAAGTAATGCTCAAAATTCTTCAAGCCAGGCTTCAGCAGTATATGAACCAAGAACTTCCAGATGTTCAAGCTGGATTTAGAAAAGGCAGAGGAACCAGAGATCAAATTGCCAACATCCACTGGATCATTGAAAAAGCAAGAGAGTTCCAGAAAAACATCTACTTCTGCTTTATTGACTACACCAAACCTTTGACTGTCTGGATCACAACAAACTGTGAAGAATTATTTAAAAGATGGGAATACCAGACCACCTTACCTGCCTCCTGAGAAATATGTATGCAGGTCAAGAAGCAACAGTTAGAACTGGACATGGAAAAACAGACTGGGAAAGGAGGAAAATTGGGAAAGGCTCCAAATTGGGAAAGGAGATGTCAAGGCTGTATATTGCCACCTTGCTCATTTAACTTATGTGCAGAGTATATTATGCAAAATGCCAAGCTGGATGAAGCACAGGCTGGAATCAAGATTGCTGGGAGAAATATCAATAACCTTAGATATGCAGATGACACCACCCTTATGGCAGAAAGTGAAAAGGAACTAAAGAGTCTGAAAAAGGGGAGTGAAAAAGCTGGTTTAAAACTCAACATTCAAAAAACTAAGATCATGGCATCCAGTCCCATCACTCTATGGCAAACAGATAGGGAAACAATGGAAACAGTGACAGACTTTATTTTTGGGGGCTCCAGAATCACTGTAGATGGTGACTGCAGCCATGAAATAAAAAGATGCTTGCTCCTTGGAAGAAAAGCTGTGACAAACCTAGACAGCATATTAAAAAGCAGAGACACTACTGTGCCAACAAAGGTCCGTATAGTCAAAGCTATGGTTTTTCCAGGAATCATGTATGGATGTGAGAGTTGGATCATAAAGAAAGCTGAGCACCGAAGAATGGATGTTTTTGAAATGTGGTGTTGGAGAGGACTCTTGAGAGTCTCTTGGACTGCAAGGAGATCAAATCAGTCAATCCTAAAGGAAATCAGTCCTGAATATTCATTGGAAGGACTGAAGCTGAAGCTGAAGCTCCAATATTTTGGCTACCTGATATGAAGAAATGACTCGTTGGAAAAGGCCCCGATGCTGGGCAAAGTTGAAAGCAGGAGGAGAAGTGGATGATAGAGGATGAGATGGTTGGATGGCATCAGCGACTCGATGGACATGAGTTTGAGCAAGCTCCGGGGGCTGGTGATGGACAGGGAAGCCTGGTGTGCTGCAGTCCATGGGGTCACAAAGAGTCAGACACGACTGAGCGACTGAACTGAGCTGATGAAAATGTCGGAAGTACCAACATTTGCTACTACACAGATGAACCTTGCAATCATGCTAAAGTGAAATGAGCCAGATAAAAAAAGAACAAATATATGATTCCAATTATATGAGGTACTTAGAGTGGTAAATTCATAGAGTGAAAAGCAGATTAGTGGTTTCTAGATTCAGAGAGGAGGGCATAATAGAAAGTCACTGTTTAATGCTTACATAAAGCAGTCCTTCAGGCTGAAATGGAAGGACACTCAAGAGTAATTCATATCCACAGGAAGAAATAAAGAGCACCAGCATAAAGGCATCTACATAGGTAATTCTAGAAGATAGCATAAATACATTTTTTGGTTTATAGCTCTTTTTTATTTTGTTTAATTTTTAAACAAAAAGTGGATAAGCTTATAACACATGAAGATGTAATTTGTATGACCATAGGAGGACGAAGAAGGGGAGGGAACAGGACCATAAAGGAGCCCTGGGCACATCGGTCATCATCTCAGCCCCCAAAGCCTGGTTCAGGCTCTAGCCTGAGTCAGTCATCTGACCTTTATTGGTCGCTCACTCTGGGGGATCTAGTGGTGGCCAAGACAGACCCAGTGGTCCCTGCCTTTGCAGACAGAGCTCCTTGCCCCAAAGGACAGGTGAGAAGGAGTTTTTCAGCGTCTTCTCAGAGCAGAGGGCCTGGATCCTGCTTGTGAGTTTTAGAGGAATTTTGTCAGGCTTTGGCGTTAGGGCTTCCCTGGTGGCTCAGATGGTAAAGAATCTGCCTGCAATCAGGAGACCCAGGTTCAATCCCTGGGTAGAGAAGATCCCCTGGAGAAGGGAACACTGCCCACTGCAGTATTCTTGCCTGGAGAATCCCATGGACAGAGGAGCCTGGCAGGCCACGGTCCGTGGGGTCACAAAGAGTCAGACTTCCACTTTCTCTCACTTTGGGCTTCAGGGAGAGAGTTCCAGGTATGAGGCTACCTTTCATGTTTTCTGCACTGCACTGTCCCCCTTGTTTCTGTTGCCCCTCCTCTACCTCTGCTGTTCAGACTGTTTCTTCATTAGGCAAAGCCTCCACTCTCACCTCGACCTGGGAGCTAAGGGTGGAGGATGGGCCAGTGGTGGCATGGGAAAGGGGCTGGGGGCGCCAGAATCAGCGAGCGCAGAGCCCTCACCATCTACCCCCCAAGCCAGTGCTCCTGTTTGCCCCTGCACACACAGCTCTCCCTGCAAAAATTCAGCAGTATAAACTGTTCTTACCTCTTTGCACATGTAATTGTGTGTGTGCGCGCACTCGCACATGCGTGTAACAGGATGCTAAATTGCAACTTCCTATTCAGTCACCAAGATAAAATGGATAAGACATTCCAGACCAAGATGCAAATGTTCAGAAGAAATTAACAAAAACCCACTGTAAGACCTTAGAAGGTTTTCCCAGCATTGAGGATCTCATGATCTAGTTATTGGAGATTAAATAAATTTCTGAGTGGTTAGTAGCTCAATTATGTCTGACTCTTTGAGACCTTGGACTATAGCCCGCCAGGCTCGTCTGTCCATGGGATTCTCCAGGCAAGAATACTGGAGTGGGTTGCCATTCCCTTCTCCAGGGGATCTTCCCAACCCAGGGATTGAAGCTGGGTCTCCTACATTAGAAGGTGGATTCTTTACCCTCTGAGCCACCAGAGAAGCCCAAATTTGTGAGAGCCCTCCTGTAGAAGGAAGGAATCCTGGCCCCAGCGTTCTGCCAGTGCAAGGAGGTGGCAACTGTGATAGACTGTGGGGTTTTTCTTGGTTTGCCTCTCTGGCTGGGGCCTGGCCTGGGAAGTGAGAAGTTCCTCCACTCTAGGAAGAGAACAAGGGGTTGTGATGGCCTGGTCTCTCACTAAAATCAGAGGCCAAGGGCTCAGGAAAGGAGCAGCCAGCAGGAGCCCCCAGGGCAGGGCTCTCCAGGTCAAGAACCGGCCAGGGCAGGTGTGGGCTGACTGGTTTCAGCTTTCCTTTCACTCCCTCAGTCTTTCACAAGACTGTGTGAGGGCCCCAAGCTGGACTCTGCTGACTCAGAGGAATCAGGTGAGGCGCAGTGGGGTGAGGGGGGAGGTTCTAGAACAATCAGCCGGGCAGCCAGACGCAGCAGGTCAGAGGCAGCTGATGGATGGGGTAGACGAGCAGTTCATCTGTGAATAATGACTCTGGGACCACAGCCTCCCACGGCGAGTGGGTGACATCAGAGGTCGTGGCGGGAGGCAGCTGGGGGATTTGGGGGGCAACTTCAGAAGCCTGGTGTCCAAGAGCCTGAAGGGAGTCAGACTTTGGAGAAGTGACAGACAGTGGAATGTCACGGGGGTGGGGGTTCTCTGCAGCCAGACTGCCTGGGGGTGAGTCCCGAGGACGCTGGAGGTTAATCCATCTCTCTCTGTGATCTCGGCTAGCTCGGCTGTCAAAGTGAGGGTGTATGAGGATTAAATGAGTGGGTACTGGGAAGTGCTGAGAGGAAAGCCCGGGAGGTATGTGTTTGTGAAATAAATAACAGTGCTGAGTGAGGAGGGAGATGGGGGCCATGTGGTCCGGTTACAGACAGCTCCTGCGAGGCACACGGAAGACCCTCCCCAGGCCCTACGCAAAGCGGGTGAAGGCAGGTTCACCGGTTTTGAGGGCAGGTGGGAGGAGATTCCTGATCCCAGATGAGGTATCCGCAGGAGTGAGGGGCTCCCCCCTCAAACCCACTCTGGGTCCTGACCTTGCTCCCAGGGCTGAGAGAAGAGGGAGGGAAGGGGGAAAAAAAAAAGCAAAGGCTGTTTAGCTTTCTCTCAAAGGCTTTCCTTCCCTTTGGTGGCATTGTGAGGGCCACGCGGAGGTCATTCCATTTCTGTGTTTCTCTAATCTGCTTCCAGCCCAGCGGCAGGCGCACAGAGGCCTAAAAATCCTGTCAGCCGCCAGGTTGGATCCTGTCAGACTTTGGCCCCCAGGGCCGCCAGGCCTCTGCTCACCAGCCGGGTGTTCCATGTGGGCCTCACTCACTGGCATGCCCTGCCCCCTCTGAAGTCTGGGGGCAGCATTTGGAGGGACAGAGCCTGAGAGCTGGGGCTGTTGGGGGGGCGGGCAGGGGGGTCTCCTTAAGAGGGGCTGAGGCCCAGCCAATGGCCTCAGGATCCAGGGGTGGGCCAGGGTCTCTGAGGTTGTCTTGACCAGCCCTCCGTTTTGAATAGAGTCCTAGAAAGGGGCGGCTTTGTGGTTTTCTGAGCCGTACTGCTTCCCCTCCCCCGCTTCAGCCAACTTTATTCAGAAACTGTTATCTTCCAGAAAAACTTCTAAAGATCCTGAGAAGAAAAGGCCCCAGAACTGCTGGAGTTCAAAGTCCTGGCCGCAGTCTCCCAGGAGAGGTGGGCCCTCGCTTATCACCGTTGAGGCCTGCCCCAAGGCCGCAGGTGCGAGGCCTGGCACTAAGGCCACAGAAGCGGAGCCCAGAACCGAGGTCACCTCTGAAGCTGACGGAGCCCCTTTGTAACCGCTGGTCATCACTCACAAGCTTCCTGACTCCCAGTCAGGCAGCGATGCCCACTCCAGGAAACACCCTATCATGCCCCAACCGATCACCTAATGCCAACTGTTCAGCAGGAATTCTCTTTGTCTTCAGGCTCTAAAAACTGGCTATTAACCCATGAAAACTGTTGACTCCCCCTGGTCTGTCAGGCGTTATTGGCCCACTGTGCGGGCACTGCCCACTTTATCTCTCTGCTCTTGGCTCTTCATAAACTCACTCCCTTCTGAAATGCTCTCTGTCTGGAAATTCTTCTCCAGCTTGCACTTGGACTGCCTCAACACTTATCACTGGCCTCTGGGCCTCAGTTCCTTTAAGGGTAGGACTGAAGGGTGAGGCCCTGGGGGGTTCTGTAAAGATGTGAGAGAGGGTGGCAGGGAAGCTGGGGTGGGGGTAGGGGTCTCTGGGAACCAGCCCCACTATACCTGCTCACCTGGCAAACCTCGGCCCATCCGTTAAGCCACAATCCAGGCACCATCTCCTCCTGGAAGCCTTCCAGACCTGTCCCAGACCTGCCTAAAGGCCTCCTCCGGGCAGCCACAGATTACAAGCTATCTCCTAGCTATCAAAGGAGTACCTTCGTAATAGGAGATATTATAGGAGATATTACACAGGTACATACACAGTTGTTTGCCTGTCATCAGAGAATACCTGAGTTGAAATTCCAGTTCTGTTACTTTCCAGCTGTGTGACCGTGAGCAAGTGACCTAACCTCTCTGGGCTTCAGTTGCTACATCCCTAAAACGGTATCAGTAAACACAAAATGTTTGCTACATGCCTCTCCCTGTCTTATGTCCTCGATTTCATCTACAAAGCATCTCTATGAGACTGGTATGAAAGGCATTCATTTCTATTTTAAACAAATGAGAAAACTGGGAATTCCCTGGCGGGCCAGGGGTTAAGACTCAGTGCTTTCACTGCCAGGGTCCTGGCTCAGTTTGATGACCTCCGGTCTGGTCAGGGAACCAAGATCCAACAAGCTGTGTGGTGCGGTCAAAAAAAAAAAAAAAAAAAAGAGAGAGAGAGAGAGAAAACTGAGGCACAGAGAGGTGAAGTATTTTGCCCAAAGTCACACAGCTTGTAAATGGCAGGGCCAGTAGAACTCAAATCAATTGCAAAGAGATTCGATTGCCTCTCAGAGCTATGTCATTGGATGTTGTGAGGGTGATGTGAGTAAATAAATAAAGCTGTTGGCACATGGCAGTTACTCAATGTTGGTAGTTGGTTGCTCAGTTGTGTCCGACTCTTTGTGACCCCGTGGACTGTAGCCCGCCAGGCTCCTCTGTCCATGGAATTCTCCAGGCAAGAATACTGGAATGGGAAGCCATTCCCTCCTCCAGGGGATCTTCCCGACCCAGGGATCAAACCCAGGTCTCCCCCATTGCAGGCAGATTCTTTACCATCTGAGCCACCAGGGGAATTCCCTGGTAGGTACTCAATAAATGCTGTCTATGTTTTCCAGCGTCCCCTCTCTCTCAGTTTGGGGATTTAAACCTGGGATTTGAAATAGGAACCGGACACATTTTTACACGTGTTTTCTTACTGTTCTCACCCATTTACTGTCATAGGATCATGACACGCCAGTGCTGGAATGGACAGGTGAAATAATGAGAAGAATCATAATAATGATTACTATTGATCACTTACTGAATACTTACTACGTGTCACTGTCATATGTTATTAAATAGATTTTATTTTTTAGCAGCAAAATGAAGTAGAAGTTACAGAAATTTCCCATGTGTCTCCTGCCTGCCCCCATCTTCCCCCTCTGTCAACATCCCCCACCAGAGTGGTACACTTGTTACAACTGATAAACTTATATTGACACATCATTATCACCCGAAGTCCACAGTTCACCTTAGGGTTTGCTCTTGGGTTTGTACAGGCTCTGCATTTTGACAAATGCGTTATGACATGTATCCACCATTATAGTGTAATATAAAGTATTTTCACTACCCTAAAGATCCTCTGTGCTCTGTAGATTCAGCCCTTCCGCCTGCCCCCACCCCCGCATCCCCAGTCACTGATCCTCTTACTGTCTCCACGGTTTTTCCTTTTTCAGAACATCAAACAGTTGGAATTGCACAATATGTAGCTTTTTCAGATTGGCTTCTTTCACTTATTAATAGTGATAAGCATTTAAGGTTCGTCCACGTCTTCTCATGGCTTGAGAGTTCATTCCATTCTAACACTGAAAAATATCCCATTGTCTAGATATGCTACAGTTTATTTATCCATTCACCTACTGAAGAACATCTTGGTTGCTTTCCAAGGTTTGAGAATTAAGAGTAAAGCTGCTATAAATATTCCTCTGCAGTTAGTTTCAGGAACGTGAATTTTCAACTCCTTTTGGTAAAGACCAAGGAGCACAATTACTGGCTCCTCAGCTGGCACTAGTGGTAAAGAATCCGCCTTCCAATGCAGGAGACATAAGAGACATGGGTTCCATCCCTGGGTCAGGAAGATCCCCTGGAGAAGGAAATGGCTTCCCACTCCAGTATTCTTGTCTGGGGAATCCCATGAACAGAGGAGCCTGGTGGGCTACAGTCCAGGGGGTCTCAGAGAGTCGGACACAACTGTCTAAGCACACACACGTGCTAAGAGTATGTCTAGTTTTGTAAGAAACCACCAGTGAAAACCGCTCAGTCGTGTCCGACTATTTGCGACTATACGGTCCACGGAATTCTCCAGGCCAGAATACTGGAGTTACCGGGTAGCCTTTCCCTTCTTCAGGGGATCTTCCCAACCCAGGGATCAAACCCAGGTCTCCCACATCGTGGGCAGATTCTTTACCAGCTGAGCCACAAGGGAAGCCCAACGATACTGGAATGGGTAGCCTAACCCTTCTCTAGAGGATCTTTCTGACCCAGGAATTGAACCGGGGTTTCCTGCATTGCAGGTGGATTCTTTACCAACTGAGCTATCAGGGAAGCCCAAGAAACCACCAAACTTCTTCCAAGGTGGATATGTCATTTTGCGTCCCCACCAGCAATAAAAGAGAGCCCTCATTGCCCCACATCCTCAAGAGTATTTGGTGATGTCAGCGCTCCAGACCTGGCCATTCTGATAGATGTGTAGTGGTATCTCGTCGTTTTCATTTGCATTTCCCTAAAGACAGATGATGTGGAACATCTTTTCATATGCTTATTTGCCATCTGTATATATTTGCCATCTCATCTCTGACAAGGTGTCTGCTCAGATAGTTTGCTCATTTTTACATCAGTAGTTCGTTTTCTTATTGCTGAGTTTTAAGCGCTCTTTGTATATTTTTGATATGCCTTTTGCAAATATTTTCTCCCAGTCTCTGGCTCATTTTCTCACTTCCTTGAACAAGTCTTTCACAGGTCAGAAGTTTTTAATCTTAATGAAGTTCAGTTTATCAATTGTTCCTCTCATGGTGCTAAGGGCTGAAGGTTTGGGTCCGTCCAAAATGTATATGTTGAAATCCTAGGACTTCCCTGGTGGTTCAGTGGTTAAGACTTCCAGTACTTCCACTGCAGGGGGCTCAAGTTCGATCCCTATTTGGGGAACTAAGATCCCATACGCTGTGTGGCATGGCCAAAAAAAAAAAGAAAATTAAAATATTAAATAAAAAAGAATTAAAAAAAAAGAAATCCTAACCCCTAAAGATGATAGTGTTGGGGGGTGTGCTTTAAGAGGTTCTTAAATCCCTCAAGAATGGGACTACAGCCTCATAAAAGAGGCTTCGGGGAGATTTCTCAGCCCCTTCTACCATGTGAGGATAGGAGAAGTCTGAAATCCAGAAGAGGGCTCTCACCAAACAATGCCAACACCGTAACCTTGGACTTTTAACCTCCAGCAGTGGGAGAAATAAATTTCTGCTGTTTGCAGGCTAGCCACTCTGTGGCATTTTGTTATAGCAGCCTGAATGGACCAAGACATTTGGGTCATGCTTTTGTGATGTATCTAAAAAGTTAATCACCATTCCTGGGGTTGCCTAATTTTCTCCTCTGTTATCTTCTAAGAGCTTTAAGTTTTGTGTTTTATTCTTAGGCCTATGATCCACTTTGAGTTCATTTATGTGAAGGAGTACAGTCTGTAATTAGGTTCACTTTTTGCATATGAATGTCCATTGTCCCAGAACCGTTTGTCCAAAAGACTGCTTTTCTCCATTGTACTGAATTTGCTCCTTTGTCAAAGAAAAGTTGATGAAGTTTCTGTGGATCTAATTCTGGGCTCCATATTCTGTTCCATTGATCTACTTGTCCATTCTTTCACTCACATTAGTCTGTCTTGATTACTGTAGCTTTATAGTGAGTCTTAATGTCAGATACTTTCAGTTCTTTAAGTTCTTCAATATTATGTTGACTATTCTGCGTCTTTGTCTCTCCACGATAAGGACAAAGCAGGTGTTTAATGTGCACTGAGTTTCACTTTGGGAAGATGAAAAAGTTCTGGAGATGGGTGGTGGTAACGGTTACACAAAACAAGGATGTCAATGAAAGGTACACTTAAAAAAAGTTAAGATGGTAAATTTTATGCTACATATATTTTACCCCAATAAAAATTAGATAGTATTAGACTATAATCCACTGAGTAAAATTGGAATCAATGACTCCATATGGACAACAAGTAAAAAACAAGGAAATGGGGGAGGTGGGAGGGCTCTTCCTTATGATGTCAGTTGATAAATGTGAAAGAAGAGGTGGGCTTGGAAAATGACAGTTTACAGCAATCATAATAAAGACTGATTTTGCAAATACCATCAATTGATGCTGAACCTAAGGAGGAAAATTTGCTGAGAAACGTGAGATTGGCACGGTCTTACAGTGTTTCCCATAGCTTCCCCATACAACAAGAGGAAAACCAGGACCTAATCAATGGAGAAAACAGATACAGCATTGACTAGGTGGCCCACACAGACATTACCAATAAGACTTGTCAGATATCACATGCCTCCATATCAATTCAGTTCAGGTCAGTCATTCCGTCATGTCCGAATCTTTGTGTCCCCATAGACCGCAGTACTCCAGGCTTCCCTGTCCATTACCAATTCCCGGAGCTTGCTCAAACTCATGTCTGTGAGTGATGCCATCCAACCATCTCATCCTCTGTTGTCCCCTTCTCCTCCTGCCTTCAGTCTTTCCCAGCATCAGGGTCTTTTCCAATGAGTCAGTTCTTTGCATCAGGTGTCCAAAATATCGGAGTTTCGGCTTCAGCATCAGTTCTTCTAATGAATAGTCAGGACTGATTTCCTTTAGGATTATATGACACCCTTGAAAGGGTACAACACTTGTCTAAAGTTCTGGTTGGGGAGGTATTACCTGAATTTAATCATTAGGAGACATCTGACAAACCCACATTGAGAGACCTTCTATAAAACAGTTGGCTTACATTCTTCAGTAATGACAATGTCATGAAAGATAAGGAACGGCTGAGGAAACGTTATAGACTAAAGGAGGCTAAAAAGACCTGATAAGAAAGTGAAGTCGCTCAGTCATGTCCGACTCTTTGCGACCCCTTGGACTGTAGCCTATCAGGCTCCTCCCTCCATGGGATTCTCCAGGCAAGAATACTGGAGTGGGTTGGGTTGGACTCAGTACTGGAGGGGAAAAAAAGCTGTGGGACACCAAGACAACTGGCAACTTTGGAAAATGGACTTGGGAGGTGTGCATGCGTGTGAAGTCACTTCACTTGCGTCTGATTCTCTGTTACCCTATGGACTGTAGCCTGCCAGGTTCCCCTGTCCATGGGACTCTCCAGGCAAGAAGACCGGAGTGGGTTGCCATGCTCTCCTCCAGGGGATCGTTCCGCCCCAGGGATCTAACTCCCATCTCCTGTGTCTCCTGCCTTGCAGGCAGATTTTTTTTTTTTTTTTACTGCTGAGCCACCAGGGAAGTCCCCTTGGGAGGTGTTATACAAATATTAAATGTCCTGAATTTGATAACTGTATTGTGGTTATGTAAGAGAAAAATCATTGTTGTTAGGAAACACTAAACCATGAAGAGTAAAAGGGGAATGGTGTATGCCAGGAACTCTCAAATAGCTCAGGAAAAAAGCAAGAGAAAGAATGTCTAAATAAAGGTGTCAACACGCAGGAAGTTGCTGAACCTGGGTTATTTGACTTATTTTTACAAATGTTTCGTAGTTTTGAAATTGTTTTCAAAACTGAAGAGTTAAAAAAAAAATTCCCAAGAGCACACCGTTGCTAAGGGAAGAGGTTGGATTTAAATTGAGGTTGTTGGGGGCATTTCAAGGGATTCTGCTGTCTCTCTCATTACTGCCAAAACTTACAGAGGAGGACACTGAAGCCCAGAGTCGAAAGGGATCGGCATTTGGTCACAGCTCACGTGGGCTGCTGCATAAGGACCAGTGTCTGGGATCCCAGCCTGGGTAGATTCTATTGCTCTCTCGTTCTGTGGATAGAGCTGAGCACCTGGACTTGAGACGACTCATGTTTCTCTGGAGCTTTCCTCTGACCACATCCTGAGCTGGCCGGATCTCACCTGCAGGACTCTCTGGCCCCATCTCTGGAACCCTGGACTGTGAACATTATGTTTAACTAGCAGAGTAACCAGACCAGTTCCCAGGGATGAAGTTGCAGGCAGGTCAGTGTTAGGGGAGGGAGATTAACACTCAGCAAGGCTCCCCTCTGAGGTTCTCGGTGGGAGGAAGAGAAGGGAGTTGGGGGAAGTCTTCTAAGTCAAGATAAAAGGAGATTGGCCACAATCCCTTACTTCTGCCTAAAACATGTGAGAGTCGCTCAGTCGTGTCTGACTCTTTTCGACCCCATGGACTATATAGTCCATGAAATTCTCCAGGCCAGAATACTGGAGTGGGTAGCCTTTCCCTTCTTCAGGGGATCTTCCCAACCAAGGGATTGAACCCAGGTTTCCCGTATTGCAGGCAGATTCTTTACCAGCTTGAGCCACCAAGGAAGCCCCCAAATTACATACAATAAAGCACTCTGATCTCAAGACTACATTTCCACATACACATTCATCTGTGTAACGATGAGCAAGAGTCAGAGCATTTCTGCATCTGGGAAGATGGCCGTGTACCCCTTCTAAGTCAACATGCTGGCCTCCCACCTCCTCTGTACTGATCTACCTCTGTCATCATAGGTTAACTTTTTGCCTGCCCTTAAATATCACGTAAAAAGAGATCAAACTCTTCTTTTGTGTCTGGCTGCTTTTTCACTCAACATAAGAGAGGGGATAGGGCTTCCTCAGTGGCTCAGCAGTAAAGAATCCACCTGCAATGCAGGAGACATGGGTTCGATCCCTGGGTCAGGAAGATCCCCTGGAGGAAGGCATGGCAATCCACTCCAGTATTCTTGCCTGGAGAATCCCATGGACAGAGGAGCTTGGTGGGCTTCAGTACAGGGGGTCCAGAAAGAGTCGGACACAACTGACCCACAAAACAGCAGCGACAACAAACAGAGAGGATGCCTAATCTTTAATATTGGTCCCAATGCTCTTGATCTTCATGGTTGTTGCTTTTCAGTCGCCAAGTGGTGTCTGACTCTTTGTGATCCCATGGACTGCAGCACACCAGGCTTCCTTGTCCCTCACCAGTTCCCGGAGCTTGCTCACACTCATGTCCATTGAGTCCGTGATGACATCCAACCATCTCATCCTCTGTTGCCCTCTTCTCCTTCTGCCTTCAAACTTTCCCAGCATCCAGGGTTTTTTCCAGAGAATCAACTGTTGGCATCAGGTGGCCAAAGTACTGGAGCTTTAATAGCTAACATTTGCCAGGTGCCAGGCACTGTTCCAAGTGCTTTACATGTACATATTCTCTTACTCCTCACAGTGTATCTATGAGGTAAATAAAAATAAGGGGACTGGGGTACAGAAAGGTGAGGCAACTTGCCCAAGACACAGAGTTAGGACTGGAAGGCAGGCAACCAATCCCTAGTCATGCTTATGTGTGAGAGGTCAGATGTCTCATACATATTTTTTTTTAAAAGATTTTTATGTGGATCTTTATTGAATTTGTTACAGTGCTGTTTCTGTTTTCTGTTTTGTTTTTTTGGCCAGGAGGCATGTGGGATCTTAGCTCTCCGACCAGGGTTTGAACCTGCAGCCCCTGCATTGGAAGGCAAAGTCTTGACCACTGGACTGCCAGGGAAGTCTCCCTCATCCACGTTTTAAGGGCTGAGAGAGGCTCAGAGCTGGATCTGGGTCTTTGGAGGCCCAAATGGGATATTAGAAGTAAAAATGTGCTAAAAAGAATAAAACTTTGTACAAATAGAAGGCAGGGTCATGACTCATTTAATGTGAATAGGGTCACCATTTGTTCATTTAATAACCCAATATGCATGAAAATTTTTAATGACTCTAGCATATTTTTTATTTTAATTTTCGCCACACAGTGCTGCATGGGGCATCTTAGTGCTTAGTAGCTTCAGTTGTGTCTGACTCTTTGTGACCTCAAAGGTTGCGGCACATAAGGCTCCTCTGCCCATGGGATTTTCAGATTTTTCAGGCAAGAATACTGGAGTAGTTGCTGTGCCCTCCTCCAAGGGATCTTCCTGACCCAGGCAATGAACCCGCATCTCTTGCATTGCAGGCAGATTGTTTACGGCTGAGCCACCAGGAAAGCTCCCATAGTACCCCAGTTCAGTTCAATCGCTCAGTCTTTGCAACCCCATGAACTACAGTACGGCAGGCCTCCCTGTCTATCACCAACTCCCGGAGTCTACCCAAACTCATGTCCATTGAGTCGGTGATGCCATCCAACCATCTTATCCTCTGTCGTTCCCTTCTCCTCCTGCCCTCAATCTTTCCCAGCCTCAGGGCCTTTACAAATGAGTCAGTTCTTCGAATCACGTGGCCAAAGTACTGGAGTTTCAGCTTCAACATCAGTCCTTCTAATGAACACCCAGGACTGATCTCCTTTGGGATGGACTGGTTGGATCTCCTTGCAGTCCAAGGGACTCTCAAGAGTCTTCTCCAACACCGCAGTTCAAAAGCATCAATTCTTCAGCACTCAACTTTCTTTATAGTCCAACTCTTACATCCATACATGACTACTGGAAAAACCAAAGCTTTGACTAGTTGGATCTTTGTGGACAAAGTAATGTCTCTGCTTTTTAATATGCTGTCTAGATTGGTCATACCTTTCCTTGCAAGGAGCAAGCGTCTTTTAATTTCATGACTGCAGTCACCAGCTGCAGTGATTTTGGAGCCCCCAAAAATAAAGTCAGCCATGGCTTCCACTGTTTCCCCATCTATTTGCCATGAAGTGATGGGACCGGATGCCATGATCTTAGCACCCCAGCCAGGAAGTACCCCAACCAGGGAGCAAACACATGTCCCCTGCAGTGGAAGTGCAGAGTCTTAACCACTAGACCGCTGGGGAAGTCCCTAAGCCAATAAGCATTTAACGAGTACCTAAAGAAACAGTCAGTGGTTTCAGAACGACAAAGTTCTTGCACCTTGGAGCTCACAGTCTAGAGAGGAAAGAAGATGTTTAAGGGGGAAAGTTACCTATGTGCTGGGATGAGAAAGGGGAAGTTCAGGATGACCTGGGTGTGTGTTGGGGAAGACTGACCTTGTCTGTGGGGTTGGGGAAGGAATCTCCGAGGGAATGACATTTCAGCTGAGACCTGAAAGGACAGCAGAGTTGGAGAGGAAGGTGTATCATGGACAGGCAACAGCAGAAGCAAACGCCCTGAGGTGAGAGAGAAACTAGCACAATAATTAGAAACTTAAAGTCACTGGTATGTGATAGTTTTCTGTGTAACAGTTACTTGTCTTGCTTTCACGGAAACAAAATTCCTTATGGCAGTTTCAGATGTACAAGCAAGTATCAGGCTGTATATTGTCACCCTGCTTTCTTAACTTATATGCAGAGAACATCATGCAAAGTGCTAGACTGAATGAATCAAGATTGCCAGGAGAAACATTAACAACCTCAGATATGCAGAATGATACCACTCTAATGGCACAAGGTGAAGAGGAACTAAAGAGCCTCTTGATGAGGGTGAAGGAAGAGAGTGAAAAAAACCGGCTTAAAATTCAATATTAAAAAAACTGTGATCATGGTATCCAGTGCTATCATTTCATAGCAAAGAGAAAGGGAAAAGGTGGAAGCCATGCAGATTTCCTGTCCTTGGTCTCTAAAATCACTGGGGATGGTGACTGCAGCCATGAAATTAAAAGACGATTGCTTCTTGGAAGGAAAGCTATGACAAACCTAGACAGTGTATTAAAAAGCATAGACATCACTTTGCCCACAAAGGTTCATAGAGTCAAAGCTATGGTTTTTCCAGTAGTCATGTATGGGTGTGAGAGTTGGACCGTAAAGAAGGCAGAGCACTTTGAACTACGGTGCTGGAGAAGACTCTTGAGAGTCCCTTGGACTGCAAGGAGATCAAACCAGTCAACCCTAAAGGAAATCAACCTTGAATATTCCTCGGAAGGACTGATGCTTAAGCTGAAGCTCCAATACTTTGACCCCCTCATGTGAAGAGCTGACTCATTGGAAAAGACCCTGATTCCAGATATAGTATGAATTCTTTGGACAATAAAACAATACATGGGAAGGGTTATGAAAAACATGTTTGACATTTCTGAGAATAGTACCATGAGAAAACCTTGATATTTTTCCTTGTCTAAGACCACAAAACCTTAGTCTACAGTCTTTAACTATGAAGCAGCAAAATACCTCTGAAGCAGCAAAACACCTCTATTAATAGTGAGATAATGGCAGTGAGGCTGGTTAATATAAATCTTCTATACCATTGAAATCCTACGCTACATATTTTCCAATTCTACAAAAATACCCATAATATTCCATATTATTTAAAGAAAGAGAAACAATGGACAAATAGCAGCACTGAAATAGCAACAATGAAACCCTCTTGACCAAAGAACATTAACCTATCGTACATATACTTCTGAATCTAAATGCCTCTACTCTTTTCTAATCTAGAACATTATAATCTTCTAAGCAAGCAGCCAATCTATGCCTGTGGCCTTTTCCTTTTTGACTTGGTACGATGTCGATGGTCGTGTCCTGGGCTGGAACAATCATGAGCATTTCTGATGCCCTCCCAAGCATAACGCCACTTGCGTGGTGGATGGTCTGTCACAAACCTGAACAGGTCTTTCATTCCTGGTTGGTCATAAGGTTCCCAATGCCCAGGAGGCAGAGTAGGCCTCGGCCTTGGGGGATCTTTCTAAATAGGCTTGGACTTTTCCAGGGAGGCCTGATCACTATATGTTACATTCCCAAGAATTAATAGAAAACCCAATAACAGTAAGATAGAAAGAGGAAGGGGACATACTGGGCCCCTGGAGCGACTCCTAGGGGAAGAGCTGCCTTGTAGGTTCCTCTCTCCTCCCGTGACCTTGTCATGGTCTGGGCACATCCCGGTGGCTCCCGACACCAAATTACATATGTTTTCTAGCCTGGTGCCTTTCAAACTGTGATATGCATACAAATTGCTTGGAGGTTATGTTAAAATGAAGACTTAGACTAAGGTGATCTGGAGTAGAGCTGAGATCCTACGTTTTTAACAAGCTCCTATGTGATGCTAATGTTGCTGGTCCAAGGGACACATTTTGAATAGTAATGATCTGGTGGCTCAGTGGCAAAGAATCCACTTGCCAATGCAGGAGCACAGGTTCTACCCTTGGGTCGGGAAGAGCCCCTGGAGAAGGGCATGGCAACACATTTCAGTATTCCTGCCTGGGAAAACCCAGGGACAGAGGAGACTGGCGGGCTGCAGTCCATGGGGTTACTTAAAAGTCAGACATGACTTATCGACTGAACAGCAACAACACACAATGGAGATGCAGTAATAATATACTTAAATTTATATCACAGCATTAAGTTACAGGATGTCAAAAGCAGAAAGGGGGTATCACTCAGAAAGTTTGCATCCTCTTTTGCGGAAAGTGTTGTGGTGTTTTGGTTGTATGCAGCTGAGTCGTATCATGTTAGGCGCAAGTATGACTTTGTTATTATCTTTATTTGGAGCTTAAGTATAGTTAAGGAGATGTGTAGGAATGTGGTCACTGGGTCATCAGTTTTTATAATTTCAGCTACTGTAATGAGAGTGCAGAGGCATCTTATTGCGGTTTTAGCGTGAAGATCCCTGGATGATTAAAGATACCGAGCACCGCTTTGTTGCTTATTGGCCATTTTTATATTTTCTTCGGTGAAGTGTTTAGTAAAACCTCTTGCCCATTGTTTGTTCGGGTTGTTCATCTTATTCATTTGTAAGAGTTCTTTATGTATTCTGGATTCAAGTCTTTTGTCAAATATATCGTATTCGAAATTCCTCCTTCCCGTTTATGGCTTGCCTTTTCATTTTCTTCATGGTGTCTTTCAAAGAACAAAAGTTAAAATTTTGGTTAAGTCCAACCTATGAATAATTTCTCTTATGGTTCATGCTTTTTGTGTTCTATGAAATTTTTGCCTACCTCAAAATCACGAAGATTTTTCTCTCAATGTTTTCTTCTAGAAATGTACTTAAGAGTTTCAGCTTTCACGCTTATCATCCATTTTGAGTTACTTTTTTTAAGGGCCTCCTTCAGAGTTCCTGAGACCTACAAATGCATTTCCTGAGAAATACAAATGCATTAATTAAATCTAAGAGTCAAACTTGTCACCTCCTTGGCCTCAATCTTCATCCAATCAAGTCCTGTCCATTTTACTCTCTAAAAAAGGGCTCCTCTCTTCCACCAGTCTACCTTGCTCCAACTGTAAAGTTCCCCTGCCCCAACTCACACTCTACTCCACATTCAGTGCCCCGTTCCGGCCACACCAAGCTCTGGTCCCTTGGAGATAAACTTAAGTCTTTCCAAGTCAGCCTTCAGATTCCAACCTGGAAATCATTGGCTGAATCCATCTCCGTCCTTCCTTCCCCTAACACAGGCTCTCTTAACACCACGCACCTCTCAGAAGACATTTTTACTATGCACAAATTTAAATTTTGTGTAAGTCTCCCTTTAACGTTTGCCATCTCCACCAGTTCTAACGTCAAAACTCTCTGTTCCCGCGTAGGACTTCCAGTAACTCATATGAGGCCCAGCACCCGTAAGGAGCCTCAATGTGTAAGTGATGAAGGAATAAGTGAATTAGGAACACGGAATAACAAAAGGACAGGTTGATGGCTGAGAAATACCAACATGCCCCTTTGCCAGCAGCAGCCGAAACCCTGCTGGATCCGGGGAGGAAAGAAGGCCTTCGACTGAAGGTAGGCATTAACAGGTGAGGGACCCGGAGCGACTGCCAAAAATCCGCTCAAGCCTTCGCTCTCAGAAAGCCGGGCCAGGTCGGAGGAACTCGGTTCCCGGAGCCGTGGCGGTGAAGAGCGTACCTGGATCAGCCCGCGGGCCACCTGCAGCCCAGGAGTCCGCTGCCCAGCGACCGCGTGGGTGGGCGGGGCCACGCCTTCCGGGGGCCGTCCCCGCCCCCTCCTGCAGCGTGCGCGCGCTCGCCGCCACCTCGCGCGTGCGCCGCCGGCCGGGGGCGGAGGTTGTGGGTGGCGGCGGCCGGCGGGGCGCGCGCGCGCGCGCTCTCGCCTCCTAGCGCCGGTTCGCGCTCCCGCGCTGGGACTCTGGCGGCGGTAGCGGGGGCTGAGGCGGCCGCTGAGGCGGCGGTGGCTGAGGCGGCGGCGGCTGAGGCGGCGCGGGGGGAGGGCCGGGAGGGGGGGGTGGTCGGGGTGGGGGGGGATGGATCGGGCGCGGCGGCCGCAGCGGCAGGAGCCGGCGCTTGAGCGCGAGCGACGGCGCTGGAGGAGACGCCGGCTGCTCCTCCCCTCCCCGCCGGTAAGTCCGTGCTCCCGCCCCGGACGCTGAAGGCGGCCGGGGCCCCCTCTTGCCGCCTCTCCGCCCCGGGGCGGGGAGAAGGGTGAGGTGGTGACCGTGGCCGGGCGGCTCTGCCAACGCGGCCCGGGGCCTCCGGCTCGCGGCCTGACGCGGCTCGGACCCTCGGTCGCCCCCGAGCGGGGCCGGAAGCCCCGGGGCCTAGGGCTCGACCCCCAGCATCCTGCCGGGCCTCTCTCCTCTCCCGGCGCGTTCCGCTGTCATTTTGACCGTGGAGGTTTCTTCTTCCCCAACCCCCTCGCCTCGCCCCCTTCCCCGCACCCCCTCCAGGGCCGCGGGGACCGAGAGGAGCGTGAGGAGGTGGGCCCAGGGCCGAAGGACTGTTTGTGAGGGGGTCCTACGAACCGTCGTCGGTCGCCCTAGCGTCCCCAGAAGTTGGCCACTAGGACTCAGTCATTGCCACCTGAAACCAGTTTTTAGCACCTTTTGTTTTGATTTTCGAACTTGTCGTTTGGAGGGAGGAGGGAGCCGGCAGTTCTGGGAACGTGGAGAATAATAGGTGGTGAGCGGTAGGATGGGAGTCTGGGTTGGTTGGGCCCTAAGGTGTCTTTTATTAACCCTTTTAGGAAAGGAAAAGGGGCTCAGTGAATTGTACCTTCGGTGAAGGACCAGAGATCCGTTTGTAAGTTACAGACTCCACAGCTTTTTCAGCTTAAGCAAAGGTGCGTGTAGTGTTTGTCCAGGGGTTCTCTTGAATCGTCCCTAACACTGATCGTGAACATCCCCCCAGGTGAACCTGCAGTAGCTTCTTGAAGCACCCCACTTGAGTTGCTGGTTAATTTCCCCTCTCTTCTTTGGCGACAGCTTACACATTAGTCTTGGAAGATCTTAGCCAATGCTTTTGCAGGCTGCCTTTTCATCCTCACTTGTCATAGAGGAAAGGAAGACGAACACACACATGTCCTAATCCAAAATGGTTGCTGTAAGTCTGACATACTTATCAGAGGTACCTGTGCCACAGGCATCTCTGTGAAAGGTCTGAATTCCTAAATTATTAAAAAAACAGGTAGCTGCTTTAAAACAAAGCAAAACTTTGATTTGTTTATGCCTTCTGATCAAATGTATCTTGCATTTGGGAGTTAATGGCTTAAACCAGATCCTTGTCTTTGAAGTACATGTTTATAGAAATTGTTGGAAACCCTGGAAGGAAAGAACCTTATGGAAATGTTAAGGACAAGATTCTTCCAGGAGGTAGATAACATTTTTCCCCCCACTTGTAGATTAGAGGAGTGCGGCTCTGATAATGAGTAGGTGGTAGTTTTACTAGTGTCATGTAACAAATGATGCTTATAGGTGGGATTTTAATGTGACAATACCTTGTCCTCTACCGACAGAGTTGGCTTGTATTTTTTTGAAATCACACACCCACTCTCTGGCTAGTATAGAAAGATTAAAAAGCTGCTTCTGGTCTGTGGGCGGTAACCTTTTCATTTCTGAGGAGTTTTCAGCTGCTTGCAGAATAGATTGCTGATCAGCAGCATAGGGAGGAATCAGATATTAAAAATTCATTAGCACGTGATCTAGATCTATTAAAATTATGAGCACTTATTAAGATTTGGCATGGTGTGGGTGCTGTGTGCTATGTATAGGAAATGAGATTTCTCAGGAGTATTTGCCTCTTAAGGTAAACAGAAGTACAATCAGCTGACAGTGTTCTGCCACCTTACAGTAGATGAGAAAATCTTTTATGAGCACAGAAAACCCTGTATAATTTGGTGAAGAAACCCAATGACCTGCAGTAACTGATGACTACCATTACTTTAAACTCTTCGCTCATTTCTACTAGAATATTTCCCCTTTTCTTATGCTTGTCATATATGTTGCTGTTCTTCAGTTGCTCAGTCATGTCCAACTCTTTGTGACCCCATGGACTGCAGCACACCTGGCTTCCCTGTCCATCACCAATTTCCAGAGCTTGCTCAAACTCATGTCCATCGAATTGACAATGCCATCCAACCATCTCACCCTCTGTTGTCCTCTTCTCCTGCCTTCAGTCTTTCCCAGCATTAGGGTCTTTTCTAATGAGTCGGCTCTTCGCATCAAGTGGCCAGAGTATTGGAGCTTCAGCTTCAGCATCAGTCCTTCCAATGAATATTCAGGGTTGATTTCCTTTAGGATTGACTGGTTTGATCTCCTTGTTGTTCAACGGGCTCTCAAGAGTCTTATCTAACACCACAGTTTCAAAGTGTCAATTCTTTGGTGTTCAGTCTTCTTGATGGTCCAACCCTCACATCCATACATGACTATAATGGCTGAAGGCTTAAGTTTGAACTCTTCAGAGTGCCATTTATGGATCACTTATTAATTTATTGGGAAGACCCCCTGGCTCAGCGGTAAAGAATCCATCTGCAATGCTGGAGAAACAGGAGACAGTTTGATCCCTGGGTCGAGGAGATCCCCTGGAGGAGGAAATGGCAACTCACTCCAGTATTCTTGCCTGGAGAATCCCATGGACGGAAGAGCGTGGTGAGCTACAGTCCAAGGGGTCAGGAAGAGTTGGTTATGACTGAGTGACTGAACACACATATACACACACACTCGTTAATTTATTATTCAAGTATTTATTGAGCCCTTAATTTGTTCCAGGATTGTTTCTAGGTAGGTCCTGGATTACAGTGTGGGGGAAAGGCTGCTTTCATTGAACTTGATTTTGTGTATGTGGGAATGAGGATAGCAAATTAGCAAATAGAGGTAATGCTACAAATCAGTGATTAATAAACTTTCTGAAAGGACCAGAAACGAAATATTTTAGGCTTTACAGGCCATGCTGTCTCTGTTGCAGCTACTCAACTCTTTTGTTCAAGTACAAAAGCAGCCACAGACAGTACAGTACAGAAACAAGTGTGTCCATGTTCTAATTAAACTTTGGACGCGGAAATTTTAATTTCATTCAGTTTTCCCGTATTACAAAATATTTGAATTCTGCTTTTTGATTTTTTTTTCCCTTCACCTTTTGAAAATGTAAAAACCATTCTTAGTTCATAGGTCGTATAAAAACATGGGACAAGCTGGATTTATTCGGTCTGTGGCCTGGCATTTTATAGAAAAAGTTTGCTGACTGCTAAGTAGTGTGAACCATGAAGAATATAAAACAAGCTGATCTGATAAGTGAGTGCCTGGCGGTGTTGGTGGGGGAGGCATCATTGACAAGATATTTGAGTTGTGGCCTGTCATTGAGATGGAAGAGCTTCCTTGGCGGATGAAATAGCAAGGACAAACGTTTGCAGGTAGAAGTGAGCTTCTGGCTTTTTGGCTCAGTGGTAAAGAATCCACCTGCTAATGCAGGAGATGCAAGAGATACAGGATCGATCCCTGGGTCATGAATATCCCCTGGAGTAGGAAATGGCAACCCACTCCAGCATTCTTGCCTGGAAAAATCCCATGGACAGGGGAGCCTGGCAGGCTGCAATCCATGGGGTCAGAAAAGAGCTGGACATGATTGAGCACACATGCACGTCTGTGGTTCCCAGTATTGACTTCACATACTGTGTCATTCTTGCCTTGATGTCTTTTTTTCATTTTGTCCTTCTCAACTAGTTTGCGCTTCTGACAGGTTTTAACAGTCTCCACATTATAGAATTGAAGACCTGGAAGAGATCTTAGCTTCTTCCCCAATTGCTCTCTTCTCAGATGTTCTCAGTGATTTTTCAGCCTCTGTTTGAACTCCTTTGATGACTGAAAGTTCATTCCTGTGAGGTAGCCTGGACCGTTTTTCGACTGCTCTGATTGTTGTCAGAATGCCCTTCATGTTGTGGTGGGACTCAGCCTCTCTGCCTCCTTTCCTTGAGGCTGCTTTCCTGTGCCCACGGAGGAAGCCTGCAGTGGGGGCTGCACCTCGTCTCCAGGATTCGGTTCTGAAGTCAGTGCTTGAGACAAACATTACATAAGATGAAGACTATACTTGAAAATCCCTTAAATTATTTTAAAAGCATAGTGTGCATGTTTGTGCATATATAATCATGTTTAATTCTTAAGCCTTTTTCAGACTGGGAGCCACTAAGCTTGACTGAAGGAAGGAACAAGCTTCAGAAAATTTTTTGCCTTTTAAGAGCTATCACATCCTTATCAGACAGTGAATTTTACTGTGTTCCTGCTTTGTTGCAGGACTAATTTTATTGTATTTATGCATTATGCCTTTTAATGTATAAATTTAAGCCTCTTAAATGGATAAATGCAAAACATTAATAAATGTTTACAGATATATTGTGCATATTAAATGAGATGGAAGTGGTCAATAAAGGTTTGCAGGATTTGAATCTAAATTTTGGCTTGATTGGGCTCACATGCACACTGTTCTCTGAAAAGTTGTAGAGAAGAACTTGGCCACCTGCTTCCTGTCTTTCCAAACTGGCATTTCCTGTTGTGGCTCTGTAGAGCAGCTGTCACTCCCTGTGTCCTTGAGTGTTGGTCACATTTTCCCAGAGGTCAGCTTGTAAGTTAAATGGGCATATGATGTAACCCTATTAGTTCTGCCACGCGACCTTAGGACTAAATCCTCTCATTTCTTTTTGTTGTTGTTTAGTCGCTAGGTCATGTCTGACTCTGCAACCCCATGGACTGTAGCCTGCCAGGCTTTTCTGTCCATGGGATTTTCCAGGCAAGAGTACTGGAGTGGGTTGTCATTTCCTTCTCCGGGGGATCGAATCTGTGTCTCCTGCATTGGCAGGTGAATTCTTTACCACTGAGCCGCTTGGGAAGCCCTTCATTTCTTTTAGTTTTTCCTTATTCACCTTTCTGGTTCTTATAAGTGCCCTGGTCATTGTTCTTTTTTGCTTTGGACCCTGAAGTCTGTTTTAAGGTGCAAACTCAAGTTTTACCTCCTTGATGAAGTCTTCCCTTATAATTCTAGAGCTGCATTCCTAAATATTGATACTTTTATCTGTATTTCTCAATATTTTCTTACTTTAGTATTTTATACATCTTTCATGAGCATATATCTTACCTCACAATGAGACGACAAGCTTCTTGAGAGCCAAGACCATGTAAAATGTTTACAACTTTCTAAAAATAAAAACTTTAAAAGTAAACATTTTATTTAGAACAGTGTTAGATTTAGTGAATTATTGGGAAGATAGTAGAGAGTTACTGTCCCACACCCAGTTTCCCCTATTATTAACATATTGCATTAGTGCGTCACGTTTGCCACAATTAATGAATGAGTATCGGTACGTTATTACTAAGTCTATACTTTATTCGGAGTTCTGCAGTGTTTTCCTTCATGTCCTTTTTTGTTTTCCAGGATCCCAGTCAGGATGGCGCATTACGTTCAATAGTCATGTCTCCTTGGCCCCTCTTGATCGAGGCAATATGTCAGACTTCCCTTGTTTTTAATGGCCTTGGCAATTTTGAAGATAACTGATCAGGTATTTTCATAGATTGTCCTTCAACCAGACGTTTGTCTGATGATTTTCTAATAGTAGATTACTGTAATACAATTTTGGAAGGAAGACCACAGAGGTAAAGCGCCCTTCTCATCGCACGTCAAGAGTACATACTACTGATGTGACTTTATCAGTGATGTTGCTAACCTCGATCACTTAACTGGTACGAGTGTCTGTTTTCTCCACTGTAAAGCTACCCTTTTGTTCCTCTCTTTCTGTACTATGCTCTGGAAGAGATTCACTAGGCGTAGCCCACACTTACTGCACTCAGTAAGTGCAGTTATGCTCTACCCCCTTTGAAGTGGAGTATCTATATAAATTTCATTGCTCAAATTGTTCAGCTCTGGCCATTTGTAGCTCTTTCAGTTGACTTCTGTATCCCTTTCCTTTGACATACTCTCTTGGCTATGCATGTGTGTGAATACTTTCTTTCTGGCAATATAAAATGCTTCAGGTTTGTCTTTTATGTAATGCCTCAGTTGTATGGTCATTCTTCTAAGGCACTGCAGTTCCTTTTGTGGGGAAATGGTATTAGAAACCAAGATCTGAGTGCTGGGTGTGCTGGTTGCTGTCAGAGTGTTGTTGCTTCTCCGCACTCTGAGAGAGCAAGGAGATAAGTGTATATATTAAGCTGTGTATATACACATATCTTTAAATATTTCTGTATGTAACTATTTGTCCTTAACCTCAACGTGAATTTACACGACCTTAAAGTTCTAGGGCTTTAGGCATCACCGACTCGATGGACATGAGTTTGAGGAGACTCCGGGAGTTGGTGATGGACAGGGAGGCCTGGTGTGCTGCGATTCATGGGGTCGCAAAGAGTCAGACACGACTGAGCGACTGAACTGAACTGAACTGAAGGGGAGGGAGGTGGGAGGGGGTTCAGGATGGGGGACACATGTACACCCATGGTTGATTCATGTCAATGTATGGCAAAAACCACTACAATATTGTAAAGTAATTAGCCTGCAATTAAAATAAATTAATTAGTTAAAAAAAAAAGAGACCATGGCAAACCAGGAGGAGAGAGATACACAGAAAGGATTGATCATGCGGTGCTCTATTGGCCATGGAAAAATATTTGAATTTCACTATAAAAGGAATGGAAAGCCATTAAATGTTTGTTTATTTTTTTTTTAAATTCTATGGGTTTTGACAAACATTTGATATCTTTTATTCACCATTACACTGTCATATAGAGTAGTTTCACTGCTCTAAAAAACTTTAGCCTCACCTAATTTGACTCTCCTCCTCACCAGACCCTGACAATCACTGATCTGTTTACTGTCTCTGTTCTTTTCTAGAATGTCGGTATATTGAATTTTTAAGGAAGATTTTTATGAACACAGTATTTTGTTAAGTAGTGGGAGCCCAGTTCAGTTTTGTCACTCAGTCGGGTCCGACTCTTTGCAACCCCATGGACTGCAGCCTGCCAGGCAACCATCTCATCTTCTGTCACCCCTTTCTCCTCCCGCCTTCAATCTTTCCCACCATCAGGGTCTTTTCCAATGAGTCAGTTCTTCCCATCAGGTTGCCAGAGTATTGGAATTTCAGCTTCAGCTTCAGCATCAGTCCTTCCAATGAATATTCAGGACTAACCTTTGAGATGGGCTGGTTGGATCTCCTTGCAGTCCAAGGGACTCTCAAGAGTCTTCTCCAACACTGCAGTTCAAAAGCATCAATTCTTCTGTGCTCAACTTTCCTTATAGTCCAACTCTCACATCCATACATGACCACTGGAAAAACCATAGCCTTGACTAGACAGACCTTTGTTGGCAAAGTAATGTCTCTGCTTTTTAATATGCTGTCTAGGTTGGTCATAGGTTTTCTTTCAAGGAGCAAGCGTCTTTTAATTTCGTGGCTGCAGTCACCATCTGCAGTGATTTTGGAACCCAAGAAAATAAAAGTTTCTCACTGTTTCCATAGTTTTCCCATCTATTTGCCATGAAGTGATGAGACCAGATGCCATGATCTTTGTTTTCTGAATGTTGAGTTTTAAGCCAACTTTTTCACTCTTGTCTTTCACTTTCATCAAGAGGCTCTTTATTTCTTTTTCACTTTCTGACATAAGGGTGGTGTCATCTGTATATCTGAGGTTATTGATATTTCTCCCGGCAGTCTTGATTCCAGCTTGTGCTTCATCCAGCCCAGCATTTCAAATGATGTACTCTGCATATTAGTTAAATAATCAGGGTGACAATATACAGCTTTGATGTACACATTTCCCAGTTTGGAACCAGTCTGTTGTTCCCTGTCCAGTTCTAACTGTTGCTTCTTGACCTGCATACAGATTTCTCAGGAGGCAGGTAAGGTGGTATAGGTACTAAATAACTAACAATTAGAAACATACTTCTTTTTTTCTATTGAGTAAAATTCACATAACATAAAATTCATCATTTTCACCACTTAAAATGTGTGGTTCAGAGACTTTTAGTACATTCACAAAGTTGTGTACCCACTGGCACCACTCCTATCTAGTTTCAGAACATTTTCATCACTGCAAAATGAAACCTCGTATCCATTAAGCAGTTCCTTTCCTCATCCTCTGGCAATCACTGGTCTGATTTATGTCCCTGTGGATTTGCCTATTCTGTACATTTCATTTAAATGAAATCATATAATATATGGCCTTTTGTTTCTGGCTTCTTTTACTTAATGTTTTTAAGATTGATCCATGTTGTAGCATGTTTCAGTACTTCATGTATTTCTTGTAGCTGAGTAATAATTCATTGTATGAATATACCACATCTTGTTGAATCATTCATCAGTGATGGACATTTGTGGTTGTTTTCACTTTTTGACTATTATGAATCATGCTGCCATGAACATTCATGTGTAAGTTTTTGTTTGAACATATGTTTTAAAATCTCTTGGGCTTATAACCAATATATTTCTTTTGATAAACTTTACTTTAATAAGAGGCAGGTTACCTGATGGCTTACTTGTGGTAAAGTGCTAAAAGAATGATACTTTTCTCTTGGCATGATATTCATCATTGATACTGAAATCACTTAATTTTTCTGTTGTCTTTGCTCAGTAAAGAAAGTTGGTCCTGATAGGGTGACAGTAGTAGCTTTCCCTTCGATTTCTGTTAAGAGGAATTTCCTGAATTATATTGTGTACCATTTAGTCTTTCAGGGAGTGAGATTCACTCACTGTGAAGTTTTATTATAAGATCTGCCTGTGGTCTCGAGGAATCTGTGAATGTATGAATTGTGTTTAACATTTTGTATTTAGAGGGATAGTAGGCAGGATTCCCATTCTGTAATCTATTTGGCATCAGTGATTTTACAGAGGTTTTATCCTTACTAACCACATTCCCTCTGAGGTTTGGACTGTGATAGAGTGACATTAAATATTAGCGTTTTCTTTTTCCTATTCCAGCACCCAGCCTTGAAGCTTTGTTTTGCTATTACTGCTTTGACAAATTGATTTTCCTCAAGAAGACTTGGCAAATGTTTTCTTCTTCTAGAAAGTTTGGAGTAACCTGACCAATTTATTTAAAAGCTAATGTTGTTTTTCAGACTTCTTGAAAGCGAGAAACATTCTTTGCTGTCTTTGTAGCATCTAAGTGACTTTGGGGTTCTCTGGAGATGATGGGAAATAGATAAATTATGTATTAACTGCAATCATAATTTATTCCAGGAAATTCTTTTTAGGCAGGCACTTTAAAAGAGTTTGTGTATAGAACACTGGACTAGAGCCAAGAATATTTTAATTTCACATCTGTAAAAGACTCATTACTACTGGACAAATAGCTTGTACCTTGAGACTTCTTTTTGTAAAAAAGATAATATTGACTCTCTAGTTTACAGGAATGTGTGATGGGAAATGAGTTCTGTTAATCAAGGTTCTTTATTTTGGAAGATATGTGTGTTATATGTATCTTGTTAGTATTTTTTCTTTATTTTAATAAGTGGGTGAATTGGATGTGTTTTCTATTTACCATTTCCAGTGTTCTTCTTTTTTCTGTGTAGTTCTAGATTTCTACCTGGCACATTTTCCTTCTGTAAGAAGGACTTCTTTTAACATTTCTTGTAGTTCAGATTTGCTGGTGATGGATCCTTTCATGAATTTTTGTCTGAAGAAATCTTTAATGTGCCTTGATTTATTGAGGCTGTTTTCTCTGGGTATAGAATTCCGGGTTGGCAGTCTTTTTTTTTTTTAAACACTTCAGAAATATTGCTTCACTTCCACATCAACTTTGCTTTCCTGCCAGACCTAAATATGTATTTTTTGCATGATTATTCTATATTTCCTGCTGACATAGACATCTGCATTGGTAGTTCTACAGTATTTATAAAGTACTAGAGTGTTTTGGTGTCTTTGGTAGACTAATATTATTTGCCTGTGTTTGGTTGTGTGGTATGACCATCATCTTGAATAGAAAACATGAAACAGATTTTTATATTGTCTTTACTGCTTATTTGTTATTGATCAGAGAGCTGGATTGCTGCTGTTATTGATAACTCCAGATAGAAAGCATGAAATAAATTTTTATATTTTCTTTATTGCTTATTTATTATGGACCAGAGAGCTGGATTGCTGCTGTTATTGATAACCCCAGCCTGGATGGGCTAGGTCACTTGTATTTACCTCCATGTGATCTTCTGATATACATTTTATCAACTTGAAAAATTTTGCAGACTAACAACTGGTAATTGTTTGCTAGCCAGACACTTGCATTCAGTAGTATTTCTTTCTCTTCTTGCTCTTCTGTTCCAGCAGGTATTACTCTCTTGAGAAGACACACCGACAGTTAGCACTTTCTTCAGATTCTGACAGTTGGCGAACAGCTGCTCTTGATCATAAGGCTTAGAAGACAGTCTCCATCTTCCCAGATTGGATGTCTTTTCACATGGATTTTCTATTTCTTTGTCTTTTAAAAAAATAAATACTTGGGAACATTCTGGATTACAACTGTTCATCCTCATCTATGCAAAGGAAGGAAAGCTGTTGTGCTTGGATTTTGAGGAGGTATGTCTTTTTTTCTTCTATTGCAAAATTGCATCACTTAGAGCAGTATGACGTCATAACACTGCCTCTTTGCTCAGTGGAATTCAGTTCTCGTTCATTTATTTGCTCCATCTTCCTCACTCCTGTTCTTCCTTTATCTGTAGCAGTCATCATAGCTCAGTAAGTTTCTCTCCTTTACTTTTTGGGCCACACCACACGGTATGTGGAATCTTAGCTCCCCAACCAGGGATCAAGCCCATGCCCCCAGCATTGGAAGTGCAGAGTCTCAATCACTGGACCACCAGGGAAGTCCTAGTAATAACTTTCTTGATGTGTAATACAACAAGCTCATTTCTTACATCTTGGTGAATGTCACTGGGCTCTGGGTTAGTCTTATAAGTAACAGGAAGAAGCAGTTTGAATTCTTATACCTCAAGTTGAGATCATGACTTTGATGAATTGAGTATTTTGGTTTGCCCCCATTTTGCAGAGGCACTGGGTAGTTTGGGAAAGCTTACCGTCTCCAACATAATATATGGCTATGTGATTTTATAGTCTGGTTCAGTATCATTTGCAAGAAGAAATGTGATATTGTAAAGTTTTGAACTAAAAATTGAGAGACTTCAGTCCTAGTTTTGACGTTATTATCGCCATACTTTGAGAGTTAAAGCATGTTCTTTTTCTTATCTTTATTATTATTATTTTTTTCGTTTTCTTATCTTTAAAATGTGTTTTTATTATTTGTTTTACACAAAACTTATGGGATTGTTGAGGATCAAGTGAAAAAATTTGTGTGGAAGACTGTTTTTATCAATATAAAGGATTGTTACTGTATTGTGGAAAGCTGTAGGCATCTGTTTTATTTTCACTCAGAGACTCAGTTTTTATTTCTACAAACTTTTTGACGGTACAGCCCAGTCATGAATCAACTTTTAAATCCCCATGCTTAGTTATGGTTGAACATTAGTGTTTATAGTGCCTAATTACCTAATAGGTTCTCATTATATTTTAAAAAGGAGATCCATGTAATGTAATGCTGAGAAGACTTCAATTTGTGTGATAAGGAAGCATTTTACAAGATCTTTTGGTAGTTTTGAAGAGAGACCTCATTTGTTTATTTCATGTATTTAAAATATTTTTTGAGTGCTTACTGTATCCTAGGCACTGGGGAAGAAAACTGACAAAAATCTCTGCTTTTATAGAGCTTATGTTGTATAATATATGGGGAAATAGAAGAAACAAAATAAGTAAAGATGCAGTTTTTAACCTATGGTGACCAGTTCCGATGAGAAAAGTAAAAGCGGGAAAGGGGAATAGGGCTCCCCTCATTAGCGATCACAGACAGCCTTACAGAGAAGGTGACGTTTGAGTAAAGTCTTGAAAGAGATGACGGAGAAATGCAGAAATAGGAGAAGAGCATGCCAGGCATAGCAAATGGCAAGTGCAAAGGTCCTGAGACGCACACTTGTATGAGGAATGGCAGGGGTTGGGAAGCGTGGGCTTTTATGGTGCCTTGTGGAAGTGCTTAGCAGCTGAACACAAATGGAAGTACTTTCCAAACCTTGATGTGCACATGAATTACTTCGGGTGTTCTTGTTAAATGATCTGGCCCCAAATAGTTTGTTTTTCATTTGACAGCCACCGTAATCTGAAGTAGTTGTGTGAAATGGCTGTGAAAAGCGGCTAACATTGATGAGCGTTTGTAGATGTACAGTGTTAGATTAAAAGAAGCACTAGTCCCTTTGTTCTTGTACTGTCAGATTATGTCTTGGATGTTGTGTCCACTTAGGGATTTTACGCTTGGGTGGGACAATGTTAATCTAAATTGTCCAGATTAAAGTGACCAGAATACTGAGAGCTCTAGCCATCTTTATCTAGTGAAGAAGAGTAGCAGAATCAGGTGCTATTTTGCTATGGAAGCTAATACTTGGAAACTCAACTATCTATATTTTGAAGAGCTTTAAGCAAGAGGAGCAGGCTATTCATCTGTAATACAGCAGAGGATGACAGCAGGTGGAAACTACATCAGTGGAGGTGAATTTCATCCCACCCTGGGGAAGACCTTTCACACATAGGATCTGTCCAACAGTGGAATAGCCAAATTGTGAACAGCCAAATCTATCTGTCGTTAGAGATACTCAGATACAGGCTGGATGCTTGTCTTCTGGAGACAGTGAGAGGAGCCCCTGCTGGAGTCTGGGCTGCGTGAGTTTTCTCATCCCTCACAGCTCCTACGGTTTCTGACTTCAGTGTTCTCTATCCTTAGCGCTAATGTTAGTAATGATGAGAAAGGAATGAAAGTCTTGTTGACTGAGTTCCTTAATAATTGGGGAAGAAATGAAATGTCCGCCAGCCAGCCAGAGAGTACAAATTAAAATGGCAGTTTCCTTAAGTGTGTAAAGTACAGAAGTAGAATACTAGATCTGTACATGCAGTTTCATTTTTACTTTATAATTATTTTTTCCACAGAGCTTCTCTTAAGATCAGCCTTTCATGGGCATAATTTGAGACTTGTTAGCCTCAAGGATTGTTAGAGAGTTTATAGTGTTACACTCCATGTAAAAAGTAAAGGCTGCTATAGTGTAGAAGAAGGCAGGGATTTGTGTGTTAAAACTAGATTTCGCCCCCATCTCTGCCACTTGCTGTGTACAGTGGGAACTTTAATGATGAGATTTAATTTTCTCATCTGCTATTGGGGGCAGTGTTTACATTTCAGAATTGTATATATACTGGAAATAATTTATTCTAAGTTTAAAGCCTGCTGCAAAGCACATAGATGGCATAAAATTAATGCTAATTATTATTAGTAGCAACTATTCTGACAACATTGCTTAAATTGGAGGGTTTATTATTTATACGTGTGCAGCAAGGTAAGATGGGAGTTTATATCAACAAACCCATTTGTATCTTCAAGCTTTACAAATGCAGACCAGGAATTAACTACTTTTGTGTGGGTTTTTCCACACCACAGTTGTCTATTTCCATACCAACTGAGTGTCCAACAATTCAATTCAATTCTTACACTATCTCCCTGGAGTTAGTGTCAGATCTATAAGTTAAGAAGCTCAGTTTCATAAGACCCCCAAAGTAGACATCAGTTATTAAGTCCTGGGTCACCTGTTACCCTCTCTGCTGCTGCTAAGTCGCTTCAGTCGTGTCCGACTCTGTGCAACCCCATAGACGGCAGCCCACCAGGCTGCTCTGTCCCTGGGATTCTCCAGGCAAGAACACTGGAGTGAATTTCACAATGCATGAAAGTGAAAAGTGAAAGTGAAGTCGATCAGTGGTGTCCGACTCCCATCGACCCCATGGACTGCAGCCCACCAGGCTCCTCTGTCCATGGGATTTTCCAGGCAAGAGTACTGGAGTCGGGTGCTGACTTTGCTACAAATTCTGTGATTCCCATGACCCCCTTCTCAGGTTCAGTAATTCACTGGGTTGACTCACAAAACTCAGAAAAAAACATTGCTTACATTTACAGATTTGTCAAAAAGGATGCAACTCAGAAAGAGCTAAATGTAAGAGACGTATGGGCGGGTGCGGGGAGCTTCCACGCCCTCTGCAGGTGCACCTCCCTCCTGGTTCCTTGTGTTCACCCATCCGGAAGCTCACTGAACCCCTTTGTTTAGGGAGTTTATGGAGTTTCCATCACCTGGGAATGTTTGGTTGAATCACTGACATGGGTGGCTAACTCTGTCCAGTCTGTCTCTCTTGCCCAGATTGGGGGCAGAACCTGAAAGTTGCAAACCTGTAATCACAGGGATAGTTCCTCTTGCAACCACCTCCCATCCAGATGCTACTAGGCGCCCCCCCACCCCCAAGAGTCATCTTGTTAGCATCAACTTTGGTATGGTTGAAAGGGGCTTGTTTTGAATAACAGAAGACACTGCTCTAAGTTATGAAATTCAAAGGGTTTTAGGAGCTGTGTGTCAGGAACTGGATATAAAGACCAAATATATGTTTCTTACACTATCGTAGTTACTGTTCTTCATTCGGTAAGTCGTGTCCGACTCTTTGCGATCTCATGGACTGCAGCACACCAGGCTTCATGTCCTTCACTATCTCCCTGAGTTTGCTCAAACTCATGTCCATTGAGTCAGTAATGCCATCCAACCATCTCATCCATAGTACTATTACATAAAACTAGATTGTATTTTTAAAGTAGAGGGCTGAGTTTCAGAACATCAGTAGTGAATTCCCTCTAGGTCACTGGTTTGTTTCTTTATTGGGCTGTGATGCACCATTTTGATTCTTGATAATGTAAATAGCATTTGTTTTGAGATTCTTAGATGAAAGGTGCCATTGAAAACAGCTAGATGTCATTTTCCTCAGGGATCTTTATCAGATTCCAGTATCAGTTCTTTTTCTGCCTAGACTTTTGTCCTCAGATGACTGTACTCTAATCCCGTGACAGAGCTCATTCTTAATGTAATGTGACAAAAAGAGATCATTTTTCTAACAGTAATAAGACTTGTTTTTCTTAGACCTATTGGGTCATGAAATTTGGGTAGAGATGTCTTTCGGTAGTTTTACTTTTTTTTAACAGTAAACCACATGTGAATTTTCATAGGAAGAAAGGGTAAATTGTTTGGAATTCCAAATTCATTCCTACTTAAAAATTTTTTTCTGCACCTCTGTCTGCTTATTTTAATATGCTTGTTAGAGATGAGGTCACTGCCTTGTCCTAATAGAAAAATTCCTTTACAGAGAATGTAAGCCTTAAATAGGGCTTCTTTGGTGGCAGAGATGGTAAAGAATCTGTGTGCAATGCAGGAGACCCAGGTTCAATCCCTGGTCAGGAAGATCCCCTGGAGACAAGAATGGCTACCACTCCAGTATTCTTGCCTGGGAATCCCATGGACAGAGGAGCCTGGCGGCCTACAGTCCATGGTTGCAGAGTTGGACTCGACTGGGCGACTAAGCACGCAGGCCTCACGTGTTTGAACCTCTGTAGGAGTATCTTGGTATACAGAGTGATCACTGGTCTAAGAGTGCCTAGCTGAGTTCTCAGCACATATTCGGCACTCAGTAAACATCTGTTCTCTTCTAGGAGTTAGAAAGTCAGTTCTAGCCTTTGCTACCAGCTACCTATGTAAACCAACTAGAATCTCTGTGTGTGCTAAGTCTCTCAGTCCTATCTGACTCTTGGCGACTCTGTGGACTGTAGTGCACTGGGCTCCTCTGTCCTGTGGGCTAATAAAGGTTTACTAATGAAAACCATGCAGCCATGAAATTAAAAGACGCTTGCTCCTTGGAATAAAAGTTATGACCAACCTAGACAGCATATTAAAAAGCAGAGATGTTACTTTGCCAACAAAGGTCTGTCTAGTCAAAGCTATGGTTTTTCCAGAAGTCATGTATATGAGAGTTGGACCATAAAAAAAGCTGAGTGCCAAAGAATTGATGCTTTTGAACTGTGGTGTTGGAGAAGACTCTTGAGAGTCCCTTGGACAGCAAGGAGTTCCAACCAGTCCATCCTAAAGGAAATCAGTCCTGAATATTCATTGGAAGGACTGATGCTGAAGCTGAAACTCCAATACTCTGGCCACCTAATGGGAAGAACTGACTCATTGGAAAAGACTCTGATGCTGGGAAAGATTGAAGGCGGGAGGGGAAGGGGATGACAGAGGATGAGATGGTTGGATGGCATCACTGACACGATGGACATGAGTTTGAGCAAGCTTGGTTGGTGATGGACAGGGAAGCCTCGTGTGCTGCAGTCCATGGGGTCGCAAAGAGTTGGACATGACTGAGCGACTGAACTGAATTGACTGAGCGACTGAACTGAATTGAATAAATGAATCAGATGTACTCTCTTAAGATCAGAGGATTTCCCAACTACTCACCCAAATGTTGAAAGTGTTAGTCGCTCAGTAGTGTCCAAGTCTTTGCAACCCCAGGGACTATAGCCTGCCAGGCTCCTCTGTGCATGGGATTTCCCAGGTGAGAACATCGGAATGGGTAACCTTTCCCTCCTCCAGGGGATCTTCCCAACCCAGGGAGCAAACCCAGGTCTCCAATATTGCAGGCAGATTCTTTACAGTCTAAGCCACCAGGGAAGCCCAATCTCATGTCTTATCTTTTAAAATCCTGGCCCTAATCCTGCGACTCAGTTTATCCTTAGCCTTATTTTTAAACATTTAGTTTCAGTTGGCCTTCAAGTCAGTTTCTTGAAAGCAAGCACAGAGTCCCCAGATAGACTGAATCGGAAAGTGCCATGAAATAACCCATTCTCTGTGGCTTTAGCTGTTTCCTTGGCCACATGTTCTGCCTTCAGTTGAGTTACCTTAGATCTTCTCCTCATTTTTAGTTGGGACTGGCTGTTCATTAACAAGAAGATTTCTTAGCACCAGTCCAAACAGGATAGAATGGGAGCATCATAAAATGACTGATCATTTTTCTAGTCATGTAGATCCCTAAATGGTGCCATGTGCAGTATAGTTTGGGTTCCCGGGAATACTATTTAAGCTTTTTGTTGTTGTTGTTGTTCTCTTAAGATAGGTTTAGAAAAATTTGGCCAGTTGACCAAACTTTTAAAAAATGTCATATGTTTTTCCCTTGTTTACATGTGTCATATTTCAGACAATGAATTATGATTGTCAGTTTCTAATCTGATTTTATTTAGAGTTTGCTTAATTTCTTTTTGTACCTTGAGAATTTGCATTACTCTTTCAAGTATTCTGAAATAAGAATTGCCTTTTTCTCTTCTAGTTTGCAGAAATAACTTTTTTTTTTTACTGTGTTTTAGTAATTAAACTTTTTTTTTTTGTGGTCCTAAAATGAGATGACAGACTTGGCCATTTAAAAAGTAAACTAGAGAGGAGAGGGAAGAAAGGAATAGTTGAGGGAGATTAAGAGGTACAAACTTCCAGCTGCAAAACAAAATGTGTCATGGGTGTGAAATGTAAAATTGGGGGAGTATAGTTAATAACTTTGTAATATCATTTATGGTGATGTATTATAACTAGATTTATTATGGTGATCAGTTTGAAATGTACTATAGAAATACTGAATCACTGTGTTGTATAACAGGAGATAACATAGTATCATAGGTTATTCTTCAAAAACACAAACTTAGCAAAGATTAGGTTTGTTACTAGAGGTGAGGGGGATGGGTGGAGGTGAGGGGGCAGTTGAATAAAGGCAGTCAAAAGGTACTAGCTTCCAGTTATAGATAAGTACTAGGGATGTAATGTACAACATGATAAATATAATTAGCACTGCTTTATGTTATATATGAAAGTTGTTGAGGCGGTAAATCCTAAGAGTTTTCATCCCAAGAAAAAAATATTTTTCTCCTAGTGTTTTAATTTTGTTACCTATATGAGATGATGGATTTTTATTAAACTTACTATGATAATTTCATGATGTATATAAATCAAATTATGATGTATATTGTGCATTCTTCAAATCCATGAACATGGTATATCTTCCCATCTGTTTGTGTTGTCTTCAATTTCTTTTGTCAGTGTCTTACAGTTTTCTGAGTTTTTTAGGACTTCCTTTGTATAGTATCATGTTGTCTGCAAACAGTGACAGTTTTTCTTCTTCCTTTCCAGTTCAGATTAATCTGAAATTCCATCCCACATGGATGATTACCATTAAAATTTTGTAAACATTCTTCTATACTTGTCTCTTTACAAGTATATACACATATAGATGTGTATATATGAAGTAATTTTACATAGATAGGATAATATTATAATGCTGTTCTTCTTTTGCCTCAGGCATAGGTTTTGGAGATTTTTGTGTCAGTAAGAGACCAGTGTTAAAGATGGTATATTTCTTTCTGGACTGTGTTGCGCGGCTTATCTTATCTCTGAGTGTTCACTTACCAAGTAATATTTTGATATTTATTCCGTTTACCAAGGAGATTTTTACTGCTGAGTAAAGAAGGTACTGACTGACTGATAGTTACAATTCTGATTATAAATTAAAATATTAGTGCTATGGGACAGAAAAGTATGAGGCTTTGCATAATATGAACAACTTTTTTCCAGAGTATAGTTATCACTTTAGATAAGGTGGTATCCAGCTTTTGTGTGGACAGAGATAGTAGGTGTGGTGTGATGAATAGAAGGCTGGATTCAACTTTGACTGTTCCACCTGTTAGTTCTGAGATATTAGGCAAGTCTCTTAACCCTTTTTGAACTTTGGTGATGCAGACGGTAAAGAATCTGCCTGCAATGCAGGAGACCTGGGTTTGATCCCTAGGTCAGGAAGATCCCCTGGGGAAGGGAACGGCTACCCACTTCAGTATGCTTGCCTGGAGAATTCCGTGGACAGGTGAGCCTGGTCCCAAAGAGTCAGACACGACTTAGCGACTAACACTTGACCATTTTAGGATTTAGTTTCTTTGTTCATTAACTGAATAATTGACTTCTCAGATCTAGTCCAACTCTAAAACTTTTATGACCATAAAATAAGAGCCATCTTTTACCTTGGTTCATTGAGGTGTAACCTCTGCACTTCTACCTATCTTACTCAAGACGTGTGCCTAAGTCACTTCAGTTGTGTCCGACTCTGTGCAACCCCATAGACGGCAGCCCACCAGGCTCCCCCGTCCCTGGGATTCTCCAGGCAAGAACGCTGGAGTGGGTTCCCATTTCCTTCTCCAATGCATGAAAGTAAAAAATGAAAGTGAAGTCGCTCAGTCATGTCGAACTCTTAGTGACCCTATGGACTGCAGCTTACCAGGCTCCTCTGTCCATGGGATTTTCCAGGCAAGAGTACTGGAGTGGGGTGCCATTGCCTTCTCCAACTCAAGACGTGTAAATGGCCCAAAATGAAGGCCAGGGAGTATAGTCCTGAGACCCTTAGAAAAACCACAGAATGAAGCAATAGGTAGCGCTGTGTTAGTTTTTAGAGGAAGTGTGAACCTGTGAACTTCTTTTGCATGCTTTGCAACTGTTTCACAACCAGTTCTAGGTAGAAGTATTTTTCTTATTTGTGAATAAGAATATGGCATTGAGGATGGAGAGGCTATTGATTTGGTTGCTCAGTTTTCTAGCCGTATTCCGGGTGACTTGCTTGGATTGGTTATGTCCTCTTGGTGACTTGCTGGGTGACTTGCTTGGAACTAGAATTGGTTATGTCCTCTTTGTTTTCCTTACTTTTTTTTTACTCTCAGTAGAAAGATCTTGAGATTCAAACTCAATTGTCTGTGACACACATTGGTCAGATCAGTGATAGAAGAGAGTTGGAAGACCTGTTTTTCTTCTTCCTTTTGACAGAAGAAAATAAAGTGAATTACTTTACTTCTCCATGCTTGACTCTTTTTACTGAAAGAAAACAAAATCTGACTCTTCTTACCTCACATACCTTGGAATAATGAGGTCATTCTTTGGAATCTTTTTTAAAATGTCATGTAAAAAATTTGAGGTATAATTTCCAGTAAATGCACAAATCTAAGATGTATGTATAACTTACTGAATTTTTACATGTGTATGCTGCTCTATATGTAATCATCAGTTAGTTCAGTTGCTCAATCGTGTCTGAGTCTTTGCAACCCCATGGACTGCAGCACCCTAGGCTTCTCTGTCCATCCCCAGTCAGATCAAGACTTAGAATACTTTCCTCCCCGTAGGATTCCCTCATGCCCCTTTCCAGTCACCCTGTGCCCTGTTCAGAGCACATTTTGTGTAGAGCACACTTTGAGTGCTCTGTTATTCATCTTAAGAAGCCACTGAAAACAGATCTTGACATCGTTTATGTTTCATCAGTAATCTCAATCTTGAACCCTATAATAAAGTGTGATCTGTAGATAGTAAGGTCTTTAGCCTTTTAGATAAGACATAATTGTGTTAAAATGCTTCCCTGTGTGTATGTGTGCTTAGTCGCTCAGTTGTGTCCAACTTTGCAGCCCCATGGACTGTAGCCTGCCAGGCTCCTCTGTCCATGGATTCTCTAGGCAAGAATACTGGAGTGGGCTGCCATTCCCTTCTCCAGGGGATTTTCCCAACCCAGGGATCAAACCCGGGTCTCCCGCGTTGCAGGCAAATTCTTTACCACCCAAGCCACCAGGGAAGCCCACAGAGGGAGTAATTTTACATTGACAAAGAGGCAGTGTTGTGCGTTTTCTTCTCTGTGTAGACTTTTTCCTGAAAATTTTTAGGTGGTCTGAAAGTAAATTTATTTGGAACGTTGTAGGTAAGTGGGAAAAGGAAAGTTGGGTTTGGCTAAGTGAATGATGAAGTTGTTCCAGTTCTGTGAGTTCTGTTCTTCCTTCTAGCTGTTTCGTCTTGTCACCCTGTGAATAAGGCCTAACCTCATTTTTTACATCTAATATTTATTCAGTGTGGTTTTGTCTGAGGCACTGTGTGTGTGTCTTTCTAAACTGCTGTGGTGCAGTTTAGCTTTAGCTTACCTCATACTTCCACTATATGTATTACATGATTTTGTCTACTAATTTGCATATTTGTATCTTTCATTTTAGAAGTTGTAGATTTATGGAAAAGTTAAGCAAAGATAATATATAAAGTCTGTCATGCAGCTATTTTCCCTGTTGGCAATATCCTGTTAGTTTTATGGAGATAAATTTGATGTATTTTAAAATTTGCCCGTTTGAAGTGTACATTTCCGTTTTTAGTATATTCACAGAGGTGTACAACCATCACCACAATCTAATTCCAGAATATTTGCATCATCCCCAAAAGAAACTCTGTACCCCATTATCAATCCCATTTCTGCCCTCCCCCCAGCCCTTGTCCTAGGTAACCACTAATCTATTTTCTATCTCTGTGGGTTGTCTCTCCTGGACATCATATTATATAAATGAACTTTTATAATGTGTGGTCTTCTGTGACTGGTTTCTTTCATGTAGCATGTTTTCAGAGTTTATTCATTCTACAGCATGTATCCATTCTTTTTCCTTTTGCCAAATAACATTCAGTTGGATGGCTGTGCCATATTTTGTTTTCAATTTGTAGTTGATGGACATTAATTGATTCTACCTTTTGGCTATTGTGAACAGTGCTGGTGTGAAATCTGAATCCAAGGTTTTGTGTTGACTACATACACTTGCCTAGAAATGGAATTATCAAGTCCTGTGGTAACTCTTTGTTAAGGATTTTTGAGACATTGCCTGCCTGGGCCATTTTACATTCCCACCAGCAGGGTAGGATGGTTCCAATTTCTCTACATTCTCTTCAGCACTTGTTACATTGTCTTCTTATGATTTTAGCCATCCTAGGAGAAGGAAATGGCAACCCACTGCAGTGTTCTTGCCTGGAGAATCCCAGGGAAGGGGGAGCCTGGTGGGATGCCGTCTGTGGGGTCGCACAGAGTTGGAAACAACTGAAGCGATTTAGCAGCAGCAGTGAGTGTGAAGTTGTATCTTACTGTGGTTTTGACTTGCATTTCCCTAATGATTAGTGAAAGTCAGTCAGTCGTGTCTGAGTATTTGTCTGAGTATTTGCGACCCCATGGACTATTCAGTCTATGGAATTCTCCAGGCCAGAATACTGGAATGGGTAACTTTTCCCATCTCCAGGGGATCTTCCCAACCCAGGGATCAAAGCCAGGTCTCCCACATTGCAGGCAGATACTTTACCAGCTGAGCCACCAGGGAAGCTCAAGAATACTGGGGTGGGTAGCCTGTCCCTTCTCCAGGGAAACTACTCAACCAAGGAATCTGGGTTGAGAAACTAAGTGCATTTGGTTTATTTTCTCCCTGATTTGACTACACAGAAAATCAAAGATGGCTGGCAAAGCATGTTTCTTCAAATCTTAGATAGTCTACATTCCTTGGTTAGAGGAGTAAAGATTTTTTTTTTTGGAGTAAAGTTTTTAAAAAATGTTTTTATTGCTTGCTTTTGTGAGAAAAGTATAGATTTGTACAGCAAATATAAAAAAGACCCAGAGAAATATAAACTAGAAAGTTATAATTTCTATAGTTTATAGTGATAACCAGTGTTATAATTTTTAATATTTGCATGATAGACTGATGCAAATATACCTATAAATACATATGTGGATCTGGATAACAGGGTACATACTGTTTTGTTACAAGTTTTTTCCCCCACTGCAATTAGCAGTATATTATGAACAGATTTCTAATCATACAGTATTTTGTGGAGTTAAATTTTGACATCAAGTTATGAAACATCTATTTAAATGGTTGCTTCTTAATGATGACCAGTTGATTTATGAAGATAGGAGGGTGGAGAAATATTTAAATGTTAAACCTATGTATTTTTCAAATCATTGGATTCTTTTGTAGATTAAACTAGCTAATGGTAATTATTTTCTACTTTATGTCAAGAAGTATTTGCTTTGGCATCCAAAATTGTTTTTCTAGTTATCATTGGTGATGGATTGGTTAAAAATTGTACAGTTGCTCTGATGTACTCAGATAAACTGCTGAGTACTGGCGTTTGGATTATGGTCTTGATGGTTATTAATGGAAAGTTTGAAGTCTCTTGGAAAGTTTAACATGTATTTATTGAGCACCAACTGTGTGTCAGGCAGTGTAAAGGGGGCAAAAATTAAATGATAGAAGTCCTAGAGATATTTGTTTTTCCAGCAGGGGTGGGGTGGGTGGTACTGCCAAACTGCATTAGAACAAAGTCAAAAGGTAAATTTCCTAAAGTGCTGATTTATTTTTGTAGTTTATTTTATACTCAGATTATTTTCATTTCCATATTTCATATTGACTTTTTTTGCATTACCTTTAAATGATAAAATGATAAAAATGTATCTACATATTTTAAAAAATAATTGTTAGGAAAAAGGAAATATAACTTTGAAACATCACTTTTCTTCTTGAACATTTCAGTTCAGTTCAGTCGCTCAGTTGTGTCCCAACTCTTTGCGACCCCATGAATCGCAGCACGCCAGGCCTCCCTGTCCATCACCAACTCCCAGAGTTTACTCAAACTCATGCCCATCGAGTCGGTGATGCCATCCAGCCATCTCATCCTCTGTCGTCCCCTTCTCCTCCTGCCCCCAATCCCTCCCAGCATCAGGGTCTTTTCCAGTGAGGCAACTCTTCGCATGAGGTGGCCAAAGTACTGGAGTTTCAGCTTCAGCATCAGTCCTTCCAATGAACACCCAGGACTTACCTCCTTTAGGATGGACTGGTTGGATCTCCTTGCAGTCCAAGGGACTCTCAAGAGTCTTCTCCAACACCACAGTTCAAAAGCATCAATTTTTCGGTGCTCAGCTTTCTTCACAGTCCAACTCTCACATCCATACATGACCACTGGAAAAACCATAGCCTTGACCAGACGGACCTTTGTTGGCAAAGTAATGTCTCTGCTTTTTAATATGCTATCTATTGGTCATAACTTTCCTTCCAAGGAGTAAGCGTCTTTAAATTTCATGGCTGCAGTCACCATCCGCAGTGATTTTGGAACCCAAAAAAATAAAGTCTGACACTGTTTCCACTGTCTCCCCATCTATTTGCCATGAGATGGTGGGACCAAATGCCATGATCTTAGTTTTCTGAATGTTAAGCTTTAAGCCAACTTTTTCACTCTTGTCTTTCACTTTCTTTTTTTTTTTTTTCCAAATCTAAATATTTTATTATATACTTACACCCCAAATTGTATTTTTGCTATATACTTTTAACTTAAGGACATCTGTAAAATCAGTACATTACAGAAATCCTGAAATTCCACTAGCTATAAGCTATTTAAATACTACTTATACAAAGTATTTGGGGGGGGGGGTGGGGGGGTGGACAAAAGCTTATTTACGCATTCACTTTGCTATATACCTGAAACTAACACAACACCGTAAATCAACTACACTCCAATAAAAATATAAAAAAGTATTAAAGGAAAGCCAGCACCATATAAACAGCATACACTTAAATAAAAGATGAATGTTTTACAGAGTAATGTTTTTTATTCACTGATAAGCTAAAGGTCCATTTCAAGATGTTTCTTTCTTTTGTATGCTTAATGTGTTTTATTAGCAAGCAAAGCCCTATAAAGGATGGCATCATCTAGTCCTTAGACTCACATTCATCTTCATCTTGACTAATCTGGAAGTAACGAAGCTCATAAGTCTCCTTGTCAGATGCAACCACACGAAGCCAATCACAAAGATTGTTTTTTTTAAGGTATTTCTTGGTAAGGTACTTCAAATACCTTTTAGAGAACTGTTTCTCAGAAACGACTGTGATTTTATTCTTGAAGCGTTCAATGTGAACGACGTTCCCAAGATTTCCAGTTTTTCCATTCACTTTAAATCTTCTCCCGCAGAAACTGTTCAAAATTTCCAGAATCAAAAATTCCATCTTCTACTGGATGAGTAAGATCCAAATTAAACTTCCAGGTTGACTTCTTAGACTTCTTGTCTTTCTTCGGCGCCATCTTGATGGCTTGCCGTGCGATGAGAGAGCGTCTTTCACTTTCATCAAGAGGCTTTTTAGTTCCTCTTCACTCTCTGCCATAAGGGTGGTGTCATCTGCATATCTGAGGTTATTGATATTTCTCCCGGCAATCTTGATTCCAGCTTTTGCTTCCTCCAGCCCAGCGTTGCTCATGATGTACTCTGCATAGAAGTTAAATAAGCAGGGTGACAATATACAGCCTTGACGTACTCCTTTCCCTATTTGGAACCAGTCTGTTGTTCCATGTCCAGTTCTAACTGTTGCTTTCTGACCTGCATACAGGTTTCTCAAGAGGCGGGTCAGGTGGTCTGGTATTCCTATCTCTTTCAGAATTTTCCACAGTTTATTGTGATCCACACAGTCGAAGGCTTTCGCGTAGTCAATAAAGCAGAAATAGATGTTTTTCTGGAACTCTCTTGCTTTTTCGATGATTCAGCGGATATTGGCAATTTGATCTCTGGTTCCTCTGCCTCTTCTAAAACCAGCTTGAACATCTGGAAGTTCTCGGTTCACGTATTGCTGAAGCCTGGCTTGGAGAATTTTGAGCATTACTTTACTAGCGTGTGAGATGAGTGCAGTTGTGTGGTAGTTTGAGCATTCTTTGGCATTGCCTTTCTTGGGGATTGGAAAGAAAACTGACCTTTTCCAGTCCTGTGGCCTCTGCTGAGTTTTCCAAATTTGCTGGCATATTGAGTGTGGCACTTTAACAGCATCATCTTTCAGGATTTGAAATAGCTCAACTGGAATTCCATCACATCCACTAGCTTTGTTCATAGTGATGCTCTCTAGGGCCCACTTGACTTCACATTACAGGATGTCTGGCTCTAGGTGGTGTATCTTGAATATTTAAGACTTTAATATTGTTAAAATTATATTGTCCGTGAAAATTTTGCAGTGTTTATGGCAAAGTGAATGAAATTATACTATGAACAAACCAGAATCTTGGACAAAATTTGAAATAGGGATTATAAGATTATTTTTGTTCCTTTAAATCACTGCTATCAGATTATTTTTCTATCCCCACTTTGTCTTATACTATATTTATATTGAATTACTGCTTTGACAGTATGAGAAGAAATAATGAAATATAATTTTGCAGATATATATATGTCTATATATAAATTTAAATCAGGTACCAGGTACTTTATAGTTACTTAAACTAAAAAATCATTAAAGCTATCGGAAAAAATCCTAAATTGGACCTGTACCTATGAATAAGAAAGTTTTCCAACAGATATGTTGGAAACCAAGAGGCAGTCAGGCAAAACAAGATAATTTGGGGTTTGTATGTTTTAACCCTTTCATTCTTTTTCTCAGCGACTTAATCTCCATATATGCTTGCAGGTGTTTATATGTGAGAACATGAAAAAAAATTTTGTTTTGATTCTGACTACTGCAAATAGTGGGCTTCCCTTGTAGCTCAGTTGGTAAAGAATCTGTCTGCAGAGCAGGGGACCCGACTTCGATCCCTGGGTTGAGAAGATCCCCTGGAGAAGGAAATGGCAACCCACTCCAGTATCCTCGCCTGGAAGATCTCATGGACAGGGGAGCCTGGTGGGCTGTAGTCTATGGGGTCGCAAAGTGTTGGGGATGACTGAGCGACTAACACTTACTTTACTTACTTATTGCAAATAGTAGTCCTTATGAGGCCTTTTCTCCTTATAAGGGCATTATGTAAAATGAGAGATTATACTGCAAAATGATTGTTGTTATTTAGTTGCTCAGTCGTGTCTAACTCTTTGTGACCCCACTGACTGTAGCCTGCCAGGCTACCTGTCAGTGGAATTCTCCAGGCAAGAATACTGGTGCGGGTTGCCATTTCCTCCTCCAGGGGACCTTCCTGACCCAAGGACTGAACCCACTTTTCTCATGTCTCTTGCCTTGGCAGAGAATTCCTTACCACTAGCACCACCTGGGAAGCCACTATCAAATATTGGCTGTTATTCCCTTTGCTGTACAATATATCCTTATAGTTTTTTTTTTTTAACCCAATAGTTATGTTGTGCTTATTGCATACCAGGCTGCCCTCTAAGTGTTAGACATTTAATCTTCACAATTCTGGGAGAGTAGACACTGTTGTAAGCCATGAGGAAATTGTAGGTTGACAAATAAGTTGTGGTTGGTGCTGCAGTACTGTGAAACCTTTTCTTTACAGTCTGGATATGTTTGCACTTCACACATTTGCAGACTTACCACATCTTTGCAAGCTTTCTTCTGTCAGGTTCCAGCAATAGGTTATTGGTAATTTTATCTGATTACCTCTAGAGGGCTCGATAGATTTTGGGATAAGTAAAAGTCCAGGCGCAGTGCTTCAGTCTAACTCTTCATTAGAAAAATTTGGAACATATGATAGGTGTTGGTTAGGTAAGCTGTTAGGTTAGGTAAGTTAGGATTTTATAAATCCTCTATTTTGTCAATTCTGAGAGGAACGCCTTTTTTTTTTTGGCATCATAATGTGTCGATATTGTGTACATTTAATATGACAGCATTTCTCTTCAAAAAGCTGTTATTTAGGTATAGATGTCCCCCACCCCTTTAGGTGTGCCTGTTAATCAATTGATGAGATCTTGTACCAAGGCAGTACAGTCGTGTTTTGACCATTTGACTCTATTTTTTGCCTAACAAGCACGATCAGCCTGTCGTTCTTGGCCCTGTGCATAGTCTTTGCCTGTTTAGTGCTGAGAGCTAGATTTCCTTTTAGCCAGCTAAGACTGAAGTTGCTGTGGGTTCCGAGGCTTGATTTTGTATCCTCACTCTTTTCTTTAGACTTCCTGCAAGGATATCTTGATGACTCAGAGACAGATGTACCTATGTGTTTTGCCTTACTAGCTACTGCTAATTGAAGTGAATCAGCTAGTTGTGGGGGTAAGTTAGCAAATACTTTCACTGGAAACAGGACCAGAATTAAAACCTGAAAGTCCAACGGTAGTTAATGTTTATTGGATACATTCAAAACATTGTTTTATTATGGGAACACACTTCTACCTGTGTCCTTGTCCTTGTTCCCTGGTAACCATGCATGAGCTGTCCATCTCTGTAGTTTGGTCATTTTGAGGATGCTATATGCATGGAATCATTTGAGATTTGCTTTCTTTTTTCATTCACTAAGCATAATGCCTTTAAGATCTTCTCAGGTCTTTATGTGTGTCAGTGTTAATAGTTCTTTCTGTTTTATTGCTGAGTAGTGTTTCATTATATGGATGTACTGGAGTTAAACATTTGTCTGTTGAGGTATGTTTGCCTTGCTTCCAGTTGGGGTACTGTCAGTAATGCTGCTATGAACATTCATGTACAAGTTTCTACATGAACATATATCTTTTTTTTCAGATAAATGACAAAGAATATGATTGCTGGGGTGTATGATAACTAAATATTTAATTTCATAGAAAACTACCAAACTTTTCCGTAAGAGCTGTGCCGTTTTACACTACCAGCAGTGTGATGAGTCTACTGAGACTTTCTTATTGCTTGTTCATTCTTGTCATTTAAATGGTGCTGAAAATTTTATGTGAGGAAAATCATAAAAAATAAGGTGTGTGCATTATTGACGTAGTTGTTTTACCAGTATATAGTTGCTCTCAGGAGATTAAAATTAGTAGTTCTAGGTTCTTTGCTTGGGCAGTCTTTCGTTGATCTCATTGAAGTGATGAATAACTGAAGAATGAGGTAGTTTTTTTTAACTGAACTTTCATGCTCCATCATTTGACCATTTTGGAATCTAAAGAACTGATGCTTCTTTCTCTTTAACTCTCTTAATGTCTCTAGAAATGTGTATCTTTCCCTAAATTGTTAATAATTTCTGATACTACAACTCCTGCTTATTGTAGGATACCTTATATTTTTTCATTCATTTGCCTTTTTATTTTGTCATGAATTATTTTATCCATTCTTTTAATGACTTGATATGGTATTTTTTTTTAATGACTTGATATGGTATTGAAACACCAATTAAAACTGTGCTCACTATCAAAACCGGCAAAACAGGCAAACAGGTTGCCTAAGCAACCATATCTATACACAGGCCTTACTCAGTCACTGAAATAGCATGGATTTTTTTAGGCCAAGGAAACTATCCAAGAATTTTGTGAATAAGGCTGAGTATTGACCTTGCCAGAATTCATGGGGAAGATGTCTGTCTTTTTGTTTTGTGTGGTGGAAGAGGGTGTTTCATCCAAACATTGCCCTGGTTTCTTCTCCTTTTTCTACTGAGGGCTTTCTGTTTTTTAATGTCTAGAGATTTAAACTTCTTAAAAAAATTGTTTTTTAGTTTTTAACTATTTTATACTGGAGTGTAGTTGATTTACAATGCTGTGTTTCAGGTGTACAGCAAAGGGGTTCAGTTATTTATGTATACACACACACACACACACACACACATATTAATGTTTTTTTCTTTTTCAGATCCTTATCCCATACAGGTTATTGCAGAGTATTGAGTAGAGTTCTCTGGGCTATACAGTAGGTCCTTCTTGATTATTTTATATGTAGTAGTATGTATATGTTAATCCCAAACTCCTCATTTATCCTCTCCCCCCTTTCCCCTTTGGTAACCATAAGTTGGTGTTCTAAATCTGTGACTTACTTAGACAAGAGTGGTGTTAGTAGAGAGGATAGAAAGGAAATAATTCAAGAATATTTGGGAAGCAAGTTGATCATTTTGTAATGTATAGAAACATCAAATCACTATGTTGAACTCTAGGAACATACATAGTATTGTAGGTCAACCATACTTCAACAAACAGACTTATAGAAAAAAGATCAGATTTGTGATCACCAGAGGTGGGGAGGGGGTGGAGGATTGGATGAAAGTGGTTAGAAGGGTCAAACTTCTAGTTATAAGGGCTTACCTGATAGCTCAGCTGGTAAAGAATCTACCTGTAATGCAGGAGACCCGTTTGATTCCTGGGTCGGGAAGATCCGCTGGAGAAGGGATAGGCTATCCATTCCAGTATTCTTGGGTTTCCCGGGTGGCTCAGCTGGGTAAAGTATCTGCCTGCAATGTGGGAGACCTGGGTTGGATCCCTGGGTTGGGAAGATCCGCCGGAGAAGGGAAAGGCTACCCACTCCAGTATTCTGGCCTGGAGAATTCCATGGACGGTATAGGGTCACAAGGACTCGGATGTGACTGAGCGACTTTCACTTTTACTTTCTAGTGATAAGATAAATGAGTACTCAGGATGTAATGAGAAGCGTGATTAATTACTACTGCAGTATGGTAGGTATATGAACATTGTTAGAAGAATAAATCCCATGAGTTCTTACTACAGGAAGAGCTTTTCTCTCTTTCTCTAGATGAGATGATGACTATCCACCAAATGTATTGTGGTGATCATTGCATGATGTATGTGAGTCATATTACCCTGCACACCTTAAATTTACACCATGAAAGTGAAAGTTGTTCAGTCGTGTCTGACTCTTTGCAACCCCATGAACTATGCAGTCCATGGAATTCTCCAGGCCAGAATACTAGAGTGGGTAGCCTTTCCCTTCTCCAGCGTATCTTCCCAACCCAGGGATCCAACCCAGGTCTCTCGCATTGCAGGTGGATTCTTTACCAGCTGAGCCACCAGGGAAGCCCTAAAACTTATATTATGTTGTATGTCAAATAGCTCAGTAAAGCTGGAAGAAAAAAAGAATGGCATTTAGGTGGCATTTGGTGAGGGACAGAGAATGTAAAGGACGGAGAGAGAGAACTCGGGTTTCTCTGTCTTAGGCAACTTAGTGCCCCTCACAGAAAAAGGGAATACTGAAAGAAAACAGGTGACCGCTTTATTTTGTTTTCCAAGAAGATCGCAAATTAGGTGTAGAACTTGAGGTACTCTATGGTGATACCTGGAAGGAGATGTCTTAATGAGGTGAGAACTCATTGGTTAGATTTAGATATATCCTCTTATGTGTTTCAGTCAGTTCAGTCACTCAGTCGTGTCTGACTCCTTGTGACCCCACGAAGTGCAGCATGCCAGGCTTCGCTGTCCGTCATCAACTCCCGGAACTTGCTCAAACTCATATCCATCGAGTCTGTGATGCCATCCAACCATCTCATCCTCTGTCCTCCCCTTCTCCTCCTGCTTCAATCTTTCCCAGCATCAGGGTCTTTTCCAGTGAGTCAGTTCTTTGCATCAGGTGGCCAAAGTATTGAAGTTTCAGCTTTAGCATCAGTCCTTCCAATGAATATTCAGGACTGATTTCCTTTAGGATTGACTGGTTGGATCTGGCAGTCCAAGGGACTCTCAAGTCTTCTCCAACACCACAGTTCAAAAGCATCAATTCTGCGGTGCTCAGCTTTCTTTATAGTCCAACTCTCACATCCATACATGACTACTGGGAAAACCATAGCTTTGTCTAGACGGACCTTTGTTGACAAAGTAATGTCTCTGCTTTTTAATATGCTGTCTAGGTTGGTAGGTTGGTCATAGCTTTTCTTCCAAGGAGCAAGCGTCTTAATTTCATGACTGCAGTCACCATCTGTAATTTTAATGCTTTCTAGAAATACTGTCCTCTTGCTCATGTTTCTCATGTTGGCAAATAATTAAGGATGTGTTATTAATTGATATTTGCCGTTAATAATAATATACTCTCCCTACCTAACAACCCCTTCCCCTCCCACAAACCATCTTATTTTGATTTTAGAATTTTGTAAAATGTTAAGATGAAAAAGACCTCATTGCTCAGGAGCATGTTACCTAATGGAATCAACATAGAAAAATAAAAAATAGCTCTCTGCCTGGTATTATTTGGCTTTGAGTTGTATTGTTCTCTGCTTACGCTGGCTGGTTTATAATTTGATGAAAGTAGCATATTTGAGTATTGTTATTCTAATCATTAAAAAAAGTTAAAATATATAGATTTTCATTGTATTGTCTTTTATAACTTTAAGTTGCCTTCATTTCTATGGAGCAGATGCTCGTTCGAAGGAATTTGTATGACAGTCTTTTTCTGTTTATCCTGCTGGAAGTTTGATCCACTCGGTTGACAGCTTTATTTTTCTTTCCTCAAAAGCCAGCACTAGGCCCACAGGAAGGAAAGGAACCTAAGCTGGAGCCAAAGGCTGGTGTCGCATAGGCCTGTGGGGGTGCACGGTCAGAAGCTTTGCAATTGCTTGGCCTGGATCTGTCAAAACAGGTTTGGTGGGCTCTGGCTGTGCCATGGTTTATTTATATGCCCTCAGAGTAGTGATCCTGGGAATGAATGCATTGTGAGTGCAGTTTGGAAAATTGTTGTAGATTGCTCCAGGAGGGGAGAAAAGCCCCCTGAGAAACCCCACTGTGGAACAGGTCTTGGGCTCACTGGTTTAGTTTTCTGTGAGTGCGACCCAGCAATTAAACCCTTGCCACATTTCAGCAGCCACCGTCAGGTTTTTGGAAGCAAGTTGGTTCACGGAAGACAGAATGTGAGGTTAAATATATCTTAGCTCTGGCCGGAGTAGATACTGTTAAAACATGAGTGAGATGGATATAAAATAAGTCTTCTCTGCTGGTTTCAGGAAAGCATAGTGGGAAAAAAAAAAGCAGGATTCTTTTCTAATTTCTGTGGATCCAGCTAGGATATTACATCTTGCATTTTTAAGACATTTAAAAGTACAGACAAAAGGACAGGACAGTGTATATTTGAACAGTGTTAAGTACAAAAACAGGAATTGATGGGGTAGTAGTATGGTTCCATATTTTCTACCATTATTTTCTCCCAGGACTTAGCCTTTGTTACACATTATGCATTTATCTTTCTTTACAAAAGAAATGCCGACTTTTCAGTGAAGTACTAACGGTTTTCAGATGGCACTTAATCTGAGTGTTAATTAGAAAAGAATTTACAATTTTGCATTAAATGTAACCTTTCTTACATCTTAGGCTTCCCTGATGGCTCAGCTGGTGAAGAGTCTGCCTGCAATGCAGGAGACCTGCCTTTGATCCCTGGGTTGGGAAGATCCCCTGGAGAAGGGGATCCCCGCCTGGAGAATCCCATGGACGTCGCAGAGAGTCAGACACGACTAAGCGACTTTAACTTTCACTTTTCTTTCTTACATCTTACTGTTAAGTTGTCAAGAGATTTTTGATGAGTGATTCAGTCTCCTTACTCTTTGTAGATCTGTTCAGAGTCTTGAGGTAGTCTTGGTAGGTTTTGTGTTTCTAGGAATCTGTCCATTTCATCTTGGTTGTACGATTTGTTGGCACACAGTTGTGCATAATATACTCTGGTAACCCTTTATATTCCCATAGAGTTTTCCTCACTTCTCGTTTCTGATTTTGGGTCTGTCCTCTCTTTAGCAGTCACTCTAGCTCAGAGTTTGTCAGTTTTGTTGCTCTTTTTTCAAGGAATCATCTTCTAGTTTTGTTGATTTTCTGTGTTGTTTTTCTCTTCTCTGCTTCACTGATTTCTGCTCTCATCTTCGTTATTTCCTCCCTTCTCTACTTTTGCATTTAAGTCCTCTTATTCTAGTTCTGTAAATTATAAAATTATGTTTTTTCATTTATGATCTTTCTTGTTTGTTAATGTGGGGGTTTATAAATTTCTGCCTCAATGCTGCTTTCTAAGTGTCCCATAGGTTTTAGAATGTCATGTTTTCATTTTTATTCGTCTCTAAGTTTTTGCTAATTTCCCTTGTGATTTCTTTGATTCATTTGTTAATTTAATAGTGTGTGGTTTTCACACATTTGTGAATTTCCAGTTATTGTTCTGTTGTTATTTTCTAACTTCATCCCATTCTGATTGAAGATAGTTTGTGTGCTTTTAAAATATATTGAGACTTAATTTGTGAGCTGTTATGTGGTCTGTCCTTAAATGTATCCCACATACATTTCAGAAGAATGTGTATGCAGTTGCTTTTGAATGTCTTAGTCTTCAGTGTCTAGCTACCAATAGTGGGGGTAAGGGGTAGGGAGATGGATTGGGGGAAAAAGGGTCAGTTCAGTTCAGTCGCTCAGTCCTGTCCGACTGTTTGCAACCCCATGGACTGCAGCACGCCAGGCTTCCCTGTCCATCACCAACTCCTAGAGCTTGCTCAAAGTCATGTCCATCGAGTTGGTGATGCCATCCAATCATCTCATCCTCTGTCATCCCCTTCTCCTCCCACCTTCAATCTTACCCAGCATTAGGGTCTTTTCCAATGAGTCAGTTCTTCACATCAGGTGGCCAAATTACTGGAAAGAAGGATACCAAATAAATCCCTTGGAAGTCACTTAGCTGGAGAGAGAGGGCCTTGCACCTACTGGGGGTCAGAGGGATGGGGAGGAAAGATGCAACAAAAATGAGCGCCTGTCTCTGCATCTTTGTGATCAGAAGCAACAGTCAGTGGTCAGAGCATGGATCACATAGATCTTGGAGGACAGAGTCTTTTTTGCCCACGCGAGCTCCCATAAGCTGTGTCCAAGCTGCTCTGGAACCTTGCCCAGCTGACTTTCGTGTTGCTGGAGGAAGCTGTGTAGCTGCTACAGTGCTAGGAGTTGAAATTGAAATTAAATGCAACTTACTGTCCAAGCCTTCCCCGTAGATTCCATAGTTCCAAAATACAGCAGACAGATTCTACCAGTGCATTTGTTGTCTTGTAGTTATCAACTACTCACTGGACAGTCTCACTTTGACCATATTTCTCACTTTTAATGGAGCACTGTATCTTGGTATCTTGTATTCTCATGTTTGCATGTTCATCCATTCACAGAACAGTTTAAGCCAAGGCACTAGAGCTACCCATTCTTTTTGGTCACCGTGCTTTTAGTCAGATCCTCTTGCTTCAGCCATATTTACTGACTAAACTCAAATGAAGTGAAGTGAAGTGAAAATTGCTCAGTCGTGTCCGACTCTTTGTGACCCCATGGACTATAAAGTCCATGGATTTCTCCAAGCCAGAATACTGGAGTGGGTAACCTTTCCCTTCTCCAGGGGATCTTCCCAACCCAGGGACTTAACCAGGTCTCCAGCATTGCAGGCAGATTCTTGACCATCTGAGCCACAAGGGAAGCTCAACTCAAGGAAATGTGATAAAGCTATATTTGTGACTGAGGTGATTGCATTTTTCAAAGTAGTAAATATCTGTTGAACTTACTTGATTATGTCTTTCTCATTTCTGGCTGAACTCTTGGGTTTCTTGTCTATGCATTTATAAACCAAGGAGGTCAAGAGAAAGGTTTGTTTTGGGTGTGAATGACCGGGCTGGGAAAAGATGTTGCTAAATCACAAATACCCTTAGGAGGTAGCCAGAAAAATGTTGTCCTTTATAAAATAGAAGCATGAGAAGAAATGATGACTTCAAGAATAGAACTGTTGAATAAATTTGCAGTGTAGCAAAGCATAAAGTATGTGTTACCACTGAAACCATTTCAGATGACCTACAGTGAAGGAGAAAGAGCATAAGTTGAAGATGTTTTTTAAAATCCAAAAAAAACATGACTAAGTTTTATTCCTAAACTTTGTGTTCATCCATTTACTCTAGAGAGATTTAAGATTGGCTCTGGGTCAGTTGAGCAAGTTTGACATTCTCCAGCCTTATTGAAATGTAGCATTTATGTTATGTGTGCCTACGTGCTCAGTCACTTCAGTCATGCCTGACTCTTAGTGACCCCATGAACTGTGGCCCTCCAGACTCCTCTGTTATGGAATTCTCTAGGCAAGAATACTGGAGTGGGTTGCCATGCCCTCCATCAGAGGATCTTCCTGACCCAGGGGTTGAACCTGCGTCTCCTGTATTGCAGTTGGAGTCTTTACCCACTGGGCCTCCTGGGAAGCCTGCTATTTATATGTAACATTAATTAATAATAGACACTAGTGTATGTTTATTTTGAGTATTCTTTCCTGTTTTGAATTACATATCATGACTACTTGATGTAAGAAATTTGGAATTAAGATTTTTTAATTGAAGTATAGTTGGAAAATTCAACAGTGGCCACAGGACTGGAAAAGATAAGCTTTCATTCCAATCCCAAAGAAAGGCAATGCCAAAGAATGTTCAAACTACCTCACAATTACACTCATCTCACACACCAGCATATTAAAAGCAGAGACATAACTTTACCAACAGAGTTCTATATAGTCAAAATTATGGTTTTTCCAGTAGTCATGTATGGACATGAGAATTGGACCACAAAGAAAGCTGAGTGCTGAAGAATTGATGCTTTTGAACTGTGGTGCTGGAGAAGACTCTTGAGAATCCCTTGAACTGCAAGGAGATCAAACCAGTCAACCCTAAAGGAAATCAGTCGTGAATATTCATTGGAAGGACTGATGCTGAAGCTGAAGCTCTAACACTTCGGCCACCTGATGCAAAGAACTGACTCCTTGGGAAAGACCTCATGCTAGGAAAGATTGAAGGCAGGAGGAGAAGGGGATGACAATGGATGAGATGGTTGGATGGCATCAGAAACTTGATGCACATGAGTTTGAGCAAGCTCTGGGAGTTGGTGATGGACAGCGAAGCCTGGCGCGCTGTAGTCCATGGGGTCACAAAGAGTCAGACACGACTGAGCGACTGAACTGTACTAATTGACAATGTTGTGTTAGTTTCTCGTGGACAGCAAACTGATCCAGTTATACATATATGTGTGTATATATTCCTTTTCAGATTCTTTTCCATTTTAGGTTGTTACAAGATATTGAACATAGTTATCTGTGCTGTACAGTGGGCCTTGTTTATCTGTTTCAGTAATGTGTATCTTTTGAGTCCTAATTTCCCAGTTTATCCTCACCCACTTTCACCTTTGGCAACTGTAAGTTCGTTTTCTCTGTGAGTCTGTTTCTGTTTTGTAAATAAGTTCATTTGTATCATTTTTTTTGGATTCCACATATAAGTGATATTCTGTGATATTTGTCTTCTCTGACTTACTTCACTGAGTATGATACTCTCTAGGTCCATCCTTGTTGCTGCAAATGGCATTGCTTCATTCTTTTTATGACTGAGTAGTTTACCATTGTGTACATGTGCTACATCTTATTTATCCATTCCTCTACTGATGGACATTTAGGTTGCTTCCATGTCTTAGTTATTATTCATAGTGCTGCTATGACTATTGGGGTGCATGTATCTTTTTGAATTAGAGTTTTCCCCAGATGTATGTCCAAGAGTGGTATTGCTGGGTCATATGGCAGCTCTGTTTTTTCTTGATAGCTTTTTAGGGAAAACTCCATACTGTTTTCCATAGCGGCTGAACCAAAAAGTGCACTTACACATTGGAAAAGTCTTTATTTCCTCTTCACTTACGAAGGATATTCTCACTAGATATAGAATGCTGGTTGAACAGTCTTTTTCTTTCAACATTTTAAAGTTGCTAAACCCCTGTTACCTTGCTTGCAAAGTTTCTGACAGCAAGGTTATTATAATCCTTATCCTTGTTCCTCTGTATATACTGTTTTCCCCTGTCTGGTTGCCTTCACGATTTCCCTTTTTCTTTTCAGCTATTTGAATATGATATGCCTAGTTTTTTGGGTTTTTTTAAAGTCTTGTTTGACACTTTTGGACCTTCTTAAATCTGTAGTTTGGTGTCTTGTCACTTAACCATTCGAATATTTCTTCTGCTCTGTTCTTTCTTCTCCAGGCATTCTGAGTATATTACACTATTTGATATTTTCCCACAGTTCTTGGATATTTTCTCTTGTTTTATTTTCCTACTTCTTTTCTTCTTTACATTTCAATTTGAGTAATTTCTATGAGCCTGTCTTCAAGTTCACAGATTCTTTTTTTAGCTGTTTCAAATCTACTAAAAGAATTTGTTGTTGATTACCATGTTTTTCTTTCTAGGATTTCCACTATATTCTTTATGATTTCCACGTCTCTGTAAAACTACCTGTCTGATCTTGCATGTTGTCTACCTTTTCCGTTAGTCTTCACCATATTAATCATGTTTTAAATTCTCTGATAACTCTCATACCTGTGGCATTTCTGAGTCTAGTCCTGATGATCGCTTTGTTTCTGCAAAACTATGTTTTTATTACCACCTTTGGCATGCTTCCTAAGTCCTTGTTGAAAGGTGTCCATTTTGTGTAGAACAGGAAATACTGAGGTGAATATCTGGTATGCTTAGAGAAGACTGCAAACTTCCTACTGCTGAGCCTTTAAGGTAGAATTTAAATTAATCTGTTAGGGGTTGGGCTATGTTTAAAGAGTATCATTGCTATGGTTACCAGCATTGATACATGTTGTTGCTATGGAAACCAAAGACTTCAAATTTCCCTAGTGTCCATTATATCCCTGCTTAGCTTTGGGTTTTCTGTTTGTGCTGTTTCACACAGTGAGTTTGTTTCTTGCAGCTGTATTTCATTATGTTTACTCAACGCTTGTTAGCAGAGACCATTACTTTGCTGACAAAGGTCCGTCTAGTCAAAGCTATGGTTTTTCCAGGAGTCATGTATGGATGTGAGAGTGGACTATAAAGAAAGCTGAGTGCCAAAGAACTGATGCTTCTGAACTGTGGTGTTGGAGAAGACTCTTGAGAGTCCCATGGACTGCAGGGAGATGAAACCAGTCAATCCTAAAGGAAATCAGTCTTGAATATTCATTGGAAGGACTGATGGTGAAGCTGAAACTCTAATACTTTGACTACCTGATGCAAAGAACTGACTCCTTGGGAAAGACCTCATGCTAGGAAAGATTGAAGGCAGGAGGAGAAGGAGATGACAGAGGATAAGATGGTTGGATGGCATCAGCAGCTCGATGGACCTGAGTTTGAGCAAGCTCTGGGAGTTGGTGATGGACAGGGAAGCCTGGCGTGCTGCAGTCCATGGGGTCGCAAAGAGGCAGACACGACTGAGTGACTGAACTGAACTGAATTGTTAGCATTATAGTGGAGGGTGGGGGGAGTTCTGTGATGATCTGGTAAGCCTCAGATTTAGGCAGGCACTAGAACCTGGGTCTCAGAGGTGTGGCCCTCATAAAACTTTCTAGGAGTGGAGTTGTTCCCCTTCTTTTCTCTTCCTCAACTGCTGTGTCTATCTTAGGTTTTATCCTCCCTCCCCCTTTTTAAGCTTAGGTTTTTTAAAAATAAATTTTAACCAATAGTAGTTTATTTTTTGTTTAAATTTCCTATTCAAAGCAGCCTTCTCTGCCCCTGTATTTTATTTTTTTGGCTTCACCATGTGGCATGCAGAATCTTCGTTCCCTGCAGTGGAAGCACGGAGGCTTAACCAAACTGGACCACCAGGGAAGTCCTTAAGCTAATAGGGGAGATTGATTTGGGCTGATTGGCGTTGACTTGCCAAGCTCCGCAAGGGTGGGGGCTGGGATAAGGAGCTTCTTTTCATTCTCTCAGATTCTCTCCACCTCCCCCCCGCCCCCCAGCAGCCTTTTGAGGTTCCTGGCGGAAAAGCCTCTGATAGGGGGTAGACACTCTCATGATGGCAGTCCCTTGAGACTTTGCACTCTGACATTAGCCCACATTCAGTCTCCAGCAGTTGGTCAAAACTTGTGCTTTAATCTTCCTGACTGCAGTGGGATTCTTTCATGCTCTTGGGGCTGTATTTCGTTTGGTTAGAAAGCTTTACCTCTAGGATTTTAGGTGCTTGTCCAGCCTCTGTGTTGCTCCATCCCTGTTGCATCGCCTCCAGGTTGGGTCAGGAGACATTGTGGGTGGTGGGGAGAGAGTGGTTTCATCTACTCTTTCTGAACCTTAGGAGTCCACATTGTGGTCAGAGAATAACTTGTGAGACTTGCTTTAGTGCTTAGCATATGGGTCACTTTTTGTAAGTGATCTCTTTGAGCTTGATAGCGTATTCTGCAGTTATTGGGTACTGTCTTATACAAATGTCTGTTTAGGTCCCCAGTTTGTTAACCATGCTATTCAAATCTGTATCTCTTATTTTTCCTCTGATTTAGGTCATTTATTCTGTCAATTATGAGAGATGTTAAAAATTTCTCCATTATGATTTTAGGTATATTTCACTTCCAGTAGTTCTGCTGAGTTGTGCTTTATGCATTTGGAGGCTGTGTTATTACTTGCATATAAATTTTAGATGATGTCTTTCTAGTGAATTCTGCATTTAATCCTGTGACTTATATTACCTCTGTTAATGCTTTTTGAATTGCAGTCTTATTTTGAGTACTACTAATAAAGCTTGAGCAGCTTTTGTTTAGATTATTTTTGTTAACCCTTTCTATGCATTTTATTTTAATTGTTCTCTATATTGGGCATGATTCTTTTACACATCATAATAGAAGAATTTTTTTTTTGGCCACGTCACAGGACTGTGGGATCTTAGTTCCCCAACCAGTGAATGAACTGGGTCACCACTGTGAAAGTGCTGGGTCCTAACCACTGGACCACCAGGGATTGATTTCCATTTTTTATTTCGTATGATAATCTTTTTCTTTTGGTCCACTTATATTTAATTATTGGAATATTTGGATTTGCATTTGATAGCTTATATTTTCCTTTTTATATGTCTTATCTGCAATCTTGCTTTCCCTCCTTTTTGTATTTATTTGCATATTTTAATTCTGTTTTTCCTTTCTGTTAGTACAATAGTTATATCCTTTTCTACCATTTTTAAATGTTTCCCCTTGAGATTAAAACATGTATTTACTTTCTTTTTTTTTCAAATATGTAAGTTTATTTTTTCCCAACATAAGAATAGTCATAATGTATATACTTCGAAAAGTAGAAAAAGTTAAAGATGGAAAGTCCTCCCTCACATCTGCCCACCAGCCCCTCAGTTCTCCAGATGACTCAGAATGAGTATCCCCCAGCACAGTCATCTGGCCTCTTCACTGGCCCCCCGACGTTCAGCACGTATACTGCTCTGTGCTGTGTTTACTGCTCTGGGGCTGGGACACTTGGCCTATATCTTGCTGCTTATTCATCCATCTTCTCATCTTTCCAAGTTCAGGGAAAGCTTCTTTCTTCTTGAAACTTTTCAAGGCAAATGTAGTCTGATTTCTTCCACTTCTGATGGTAATCATAGTTGTCTTTACACATTTTAGCACTTAATTATGTTGTTCTGTGCTGTTTCTCTTAAGCTTCAAGTATGTAAACTTACTTTCCATCCTAGATTAGATCCTTGAGGATAAGGTAGGATGCTTTGTTTGTGTAATTCGGAGCACAAAGCAGATGCCCCCCAAACACGTGCCTCAGTAAATTGCCTTTGGTAATGGCTGTTTTCCAGGGAATTTTCCATTTTGGTGCATCTTGAGCCTCAGTTATTCATGGTAGACATACTTTTTAAGAGTTGCTTTTGAATGCAAAATTGCGGATGGAGAATTGGAAGCTACTTGAAAGATACTTGCTTATAAAACTATACTTCTTTTCATGTTGGTAAGGAATCTGCTCACAATGCGGGAGGCCCGGATTCAATCCTTGGGTTGGGAAGATACCCTGGAGTAGGAATGGCAACCCACTCCAGTATACTGGCCTGGAGAATTCTGTGGACAGAGGAGCCTGGTGGGCTACAGTCCACAGGGTTGCAAAGAATCAGACATGACTGAGCGACTAACACACTTATTTTGCATTTCATTTTACTTTAAGATTAGAATTAATGGACTATCCATTCCTAATTCAGTATCATAGTGTAAAAATATTTATGAAATATGCTTTCTTTTTTTAAGTATTGACAAGTTACTTTTCCCCCAAAGTGTTTTTTCTTGATTATATATATTTTTTTCATTATTTCTTTGCAAAATGAGAAAATACTGAAAAACACTAGAAAAAATTACCCTGCATTACTACCACTGAGAGATAAATGTTACCGTTTTGTTATGTGTATACTGAGTTTTTTCCTATGTTTATATAAATAAATTCCCCTCTTCTAAGTTTCCTGCTTTGTAATTCTTAATGTTTGCTTTTCAGCTTTCCCTAAAAGGATTCCAGAACACCTTAGAAGACCTTGAGGAAGAGTGATAAAGGCAAGTATTCAACTTGTTAGCATCAGTGAAATAATTTGGTTCATAGCCAAACCAAAAAGCTTTGGTCACCGTGTCTATCAAGAAAACTAAAAAGTTAGGAGTAACAATTTAAAGGAAAAAAAAAGAAAGATAGTTCATATATAATTTGAGGTTTTTTTTTCAAAACTGTTGTAGAAAATTGTTAAAAATTCTGAGAATTTAACAAAGTTTTCTGAAATATCTGGTTTGTTGGTGGCTACCATTTCCTCTTCTTTTTTCCTCACTTTTCACCCCTTTCTCCTGCCCCCTTTCTCCCATATCCTTTTGTTCCCTTTTCTCTTTACTGGTTTCCTCAGGCTTACCTAGAAGGACTTTACTTTTCAGAGAAGCCCTGTGAATAAAAGAGAAACCAACATTTCCTTCTTATGAAAGAACATTTAGCTTTACAGTTGAACTTGTTCGTGTTAAACCAGAGATCGGAATATGGCTGTTTGGGAAGTTTTATAAGCTGAACAGCAGTTATTATTCATTTGAATTTTACTACTGTCTTACAGAAGAAACTGGGGGGGGGGTTCCTAAAAAACATTCACATTATTGAATTATTTTAGTGTTTGCTTTCTTCCTGTCACAAGTTTTATATAATGATTATAGCATTACATTTTACAGTCAGTGCAACAGGTTGTTTTTCAAAATTCTTATCTAACAATTTGATGCTTAAAGCTCAGTTTAGGTTTCTTTGGTGTTCTGTGTTAGGTGAGCTTCTGTTAGTATCATGAAGATGTGTTTTGCCTTTGAAATCCCAGAATTTACTACTCCTCTACTAGGTAATCTGTGCAGCCATGTAGATAGCCTGTGCAAGCTTTGGCTTGTAAATCAACACTCTGTTTCTAGGTTTTCCTCCAAATGCTGGCATGTCCTTATAATTCATCATTCTTTTGAATTATATGAGAATAAATGATATAGATATGCTAATGAAATCTCAAATGCAGATACTGACATTTAAAAATGTACCATATTCTCCATTTTTTAAAACCAAGAAGCAGGTGACCACCTGATTAGTTTATAACACTGCCCAATGAAGCTGATCTGCTGAGTAATAAATTCCTTGTATGTTTGTATATGAGACAAGTAGATTTGGTAGTTTTCTAATGAACCTTGACACCATTCCTCTCTTTATGGTATCTTTTATTCTCATGGGAGAAACTTATTTTATATATTTTACTTTCAAAAACAGCAGCAACAAAAAATCTGTTGTATTATTTAGCTAATGCAATATAAATAAGGAGAAAAGTAAATTACTTCCTCATTATCAGCCTGCTGCTGTCAGATCCTCTGTCTTCTCAGGGTCTAAATATCCCAGTGCAAGAAGAGGTTAATTGATATAATTACTGGATAAGCTTGGTTACATAGCCCTTTTTGTCTGAGAAGCTTAGTGCTTTGTAGAGTGAAAATAATTCAATAACTGTTAGTCTGCACTAGAAACTCATGAGGGAAGGTGAGGATAATTAAATACATATACTGTTGACAACATTATTGCCCACAAGGAGCCCCAGAAAACTCCATATAGCCCGAAACAGTTGTTTATGTCGGAAGGATTAAGGGCCTCGCTCTTGGCTCTCCCAAAGGGAAAAGGAAAAATAAAAGCAACAGAGAGTCAGGAAAAGGGTGAGAGGCCCCAGTGGTGTGGCCGGTTTTCGGTGCGGCCACAGAGAATTTGAGTGAAAAGCAGTGAAATTTCCCATCTTTGTGACTGCTCCTCATTTACCTAGTTGGGGAGCAAAGAATTTTGTGGTATTTAGATAGTAGGAAGGTACTGGTTAAAGGTCTTTAACTCTGTCAACATGGTTTATGCTGCTGAGTCATGAAGAGGTTAGGAGATGGGAAGATAGGCATGGAAGAGTGTGGTCCCCGAAGCCACAGTGACGGCGTCCATACACGTTCATGGTGAGAAGGTCATCTGAGAGAAGTTACCAGGAAGAAAGGTCTGATGGGTTTGCATTCCTGTCCCTTTGGACTCTCGGAGCCTGGAGGTCACAGTGAACTCTTAAATCCAACTGATTTATGCCTTTCAGATTGCTGTTTGGTGGCCAGAGGTCTGTCTGCATATGCTAGACGATGACCACCCTAGGTGCTTCAGACTTGGTAGTGACTTAGTTGTAACTTCAAACTGTTCAAAGTCCTTGGTATAACACCCCTGTGTTTTAAAGCCCTTTGAACAAAAGTTTGAGGTAAATATAGAAATAAAGAACTTGACGCACCACGTTTTGTCCTCCTTAGCAGGTTCTGTACTTTAATGCAGTTTTGTTTTAGAAATTTGCAGAAACTCAATTTTTTAAAAAGTTTTCTGTTATGAGAAATCTCATCCCTACCACACCCTCCCTTTCTTTGGCATGTGACTTCCTTAACTATGGCAATTGTGCTGACCTTACATCTCTTAGTTTCAGCTTCCTTTTGATTTCCTGCACTTAATGTTGGTGTGTGGTTGCAATCTGACCCTTCTTTTTCTCTCCTTTTTAGTCATACCCGTTACTGTGTCACTTCTTTGCTTTTGAGTTTGTGTGAATACAGCTGTCCCCTGATACCCGTGGAGGACTGGTTCCACGGGTATCCTGCAGATAACAAAATCCTCAGATGCTCCTGTCTCTTATATGAAATGGCATAGTATTTGCATAGAACCATGCGCATCCTCCCATATACCTTAAATCATCTCTAGAGCATTTATAATACCTAATACAACGTAAATAAATGCTATGAAAACAGTTGCTGGGAACATGGCAAATTCAGGTTTTGCTCTTTGTAACATCCTAGAACTCCTTCACCCCAAATGTTTCCCATCTGAGGTTGGTTGAATCTGCAGATGTGGAACCCGCGTATATGGAGGACGGACTATACACGGGCAGCCTCTGTCAGGGTCGGCCCTTTCCAAAGAAAGGGATTCCTTTGAGTCTCTTTCTTTGTTCGCTGGTTCTGAGCCAAGCTCTAGTCTCTGAAGACAGATTCTTTCTGGATCATGTACTCATTGTACCAAAAGGTCATTTGTGCTCCAGCAGAGAATCCAACCTATAAGATTTTAGTTTCCATTTTCTTCTCAAAAGAGCAAACCTGTCACTTCTAGTTGCCAGTCACCTTGATGAATATAAATGATAACTGGAAATTCCTCTTTCCCATTAAAATCCACAATGCAGTTAGATTGGGATATCCACTTTTCACAGTTATTCTTTGAATTTACTGTATTGAGCTTCAGCATACAGATAATTAACTATGGTTGTGATTGAGAGGAATCATTTATTGCCTCAGCTAGACTGTCTGTATTGAATGCTCTGTGCTCTGTTCTCTCTCGATTCCCCAAGTAATGGCTATTCTCTCAAGTTATGGTTTCCATTCCAAGATGACTCTTCTAGTATTTAGCTCTTCTTCATATTGCAACTTGTAGGGATTATTTTTTTAACAACGCTGTTTTCATTTCCTTTGTACTTGTTTCGGAACTTTTTCTCCTATTCTAGAAAGTAATCATTACCCACTATCTAGAAAACTATCTTTTAATCTTCTGATTAAAGATTGCTTAATGGTAGTGTCTATTTCTTTGGCTAGTGGCATGTTTTTCTTTGTTTTAACACTGGAGTTTCTGCATGGATTTATAATACGAGCTTTTTTTTTTTTTTTTTTTTAACATTAGATAGGCATGAAGCCTTCGTCTCACAGCTGCATGTGTAGTTACTGTCGAAGCAATGCCTACCTAATTTGACAGTCGTGGTGTGTTAAAAAAAATTTTGAGTTTGCAAATAAGCGTTTTAAGTCTACTGATGGAGCCTTCGGGCAGTGAACAGTTATTTGAGGACCCTGATCCCGGAGGCAAATCCCAAGATGCAGAGGCCAGAAAGCAAACAGAATCAGAACAAAAGTTATCTAAAATGACCCACAATGCTTTGGAGAACATTAACGTGATTGGCCAAGGCTTGAAGCATCTCTTCCAGCACCAGCGCAGGAGGTCGTCCGTGTCTCCTCACGATGTGCAACAGATTCAGGCAGAGCCAGAGCCTGAAATGGATGTGGAAAGCCAGAACGCGTGTGCTGAGACTGATGGTGTCCCCACCCACCCCACAGCTCTGAATCGTGTCCTGCAGCAGATCCGCGTGCCGCCCAAGATGAAGAGAGGGACGAGCCTGCACAGCAGGCGGGGCAAGCCAGAGGCCCCGAAGGGAAGTCCACAGATCAACAGGAAATCTGGCCAGGAGATGGCAAGCGTCATGCAGTCCGGCCGACCCAGGTCTTCATCCACTACCGACGCGCCTTCCAGCTCCGCGGTGATGGAAATAGCTTGTGCCGCTGCCGCTGCTGCTGCGTGTCTGCCAGGGGATGAGGTGTCTGCAGAGCGGGTGAGTTTCTGTTAGATGACCTGTTAACTTCCTGTGCTTTTTATCTAGTACTCTGCAGACTTTGCCCGGGTGACTGAAAAGAAGTGTCTCAGCAAGTACCCCGAGGCTGTGGCCAAAGATAGTTTCCCTTTTCATTAAATAAGTGGGATGAATAGTAATCGTCATAGCTAATAATGAATGCTTCTAATTATATTCCTGTTTGCTTCCTAACATATTGCCTCAGATGATTCCAGTGCAGTCAGCCCATGAGTTTTAAGAATTACTGAATCCAAATTTCTGGAGCCCAGTCACCCTGGTCAGCAAGCTTAGAGCTATCTGGACCACTACTGTTCTTTAATGACGTGATCCCTGAGGTTGCCCCCATTCTTCATTCCTAAATCAGTGCCCTAGTTTAGGCCTTCATTTGTTTCACTGCCCTTTCGCATTCTTTTTTTCTCCATGCTGGACACAGCTTGTGAGAGCTATCTGAAATACTAAACAAGTCATTGTCATTTCCACTGCTTAAAAAGCCGTCACTGGTGCCATCATTTCCTGAGGGGCAAGAAAGTTCCTTAAAATGATATGCAGGCCCTCCCATAATTTAGCCCATGTGGAGTTCTTTACCTCCTACAACTTAGCAGTTAGTACTCCTTTCTCACGCTTTTTTTTTTTCCTCTAAAGTTTTTCCTTTTTTCCATATCTTGACTTATGCTTTCATTCAGTCATTCGTTCAGCAAACATATAATGAGATGTTCCAGTCACTGTGGATACTGTGATGAACAGAAAAAGATGTGATCCGTACTCTCATGAAGTTTATTTTCAGATGGGGACACATATTAAATAATCACTTGAGCAAATCTAAAGTTTCAACCGTGGCACATGCTACTAGAGCCTATTATAGGAACTTATGACCTAGTTAAGGATGTCACTTCTGTGAGGAAATGACAAAGATCTGGAGGGTAAGCTGAGGTAATTAGGTGATGGAGTGAGAACCCCAGGTACAAAGGTGCTAAGATGGAAGGACGTTTACTGAGTATGAGGGTTGGGATGGCAGGTGTGTATGCATGTACATGCAAGCATACAGTGGGTAAGGCTGGAGAGAGAAAGGAGTTCATACAGAGAAAGTTTGCAGACAGTGCGAAGGAGTTTTTCTCCATGTAAGAGGAATGAGTATTATCAAAGCATTTTAAGCAAAGGGGACAGTTTCACCTCTGTGATTAGAAAATATCACTGTGTTTATGGTGTGAAGAGTGGATTGGACTGGTTTCAGGTGGGATCCAGATAGATGAGCCGGAAGTCTGTCGTGTCCAGGTGAGAGACGGCAGTAGTTTAGATCGAAGACGTGATGGTGGGAGCAGAAAGAAGAATTACCTAAGGGCAGGGGTGTGTCTTACTCCTCATGCCAATCCTTTGGGCTTCCTAGGTGACTCAGTGGTAAAGAATCCGCCTGCCTTTGCATGAGTCAGGAAGATCCCTGTATACCCACTCCAGTATTCTTGCCTGGAGAATCCCATGGACAGAGGAATCTCGAGAGCTAACAGTCCTTGGGGTCACAAAGAGTCAGACACAACAGAGCGGCTGAGCATGCATCCAGTACTTGGCCCTTGGATTATTGGTTTGATGAATTAGTAGTAAATAGATAGGGAGCGAGAAACAATGTCTAGTTAGGGAGTTTGAGAATGTACATGGAGAAGTTTTTGAAATGGAGTGATCTTTCATTTAATTATTCATCAATACTTATTAAATACCAACTATGTACGAGGCAGTTTCATTATGGAGGCTTACTCCGTATTGAAGGAGATAACATACAATAGATATAAAAAATGAATAATATGTTACGATGAAAGGTGATGAGTATTATGGGAAGAAAAGAACAAAATTAGAGAAAGAAAGAAATTAGGGGTGTGTACAGAGGGGAGGGGAGGGGAGTTGCAGTATAAGGTAAGGTAAGCCTCATTGAGAAAGTAACCTTTGAGTGAAGACTTGAGGAGATGAAGAAATTAGTCATGAGGCTGGCTGTCTGGGGGATAAGTACTCAGGCGGATGAAATAACTCCAGGGTAGGAGCTGACATTCCCTGCCTGACGTGTCCAGGGAATAGCAAGACCAGTGTGGGAAAGCTGAGTGAGGGGGGACAGTAGTAAGATGGTGTCAGAGAGGTCACAGGTGGCCAGACTGGGGAGGGCTTCATAGTGATATCTCTGTTTAGACGCTCTTCCATTATATCTTTATAAAATACTGTGGGATCGGAGACGTTTTCCCCCCATGTTTGTTCATACATTTGTTCCGTAATTGTTACACTGAGTTTGACCTACCATTGTTTTAGGTTAGGGATCTGCACATGACTTCTGTAAGTAGTCATTGTAAGTATTTTCCACCATATGGTCTGTCTTGCAACTACTCAGCTGTGTCAGAGCGTGAAAGCAGTCACCCATAATATGTAAATGAATATGGGCATGCCGGGGTTTGACTGGTGAACAGTGACTGGGCCTTGGCCCATACTTTGCCCACCACAGTCTTAGGCGCTGAGAATATATGAGTGAATCAAACAAACAAAAATATTCGCTCTGGAGAAGTTTAAAAGGAGGTAAGCAAAACATATAAGTAAAGTGCATGATATGACAGTTGCGTAAGAAGATAAAGATTTCTAGGGAGGGAAGTTTTAAGCAGAGTGCTCAGGGAAGACTTCACTGATATACAGGCAAAGACCTGAAGGATGCGAGGGAGCCCACCAGACCTCTGAAGGGAGACCTGGCGGAGGAGCAAGGGGGAAGGTCCCAAAGGCCTGTACTATGAGGAAATGTTATGGAAATTGGATTTTTTTTGGCATTGTTAAAGGGGAGAAAATGATAGTGCACGTCAAGGCCGTAAGCTGTAGCCACCTGTCTGCCGTGCCTGATGGGTGAGGAGCAATACTTGAAACTTCTTATTAATGATAATTTGATCTGTATGTCTTATTTAAACTTAGGTTGTATGGTCTAAGTGTTAGTACTTTTCAAAAAAATGAAAGTGAACCGAGTCAAGAGCTTACTGACTTTATTTGACGATTCATGAATTGGGCAGCATTCAGTCTGAGCAAATAGAAAGGAACTCTGAAGAGCTGTACAAAATGAAAGACTTCTAGGCAGAAGGGAGCAGGAACAAGGAAGTTCAGTCAGTTCTGTTCAGTTCAGTTGCTCAGCCGTGTCTGACTCTTTGCGACACTCATCCAAAAAGCGTGTTGGTTATTGCTAGGTTACTCTCCCTACAGAGGATGGCAAGGGCTACCTAACTAACGCTAATCAGCAGTTCCTGGTTGGCTGGTTTGAGTCCATTTCTGGGAGAGGCAAAAAAGTGTAATTTAGTTCTCAGTTTGATGACGTGAGGATTAGCATAAGCGACTCCATTTGGGGCCTACTGTGTTTTTTTTGTTTGTTTTTTTTAAAACTTACTGTGTTTATATGTAGCTTTTAAAATAGTCCTGTCAAGTGGCCTTGTCAAAGGTGTAGACTAAAACCCATTCTTTCTCATTCAGTAACAAATAGCTTGTAGACTTAGAGTATGTGAATTTCCCAGGGTTTGTAAATAAGGAACACTACCCTTCACAGTAAATTACTGCAGGGTGGCATTCTGCTTTATTCAAATGAAAGGGAGGTTTGTAAAAGTGAGTTAATTGAACCGTGTGCAAAACCAGAAATTCTAGGTGTAATGTTCTACCACAGGGGAAAGGAACGAGGTGATGGGAAGGATAATTCCTGTTGCTGACCACAAGGTGGTACCCCTAGACCAGGAGAAGTAGATGGAAGTGAGGCGATGACTCTTACTGTGACAGGCCATTAATAATGAAGGAATTACACCTTGAGAAGTGACTAGTTCAGGGAACTGTTAGGATATGGGCTAGATTGAGTAGTGACTATCATATGTAGTAGTAGTAGTACTGAACTACTGAATTTAAAATACTGAACTGAATTGGTAACTGTGGAAATGGAATTGACAATAGAAGAGTGGGTAGAATTTACTGACAATGTTAAAATTGTATGTGTAAATGTATGTATTGTATAAAATGTTGTATGGCCAAAACCAACACAAATTGTAAAGCAGTTATCCTCTAATTAAAAATAAAAATCAGAAAAAATAAACAAAGTGACTTCCCTGGTGGTCTGGTGGCTGTAACTCCAGGCTCCCAGTGCAGTGGGGTCTGGCTTCAGTCCCGGGTCAGGGAGCTGGATCCCATATGCTGTAGCTAAAGATCCCATATGCCACAGCTGAGACCCAGTGCAGCCAAATAAATGAATAAATAGATACTTTTTAAAATAATTAAAGATAAAATTGAAAGTCCTAAAGTCTGCTTGGGAGAACTAGTAAAATAATGTCTGTTTTTCTAAAAACAAAAACGTTGAAAATTGTATTTTTTAAATGAAAACCAATAGAGATCTTTCTCATTTGTGTATTTAGTGTTAGTTTGGTAGCTGATGCTATCAAGGAAATGATATGGGATGGAAAAGTAGGAATAAATCAGACATGAAGATGTGTTTTGACTTTTCAGTTGTTCTCTAGTAAAGGTGCTTTATAGAACAAAACTTGTATGCCAAAGGAAGTAACTTTTAGGCTTTTTGACCCTAACTCAGAGGTCTGGAATGTGTGAAATGAAGTGAAGTGAAAGTCGCTCAGTCGTGTCCAACTCTTTGCAACACCATGGACTATACAGTCCATGAAATTCTCCAGGCCAGAATACTGGAGTCCTTTCCCCTCTCCAGGGGACCTTCCCAACCCAGGGATCGAACCCAGGTCTCCCTCTTTGCAGGTGGATTCTTTACCAGCTGAGCTACAAGGAGGTCCAGAATGTGTATGTTTGTTTTAATGCAGTATGTTTCTGCGTGATCCACAAGATACCTTTATTATCCTTAATGATCTTATGCTAACTTTTAATATGATTGTCCTAAGAGTGGAACTGAAGATGTAGCTAGGATGTTCTTGACCTTGGTAGACTTACCAGGCATAAGGATGTCTCTCCAAGTTTTATTTGGTTTTGTTTTTAACATCTGAGTTGTATTCCTTCTGTGACGAAGGCTCAACATAATGCGAAGTCAATTTAACCTCCTTTTTCTTTATATTACAAAATATATAGAGACTTTAGAATAATTAGACCTCTAAAGGAACATAGTATGTGCCTATACCTTCTGCTTTCCCTTTTTATTCACGAAGGATTTGAGTACCTAATCAGTAGCCTTCAATCTCAAGAGGGAGGGAGAATTTTGGCCCCCAAAGTCCACTACCCTTTTTTAATTTTTTTTTTTAATCCAGAACATTGTTACAAGAATTTGTCTTGTGACTATTAGCTTCCCAAAGGCTCATAGGTAGATAAATAGAAGGACAGACCAGGATTATGTATGATAGAAGATAATTACTAGAATAGATTGGTTTTTCTTCAGCGATCATAATGCAGCATTTTATCTAAAGAAAGATAGGCAGCTTTGGCAAGTTAGCACAATATTGAGCTTTAGTAAGTATTTGTTAATATTTGACTTGTTTTGATGTTACATCATTATGACCTGTGATCTCGTCGGTCAATGGGAGCAGACCAGATTTCATACTTCAGGATCAGCATATATTTATTAGGCAATAGTGTCTCTCATTTTATGTATGGTTTGACTTTGAAAGCATCTTCTTTCCTAAATGGAATCCTTTAAAATATGTAAAAGATGTTTGATTTAAAAAATCAGTCTTTGGACAAATCTCTTTGTAAAAAGAATTAGCAAGGATTTATTGGTTTATATATTACAAAAATATATATTTAGCCAAAGATCAAGTAAAATATTTATTGATGGTAGTTTAGTCGCAAAGTTGGGTCCGATTCTTGTGACCCATGGACTGTAGCTCACCAGGCTCCTCTGTCCATGGGGTTTCCCAGGCAAGAATACTGGAGTAGGTTGCCATTTCCTCCTCCAGGAGATCTTCTCAACCCAGGTCTTCTGCATTGCAGGTGAATTCTTTACTGACTGAACTACAGAACTGGTAATTACCTTTTATTTTATCACAGTAACATCTTACTGGGGTAAAGAGCCTTGACACAGATTTCGATATCATAGTAATGAGGAAGCTAAGAATTTAGAAACCTTGATTACAAAATAAGCCCCTTGCAACACAAATGATTTTCAGCCAAAAGATTGCTGGCTGTTGCCGGGTGATTAGCAAAATCTCAAAGACTATTAAGCCTGTGGGCTAAGCCTAAGCAAGCTCCTTATTCTACAGATCCAGAAATGTGGAAACACAGCCTGAGGTAGTGCAGCTGACTGTGAGTGATGCTAGGGCCGGATCCCTGGGCTCCTTCTGATTCCGTGTCAGCTTTCTTGCCTCTTTATCCTGTTTGTGTGTCAGAGAATTGAAGAATGTGATTGTTCTTGTCAAGTAGGGGACAAGAAAGGGGGACAAAGTTTTTCCTTTTTCAAAATAACTTAGATAAGCTTTTTGAATGAGAGCAGTGACAAAGGCTGATTTCCCCATTACCCTTGTTTGGTTTCTTCTGTTACTACTTTTAAACAACTCTGGTCATCTTTGACAGATGAGTAACAAAAGTCATCCTTCTGACTACTACTCTTTGCTGTTGTGGGTCTTGCCAAAACTAATCTTGTAGCTGTGAGTAATGCCTGGAAGTAGCTCAAAGAGAAAACTGACCTAAAGAATGGCCTTCTAGCAATGAGATTCTGGGATGCTAAATGAATTTGGAGTCTCCCTGAGCTCCATCAGGAAACTGCAAATCAGGAAGATCCTTGGCAGTCACAGATGTAAATCTGTGTTTTAAACAATTCACTAAAGACCCTAGAGGCCCATGAAGAGTACAGAGAGCTTCAGGAGTTTGAGCATCACCCCTGTGCAGGGCCCCCGTGACTGTACTCTGTGCCCCAGTTCTGGTGTCTGTGCTGCTGAGCAAGCACTGGGGCCTTCTCACACCGTCATTTTGAATACTTGGTCATACCGGTCCATCAGCTCCTGGTTGTTCTAGTTCTTCAGTATTCTTCTTAAACTATGGTCTCCAAAACAGAATACAGTGCCCACATGTGGTTACTAGAGCTTAACTGTCGCTTTTCTTGTTTGTTTATTTCATTGCTCCAGGTCCTAGTTGCAGCATGTGGGATCTAGTTCCCAGACCAGGAATCAAACCTGGTCCTCCTGCACTGGGAGCCCAGAGTCTTAGCCACGGGATCGCCAGGGAAGCCCCTCTCACTTTTCTGATTCTAAGACCAAATATGCTTCTTTTAATATATTTAATGCTAGTTTGAAGTTGCTTTTCCTTTTTGCAATCTTTTTCATATCATCTTTGATTTTCACCTGGTGAAAGTCATAGAATTTAATTTAATAGTCATAGAATTTAATTCAGAACAGTTGAAATTTTTGTCGATAGTGCTTTAAAAATACAGATGCCCAGTAATTTTAAAAATGTTAATAAGACTTTGCTAGTGAACTTTCTGGTTTATCTTTAAAAAAAAAATACTTCCCAGCTCCAAATAATAGAAATTTCAGCATACTGGGATAAAGGAAGCCTCCGAAATTGTAAGAGAGTCTGTCAGGAAATCAGAAGTGATGTGGATCTGCCTGGTTCAGTAGGGCCCTAATTCACTTATTCTCAGGATAATAAGATAGCACGTGTTGCTTTTCTATCATATTTGTGATTTTATGATCTTAGATGTCTTGAGGGCAGGTGGAGAAGGGGACAACAGGATGAGATGTTTGGATGGCATCACCGAGTCAACGGACATGAGTTTGAGCAAACACTGGGAGATAGTGAAGGATAGGGAAGCCTGGAGTGCTACTAACAGTCGGACATGACTTAGTGACTGAATGACAATAGATATCACACAGTTTTTTAAAAAATAATATTCTGAAGAGCTGGCACTTTTGTTTAAACTGTTAGAAAAGTTTGATCCTACAGTGCAGAGTTGTAACCTGGAAAGCAATATTTGAGATTTGAATATTGCTTTCCTCATTTGGGGGTGAATTTTTTTAGTTTAAGAGAAATTCCCAGATTTCATTTCTGAGCTAGAGTCTTAATCAGATGTTGACAAATTAATTTGAACTTATACTTTCTTTTTAGCAAATATCAGTACCAGGGAAGTAATTCATTTCCTGGTTTACTTGGGAAAGATGTTTTTAGAAAGCTTTCGTACCACTGTTTCTAGAGGCCCTCTGTTGATACCTTCTGGTACTGCTGAGAGTATTTAATGAAATGGCTAATTTTTCTGCATTAGGTTTGTGATTCTTACTGGTTGCAGTGTATTTTAAGCAGTTTCTTGGTTAACCGTCATAATAATCCCAAAGTCTTATTTTTAATTACCAACTTGGTCTTGGAACTAATTTTTAACAAATGTTGGCACAAATTCTGAACTTTTGCATAGACTCTTGTGGTTAGTAAATAGCTTCAGGATTTTTACTTTGGTCAGTGAGATGGTTTTGGTTTTAAATAACCAGAAGAAGCTAGACAGCGTGCTTTGAAAACCTGTGTGTCAGTTGCTCTTCGTGGCCTCGTGGACTGCAGCCGCCAGGCTCCTCTGTCGGTGAAACTCTCCAGGCAAGAATGCTGGAGTGGGCTGCCATTTCCTTTTCCAGGGGATCTTCCCGACCCAGGGATCGAACCCGGGTCTCCTGCATTGCAGGCAGATGCTTTACTGTCTGAGCTACTAGGGAAACCTTTGAAAACCTAATTTAAATTGCTTGCCTTTTTTAAAGGTCTTAGATAGAGCAGTTTCTCAAAGACTCATTCTTCACTTCCTTGCCTTGTTTTTAGGCTACTCCTTGTGGCAACATGAACATTTTCTTTAAAAAGTTAGAGTATTTTCTATAATAAAGATTTTGATAGTGTTTTCTAACAGTACTATACTCGAAAACTAATTTCAAGGATAACTATATTTTAAATGTTAATTGAAATGGACTTGATATGTTCTGGGGGTCACTTTGAATATTAAGATTCTGGAGAATCCAGCTTAGGCCTTTAAAGGCAGATAGTGCTCAAGCTCAGTCACTCAGTCGTGTCTGACTCTCTGTGACCCCAAGGACTATAGCCCGCCAGGCTCCTCTGTCTGTAGGATTTTTCAGGCACGGATACTAGAGTGGGTTGCCATTTCCTTTTCCAGTTAAAGGTAGATAAATTCTGTCCAATTAGATTCAGTTTTTAGATTTAGGTTGGGGGGATAAGGAAAGATAGGCTCACAGGTCTTTATCCCCCTTCTGGGTGTGGGTGTGTGTGTGTGTGTGTATACATGGTTGCCACATGCATGGAGTAAGCTTGATGGGAGAGCTGGGTAGTCCCATTTCTTTGCCACCACTTCTGGACTCTTTTGCCTTTCACTCTATTATTTGGGTACCCTTGGAGTCTGATGCTGAACATTTATTTATACCTGGTTGATGCTACACTGTTTATGAGTATTTAATATCTGTTGAAGATTCATAATCGTATAGGTAGGTCTCCTATGACCTAATTTTTTTAAAAAATAAAGGGAAGGTTATTAACTGTGGAGAGGAGTAGCCTCCAAATTATTTTGCTCACCCACCCACACGTTTTACTGTGTCTCTTATATTTTCATATTTTATATAATTGTTCCTGTATATTATGTTGGGTCTCCCTTGTGGCTCAGTTGGTAAAGAATCTGCCTGCAATGGGGGAGACCTGGGTTCAATCCCTGCGTTGGGAAGATCTCCTGGAGAAGGGAAAGGCTACCCACTCCAGTGTTCTGGCCTGGAGAATTCCATGGGATTGCAAAGAGTTGGACACGGCTGAGCGACTGTCACATATTATGTATCTCATAACATAAAAACAGATATGAAAAAGATGAATAAAAAATATAAGTGAAGTTATGTTTTCTTCCCATGATGCATTGATTGTCTTGTGTACACACTGGGCTGCATGTATCCTGAATTTACAGCAAGAATAAAAGTCAGAGAAGTGCCCTCTAAAGAATTTTTGGGGTAATATGAAAATCACATATACTTGCCTTAGGAATGTGACAGGTGGCTCAGATGGTAAAGTGTCTGCCTGCAGTGCAGGAGACCTGGGTTCAATCCCTGGGTTGGGAAGATCCCCTGGAGAAGGCAATGGCACCCCACTCCAGTACTCTTGCCTGGAAAATTCCATGATGGAGGAGCCTGGTAGGCTCCAGTCCATGGGGTTGCAAAGAATTGAACACAACTGACTTCACTTTCACCTTCACTTTTAGGAATGTGACACTGGCACAATATAAGAACAAATTTCACAATAGAACTGTCCAGTTTTGAGGTAGGCTGCCTTGGGTGATCCAGCAAAGGCCGGAGAACCACACATCATGCCTGTTGTAGGGAACAAAACTCCACGACTCCAGCTGGGAATTGGACTAAGCTTCTGATATTTCTTCTAAGTTTCTGTGGCTATAGACAGGAATTCATGAGTTGAGCTCTTAAATGTAAAACACTGTAGGAGAGTTAGGCGTGAATGGAGGTGTGACTCAGGAGTGTGCTGGGAAGTTGTTGAACTTCTTCATCCGAACCTCTGCTGTCTTCTTTGGAAATTTGAAGGTTTTTGATTCTCAAGCCATCTCCACATAGGGAAAACTGTTATGGTCTTTTTCAAGCCTATAGCCTTCCTGACTAAAAGTGGTAGTCACTCAGTCGTGTCCGACCCCTTGTGACCCCATGGACTGCAGCCCACCAGGCTCCTCTGTCGATGTGATTCTCCAGGCAAGAGCACTGGAGTGGGTTACCATGCCCTTCTCCATCCTGACTAAATGTAAGACTAAATATATAAACAACAAGGGATTCCAAAAATGGACTTTATTGCTTACTCTGTTTCATTATATCAAACAGAGAAAGAAATGAAAACAAGTTTAAAATAAATGAACAGATATTTTGAAGTATATAGTATCATTAATGACTTAGGAAATATGTTTTCAATTTTTTCAATTCGGTCTAACATAAGTAGTGTTTCATTAAAATTAGTCTAATTCTCTGGTTGAAATTGAACAGCTTCATCTTTTAACCTTCAAAGTTGTATCATCTTAAAAAGAAAAACAGTTTCCTCCTAAACTCCATTTATTTCTTTTCAGTGAGAGAATGGTTGTTTTGTGAGATCCAGATAACAAAGATAAGTCAGCAATAAACTTAGAGCTTCTTCACGATACAGATCTTGATTTGAGTATTGTGAATGTGACTGCAGTGTTGTAGAGTAAGTACTGCTGAAGGTTTTCTGTTGTGGTTGTGGTTTTCTTCTCTCCTGGTTCATGTAATACCCTGTTCTCTCTCACTGTTGACACAGAGGCAGAAGCCGTTCTGCACCAATGACTCTAGAAGTGATACTGAATTCACCAGAACTTGAGACTTTTTTTTTCGTAATGACTGACCCTGCATTTATTGAGACGATTTCCATCTCAGCAGCACTTTTCTTTTAAAAATGAAAAAGTCACGAGATGAATGCATGGCCATAAGAGTGAAAGAGAGCCCTAATTCTGATCTCTTTATTTCTGAGCATTTCTTCATAAGAAGTTTAATCATGGACTAGTGCTTCAGAGGCACTGAAGACTGATATAACCTTCCATATGAAGATGCTCTGTGGAAATTGACTTCTGGGACTTTATTGAAATAGAGGCTCATTAGAACGAATACAGTCTTAGGGAGCATACTCCTGGTTTATTAATAAAAGTCTCCTGTTGAGGAGTAATGCAAATGCACATATAAAGAACCACTTTAGCATTGCATAGAATATCTTCAACCTTGCTTACTGGCTTAAGCTCACCACAGCCGTTCCAACAACAGTAGATTGTTTTCAGTCACTGTAGATGGTTCAGGTCACAACTGTACATTCTTCTAGGCAAAAGAACAGGGTCTAAGTTTTCTACTCTGTGGCACTGTTATCTGCTACAAGAATACAAAACAGCTGAAGAAAATAATCTACCCCATTTTGTTACTGTAAGCGTGATTGTTAGGACTTGACATAGTTCTTTGTTAAGCTTTCTTCCATTTTCCATATTCTTTGGTTATCATATATTGTCTTTACATGATTTGTGATGAGTTACACTGAAGATAGAATCAGATTAAGTTTAAGCAGATTAATATGTGTGAGATTAATGTATTCTTCCTAAGAATGTTTGCCCAGAGGGCTGTAGGTGTAAGGTGACCTTGCTTAAGTTTCTTTGCATGAAGATAGAATTCAGTCTGTCTTCTAATTGTCAGAAGTTCAGCTTCGTGAGAATGGGAATAAAGGTTTATGATCCGATTAGAGCTCGGGAGAATTTAGGCCACAGTATAAATTACCTGCCTTGGATTACCTACTGGTATGTGATATGTATTCCTTGTTTTCTGCTTATAGCTCTGTGCCCTTTTCTTCTGTTGCATTAGGGTCCAGAGAGGCTTGTAGATTGGTACAGAAGTCAAGACGAGCTTGACTTTTACATCCTGCTTTCATCATAATGAGGATTTGTAGTTTTACTGAATAAAATCAATTGAATAAATCCGTTTCCTCCTTTAGATGAGTCACACATTGTCACATCTAGACTAACTTTAATGGGCAGTTACTTTATTACTCTTTTAGTGGGATTCATCTAAAAATGAAGTTTAAAAAAATTAACTACCATCAAAACTGGCTGAAAAATCTTTGCGAAAGACATCAATGTTTGTACAAAGGAAAAAATACTCCTATGTGTCCTTTATTACTCACACAAAACACTTCATTTTTGGTCACCAAAGGTCTGGGATTTTTTTCCCCTCCACACAGTTCTCTGCAACACTAGCTGGGTGTCTTTCACTTTAAAGCAGTTCTGACGCCCTGTGAGGGTAACATCAGATCCCACAGGTTAAGGGCCCGGTCCCGTGAAGCTGCCTCGCATCCGCCTTTACTGCCAGCCCCGAGTCCAGCTGTGCCCTGTGCTTCTGACCAGCTGGGTAGAGCACCTCCCGAACGCCGCTCCTCGGGAATGGTTAGTTTACTATAAAGCAGAACGACCCAGAGAACTTGGGAAAATATTTTACTTATGACACCACAGGTTTATTGCTAAAGGATATAACTTAGAAACAGGTGGATGGAAGAGTGCAAAGGGAAAGGTATGAGGGAAGAGATTTAGAGCTTCCCTGCCTTCTCCCAGCACCTCCACGTGTTCACCAACCTGGAAGCTCTCTGGACCCAGTCCTCAGGGATTTTTATGGACGTTTCATTACCCAGGCAACTGGGTTATATAGTTGGCCTCTGGTGATTGAACGTAATCTCTAGGCTGTCTTTCTTTCCCAGGGGTGGGGGTTGGGTTGGGTGGGATGGGTTGGACTGAAAGTTCCAACCCTCTTATCACGTGGCTTGGTTCCCCTGGCAGCTAGCCGCCCGCCAAGCATGGGTTACCTAGGACCTTTATATAAAGTCACCTCATTAGCACAGATTCAGATTAGTTGCAAGGGACTATCAATAATAAGACACCCATTTCACTTTTATACTCTGAAGCGATTTCAGGAACTGAGGACAAAACACCAAATACTACAATAAGGTGCTCCCCATTGCTTTACCCTTCAGGAATTCCAAGAGTCTTGGGAGCCATGATCTAGGAACCATGGACACAAGACCAACATAGACATGTATACTGATAAATCACAGAACCATATGTTCAATGTGAAAAATAACAAAGACCATTCTTTTTTGTGTAATTTGAACATTTTTAAATACATATTTTTCTATAGATACTGTCTTTTCTCTCTCCTTTTTGTACCCTTGTGATTTTTTTTTCTTCCCGTTACTTTGCATCTCTTATCATTCACTGTCTGTGGCTTCACAATTCAGCATTGTCCTAGTACCATTTTTGAAATCACAGCTGGAAGTGTTGAAAAGCATTCTGACAAAGGAAGACTGAATTGTGACTTTAGGCCAACAATAAGCTATAGGAACAAATGATGTTTAAAAAATTAATATTATTTCAGTATGTGTTAAAGTCTTTAGTCCTTCAGAGAATTGTTGAAACCAAGAATTTAAAAGTCACAGACTTCTGTGTTTCAACACAGAATTATAAAACATTTTACTTGCTTGCAAATCTGTGATTTGACTTTTTTTTTTTTTTTCTGCCACTCTGCAGCTTGTGAGATTTCAGTTCCCCAACCAGGGATCGAACCCGGGCCCTTGGTAGTGACAGCATGGAGTCCTTAGCACTGAATCCTTAACCAAGGAGTTCTTGTACATTTTTTGTCAAGGAGTTTTCATAGACTCATGTGCTGCCATCTTTCAGATTCTCAGAGCCTGAAACGATGTATGTGACATTGTTTAGTTGTGTTTCTTTGGGGGCTTTATAAAATGGTATATTATAGCTTATGTAAAATTAGAAGACATTTGCTCCTTGGAAGGAAAGCTGTGACAAACCTAGTCAGTGTATTAAAAAGCAGAGACATCACTTTGCTGACAAAAGTCCGTATAGTCAAAGCTATGGTTTTTCCAGTAGTCATGTATGGATGTGAGAATTGGACCATGAAGAAAGCTGAGCGCTGAAGAATTGATGCTTTCGAACTGTGGTGCTGGAGAAGACTCTTGAGAATTCCTTGGACTGCAAGGAGATCAAACCAGTCAATCCTAAAGGAAATCAACCCTAAATATTCACTGGAAGGACTGATGCTGAAGCTGAAGCTCCAGTACTTTGGCCACCTGATGCGAAGAGCCAACTCATTGGAAAAGACCCTGATGTTGGGAAAGATTGAAAGCAGAAGGAGAAGGGGACAACAGAGGACGAGATGGTTGGATGGCATCACCGACTCAATGAACATGAATTTGAGTAAACTAAGGGAGATAGTGAAGGACAGGGAAGCCTGGCGTGCTGCAGTCTGTGGGATCACAAAGAGTCATACATGACTGAGCAATTGAATAGCAACAATAAGTCTTCTGTGAATTGCTTTTTATGCAGGTATATTTTTCTAAGGTTGCTCCATGTTACTGCATATAGTTGTGGTTCATCTATACTGTGTATTTTATCTCCCCCCACCCCTACACCTCTTAGTCAGAGGTTGGGTCTTCTATTTTGTTTCCTGCCTCTGTCTTTTATCCTAACTTGTGGGAAGTTACCGTAAACTTATTTTCCAATACTTCCCTTAAAATATTTTATTTCTATCATATTTTAAATTTTCTAAGGCCTTTTTTTCTTCTGTGAATACTTTTGTATAATATCCTATTCCTATATTAAAGGTTTTGTTTTCTTTTGTTTCTGAGGATTCTTTTTCTTCCTATATTGTCTCTTTCTCTTCAGGATTCCTTTCTCTTTTTCTTTTTTCCTGGGTGTTTTAGTTTCTGTCTTTTTGGTTACAGGATTTTCTCAAGTGTCTGGTCATCCATGGCTCTCCCTTCATATTTGAGGGAGGTGTTAAAATGCTGTGGGAAGCTCTCCTTTGTGAAAGCTTGTAGGTGATAACTTTTACTATAGAGTAATTAGGCAGAGACTCATTTTATTGAAGACCCCTTTTCTTCAGCTCTCCAGTCAGCTTTTCCAGACGAATTATTCAGACTTTTGCCTTAGCTGGTGGATGGATGGATGGTGGTGGTCATCAGCCTGGCTGCCTTTTTTGCTGGAACACTAGGAGGAAGAGGACTGAAATTCTCATTTATCAGTGTAATCCTTCTGTCCTTAGAGTGGTACCTCATTCCATCCCTCAGAGCTTAGAGTCTCTCAATCTGCAATCCTTCTCGTCCTTTGTTTCAGTGTTCCCCAGAAAACAAACCTCTGGACTGATCACCTTCCTGTGTGTTAGGAGAATGAGCTGCTGAGCTAAGTGCTCACTATAAAATGCTCATATCCAGTCCTTCTGTTTTCAGACTCAACCCAGTGCCCTTGTCTTTAGAGTAACCCCTGATACTTCTAAATCCTGACCTTTCTATACTTTTGGCATAAACAGGCTTGCTTCTTGTTGATTGCTTCACACCACCCACTCGCCTGCCAAGTACTTATGCAACTGGAAGCAACCCCAAGGCTGTCCTTTATTACTGGACCATCGTTCTTCACCTCCCAGAGAGTTTTATTGACATCCTTATCTACTGCTTTCTCCTTTCAAGTTTGCTGTGCCTCTCTGGGTGTATGCCTTTTATTATTTCAATTTTAATAGAAAGCTAAGATAAATATGTTTAATCCATTGATTCCTCTCTAAGGAAGCTTTTGTTACAATAGAAATGTGAGGGACTTTGATACAGACTTGCCTTCTAAAGTCTTCTTTGCTCTCAAAGTAGAAATCACCGAAAATTTCATTTCTGCTGGTTGTAATCCAGGTTAGTCTGTCTTTCAGCGCATACAGAGCCTTTTGAAACCTAGGGGGCCACTCGTGTACAGTAGAAAAGACTAGGATCCATTTGTTTCTTCCTGTAGCCACTAGAGAAAAATAGCATTCCTGTAGCAATTTTGCAGTTATCTTCTGTCTCAGATTCTTACTGAACAGCTAATCATGAGCTTCGTTCTCCTTTCATTGGTCTAGAGTGTCATAGACAGAATAATCTTTTTAACGTTTGAATTTAGATATTAAAGCTTAGTTTTCCAAATCCTGATTTGGGTGAAGGAAATCTAGATTAAGTGTAACCTAGATTACACTTAATTTAATGTAACTTTGATTTCCTTAATCTAGATATCTTATACTTAATTATACTTAAATATTGCTTTAAGCCATATGCAATTGCCAATAGGTAAGCAGTTTTAGCCTATAAAAATGGTAATTTTGTGTGATTGCAACACAGCAAAGTTAAAAGATCTTAATAGTTTAGTTAACAGACCTTTTTGTCCAATGTAGGAATTCGTTCTGTAGCGTTTTGGGAAACATTCCACTAGGAGGAAAGGATGAGATAAAATGATAATGTCTAAGGCTAAGTGAGAGAAAGAGTTGAGGTCCCTGTTCAGTGTACCTGTGTGTCTTAGAGCTGGCTACATCAGGCTTCCTGTGGTGTTCTAGACGCTGCATGCTGCTGAGGCTGCAGGCTGTACACTCCATGGAGTGCCAGGTAGACACACAGCGCCTGGGGATCGGCACACTAACAACACGCCCTGAGGCCCTGGCTGCCAGGCCGCACGGATCTGGGGGGGATTTCAGCAAATACCGGTTTAGCTGGAATAGTATTCCTTAATTTTGTTCATTCTGTGTACAGCCTTCATGTATATTTCCTTAGGTTGGTTAAAGATTGAACTTTAAAATGATAATATGACTGCCAGTGTGGCTTAAAACATAGTAGAAATAAAATATACAATAGTAGCAAGAAGGACTTGGGGGAGGATTGTTTGGAAGGTGCTTAAGGTAGCCTGTAACCCTGTAATTCACATGGTACCACTAAAAGAATAACACAGAAATGCATTAAAAACTAATAGACAAGATTAAATGAAATATGAAAAATGCTTGATTCATAGAAAAGAAGAATAAAAGAATAAAGAACATATGGGACAAATTTAAAACAAATAGCAAGATGGAAGTAAAAAGACAGAAAAAAAGACCATGTGAGCACTAACCAAAAGAAAACTGTTAAATCTGTGCTAATATCAGGTAGTTTATAACATAATATGTATAATATAATAATATCAGATAGGTTAGACATTAAGGCACGTAGTATTGCTGAAGATAAAGAATGACATTTCATAACCCCAAGATGGGCCTCTCAGCAGGAAGACCTAAGAATCCCCAGCAACCGTCTCTTGTGTGGTTTGCTGACCGTATATATGTGGTCTTTGAGTCTTTTCTTTTCATGAGTGTTGTCATTTTTCACTGCTAGAGATGTTTCTGTGGCCTGTGAGGGAGGAGTTGCTCCTTTGTCTCTCTGACTTGTGATAATGTTCGTGTTCAGCATGCTCTGGGCAATGTAAACAACTGCGTGGGGGCCCCACTTGAGAGAACAAAACCTCAGGATATAATTATTTCATTTAGAGTTGTAGTTATTTTTAATGAAATTATTGTCCTTTACAAAAGGCCACCTATGAGAAATAGAATTTAGATGAAGACTCAGAAGTTACGTTTTAAAGAATTTTTTTTTAACCTTGTGTGAATATGAGTAATAAGATATTATAAAGAACAAATCAGAAAGGAGTAACTGCTTGTTGATTTATAAGGATTCTTGGCAGTAAGCCTTTTTTTTTTTTTTTTTTTTGGTACTAGGTCTTTAAATCCTTGTGGTGATGTGTCACTGTCAAAACTCTTCATTTCTGTCTGGAGAGAATGTCCTTTTATTTAGAGGATATTCCATTTTTCTGGGAAAAAAGAGACATCTGTTGGTTGATATTCATGCCTAAATGCAAGAAAAGGAGAGAGGTTTAAGGAAACAAAAGTGCTGAATCAAGGAGCATATTTGGAAATAGAAATACAACTCATATCACTTTTTAAAAATTGGAAAAAGCACATAACAAAATTTACTATTTTAAGAGACTTCCTTGGCAGTCAAGTGGTTAAGACTCTGCATTCCCACTGCAGGAGGCATGGATTCAATCTCTGGCTGGGGCACTGAGATCATGCCACTCACTGTGGCCCAAATTTTAAAAAAATTCGCTGTTTAATATGCATAAGTTAGTAGTGGTAATTATATCACTTTGTTGTGAAATAGATCTCCAAACCATTTCATCTTGCAAATCAGAAACTCTATACCCATTTTAAAAACTCTTCCTTTCTTCCCTCCGCTCTGCCACTGTAACCACCATTCTACCTTCTGTTTGAATCTGACTACCCTAGATATCTCATATAAGTGGAATCATACAGTGTTTGTCTTTTTCTCACTGGCTTAGTTCACTAAGCATAATGTCCTCAAGGTTCATCCATCTTGCAGCATGTGACAGGATTTCCTTCCTTTTTAAGACTGAATAATATTCCCTTGTGTGTGTAGACCACATTTTGTTGATTCATTTATCTGTTAGATCTTTGGTTTGCTTTTACCTCTTAGCTGTTGTGAATTGAACACTTGTTTTCTGGGTTTGGCTTTGTTTTGATAGTAGCCATCCTTTCAGGTATGAGGCAATATCTCATTATGGTTTTGATTGCATTTCCCTGATGACTAGTAATGTTGAGCAGCTTCTCATAAGCTTATTGGCTGTCTTTTGTCATCTTTGGAGAAATGTCAGTTCACATCCTCTGCCTGTTTTTTCATCAGCCTGACTTTTTGTTATTAAGGTGCATGCTTTCTTTATATATTTTGGGTATTACCCCCTTTTCCAGTGTGTGACTTGAAGATATTTTTCCCATTCGCTAGGCTGCCTTTTCATTTTGTTGATGGCTTCCTTTGCTTTGCAGAAGCTTATTCGTTTGATGTATTCTCATTTGTTTATTTTTACTTCTGGTGCCTTTGCTCTTGGCGTCAAATTCAAGAAATCATCACCAAGACTGATGTCAAGGAGCTTACTGCTTAGGTTTTCTTCTAGGTGTTTTATGGTTTCAGGCCTTACACTCAAGTCATTAATCCATTTTGGCTTAGTGGTCTTATTTTATTCTTTTGTATGTCACTGTCTAGTTTTTCCAATACCACGTATTGAAATGATTGTTAAAACAGTTATTTAAAATTCTTTGTCAGGAAACTCATAGATCTGTTTCTTTTATCTATTCAGTTTTGGTTGCACCTGGTTTTAGTTGTGGTACGTGGGCTTAGTTGCCCCGTAGCATGTGGGATCTTAGTTCCCTGACCAGGGATTGAACCTGCATCCCCTGCATTGGAAGGCAGATTCTTAGCTACTGGACCACCAGGGACGTCCCAGATCTGTTTCTTTAGAGTCTGTTTCTGGAGTTTAATTTTGTTCCTTTAATTGAGCCCTGCCTCCTTGTTTCTTTATATGCTTTGTCGTTTTTTGCTGAGGCACTTGAAAAAATTTGAAAACAATCACCTATCCCAGCCTCTCAAGCCTTTGTCTGATCTCAGCTCCCCCTGGGGTTTGCCTTCGGAACTGCAGCTCCAAGGTGCTGCTTGCATCTTGCTTACAGGGTCTCGCAGCTCTGGTTCCCACTTCTCCTGGTGCTCAGAGTTACCCAAGACAGAAGCCAGTCCCTCAGACGGTTCCCAGACAGGCCAGAATTGGACATGTGGTCTGTTTTCTTTGTGTTTCCGAGGGAAGAGTCCAGGGATGGCAGTTTTCTTCCTGGCTGCTCCACACTGCTCTGCAGGGAAAGTGGCATGAGTGCAGAATGCCAACCACCACCATTTTCCTACCCCTTTCCTTGAAATCTTGTGTTGGGTTTACAGTGGCCCAGGATCTGTAACTTCGTGTCTGTCTATTGTTGCTAACTCAATGTCCCTGTGAGGAAAGGAGGGCCAGTATTTCCTAGTCTGCCATTTTGCTGACGTCACTCTCCCTAGTATCGCTTTCTGAAGTAGGAACACTGCCAGATAGCGTTTCTCTTCATGAGACGGTGGGGAAGCAGTCAGGGGTGGGGTATTTTGGACTTGAATAAGGTGGCTTGTCCTTTGTGAGGTTCATATCTACAAATGGAGAAGATGAAATCTAAAGCAGTGTTAGCCTATGTAATGTTTTATTTTGGAATAAAGAAATAAAATAAGCCTATCAGATAAGACTATGTGTTGTTTTAAAGTTTTCAGGGCATTTGACAAATATTTATTGAATGAGTACTATGTTCAGTTCGGTTCAGTTGCTCAGTTGTGTCTTGACTCTTTGAGGCTCCATGGACTGCAGCACGCCAGGCCTCCCTGTCCATCACCAACTCCTGGAGTTTACTCAAACTCATGTCCATTGAGTGGGTGATGCCATCCAACCATCTCATCCTGTCACCCCCCTCTCCTCCTGCCTTCAGTCTTTCCCAGCATCAGGGTCTTTTCAAATGAGTCAGTTCTTCCCATTAGGTGGCCAGAGTATTGGAGTTTCAGCTTCAGCATCAGTCCTTCCAATGAATATTCAGGACTGATTTCCTTTAAGATGGAGTCATTGGATCTCCTTGCTGTCCAGGGGACTCTCCAGAGTCTTCTCCAACACCACAGTTCAAAAGCATCAATTCTTCAGCGCTCAGCTTTCTTTATAGTCCAACTCTCCCATCCATACATGACTACTGGAAAAGCCATAGCTTTGACTAAATGGACCTTTATTGGCAAAATAACGTCTCTGCTTTTTAATATGCTGTCTAGGTTGGTCATAGCTTTTCTTCCAAGGAGCAAGCGTCTTTCAATTTCATGGCTGCAGTCACCATCTGCAATGATTTTGGATCCCCTAAAAAAAAGTCTGCCACTGTTTCCACAGTTTCCCCATCTATTTGCCATGAAGTGATGGGAACAGATGCCATGATGTTAGTTTTCTGAATGTTGAGTTTTAAGCCAACTTTTTCAGTCTTGTCTTTCACTTTCATCAAGAGGCTCTTTAGTTCTTCTTCGCTTTTTGCCATAAGGGTGGTGTCATCTGCATATCTGAGATTATTGATATTTCTCCCAGCAGTCTTGATTCTCACTTGTGCTTCATCCAGCCCAGCGTTTCCCATGATGTACTCTGCATATAAATTAAATAAGCAGGGTGACAATATACAGCCTTGACGTACTCCTTTCCTGATTTGGAGCCAGTCTGTTTTTCCATGTCCAGTTCTAACTGTTGCTTCTTGACCTGCATACAAATTTCTCAAGAGACAGGTCAGGTGGTCTGGTATTCCCATCTCTTTAAGAATTTTCCATGGTTTGTTGTGATCCACACAGTCAAAGGCTACTATACATAGTACAGTCTACTATGTATAAGGTACTATGCAATTGGGATACAGAAAAGATGAGATATAATCCTCCAAGGTCCTTATTTTTAATTTGATAAAAGGCAACCTTAATGCATAAAAAACTTACAATACAACACACAACATCAATACAATACAAAGCAATACAACATCAACACACAAAATATAAAAGCATAAGAACCATCACTGTGAGCTATGCAGCAGAAATGACAGTGAACTTCAGTGAACAGGAGTGGCTTCCAAAAAAATGAGTTTGGGATGGACCTTCCATAGCTAGGATCTTATCTTAATGTCTCACCTGGAGGGGAAAAAAAAAAATCACACATCCAGCAGCAGGCTTGAGTAGGCCTGTATGTTTGGACTAGCAGAAATGTGGAAATAATCTAAATGATCATCAAGAAAATGCATAAACAAATTCTTCCATCTATACTGTGGAATATTGTATAAGAATTAAATAGTGGAGATCCATATGTGCTGTCAGAATTTTCTAAGTAAATTGAATTTTTAAAAACAGATAGCTTAGCTTATTTGGGTTGCTATAACCACGTACCACAGACGGAGAAGTTTATAGACACCAGGGTTTATGTCGCACAGTTCAGATGCTAGACATTCGAGATCTGTGTGGCTGGGTGAGGACTCTCTTCTGGGCCTCAGACTTCTTGTCATATCCTCACATGTTGGAAGGAATTAGAGAGTCTGGGGTCTCTCTTATAAGAGCACTGGTCCCACCTGCTGACTCTAGTGTATCTCAAATGTCCTACTTCCTAATATGATTTTTTTTAGGTTTTAGAGTTTTAGGTTTTTTATGGGTTTTAGGGTTTCAACATAAGAATTTTAGGGGGACATCAACATTCAGACCACAGCGAAGGAAGTTTCAAATAATATGTATGATATGATAGTAGTTGAGTTTAAAACAAAGCAAACTAGCATGCAGATAATACTGTGTACTTTTATAAGTACATAGTATATAAATTCATAGTAAAAAAAGGATAAATTGATAATAGTGGTTACAGCAGTTAAGCATTTATAAATCATTTGCAGAATTAAAAATAAAAAGCCCAGATGAAAATTAATCAAACACTATTAGTGGTTCCCTCTGTGTGGTGATATTATTCACAAATTTTCTTTATATTTTACCATATTTTCTGAATTTTTACAAGAAGCATTTTATTGGAAAATGTTAAATTATAGAGAGTCATAAGTGAGAGATAAGTAATTGACAAATAATTAATAAAATTAATAGTCACAAAGTGAAATAGGAGAACAAGAAGAATTAAGTGGAAAAATCAGGGAGTTTAAGAATAAGGGAGATGGTTGAGGAAGAAAGAAGGAAGTCCAGAATGTCTTAGAAACTTTTGAAGTTTTATAGAGCCATTAAGCATTGACTTATATTTTTAAGTCATTCATTCAGTAAACATTGATATTTAATAAATATTTGGCCTAGGAGGTGCCAGAGTCCCTTGCCCTAAGATACCTATGTTTTGATGAAGGGGATACAGACAAGGAAGTGACAGTGTGAGAGGAAGAAACAGCAGGGTGGAGACACGGGTCGTGGAGGGTTGACAGAGGAGGCTTTCCTGAAGGAACAGAAGTGTAAGCGGAGCTTGGGAGCTAGGTTGAAAGGAATGTGAGATGTCTGGAGAGAGAAAGTGGGGATCAGCACAGGAAACACCTTGTAAACTGTTCTAAGAACGTGATTTTATAGCGTTTAAATATTTCAAATACATAATCTTGCTGGGTGTTCTTAGTAAAACAGCCAACAACAGTCACCTTGTTGTTTGGGACTTAGCAGGTGCACTGTAGTCTTCCTCCCCCTCTCTTCTCCCTCTGCTTTCCTCCCTCTCCCTTGCATGTATTCACTGCAGGTGACACACGGCATGGGTTTTACAGGGAAAAATAATCACAGATCCTCAAACATTGCTGATGTAAAATGAGGCAACCTTACTTTAGCATATTTAAAAGAGCCATGTCCAGTTCATGAAAATAAGTGTTAATTTGGCATGGTTGGCTGCTCTTTAAATCAGCTGTCACAAGGAGTTAGTTATGGTATTAAATATGATTAGGTGTTGAAAATTATTTTTGTCATCAGTATCGGTTAACATCTTACTACTGAATAACGTATACTACTTTCAGGGTTGTTTGTATTGACAGTGGCTGGAACCTTTGCACATAACTCCATAAGGTACTTAATCAGCTCTTAGGTAGATAAAATATGGTTTTTGTATTGTTATCTATTTTGGGATTCCCAAAAGAAATTTCTTTCTGCAAGACAGAAATATCATTCAAGGGGCCTGAACTGCCATAGGAAATCCAGCTACTGAAGATGTTATTTACTAAACTTTTTGCAAATAGATTTTTCTCTCTCCTTGCTTTAGAGGCAAACAATAGCTAAAACAATCATAACTTGTATAAAGAGAGAACCTGTCAGATTATTATTTGTTAATGATGGGCTATCCCCATTTGGGCAGTTTATAGCAAAATAGTTAACAGACATGCAATTTAGAACGAAAGAATACATGAATTTTGTTATAATCCCCATTCCATTCCATAAAGAGAAAATATTGTGGAAAATATTACAACTTAAAACACAGTGCGTTGTTAGTTTGGAAAAACTGAATTTTACTTACTGCTTGATTTGCCCCTCTGTGTTTTTAACTTATGTTTTTTCTACTGCCTGGAACGCCCTTCCTCTTTCTTGTCCACTTGCAGAATTTCTACCCACCCTGAAAGACTCCTACTTCCCGAGTTTCTCTGTCCCCCGGAAGGTTCATCTCTCCCCTCCTTTGTGCCCCCACTGTCCCTGTATTATAGCCCCTGCCGCATTAATGACACTTGTTTAAGTTTTGTGTTTCCGCACTGGGTTGTGAACCTCCTCAGTAAAGGGAGTGTTTCCTTCTGTACGAGTGTCTGGTGTCGTTAATGCTTGTTTGGCCTGAAGGAGAGGGGCTTTCTGCAGTGACACAGTGCTGCGTAATGAAAGCCTGTCTTACAGTCTTATGGACTGACTGGTAGCTGGCACTGTGCAATTACTTCTACTGGGTTATCACAGGAAGCTGGTTAAAGCCCACAATAATGTTTGAACAATAAGATTTATTTAATAGAACTCTGTTACAGGACTGGACGCCAGCAAGATAAGGGGAGGAACTATAAGCATATTACTCTAAGTGCGCCAGGCTGTAGGGAGACTCCCTCATAGCAAAGTATAAAGGTTCAAATTTTAAAATAGAGTAATTATAAGTTTGCAACAAAAGTTTACTAGGTATCTTCTGTGGTGTTCTTTGTAAAGTGCATTCTAAATTGCTAAAAATAGGAGGAAGCATGATGTAATGGGAAGAGTGGTGTTGTGAAATCTGAGTATTTTGGGTTCTATTCCCAGTTCTAATGCTTTTGATCTTGGTCTTCTACTTTCATCCACAAAGCTGTGAGACTCCTCAAAATACATCAAATTTAGAGATTCTACTCTTTCCCCTAACAGCTCAATTTATTGAGGATCTTTTCAGGGTTGTTGTTTTTTTTTTATCATTTTATCAAGGAATGAATTGCAGTCATGCATTCAAATTATATTTAATAGGCTTTATTGCATTTTAAACAATTAGAGATTTATCTTTATTTTAATAGGTAAAAAATAAGTAGGTTCCTCCTAGAATGGAGACATCATCCTTTTTAAGTCTTATGGGCTTCCCAGCTGGCCTAGTAGTAAAGAACCTACCTGCCAATGCAGGAAACACAAGAGATGCAGGTTCAATCCCTGGGTCAGGAAGATGCCCTGGAGGAGGGCACAGCAACCCACTCCAGTATTCTTGCCTGGAGAATCCCATGAACAGAGCAGCTGGCGGGCTAGAGTCCATAGGGTTGCAGAGTTGGACACCACTGAAGTGACTTAGCACATGTGTGTCTGGCACTTTGAGGATGTATACCTTGTTCAGTTATGATTGATATTTAATTTGTACTTAAGTTTGTAGACTTTTGACATTTTTTTCTAGTTCTTTTTCCTGTTTACTCTTTGTACTTTTTGTGGAGGTGGGGTTAGCAAGAATCTTACAGCAGTGATCTGGGATTCTAGTTGCTTTTATCAGAAGCACCTCATGTTTAATGATACTGTATCTTGGGAATTCCCTGGCAGTCCAGTGGTTAGAAGTCCGTGCTTTCACTGCCAGGAGTGTGGGTTCAATCCGTGTTTGGGATTAATTCTGCTTTCCCTGGAGAAGTTTGCTGAATACTTGGTTTCTCTCTTTGTAGGAGAAAAGTGGAGGTAATGGTACTCTTACCTTTTAAAAACAAAACACACAGAACTCAAGTTCTTTGTCAGCCTACTTTCCAGTTGGAATTAAATTTCAATCAGTTAGTTTAAATATTAGGTTGCATTGCATACTCTGAACTTAGATACGAAGAAGGCTTCACTCTCAATCAGAGCTGTTGATCTAATAGTCTTTTTTTAAACTTTGGAGTTTCACAAAAAAAGTTTATTTAAATATGTGCAATCCTTTTCTATTCAAAGTTTGTAGAATAAACTTTTTATGTATGCATTTTGGTTAGAGAAATTTGTTAGAGCCTTGGCAGCCTGATATTTTTTTGATTTGGTATGTCTTTTCTACTCTTTCTAAGGTACTCTGAAATGTGTGTGTCATATTTTAGATGAATTTTTAAAAACTTCATATTTCATCATATTTGCTGATAAGTAGAAACAGTGGTGTGTGATACAGGCACCGTTGAGAATGTCCAATGCATGAAGATCTTTTCAGACTTGTTTTTCATTTTTCTCATTTGAAGAAGAAATTTAGAAACACTATATGGTTTACTCATAATAATATTGAGATTTTTAGAGAGAATACCCCTGCTTTACTTGTCACAGTTGGATTTTAGTACCTATTTCACAGAGTTGTTTGAGAAGTCAGTGGGTGATAGATGTGACATGCTCAACACAGTAACCGCACGTAGTGGGTTCATTTCGCAAAGGCTTCATGTAGCCTGACAGGTGTCATGTGTGACACGGAATTGAGAGCCACAGGCTCAGGGAAAAGTTAATATATGCCTCCAAATCCTGCCTTGGTCAGCTATGAAACTCATTCAGAAGTAATGAAAAATTTGCAGAGGAGCATATGGTGTGGAGAGTTTCATTCAAATGACGCTGTATCCTTCCATCGGCCGTCTGGAAGCAGAATCCAATAGACAGGAAGAGATCAGTAAATGACAGCAAAATACATATGTATTTTTTTTTTTTTATGTTTGACACTGCCCTCACCATTGCCATTTTTTCATATCTTTCTACCTTCATTAATTCAGCCGGAGTTGTTCCTTTTGTGTGTATGTAGACGCGTTATTAAAGTTACTACCTTGTCCTAATGAGAGAGGGCGAGCATCCCAGGAGACAGCTTAGGTTGCTTTAACTTCGTGACGAAGCTGAAGTCGCCCCGCACCTGACATTCCTGCCCCGGGCCCCTCCCCGTGAGTAAGAGGAAAGGCTTGGCCCATCGCTTAGACAAAGCCGGACGGCTGCCTGCCGAGCCGCCGGGGAGGAGACTCCTCCTCTCCTCCTCTCCTCCGAGCGGGGCTCGTCCCCCAGGGTTTCGCCCCGCCGACGACCTGCGGTGGAGCCTGAGCAGGGGCTGCTGTCGGGGCCGTGGACCCCCGCCCCTGGGAGGCCCCGGGGGAGGAGCCGGCGCGGCCACCCGGCCCCTGCCGGCAGAGCGGTGCCTGCCGACCCCAGCGCGCCGCTCCCCCTCCCGCTCGAGGGCCAGGTTGTCCCCGGCTCTCAGGTGGCTCGCGGCGGGCGGCTGCCCTGGCCGGCCGGCCGGCGATCTGGTGGGAAGGGAAGGGGAGGGAAGGGGTGGTCCTTCTGCCCGGACCCCTCTCGGCTGACTCACAGGAAGTGCTGGAGCTCGCCGAGCCGGGATCCCGCCCTCCCCCTCCGACGTGGGCTCTGCCCTGTCTCCCCTAGAACAATGAAGGGCTTCCAAGTTTGCTGAGCCTCCCGGGCGCGTTCCTCCGGCTCCCGTGCTAGCCTGCAAGATGTTTTGCCACCGACTTTTGCAAGAAGCGGCCTCGGAAAAAGCCCTTCCCTTGGCGGGTCGCTTTGTGTGAAGAGTCCGCAGGGTGACCATGGTTCAGCGCTTCAGCCTCAGGAGGCAGCTATCCAAGGTGGGTAGCTGGGGTAACTGGTGCGCGTGTGGAGGGGAGTTCGCGCCGGCTCCGGCGTGGTATCCTTGTTCTCCAGCGGTTCTTCTGTCAAGCCTGCCTCCTCCGAGCCCGAGGAGGGGCTGGGGGAGGAAGCGCTGCCTTTTGTTCTTTCCTCAGACAGACACAAAGGTTGAAGGCTGACTGCACTGGGACCCCCAGATTTTGTTCCCCCGAAAGGGGAGCTGTCATTTGTGAATCTGGAGGAAGTTGTAGTCCGCTTCTCACTTAGGGTTTCCAGAGTGTATGCGGGGAAAGAGAGAATAGTGGGTAAAAAGTGCCCATGTTTAATTAGCAATTCATGTAGCCGCTCTTGACCAAAATGAGAAAACCTTATTGGTCTGTGGAATCAGTGCTTTTGTACAAAAATTAATATTAACCTGGGGAAAGCTCCCAGAAAATAGTTTGATAAGTGTGACCAGCATGACGATGTTACCGTGAGTGGTGGTATTAAGAAACTCACATACTCCTTCATTTAAGGAGCAGGTGACAGGCAGTCACCGGAAGGCTCAGGAATCAGTTTTTACAGAGTTGTGCTGGCAAAACACATTTCATGTGTGCAGCTTTGGGGGAAAACTTATTTTAATCCGAGAAAATCAAATTGAAAATTAAAAAAAAGCAAAGCGCTCTGAGAAGAGGGGCTGCTGATTTTATGCATCAGCCTTGGCAGTGGGCAGCCCTCTGCTCACCCATTCACGGAGCTGTCTTAAGTCAGTGCAGAGACTAGTGAGGAGAGAGGTGTGCTAAGAGTTGAGCTTATTTCAAAAACCATTGTTTTAAAAGCTCTTTTTGAAAAATGTAGCGGTTGGGTGGCTGGATTTGTGTCAGAGTTCATTCTCTTCGTGCATGCATGCTAAGTCACTTCAGCCCTGTCTGACTTCGTGCGACCCTATGCACTATAGCCTGCCAGGCTCCTCTGTCCAGACAAAAGCTGAAGCAAATAGTAAACCAGTAGGTATTCTACACTTCCTTAGTGGTTAGTCAGAATTGTTAGATCCTGACAAGCATTACTATTTTAAGGGGAAACCTTTAGTTCCTCACAGGTGACCTCAGTGTAAGATGTGTGCATTCAAGCAGAAATGAGCAAGGCTCTCACCCCCATCCCTTTGTCAAAAGTCATCTTTTTTCTTGGATCTCCAAACTGAACAAGGACTTTTTCGGAGTATTATTATAGAATAAATTTTCCTTGCTTCCCTTGTCCTCATTCCAGGTGTATGTGTGATGAGAGTGAGGAAATTGGGAAGCCTCAACATTTCTCCCTAACAACAAAAAGAGTCATTTTTGTTTCTCCTTCATGCGAACTTCCAGAACCACATGTTTTCAGATATATAGTACAGCTAAAAAGCAGAAGATGTGTAAATTGTCAGAGCACTGACATTTCTGCATAAGAGTTTTTTAAACAATTGAGAACTAGGTGATAAGTTTCTAATTAGGAAAAAACTGCTCTCTAGGTATTTTGCTGTCATTGTTTCTCTCCCAATTATTTTGTGAACTTTCAATATTCCTTTCACTCTGTACTGTACTCTTGACCATGAATTATAGGGGAAACAAAATGTTCTTAGGAGAGCTAGGAGCACATCTTCTCCATAACATGAAGAAATAAAAGGTACAAATTATATACTAGAAAATATATACAAATTATACAAGAGGTAACCTCTTTCAGTTCTTTATTCTAACATCCCTTTCCATTTTAACATGGTTTCTGGGTCCTAAACTGGATGGTCAGGACCAAATCTAAGGAATTTTGTTTTCTATCAAGAGTTCTTAACATAGTAATGAATTGAAAAAATGCAATACTGAATTGAAAAAATAATATTCTTAATTGTTTCAGTCTGTATGGCCCTGAAATTGGAGGAGAAACTGAAAGGCTATGTCAAAAAAACTTTTTTTTTTAAACTACAGTGAATGCACTGTGCCTCTATTCTGTCTTTTTGGCTAAACCCACATTACCTGAAAACAGAGGCCCTGTTGTACCCCCAGTACATGGTATTTCTAGCACACATTGAACACTCAAAGTGAAATTGGCTATTTGCAGGTCAAAAACAGTTGAACAATGGTAGTTTCATATGATTCCAACTTTAGGAACAAATGTTTTTTCCAATAAGGAATAATCTTCCACAAATATAGCTTTGTTTTAAAATGATCTCATTTTAAAAAGCAATTTCCTATCTTGACAAGAAGAAATACTCAGATGCTCATCTTTAAATTTTGTTGGGAATTTATTGAAAGAAAATATTTATACATGTTTGCAGTGATTTCAAGCCCAGTATCTAATTTAGATGCTTTTTACCTTTGATAGTCATGTTTACTTACACTGCATGTTTGCCCTAGAATATTAACTTGATTCCTCCAAGCTAATGGATATTGACATCTGAACTAAGTAAAAAAGGAGGGAGTAAGTTAAATAGAAGAAGTAAAAATCTTCATTAAAAAGAGACATGCTCAGTTGTCCTCTTTGACCAGATCCCAGTTACCTGCCTCAGAAAAGTTCTTTTTCTTTGCCGCCTTAGTTCCTTTCCCTTGCCATTTTAGATTATTTTCTTCCTTTAGAGTTTTCTCACATGTGACTTCAAAAATGCTAAGGAAAGCTTTTTTCTTCCTCCCCTAAGTCCTCTTCATGAGCCAGCCAAAATAGTCTGAAACTTGCTAATTTGGACATTACATTTAATTCTCTTAATGATACTTCATCTTAGATGATACCAACTTCATTTTGCCATTTAAGAAACAGGTTCAGAGAAATTCCTTTTCCCAGGATCAGCCAGAGATAGAGTGTCAGGTTCAACTTAGGTCTAACTCCAAGCGCATTCTGTTTCCCCACGCTACCTGCCTCCTAAATTTCTGGTGTATTGATTGGTCTCCTTTCGTGGTCTGAGATCTCTCTCCATGTATACAGAAAACAGCATAGTAAATAACTTAGGTAATTTCTTTGGAGCAGCCCCATAGGGCTGAAATTAATGTTCGAAAGGGTTTGAGTTTATCAGTCAAACTTGGTAAGTGTCTTCTACAAAGTTATGTTATTTGGCCAGAGAAACTTATCGATTTGAGTAAAATAGTTGATTTAATAAAGCCATATTAAATGTAATTGAAGCTTAACTGCATGTACTTACAACGAAATGTTATAAACTATTTGCCTTTTTGAAAATGTCTATTAAGGAGAATTTACTATTGAGTTTCTTTTTTTTTATTTTTTTTTTTATTTTTTTTACTATTGAGTTTCTATAATAATGTTTAATAATGTTAATACAATGAATTAAACATTCAGAAAGTCTTATTTTAACTCATTCTGGCTCTGTTGTTGTCCCCCCCGACCCACCCCACCCAACCTTTTACATGGGTAATAGAAAATCAGTCTTTCCCTTCTTTTTCAGGAACTTTAGTTTTTTAGAAGGTATGATAAATACTGAGGAGGCTTTGAGAAAATAGCTTTCAGATTGTTTCAGTAAGAATAATATACTTTTATTTTTTAATGATAATCATTTCTGTGATTCATAAATAAAAATTATGTAATTGTGAACTCTTGCTTCCATGTCTTTGCAACTCTTTCAAATCCCTGCTTCCATAGGTAACCAGTTTCTTGTTTAGCCTTCCACCCTTTGTGTATATATAAGAAAATGTGAATGTATATGTTCTGATCTTTCTAAAATGCAGGATATTGTTTATTCTAAGATAATAGCTTGAACTTTGTTTGGGGTTCATGTTTGTTTTCACATTTACACGGGAGGCTTACTTTCTTTAGGACAAGTAAAGCCACACAGAATGTACTTTCTATATAAAAGATAATTAAAATAATAGCACATCAAAGATGATTTGATTCTTTTTCATTCATACCACATTTCTTTCCTACTCAGTTGGAGATCTTTCTTTGGCTATATTAAAATTTTTCATATGGTGAAAAACATAGAATATAAAAATAATACCAGTAAATTCTGGGTTGCCCTGTGAAGAGATTAATGACTGAGAAATAGGAGACATGGGACTTTTTATCCCCCCCTCGTTCGTCCGTTGACTTATTTATTGAAGTTATTTAATTCAGACTTGTAGAGCACATGAAAGTATTTTTGTCTAAGCATTTTATTCTTGCCCTTCCTACATTTGAGACTGCCCTGTTATTTGGTGTCAGTTTGGTACCAGCTTAAGAAACTTAATATTTAGAGAAGTGTTGATCATAATCTGAATTCTTAATAAAAAACTGTTATATTCTCAAACATAGTTTCCTTTCAATTTCTGTCTGCTTTCTTTGGGTTTATGACCTCTGATAATGCACATGATTGATTTAATCATTCTATGAATGTATAAGAAATAGGGATTCTTATTTCCATTTTAAGTAAATTAATTAAGATCTTATAAAAGTATTTTGACGGCTTCAGTGGTAAATTTTATGTATGTTTACCACAATTAGAAAGAAAATATTTTGAACCCTTCTAAAGATTGAAGGTGGGAAGAGAAGGGGATGACAGAGGATGAGATGGTTGGATGACATCACCGACTCAGTGGGCATGAGTTTGAGTAAACTCCAGGAGTTGGTGATGGACAGGGAGGCCTGGCAGGCTGCAGTCCATGGGGTCGCAAAGAGTCAGACATGACTGAGCGACTGAACTGAACTGAACTGAAGGTTAAACACTATATCAGTACAGCAAAGTGTAGTATTTTTTGTATAGGTGTGGGAGTCAGTACCAGATGGATGCTTTTAAGTAATGGAAATGTGTACATCTCTTTTTCATGCTTTTAAAATTGAATTTTCTCTAAGTTACTTCAGACATCAACTCATTTCATACTTGGAAATATAATGGTTTATTTTTGTATTTTGCTGTCAGTTAAATGTTACATCTTCCTGTTAATTGTTAACCCACTTTTAGGAGGCTTAAATAAGGTAGTAGTATCATCAGCATTATAAGATCGTTCTGATACATTACATAACCAAAATAAGAAGACTGATGGATGCTGCTCTACTGTTATGTGAAACGAGACCCTTGTCAAATCAGTTCCATATATTGTGGATGTTGTGGGAATAGATAAGGAATAGAGCATGGCTTTCCTGTTCAAATATATTGTCAATAATAGGCTGAAGTAGAGAAACTAATTAAAAAATACGTGTATTCTATAATTCTGAAATGTTTTCATGATGTTGATGCCAGTTTAAATTTTAAAAATAACAAGTTATTGGCTGTAGATCTGAGAGACTGGAATATGTTACCAAGAGAAGATAGTAAAATCTCCTTGGGAGTGTGTTGCTTTTTTGTTTTTTAAGTACACAACTTTCATTTGGTGTTGCCTTGAATATCATTTTCCTAAGTGAGATGGCTGTATTAAATGACTCGATTAGATTCTTTGAAGTTCGAACATGTTTACCAAGAGCTGTTAGTTTTGAAAATCAATAAGCTGATATCCTTGAAAGCACTTGGAAAACTGTGAAGCACTATATTAAAGAGTTTACGATTATAGTGTTTTCGTTATTCTGTCATTCTGTAAGTGTATTTGAAAAGAAGTGATGGTTCTTTAAAACTATATTTTCAAATAGGCACACATACACACACGCCCTTTTTTTGGTACACGTAGACCCCTCTATCTTTGAATAGGTTAACAGTGATTGCCTCTGAGAAGAGGACCTGGGAAACTTGGGTTAGGGGTGGGAAGGAGACTTGGTTTTTAAAAATTATTTACCATGTATATACACTTTCTTAAATAATAGTCTGAGTTAAATGTATTTAAAGATCAAAATGTAGAATTAAATTTCAAGTTCATTATTCTTCAGTGAAAACCATTGCCAATAGTTTACTTAAAGGTTAATGGTTGAAAGGTGATATTCTTCTGGGCTTGGAACTTTATCCCACCCATCCATGTTATTCTCAGATTGAAGATAGCTTTTTCATGTAACACAGAAGTTTGTAATACAGGGTTGCTAACCCTTTAGAATTTTTTTAGGTGAACCTGTTTGGAGTAAGTTAACCATACTATTCTAAAAACCATACTATTTATATACCATTTGGGGAATGGTATATAAAGGCAAGAAGACATTTTACTTGTTATAGCTGTATATAGAAGTTGTATGTAATACTTACTAAAATACTCTTGATTTGGCTTACATGAGAAAATTAAAAGGATTTGCCCTTTTGGACACCCTGGGGTTGGCGAGGCTAACCTCTGCTGTGTACATGGACCTGTAACACTCCTACCGCAAAACATGCTGAAGAAGAAGAGTGCAGGTTGAACTCGGTTTACGGTAGCGCAGGAAATTGCTATTAGATTTCAGTCTGTTTTCAGCTGGTGTTTTGTAAGAAGCAGATTGCTTTGTGTGTATTAAAAGTTTAGTGTTTGAGAAGAATCCATGTTAAAGCCAGCAGTGTCTAAAATCCAAAGGTAACATAAGAATAAACATTTCATAGCTTTCATTTTCACTTGATAAAATTTATCCCAAAAGTATATCTCACTGAAGTTAAGTGAGCTGTGACTGGCTGTGTGACTTTAGACAAGTAATTCGACCTCTCTGAAGCTTTTTCCTCATCTGAAAAGTGTTATCTGGGATCCCTGAGAGATGTAAAATTATGTGATCTCTTTGTGAGCTAGATTATAGTCCCAAGAAAAATGACTTTAGATCGCAAATGCCAGAAAAAATATCTAGTTGTATACCAGGAGAGATCTAATTTTATACAGTTATTCTTAGCTAAAGTAAATAAATAAGTTTATGACTTTAATGGATAGGCTTAGAGTTTAGATGCTAGCCGACTCTGGATAATTCAGATTTGAAAATAGCAAGAGAATTACACTTGTTAGAGTCTGAGCGCTGAGATGATAAACATTTCCTCTACCTCTTCTTGTCAGAAGAAAATTTAAAATTTCTCTGTGGTAACAGACATTTCTTATAATGGAAATTTACCTTATACGTAACAGATTTATCTTCTTATGATGGTGTGTTGGAATTCAAGTCCTTTTTCTTGGATAAAACCCTCTCCTCTTAAGGAAAAGTTCATCGTAACTAGGGTGGGGAGTGTAAGAAAGGTAAAAAGCTAAAATAAGCTTTTTATTTTTACAGACTAATTCTTCCCTTGAACCTGAGGTGGGCTTGGGAATCCCCACAGAGGAAGTGAGATTTTAGCTGGACCTAAAGGATTTAAGGGCATCCCTGGTAGCTCACACAGTGAAGAATCTGCCTGCAATGTGGGAGACCCAGATTTGATCCCTGGGTTGAGAAGATCCCCTGGAGAAGGGAATGGCTACCCTCTCTAGTATTCTTGCCTGGGAAATTCCATGGACAGAGGAGTCTGTCAGACTACAGTCCACGAGGTCGCCAAGAGTTGGACATGACTGAGCGATAACTTTCATTTTCAAAGGATTTGGATTAGTGGTTCTCAACTGTCTCTTCCCATTTAGCCCCAGTGTATTAATACTAATACTGTAAGAATGTGACTTAGGATTAAGGTAGTAGTAGTACTTTGGGGGGTGAACTGAAAAATAAAGCACTGTTCTGATGCATGCTCCGGGAGAAGCCCTTCCGTTGCATATCATTGATGTCAATGAAGGGAGGACAGGAGGAAAATATTCCAGGAAGGAGGCAAGATTACCAAGTATGGTTTTAAGAGGGAGAGCTATGTCATATTCAATACCTGTTAGTTTGGGGGAGTTCTAATGTGAACATCCTTTAAAAATCTAATCCGAGGCTTAGTTTATATTTTCTGTGGGGAAATTTAACCAAAGTAATGAACAGTGTGGGCTTCTCTTGTGGCTCAGCTGGCAAAGCATCTGCCTGCAATGTGGGAGACCTGGATTTGATCCCTGGGTCAGTAAGATCGTCTGGAGAAGGGAACCCACTCCAGTATTCTTGCCTGGAGAATCCTGTGGCCAGAGGAGCCCGGTGGGCTACAGTTTATGAGGTTGCAAAGAGTCGGACATGACTGGGTGACTTAACAACCAACCAACCAATGAACAGTGTTGTCATCCTAAATTGCTTAACGTCTATAGAGTGAACAGAGGGGTAAATTCAGGAAACAGTCTTCCAGATAATATATGTGGGTTGTTTAATATTTCCACTTAGTATTACGTATGGGATTTTAACTGCAGAGTCTTAACATACTTCTCTAACATTCTTTCCCTGTCTTCTAGTCACTTGGTGAAATGTACATTGAAATGATGCACAGAGCACCTGAGTATAATTGCCCATTCTCTCTGGGTTGCAGTGTTTTTGTGTGTGTCTGTGTGTTGAGACTTAGGAGATTAGCCATAAAGGTTGGTTTCAGTGAACACTTTCTCTTTGGAGAAAATTGAGAATGTGACCCAAGCTATTCAGTGTCTAGTGGTAAGTAATTATTTTAGTTTCGAATCTTATGAAATGACGTTATTGGTCACTGTAATGAGATAACACCCAACCCTTGGGTCTTCAAGAAATTGTAGGGCAAAGAGTAGAAATTCTGTGTGTATTCTGATTCGGAGAGAACTTGGAACTTAGTAAATGGAGGTTGTGTATAAAGGTGAACAATGACCTCACGTCCTCCTACTCTATTCCTTTACTCAGACCACTCGAGCTGTACCCCCTTCCTTGCTGTTTTCTCAAATGCACACACAGCCTTGGGTCCTTTGAATTTGTTCTTCCTGCCGTCTGTAATCCTATTTCTCCAGACATCTGCTTGGATTGCTCTTGTATATCATTGAAGTCTCAGCTCAGAGGTCACCTCTTCAGCAAGGCTTTGACTATTTTCTTTAAAACAGCAAAATTACTCCCCCCACGCCCTCTGCCGCACCCACACACACTTGTTCCCCAGCTCTTCTTATTTCCCTTCTGAGTTTCTTTGCTTTTTCCCCTCTGGTTTATTTATTGTCATCTGTATTTTCTTACTCTGCCCCGCACCCCCATCATGTAAACTTTATAATAAAGTTTGTGTAAACTTTATGTCAGTCTATTTTGTTCATGTTTGTATACAGGAAGACATGCCTTTCAGTCTTCTTTTTTTGTTTGGTTGCATGTTGGAATATAGAGGCCTTCCCTCTTCACCTTATAAATAAAGCTCGGTGTCAAGTGGTGATACCCACTTTTCATAAGTGCTATATCCTTTGAAAAAGTGATCACAAAAGAAATGTTACAACTATACTGACTATTGGGAACTTGTCTGTGTTATGTCTGCATTTTTCCTGTACTTTGGAGATAAAAGAAGTTGTTCCTGTATAGATTTTGTCATTTAGACTCCTGCATAAAAACATCACTACTTAGAAACTAGAATCCTAATGAAACTTCCTTTCTCTGTTATTCAGTGAACAAATACATTTAGGTATTTAGATATTATAATATGGAGACTTTTAGGAGCTGACATCTCTCTGTCGGGCTAAACTGAGAAAAAGCCCTCATACTTCATTCTTGACCTGTCTCTTGGTTTGATAAACCTACCCCAGCTGTTGTATTAACCACAAAAACACATTTGTGTTTGAATATACTAGTGGCTTCCCAGTCACCTTGCCTACTTTTTAATTTAAGAGAAAGGGCAAAAGGCTACTATAAAATAGCTTATCTTAAAGGACAAACTAAATGGAATTCCCCTTTCTGGCATCTAAATTAGCTGAGTTTTTAAACTCTTCATTTTCTGCCATTGAAGTTGTCAGGAATACTCACGCTATAGTTGATAAGTGGAAGCACTGTCTACTACTACCTTCCATATTTCCTGTGTCTATTCTCAAATACAACAAACAAAAAAGGAAATAACATATCATAGCTCATGATAATCAGATTGTATTGAGCAACCACCTGAAAAGACATAGGAAGGATGGCAAACATTCCCAACAGATGCCTTCTACCTTTTTTCCCAAGTCCTTCTCCTCAAGTAAAAATAGTTCCCGTGAGAGTCAGAGGAGGAGTCAGCAGTGAGGGAGACTGTTGTGTGTGTCAGTACCACTCTAATCCTATGGCTTTGAGGACGTGGAAACCCAGAGACCTTGACTCCGGCATGCCTGTTCATTTCACTTGTGTCACTTCCCTGCTTATGCTTTGCCAAGACCTCCAGTGTGACCTCTGTGTTGCTAAATCCAGTCCTCGGTTCTCAGTTCTCATCTTGATTTTAACATGTGGCATGCTGGTCGCTCTGTCCTCAGTGAACACTCTCTTCACTTGGCTGTCAGGATATCGTACTCTTGGTTTCTCTTCCACCTTACTGGTCCTCACCAGTCAGTCTCCTTTCCTGATCTTTTAATTATGTAGCTATAGCCTAGGCTCAGTCCAGTTTACTGTTTTCTTAGCGGTTTCATCCAGTCTTACAGTGTTAAGTACCATTATATGTTGACACTTCCCAAGTATATAATCTCAGTCCTGATCTTCTCCTTGAATTCCAGATCCGTATAATCAGCTGCTTGTTTGATATCTTCATTAGGATGTCTAACAGACATTTGAGACGTAATAGGTCCACACTAATCTTCTGGTATCCTTTCCCATCCCTGGTTCCCTTGCCCTTCTCCTTCACAGTTAACAACACCTCCACCCTTCAGGCCCAAAATCTTTGAGTCACCTTTGATGCCTCTTTCTCACTTCCAGTTTATCAGCAAGCCCTCTTGACTTCACTTGTAAACATATCAAGAATTTACCAATATCTGTTCTCTGCTGACACCCTCTTTTACCTGTATTACTGCAATAACCTCCTAACTAGTCTTTTTAGCATCTACTTTTGCCCCAGTAGAATTTATCCTTATCACAAAAGACAGAATAATCCTAATAAAACTTAAGCCAGATGATATTATTCATATGATCAAAACTCTCCAGTGTTTTCCTCTGTCACTCACTTGTACGTGGTCTTTAGGGCCCTACACAATCTGTTTTTTATTAACTCTGACTGCACCAAGTTCAGTTCATTTGCTCAGTCGTGTCCAACTCTTTGCGACCCCAGGAACTGCAGCACGCCAGGCCTCCCTGTCCATCACCAACTCCTGGAGCCTGCTCAAACTCGTGTCCATGAGTCACTGATGCCATCCAGCCATCTCATCCTCTGTTGTCCCCTTCTCCTCCTGCCTTCAATCTTTCCCAGCATCAGGGTCTTTTCCAACAAGTCAGCTCTTCACATCAGGTGGCCAAAGTATTGGAGCTTCCGCTTCAGCATCAGTCCCTCCAATGAACAGTCAGGGTTGATCTCCTTGACGCTGGCCCTCTAGCTGTTCCTGGGGCACACCGAGCACTCCCCTCCCACAGCCCCTTTGCATTGTGCTCTACTGTCTCCTGGGTTCTTCTTCCTCCAGGGGGCCACATCACTCAGGTGGTCGTTGCTTTCAGGTCTTACCTTAGGTGTTGTCCTGTCAGATCTTCTTAGTGAGACCTTCCCTGAGCACTCTAAAATATTAAATTAGGATATCGCCCTGTTTTATTTTTTATTCCTACCATTTATTACCTTTAATGTACAATAACTAATATACTGTACAATTTACTAATTTATTTATTCTCTTTCCCCCTCCCTGCTGGGGAGTGTTTGTCTATTTTATTAACGTATCTTCAGCATCTAGGGTATGGTAGATGCCTAGTTCCTATTTATTGAAAACATGAATGAATCATTTCTTTGAAAAAAATGGAAGGAAAAAAGCCATCCTGAATTGAGAATGTAATATTTCATGGAACATTGTATTTTATTGTTGAACAGAAATCTTAGTGTGTAACTTTTTAAAAGTGGTTTCATCATTTCCCTTGAATGTAACAACAGCAAAGTAACCTTTTGCCTACTCTTTTTTGGCTTTTTTATAAATAATGAATCCCTAGAGATTTCTTCTTGCCAACAAGAAAAATCAAAGTTATTAACTCGTATTTAGTTTGATTCTATGAATTAGATAGAACAAATGTTATTGTCCTACTTAGTAGATATATAAAATAAGATTACAGTGTTTCATAACTCTTTTGTTTTAGTTAAATTCATATTAACACAGAAATAGCTCCTCTCTTGGTAGTAAATGCCAAATTCCTTAAGTAGATTGAATTCTAGTTGGGATGATAAAGCATGAAAGAATATAAAACTAAGTTTTACTTAATTGTGTCCGAATGTGGGCTGTGTACTAGTGCCCTGAGAACTTTGAGAGGGGAAGATAAGCTAGGAGAGCTTGCAGAAGATGGGCTTTGAAAGATAGATGGGTAGAAAGCCAGTGAGTGAAGAGGAAGCAAAGAGTCAGCCAGAAGATTATTGTCTTTTTCCTTTTCTGCAGTATTCCTGGAATCTGTAAGTCTCACACATGGTTTATTTATTGAATGAAAGAATGAATGTGATAATGAGCATTATCCCCTACATGATCAGTGACAACAGTTTGGCGAACAGAGTATGTGTTGGCAAAGAAAATGTACAAAGATGTTTGATGAAGCCAAGCCTAGAAGGTTTTGATGTCCAGATAAAGATTTCAGACTGGTTTGATTAAGTGTTAGCAATCCAGCCCATATTCTTACTAAATATTTACTAAGAAAACCCATGATGTAAATAGTGTGCTCAGAAGCTTTGTCTAAGATTACGGCTCCTTCCAATAGAACTTTCTGTGAGGATGGGAATGTATCTGTGCTGTCCAGTGTAATAGCCACTTACCATGTGTGACTGTTGAGCCTTGAACTGCAACTGATGTGAACAAGAAACTGAATTTTAAACTTAATTTAAAAGCCACCTGCAGTTAGTGGCTGCCATATTGGACAATGCAAGAGAATGTTGGATGGTTGGGAAAGTGAACAAACTAGGACTGAGAACACAAGTAGTAGGCCTTTAGAGTAATCCAGCCATGAGTGGTGAAATTTTAAAAGGGAGAGTATCTGCCGTCTAGAAAGAAAGGGTGAAACAGACCACCAGCCCAGGTTGGATGCCAGAGACAAGTGCTCAGGGCTGGTGCACTGGGAAGACCCAGAGGGATGGGATGGGGAGGGAGGCGGGAGAGGGGATCGGGATGGGGAACACATGTAAATCCATGGCTGATTCATGTCAGTGCATGGCAAAAACCACTACAATATTGTAAAGTAATTAGCCTCCAACTAATAAAAATAAATGAAAAAAAAAAAAAGAAGGATCTACAGGATTGAATGAAAAGGAGATGAAAGAAGGAAGACTCAGACTCGCATAGAATCCAAGACTTTGGGTAATGAGGAATTGAATTATTAGGGAAACAGGATATTTGGAGCAAGCTGAAGGGTGGTTTGTTGGTTTGGGTGTAAGTACAAGTTTGGGTGTATTATGTCTTTGATGAAGATATAATGGCTAAGTGGAGAGACTGTGTATTTAGAAATAGAGAATTTGGGGTTAGAGAATTTGGTGGTGATGTTAGTGTGGAGATAATCCCTGTAGTCATGAATGGAAGAGCTTTGAGCAAATAATAGAGGAGTGAAGGTGGTGATTAGTGTCATACAGCAAAGAGAAAAAGATGAAGGCTGATTGAATTTAGTCGTGAAACTATAGGTTTAGAAGAGGAAGAGACCCTAGAGATTGTCATCTAATCTGTTCAGTTTACAGAGGAGGAAAGTGCTCAGTGATGTGAAATGAAATGTTTAAATGTACACAGCTTATAAATGTCAAATGGAAGTCTTGAACCTAAATTCTCTGCTGACCCCTTCAACTTACTTCTTTTCTCATTATGTGAGCAAAACAGAAAAATTTTATTGAGGAATATAATTTCAGTAGACTAGGTGGGAAGCTAGTTAACAGACCGATAAGCAGAAAATGGGATAGAGAAATGGGATTAGTAAGTGTGGACAGCTTCTTTAGGAAGCGTGGCAGGGTGGGGGTTGGGGGGGAGGGCTTGAAATGGGATGCAATTGGAAGAAGCAGTAAGATCAAACCAAAGTGTTTTTTTGGTTACAAAAATGTCGCTGAATAAGTTATTCTGGCTTGACAGGCAAGGGATGAAAGTGACAGAGTTGTCTTCCCTTCCTCTTAACTGCTTCCTAGGAAGGTGAAATAATTGACTCAGACTATCATCAGTGGAGTCAGAAGTAAATAATCCTTAGGTCTACTGAAACTATTTAATGACCAAACCTTCTGATTGTGTATATACAGAAAAAGTCATGCCTTTCTGCACGTTATTCTCTTCTGGTTTAAGGTGTTGATTGTTGGTGTGACTGGCATTTTACTTGGAAAGATATGACTTCATAATATTTCCTGTTCTTCAGACCATTTGATCCACTAAGATCTGAAAGGAATTCAGAGAGAGAAATTTTTAGCATGAATACTTTGAATATGTTCTTTTTGTAACTTTTAATTATCTAACCACCACTATCTGAAGATATTTCTCATGATATTAAGGAACCAACCACTATATAAATTAAGAAGACTCTTGAAAGCCCCTTGGACAGCAAGGAGCTCACACCAGTCAGGCCTAGAGGAAGTCAGCCCTGACCTCACTGGAAGGACTGTTGCTGTGGCTCTGGTACTCTGGCCTCCTGACGCCAAGGGCTGACTCACTGGGAACAGCCCTGATGCTGGGAAAGAGTGACGGCAGGGGAAGGGGGTGATAGAAGTGAGAGGGTTGAATGGCATCACCAACTCGATGGACATGAGTTTGAGCAAACTCTGGGAGATAGTGAAGGACAGGGAAGCCTGGCAGACTGCAGTCCATGGGCTTGCAGAGAGTTGGACACGACTGAGCAACTGAACAACAAATATAAATTAAATGTGTCACAGCATGTTCATTGTAGCTCAGTAAAGCTAGGGTGAGGGAGAAGAGGTTTCCCTGCTTCTCCACCCCCAGAAAGTATCTCAGGTGATCCTTTTTTACATCTGTGAAGTATGATGTCACATTACAAAGGGAACTTCTACTGAAATGGTGATCACAGACAGTGAGAATGTAGGTTGGTGAAAAAGGAAGAGCTTAAGATTTGTAAGGACCCAGAAGATTGACTTATGGTGGTTATTAGAAAAAAATGTTCTTAAGAGACTTACTAGGCTTTCGCCTTATGTAGACAATTAAAAGGTAAAATATAAGATTTCTTTTAATTTTGTAGTGATGTCTTAGAAATATCAACTGACCAGATAATTTGAAGCTAGGAGTTACATCTTGGTATTTAACTTGGCTCCCGATTTATTTCTGAGAGCACGTGACCACTCTTGGTTGATTTACTGCTGCCGTTAGTCTCTGTGTAGTGTGACGGGGGGCACTGTGCTTCTGCAGTAAGGCACCGAATTCCAAACGGATTGCCAAGTCAAGATACAGTTGTTTGGTGCTAGCTTCTCAGAAACAGACACACAAAAGAAAGCCCTGATAGAGGGGAGTTAGGCTGTTTGATTAACTTTCTTAAAAGGGAACATACTACCTTGAGATGTAGTACACTTCTGGCAGTTATGCTTTATTGCAGGGAGATGAGATATTGTGAAATTCAGCTTGTTTCGAAGGCAGAAAGGGAGAAAGTGTCTCTAGCCTAATTGCATCAGTGGGTAAACAAGGGCAAAAGCACAGCTGCATAGTGATCCAATCGTGACTAGGGTTTCTCCCCCTTACTTTCCAGTTTCATGTTCTTTTGACCTTCATATTAAATGAAACTTGTGCTCTGTTTAAATTTTGAATTTTTTTTTCCTTATTCCAGACCTTAGTCTATTAATACACTCTAGTAAATAGAAGGTTTACCTGAAAATATACAGAAGCCTAACTGCTGTAGTTTGCCTTTAGAACATTTCAGCTTAGAAGAATGTGTCTTGTTTACTTTTTGCTTGCTAAGAGTGTATAACTGGCAGAAGTTCTTTAGCTCCGCTGCCCACATGGTCTGGACAAAAGAACCGGTAGTCTGTTCGAGAGGAACAAAAGAGAAGCAAAGAAAATAATTTTCCTTTGGCTGGAAGACACCAGTGCAGCCTTGGTCTCTGAGGTTTGGACACCAACTGAAGTAGGGGGAATCAATGGGAAGTAGTGTGTGCTCTGAGGAAGGAGGCATTCCGGCTGGGGGTTGGATCGCATGGCATGCAGAATAAAGGTTCCTGTTGGTCCGTGGTATTTCAGCCTCATGTTCCCAGTTGGAATTTAAGTGAGAAATACTCGGGCATTTTTCTCGTTTAGTGTTTCTGAGGAATCTTGTGTTCTTTCTGCTCAGTGGACTTTTTTGTTCTTTATTTTAAAAGAAGGGAGCCTCTTGACTCTAAAGGGGATAATCCAGCAAGATAAAGGTGCAAAAAATGAGATCTGACTGAACTGTGAAGCTTTTTATTCTAATTTGTCTCGTTTTAGGAAAGTCAGGAAGTCTTGTTCGGGAATAAGATAAGCCCAAGGAACTTGTGTTTTGAGGGGAAAGGCAGGTTTATGGTCTTTCTCTGAGTGGTATATGAGGGGTGGGGAACTCGAAGAGCTGTGTACTAAGGTGAGTTGGGTTGACCTACTTTTAAGTCACTTCTGCACTGCTACTAAGTCACTTCAGTCGTGTCCGACTCTGTGCGACCCCATAGACGGCAGCCCACCAGCCTCCGCCGTCCCTGGGATTCTCCAGTCAAGAACATAAGTGGGTTGCCATTTCCTTCTCCAGTGCATGAAAGTGAAAAGTGAAAGAATTGTCACTCAGTCGCGTCCGACTCTTCGAGACCCCATCTACTGCAGCCTACCAGGCTCCTCCGTCCATGGGATTTTCCAGGCAAGAGTACTGGAGTGGGTTGCCATTGCCTTCTCTGAAGTCACTTCTGTACCTGTGCTAAAACCAAACTGGAATCTTGGAAAAAACCTTGAATTAGTACTTGTCAGTAGGTTCTCTATAAAGAATCCTATCCTTTTGCTTATTTTAGTATTCCCAGAATAGATAATGAATTTTTAAATCAAATTATTCCCCAAGGGAAGATTGCTGTAAATTGCTATAGTGTGCTGCAATTTTTTTTTTTAATCAGTGAAGGGAAGATAGTTTTATAATAGTAACTGTGATTGATTAGATGCCTGTTGTGTTTCAGAAATTATACTCAGCACTTTATGAACAAGATTTCATTTAATCTTCTCAGCAGTTGTGATAATTAAGATTCGGATTGGGACTTGCTCATAGCACACTTGGAGAAGATTGTATTGTGTACCAGTCTTTGAATAGTCATTAGTAGCATTTGATCCATTTTCTTGTTTGATTTTATGTCCCAACTCCTAGCATAGTCCCTGGCACGTGGTAGGAATATATGTCTGACTTCAGTGATACATACTTCTCCTTAATGCCAAGCTGCCTTTCCAATAAAGAGTGCTCTTCTTCAGTGTCCAGCACTTTGGGAGTATCTCCTGGTTTTCCTTCTTTATCTCTGGTCTTCCATTTTGTTCCTTTGTGTGTATAGGCTCTCTTCTTTCTGCTCGTCTCTTGAGTGTTGATGTTCCTCCGGGCTCTGTTTTAAGGGCTCTTTTATTCTCTGTCTATACTTCCCGCGGGCAGTATTTGTTTTCTTGGCGTCATTTGTCATACACACGAGGAAGACGCCCAAATCAGGGGCTCCAGCTGAGCTTTTCCTTCTGAGCTTCAGTTCCGTTCATTTTGTGCATTTATTCATTTGTGAATTCATTTGGCAAATGTGTTGAAGGTCAGGTTTGTACCATCTATACAAAGTAGAGCAGTGGAAAATATAAACAAGATTTCAATTCTCATGGCATTTGTGATGTAGGGAATAGGCAAACAATCGAGGTTACAGACTGTAGTGCAGTAAGTCGTGCAGTGTGGAAGGGAGTGACTAGAGAAGGGCTCTTTGAGGAGACGGTGTTTGAGATGAAATTAGAGGCAAAGACGTGTGTGTTGAGGGAAGAAAGGGGAATAAAGGGAAGTGAGGCAGTTCTCTAGCGCAAAGATTCTGAAAGCAGAGAACTTGGCCAAATAAGGGAGAGCACTAGATAAAGGAAGAAAAACAGTCAGTATCGTGGAGGAACTTTTTGGCTGTGATAAGGAGTTCGATTTCATTTTAAAATTCAATAGAAAGCCTTTCAAGGGTTAAAATAGGGAGTAATATGATCTGATTTATATTTTAGAAAGATTACTTACAGCATGGGGGCTAGGTAATAGAAGTGGATATATGGCAACCATCGAGAAAAATAATGATGCTTCCAATATGCTGGTTAACAGTGGAGTTGAAAAGAGGTGGACAGAGTTGTGCTATATCTTGGTTTTTGAAAGTGGACTTCAGAGGATTTGGTGATGGATTGAATGTGGGAAACAGTGCTGGTTGCCTGCTTCATGTCTCTTCTGGGATCTGTCCTAGTCACTCGGTGTTTAATATGGTCAAAAATGAGTTCGTCTTCCCCGCCCCTTTCCCCAAACCTACTTCTTTCCCAGTCTTTTCTTATTAAGGGTCACCCCCTGTGTACCCAGTTACTTATGATGGAAGATGAGGCTGTATTGTCAGTTTCTAATCTTTCCCCCGTCACACCCTCACCCCCTAACCAATAGAAGCCATTGACCCTGCTTACTAAACATCTCTCAGATAGTGAGTATTTGAGTGCATGCCTCCATCCCCAGCATTGCACCTGAGTTCTGACAGCAGACTTCTAATGGGTCTCCTTGCGTCCTTTATCACGCCCCTTCTAATCCATTCTGGGTGTGCGTGCATGTATGCATGCTGTGTCGCTTCAGTCGTGTCCAACTCTCTGTGACCCCGTGGGCTGGAGCCCACCAGGCTCCTCTGTCCATGGGATTCTTCAGGCAAGGATACTAGAGTGGGCTTCCATGGCCTCCTCCAGGGATTGTGGCTGTTCAGACAGATTTAATTAAGGCTTCCCTCTGCCAAAGGTTCTTTACTGGCTCCCTCAGGATAAAGTTAAAACTGCCCTAGCATAATCTGTAGATTTTTTTTTATGACCTGGCCTCGGCTTACCTTTTTACCTCATCTTTGCTATCCACCAGCCACTCTAAATTACTATTTTTTTCCTCTCTCAGTCATGAGGAGTCATGCTGTGGCTATTTTTGCATTGATTTCCCTCCCCTTTCCTAATCCTGTCACCACTCATTCTCCAGTTTCTATTTCCAAGAAACAAGCAAATGTATACAAACTTCCTGAATGTCCTTTGGGTCTCAGCTTTGATGTCATTTCTCCAGAGAAATTTGGTGGCCCACCAGCTCTAAGCCAGTTGCCCTTCTTTGGTGTTCTCTCAGCACCGTGTACTACCTACCATCCACCAGGCCACTGTCTCAGAATTTTGAATTGCCCTTGTGTTCCACTAGACTGTGGGCTTAATGAGGGCAGGGGTGAAATCTTCCATGTTCACCATTATACTTCCACCTTCTAGATTCTTAATATACATTTCTTGAAGGTAATCTGTGGTAAGAAATGTATATATTAATAGAACATTCATAGCATTTTGGGCTGTGATAATTTATTCTGCCTACTGACAGTTTTATGGAAAGAATATTCAATATATATGTGATTCATAAATAGACTGATACCTCAGGCTAAATGACAAAGTGGTCAGTACCCCGAATAATAATATTCTCTGAAATGGCCCTCAGACATTTTCACAGGACCCCAGCAATCCTTGTGTAACACAGAAGTCAAGAAATTTTCTTCTCCAGACCTAGAATCATCTGTGTTCTTCCAAGGAGCCCTGGTTCCTTTAGTGAAAAATAACATTTAGGGACCATTCTGAGCACTAAGTATGCTCATTGCTTCTGTCTTGTGCCAGTATGACAACTAAAAACAGTTTAATATTTCTTTGTAGTTCTTTTGATCTTTAAGGTACAAAGTACAGTAAGAATATATTTTAAACTCATTTGGAATAATTTTGGGCTTCCGTGGTGGCACAGATGGTAAAGAATCTGCCTGCAGTTTAGGAGACCTGAGTTTCATCCCTCGGTCGGGAAGATCCCCTGGAGAAGGGAATGGTAGCCCACTCCAGTATCCTTGCCTGGAGAATCCCATGGACAGAGGAACCTGGTAGGTTATATAGTCCATGGGGTGGCAAAGAGTAGGACATGAATTTTTAAGTTTTTATTTTCTTCTTTTACTTTTTCAAAATTTTCTGTTTACTTACCAACTTGATACTGTTGGGCTTGTTTCATTTCACTTTTTACATTTAGAGGGTTTTTTCCCCCATTCTGATTGAATTTGATTTTATAATAGCATAAAACATTTACATGGTTCCAAAGTCAAATCTGCAAAGCAGGGTACATTCAGAAAAGTCTAGCTTTTTAACTGCTCCCACACCCACTTCAAGCTCTGCCTTTCCTGTATCTCTTTTGCCTGTGCGCCACATAAATCTTTGTAAACTGTCTCTCGTGGTCTCAGTCATGCCATACAGTCTTCAGTTGCTCCCTCTGTACTACAAATGAAGCTCATATCCCTCAGCTTATTGGTTAAGTCCTCTCATGACATAGGACAATTAACCTAACTTCATTAGCCAGTGAGCCTAGGGTTCAGCCAGACTGAATCGTTCATTGTTTCCTGTACAGGCTCCGTCTTTGTTCCCTCTTGCTTTTCACTCAGGTTTTTCTTATGGCCCCCGGATCACTTTATCTTCCCTTTCCTTTTCCTGCTCACCCCCAATCTCCTTATCCAAGTCTTAACTATTCTTTAAGCCAGGATCAGCTGCTTCCCTCCTATCAAAGCTTTCCTCTACCATTCCCTAGGGCTTCAGTCTTCTTGCCTGGAAAATCCCATATGGACAGAGAAGCCTGGAGGGCTGCAGTCCCTGAGACAGGACTTAAGGACTGAACAACAGCTACCATTCTCACATTCCTTACTGTGGACATGTTGATTTCTGAGAGTATTGTGGTTGGGGACAATTAGAGTTAAGGATTAAAGTCCTCAGAGATGCGCAGATTTTGATCACTTGTGTTCTGGTAGAATCACGTTGACAAAAACCTCAGAACACACACATCTTCTTAACTGACTCATCTCCTCTCCCGCAGGCAGTGCCTGTGATGCTCCTGTTGTTGTCCACATCTCTTCATTTTTGTTAGAGTGCTTAGGAGGCCAGAAATTTAGTTTTAACCTAATTATAGTCCGTCTTTTTAGTCAAGTGTACAATTTGCAATTGCATGTTGATTTTACTGTGTAGTGTCCGTGAACCCAAATTCAGAGTGTGTTCCCCGTAGGTGTGGGAAATTTTGCACACTCTCTGGAGATAATCTCCAAATTGATAGATTGTAGAATTAAAATCTATAGCTTAGGAGCATTTTGATAGTGTTTAAAGTATTATGTCAAACCTATGTTCTTAATACCTCAGTAAGTACAGATGCAGTTTTCATTTTTCTGCTCTTTCATTTAATTGGACCTCAGATAATCACAGAATCCCTTGGAGCCCCCAAATAGTTAACAACCTCAGGCAAAATTGTTTGCTTGCCAAGGACAGAATGTTTCCCTTTAACAATATAAGGGAAATGAAAGTTCCATTTTGCATCAAAAATGCAGTGGAGGATGGGTCTGTTTGAATTCATGACACACGTCATAAAATCAGAAGGTAAAGAGTGTGTTGGCTAAAATAATCCTTTGGTAATTATCACGTTAAAGAAAGACCTTTAACTGCTAAAGGAAAAGATAGGCAACATATTCTTTGTTGCTTGATTCAGGCAGAGTTTGTAATTAATAATAAAAAAAGCATTTAAAAAATAAACTGTGCACTTTTGTTCCCCCTCTGTAATTCAGCATAGCTTACGTGCCATAATTGTTCTTGGTTTATCTTTACTCCTGGTCAAGAGTAAATATGTCAACCTTTACATCATTTCCAAACATCAGTGTAAGAACCTAAGTGAATGAGGTCTAACCTAGATCGCTTTATAGAAGAATCATATTTGGAGGGGGGTGTGAGGTATTTCAAAGAAGAGAAGACAAAATCCCCAGCTCTTACCCTTCCTTCTCCTGGTCCTCATCCATTACTGTTTGCTTGGCCTTCCTCCCTACTAGACCGTGAACTCTGTGAGGTCAGAAATGAGTCTGACTTCTTTCTCTGGATATCCCCAGTGAATACAGGAATGAATCAGGAGTCTAACCCTTGCCATGTGGACAAGCTTCTGTTTAGCCTCAGGCAAGTCATAGTACAGCTCTTTATGCCTATATTCAGAAGGATTAAAGAGAAAAGTCATAGTCTCTCAGAGATGGAAGAGACCTTAACGAGTACATAATCCAAACCCATATTTTGTGGATGGAAAAACCCTGACAGCCTGGCTTGCCTCGATGTGAGAACAGAAATCCTTTGAACTAAGTGAATAGCCGTGTTATATATTATCCTGATTTTCTCTTGTGGGATGGATTAATTTCATTTGGGACTATGGTGTAAAGCCTTAAACCAGATCCATTTTCCTTTGCCAACTTAGTCTTCAAATCTTATTCTTGAGTCAGAAAAAGAATGGATGGTTTAAGTTTCTCATGGCGGAGGACAATAGGAGGGAAAAAGAAACATCCATTCAGTAGGATTTATGGTAAATCAAAACAAAATGCCTGGAGATCTAGTTGCTGAAATCATTTACATCTCAGGAGGCACCTCTCACTAAACTTTTTCTTAAAATAATGAACTCACGGGCACATTAAGATCCTGATGTCTAAATACCTGGGCATTTTAAAAATGATCTTCAGAAGTTGTTTGGATTAGGGACTTAAAATTTTTACTTTATAGTGAAATATCTTTAAACTGTATTGTGAGGAAGAGCTGTATCTTGCCATCTATTATAACACACCTCAAGCAAAGTGAAATAATTATTTATTCTTCGGATTAGGGAGTGATTATTTGCTTTTCAAAAGAAGGCTTCACTTTAAGAAAACATCTGAAAGAAGTGCTGATATGTGCTACGACAAGAATGAACCTTAAAAATGTTTTAAGTTTAAAAAGCCAGTTACAAAAGGCCACATATTGTGTGATCCCATGTATATGAAATATATAGAATAGGCAAGTCTGTAGAGACAGAAAGTAGATTAGTGGTTACATAGGATCAGCAGGGATGGGGTAATAGGAGGGTGATGGCTAAGGGGTAGGGGGCCCCTTTTTGAGGGGAGGAAGATGTTCTAAGATTGATGGTGGTAATGGGTGCACACATCTATGAATATACAAAAAATCATTGAATTATATACTTTAAATGGGTGAACCATAATGGTGTGTGAATTATATCTCAAAAGTGATTTTTAAAAAGCATTTATCATAAGGATTGTTTAGTGAGCATTGTTGTATCATCTGAAGAACCATTTGATTTTTTGAGAATAATGGCTAGCATTTGTTGACTGCTTATTATGTGCCAGGCATTGCGCTAAATATTTGAAAATCTACATCTTACATTAAGCATTGGTTTCCATCCAGCTTTTCAGCAGCACAGTCATCTCTGTATTCTCCATGCATACTAGCACAAAGCCTTCCAGATGCCGTAAACTCAAAATATTTGGATGAATGACAATGTATGTGAACTGATGAATGAATGAATTTAGTGCTCCAGCTTGGCCTCCCAGGACATCAGGGCACTGATCTCTCCTTTTCTTTTTATCAGTCTAGTCTCAGACCTAGCAAGCAGTTTTAGCTCACACAGCGGTTAATAGTTGTATCAAGTGGAAGATTATTCTGACTGGGTTTTGCCACTTCCACAGAAGTAAGAAAAGAGGAGGCAGAGTGGGGCTTTTATTGCATTGTCCTCCTTCCTTTTGGTCCTTATTATTATTGTTTTTTTCTTTTGGTCCTTATTTTGAGTGGCCGGCAACCCATCTCTAGCTTTCAGTCTCTGTATTTACTCCTGGAGGGAGCGGTTAATCTCCCTGCAGGTCTTTTTTTTTTTTTTTTTTTTTTAATTTTTTTTATTTGTTTCCATTTATTTTTATTAGTTGGAGGCTAATTACTTTACAATATTGTAGTGGTTTTTGCCATGCATTGACATGAATCAGCCATGGATTTACATGTGTTCCCCATCCTGAACCCCCCTCCCACCTCCCTGCAGGTCTTTTAAGGAGAACACTAGCCCAAACAAATTTGGCTTCAGGTATGCCTGAATCAGAGTCCAAGAAAGTGCCCTTCAGAATCTTCTACACAGGTGATATTTCTTTTCTTTTCACTTAGAAATGAGACCCCTAAACTCTTACAGTGAGGGTCGCAATTTCTTCATACTTTTTGACAATTAAATTAGGACAGTTAGTTAGATGCTGACTTAAAACACAAATAATATAGTTCAGCTCTGCCACCCAGAACCCTCTGGAATCCTGATGACCTGGAATCTGGACCAAGAGTGCTCTAACACTGTAACATCTATATTCCTTTGAATTCTGGGCCAACTAGAAGACGCCTTGCTCCACAGCCTGTGCTGATAATTATTGAATTATGAGATATCATAGTCTTGTTCATTGTGTGTGTGTGAGCCCAGTCATGTCCAGCTCTTTGCTACCCCATGGACTGTAGCCTGCCAGGCTCCTCTGTCCATGGAATTTCCCAGGCAAGAATACAGGGGTGGGTTGCCATTTCCTACTTCAGGGGATCTTCTAGACCCAGGGATTGAACCCACATCTGTTGCGTTTCCTGCGTTGACAGGCAGATTCTTTACCACTAGCACCACCCGGGAAGCCAAAATGAAACTTTTATAATGATACATAAAACTTAGCCTTGCAAACTAAATTCAGGATTTATCTTAATTCCCTATGAGCTGAGATCACGAATAACAGATTAGCTTACTTGTCATATTAAAACATCTTTATGTTTTTTTCTGAAACAATGAGGATATCCTGGATTTTTTTGTTCTTTAAAGAGATCAAAACAAAACTAAATACCTTGCACCTATCTTAAGCTGCCTGGAACCCTCGATCTCTTTTCCATTCTCTTTCCTCTAGTCATTGTTGGCTAGAAGGATTTTATATTTAATACTTATACTATGACCATATTTGCATTTCTATAACAACCCAATGAGCTCCTTGCCAACAAGGAAACTAAGGTTTAGAGAAATACGTACTAAATTTACCTTAAAAAAAATTAATTACCCTACTTGTTCAAAATACACCACAGAGGAATCTGGGTAAAAAATGAAGCACATTTCCCAACTCTGGCAAAACTGTTCAAGAATAAAAGGTCTCTGGGAGGAGGTTCTCAAATACCAAATATGAATAATTTAAGCTCTGATGCTATATTAAAAACTCCCAAAGAAGAGCCAGTCCATACTTACAGTTAATGGTATTGATAGGATGGGGATAAATGACTTACAGCCACGTGTTAAAGTGTTGGTTGCTCAGTCGTGTCCAGCTCTTTGAGCCCACCAGGCTCCTCTGTCCATGGGATTTTTCAGGCAAGAATACTGGAGTGAGTTTCCATTTCCTGCTCCAGGGGATCTTCCCGACCCAGGAATTGAACCCACATCTGCTGCATTGGTAGGTGGATTCTGTACAACTGAAACAGATTACTGAGATTGCTAAATTTTACTAGCCTTTGGAAAGAATCGTGGTTTATAAGCCAGTTCTAAAAGCTTAAGGAAAAAACTTTGATTTTTGGATTTGCAGTTTAATGTGAATTGACTGTTATAGAGTCTAAAATAAAATCTTCTAAATAGAAAGTATTATACACAAAAACTTAAAGAAAGGACAAGGAGAACATAGAACATCGATGGTTTACCTGGTAACACTGAGTTATAGTTTGGACTGCACTCCCTGGTATCCAAAGCAAAATATTAAATATGGGAATTTTAATCTTGGGTCCCTGAATTTCTTAGGATTACATGTAAATCTGTATGTGTCCACAAGTTTTTCTGGAGGAAGAATTTTCATCAAATTCTCAAAAGGGTATGTGATCCAAAAAAGACTGAACCATTTTATTACATTTTTAAAAACAGAGTGGGTAACTGAGGAGCCTCTATAAATTCATTTTTAAGAATCCTTTTGCAACCTGCATTAATAGAACTTGTGTTTAGGGTTAAATTTATGTTTTAGATTGGTCTTCAAGTATATGGGGATTACCTTTTTACTGAATGCCTTTTATTGTGCCTAGGAGAAAAAAAAAACTCTTAACACATTAATTCATTTCATTCTCACAGCATTTATGCCCAGTAAATAATCCTGTTTTACTGACGAGAACACTGAAACTCAGGTTCAAAAAGCTTACCCAAGCTTACAGAGCCAAGTGAGAGAGTAAGGAGGTGCTCTTCCTGCTCCCCCATCCCATCCTCTCCAGCTGAGCGCCCTTGATGCCCTGGCCGTTGCACGGGTGCTGGTGCCGTGGTGTCGACCACACACTTGCCCCGTGCCCCGCGCTCTCAAAGAGAAGACCAGGGGAATAGTATATACCGACTAGTAAAACTCGTGAGGATGTAAGTACTTCAGATGTTCCCTATATTAGTCCATTTTCTCTTGTGAGAGTGCTGGGAATGCTTCATTGAATTTCCTTAGTCTTCCAGTGTCCTCATGGAAAAAACATCTATTCTACACATATACAAGTAGCAGTGAGTGTAATCATAACCATCTCCTTATCCTCCAGTTTATTCGTGGAATCGCTTTAGGACCAGGTTTTCTAACAGTTGAGATTATACAGTAATCAACAGTCTACAGTATTATAAAAAATTAAAACAATTTTTAAAGCCACAGGTATATTCATGAAATCTTCTCTAAGAATACTTTATTTCTTTTCCTCCCTTTCAGGGATTTAAAAATTAGATAAAAGGAAAAGAGGTTCAGCCATGTCTTCCTCTTTGGGTAGCAGAGACATGCTTTGTACTGCTGAAATGGAGAGAGAGAGGCCAATGCCCTCAGGATCCAGAATGTCTAGCAACGCTGCCCTAGAGGCCGCCCAGCACAGGTGTAGGCAAGGCCAGCGCGGCCTCCCTTCAGGGCATCTGCTCTGAGCGGGGAGGATTCTCGTGGCAACAGCTACACTTAGAGAACGGTGAAGCCGCTCTCGGAAGCATCTTTTGTACTGTGGCTGAGAAGCTGTTGGTGTTAACTCTGATTATGAGCCCCCAAGAGAAGGTGTGGAGTTGGTGCAGGACATGACAACAAGATGTTTTATAATCTCATCATACAAACCAAAGAGAAGAGTGAGTCTCGAGAAATGTGAGCGTGTTTGAAACTGTGGGACGTGTTTTTTCTCGGTTTTGTTTTGTTTTTTTAATGTACTCTTGAATAGAAGAATTTCCCTACTGGATCGGTGTCTCTAGCACTCATAGCTGGTACTTGGAAATCTAGTTTAATTCGATTTAGCACATGCCAGTGACATGTTTGTTTTCTAAGAAATTTTGTTCTCTTCATATTGTGGGAAGTCTCGAAGGTTCTTGATGTGCTCTTTAATGGTTACCCAAAATTATCACGTATATATTGGCTGGAAACACCTGGGTTCAGAGCTCTTCTCCTTTACCTGTCAGTGCTCTTGAGCAAGTTTCTCATCCTCTCAGCTTCATCTTTGAGTTGAAGATGGTGGTTGTCACAACTTCATACTAAGGTTGTTATGAGATTATATTAAATATGGTGTAAAACTCTCGTTATATACTGAGATTACATACTGCGTGCTGTTTTAAATGTTTTTAAGAAAGGAGTGAAGATAACTGGGTTGTTTCAACTTAAAAATACTTGATTTTCTAAAATCTTCTACAGCAAACCAGCCTCACTGCCCCCCCTTCTCCTTCTTCCACTGAAGTTGGTGGAAGCACTCTCTCTGCTTGGTACAAGTGGTAGTACACTTGTAATTACTAGGTGAAATTAGGATTTTAAACATCTTACCAGCAATGTAAGCATACATTTTGCATTTGAATTTGGTACACGGAACACAATATTAATCAGATTTGCTCTAGAGATTCGGATAATTTCAAAGAAACTCTTTTAAAATCATACTCTGGTGTCAGTAGAATGTTTCATTAGATGCTGTTATGACTGTAATTGTTTTCCTTTAAAACAAATGGAACTTGGCAGTTGAAACCTACCAGAAAAACTCTGATTTGGGTTTTATGAAACAGTGGAGGTATTTTTTAAAGCCTGAATTTTAAATAAATTAATCAGTAGCAACCAGGTTGTGAGTTTTAAGTTCTTCTTTGAGTTTAGAAACTGAACTCAGAAATGCCTTTCACCTTCCACTGTCTTAGTTTCTGAAGCTATGATCAAGATCATTTTTCTCTATCAGGGCATTTTGCAGACCATGTAGCCTGTTTGCCAGTTTTTATACACTGAGTGAAACATACATACAATAGATTTTTTTGGTCTGCTCCCTATAGTAAAAAAGTAAATATATCTAACTCAGTGCCTATCACAACATCTGGCTCAGAGTAGGTATTTTATAATTATATTCTTGAAATGTATGATTGGGAGAGATTTCCACAAAAGGAACTCAGAGAAAGCTTCATGGGAGCATTGGCTTTGAGCTTTTAATGACTCTTAGATGTAGAAGGGCATTCCAGGGTGAGAGAGTTTCAGGAGGCAAGGCCCAGTAGTGATGGATACTGTGTGAATGTTACACGTGCTTACAGACCATCCCAGTTCTTCTGAACTGCTGTCACAATGTGATCCTAAAGACACTGGAACAAAAAGGAAGCTAGACAGGCAGATGGGTAGAGTAAAGTGAAGCATCTCCCTTGGGATTTGGTTTGTCATTTGATGCAGGCCAGCCCGTGAGAGCGTCAAAGACAGGCTGAATAGCACGGGGAAGCGAGCGGCTTACCCTCGCTGCGCCTTAACTTCCTCTTCATTGAAAATGGAGCCAGTGAGTAAGTAGAGTGCCAGGTGCTTTGTGGGTTAAATGAAGTAATATATATGAAGAGCCTAGTACTTAAAAGGTCACTATTCTTCTGGTGGTTATCCATAGTAGTAGTTGTGATAAAAATAGTACTACATTGGGATGTAAAGACATTTCGTCATCCAAAAAAATTGATGGTGCATTACAACATAACAGCTTTGTGAGTGTTTCTAGTTCACATGTCAATCACACATACTTCACAGTGCCATTTGTGTAATGTAAATACAACTTTGTTTTTATTTCGTGATAAAATATTTTACTCTGAATACTTTATGTAACATGTAGAGGAGTAGCTGCATATTCCAGAGATTCACCATAATAAATAGCATGAAGTACAGATGACACTTTTCTACAGAAGTCTTTTATTGGAATGTTTAATTCTTTTTTTAATCCCTTATCCCAGCCTTCCTAGAATTCTCTACTGCTCACAAAGTTCAAGTTTGTGCAAACTGAGAGAAAATCTTTCTAAGAGAATTGATTCAGCCAACAATTTTATCATAAGAGGCTTCAGAGATGAGGAAACGGGCTTAGTAAGACTTGTCTACACAGGTTATTGGTGCCAAATTGGGTATTCAGTCTACATTTTCTTCTTTCCTTGACTCTTGATTGCTTTCTTTGGTATATCCCATTTTGTCTATAATCAAGTACATCTATGCAATAAATCTGTATAGATCTTAAGAGTTGGGGTAGCTGAGAACACAAGTCCTGTTAGAAATGTTTAATCAAGTTTTAACAGCTTTTCAACAAACTTTAACAGTTGTTTTTTTTTTTTAATATAATCCACATATTATACCCTTCACCCATGGAAGTTTATAATTGCACAGCTTTTACTTTATTCAGTTTCACATCTGTCACCGTAATTAATTGTAGAACATTTTCATTACCCCAGAAAGAAATCCCACACATCCTAGCCATTACTGCCAATCTTATCATTCCCCTCAGCCCTAGGCAAGCACTAATCTAGTTTCTGTCTCTGTGATTTGAATGTTCTGGACATTTTATGTAAATCAAATCATAAAATATATGATCCTTTGTGACTGACTTCTTTAACTTAGCATTCTGTTTTCAAGATTATACTGTATGTTATTTATCAGTATTTCCTTATTATTGCCAGGTAATATTCAGTTATATGAATATCACATTTTATATATCGTTCATCAGTTGATGGACATTTAAGTTGCTTCTCCTTTTTTCATGAATAATGCTGTTATGAATGTCTGGGTACAAGTTTTTCTGAGGACAGTTGTTTTTATTTCTCTTGGGCATGTACCTCTGAGTGGTTTGTTGAATCATATGGTAACTGTCTGTTTAATCGTTTGAGGAACTACCAAACTGTTGACCAAAGGGACTGTAGCATGTTACATCCCCACCAGCAGTCTGTGAGGGTTCCATTTTCTCGACATTCTCACCAATTCTAGTTACTATCTGTCTTTTTTATTACATTCATCCTAGCAAGGTGTGAAGTGGTATTTCATTGTGGTTTTGATTTGTATTCCCCTGAAGGCTAATGATGTCGAGCATCTTTTTATGTACACTTTGGCCATTTGTCAGTCTTTTGAGAAGTGTCTATTCAGGGCCTTTTGCCCATTTGGGTTTTCTTGCTAACATTTAGTTGTAATGGTTCTTTATATATTCTATGTACAAGTCCCTTATAAAGCTTATGAGCTGCCAGAAGTTTTTCCCCTTTCTGTGGGTTGTCTTTTCATGTTCTTAATGGTGCACTTTGAAGTTTGTTGTGGCTGTTTTATCTGTTTTTTCTTTTATGGCTTATGGTTTTGGTGTCACATCTAAGAAACCATTGACTACATCCAAGGTCGTGAAGATTTACACCCATAGTTTTAGGTCTTACATTTAGATTCTTGATTCATTTTGAGTTAATCTTTTTTTTTTTTTTTTTTTGAGATAATCTTTTATATTTTGTGAGGAAGAGTCCAACCTCATTCTTTTGCATGTTGATAGCTGCTTGTGTTGGTATCATTTGTTGAAAAGACTATGAGTCTTCTTGGCAAAGGAAATTATTCTTAAGCATTGCTTTACGAAGAGAGATGTAAATGACAGAAATGAAAGAATTTTGATCTGGCTTCTAGGTAAATCATGTGAAGAGTGTGAGGTCAAAATATTTAGATAAGAGAGTCCTTTCCCCATGGCAGACAGTTGGAAACCAAAAGATGAGACATTTGGTCAGGAGAAATTACAATATTGGAAATAGAGAGTAGGTTGTAGTGTTAGAAGTCTATCAAGAAATAACTAAATGATCTCAATTTCTTTTGCTGAAATAAGTCATGGAATCTTCAGTTTATTAGGATGAATGTATAGAGAAACTTTGAAAGTTTGAGTATGCAAAAGCTGCTGTAAACTTATAAGCTAAAGAAAGCCAATATAGAAATAATAAATGACAGAGATAAAGCATGAGAAATATAATTTATAATTTTATTTCCTCCAAATAAACACAGAAGCGCAGAAACAGAGGCAAATAACTGAATGGCAAAATAGTGGAAAGAATGTTAGGGAAGAGTCAGAATTCCTTGGTTCTAATCCTAACCCACCCCAGTTGTGTAATCTTGAATAAGTCAACCTTCAGAGTAGTCTCTAATATTTACTGAGGCCCTACCATATTCAGGAATTGTGCAAAGCTCAAGTTTCTTTTTTGTAGAATGGAGATTATGTCACATTAATTGCTTTGAAAACTTTTGTAAAGAGCCATTTTCAAGAAGAGATTATTCTTGAAATTTGGGGTTATTCACTGTAGCAGCAGTATCTGATAATATGTAGTCAGTGCTCAGAAATGTGTTCTGAAAGGTGTGCTGTATCCTTATTTTGATGAAGAAACTGATGTTCAGTGGTTATGAAAGTTGAACAGTCAGTAATCAGTAGAGTCAATTCTAATGTAGTTTGCTTGATTTCTTTATACCACCTTGACTTTGGCTTGAAAGATAGTATAATAGATCCTGGTGGGAGGGGGAGGAGGAGGAGGAGGGAATAGGGTAGCACCAATGAAATTTAATTTCTTAGACATGAAAGCTTAAGATGTAATTCCAAAGGAGTGATTAGTCCTGAGATTAGTGATCTCAGTGGTGAGGTGGAACAGAACCTCGTGTTAATAAGGTCAAAGGTAAATTCCATTTGACTAACTGGTAAGTCCCGGAAGAGCTAAATGTTCTGAAACACAGTCATACAAGAGTTTATCCATGTGTCTGCTGGAGTCCTGGACATTTTTCTTCAGGAGGCAGAGTGGGGACAGAGCAGCAGTGAGGTAATGATGTCTGAGTGGGGATCGGAGGTAAGTACCAGAGGGCAAAACAGTACCACAGCTTGTGGAGGTGGGCAGACTTTGCTTTGGACCATGAGGATGTCACTTCTTAGAATTTTTGGTTTTTTTACTTGAATTGATTTTCTCATGTTCATACCCTTTGAAGACCCTTCTTACCCCACTCGTAAAGTGCCTGTGATTCATTTCCAAATGTGAAACTAAGCAGATCCTGAGTGCTTCATAGCTCTGATCGTTCTACTCTTTCCACACTTCTTGTCCTTTCCCTGGTGGAGTTGAGAAATATTATTTGGATGTATAAGACTAATGAGGCGGGCACGGCCCCCCACTAAAGTGTTCTTGCCCGGAGAATCCCATGGACAGAGGAACTTGGAGGGGTGCAGTCCATGGGGTCGCAAAGAGTCGTACACTACTGAAGCAACTTAGCACCATCACAGATAAGACTAAAAAGAGTACAAGACCAGAAAAGAGCCCAAGAAGAGAAGAGAACAGCTTTTATTCGTTGATTTGTCCTGTGCTGTTATCTTCTTGGTGACAAGTACAGAGTTCGGGCTTTAGTTGTTAGCCTCTGCTGCTGCTAAATGAATAAGCAGCAGACGTGCTTCTCCCCGTTGCAGTGTGGCTGTTGGAGATGTCGTCAGCTGGCACGGGGGAAGCACAGAACTTTGAACTCACATTCTGATTTGCAAACTTTCAGTTTCTGCGTAGAAATCCGTGGCGGTTGGTGTCTGTGAGAATAGATCTGTGATGGAAATAGAAGTAGGAAAGGGAACTAACGTGCATGGGGCCCATGCTTTAGGTGAGGCGGCCTGAAGCGCTTGACGATGGAATGAGAGTCCCAGAAGTCGCAGAAGTCTGAGCTGTTTTCATCTATATTGCCTTGCATCTCAGAAACGGCAGAACTGGGATTCAGAAGACTTGGGAGACGTTTGAGGGAGAGCTGATGCTGTGCTGATTTTGGGTGTGCATGTGCGTGCTCATGTGTTCCGTGACTCTGGGAGACTCCCTTGATAGTCACACCTAACCCCACCACTCATCTGGAATCCATTCTTTTCATCAGAGTTTTGTCTTTTTGAGAATGCTAAAAGGATTGGGTCACTTCTGGTCTAGAGTAAAACTTCCGTAATATAAGGGAGACCACAGAATGGAGAGGATTGTCTACATTGTCTGTCCTATGTTTTTGTCTTGACGGAAATTCCATCTCCTGGTTCCTTTTTCTATTTATGATTTGTGTGTGTGTGTGTGTGTGTTCCCCTTATTTCAGGGAAAAATTTCTAACAGTACAGTTATATACATTCTTGGTGACCTAAAAAGAAATGGTAATGTGCCTTAGGTCTGCAGCAACCTCCGCCTTTTGGGTATTTGGGAGAAATGAGGTTTTTAAACCATCTCTTCAGTTTCAGCCTATGTCTAACACCAAAAATATTTTTTCAGAACATTCTCCCTTCCTTGTAAAGTCATAGACGTTTGGGGCTCCTCAGCTAGGTCACAGTGTCTAAATGACTGTGCCTCATTTAGAATAGAATCTGGACATTATTTATGATACAAAACAAAGTAACCAATAGTTCTTCAAATTTCCCACTTCCTGCTCATTTCCTCCAGACACAAAATAGGTTTGAGGAACAAAGTTTTCTCCTAATGTTCTGAGCTGCCTGTGTTTGGGATTCAGAGTATTTTGGGTGCTTATTGCTTAACTGGGCTGAAGATCACCTCATGTGACAGCATAGATCCCTTGTTTTGGAATTGCCATTACTTTCTAGAACAGCCACTCTGTACAGCAGCCAACATGCCCTGGGTCCTCTTGCTTCATATTACAGTGATCCTGCTTTGTCAGGGCAGAATTCAGCCTCACACGGCTGGAGCCAGTCTCTGCTGACCTCATGCCACAGTACAGCATGTTCAAGTCTGAGAGAAACCCGAGGGTTCTTCGGCATATTCCTCTTCCTCCTCCCTCACAAGCATGGAACCCTCGCTCTCCTCGGAAACCGTATGTTGTATATGTGTGTGTATCTGTCTTTTTTATTCCTCAAATCTCTTCCTTAATCTTATAATTCTATAGCTTTAAGTGGGGGTGGTTGCTGAGACAGACACAGGAAATGCTTTGAGCTGCTGAAACTTAGCATTTTTCAGCAGTAGATCTCAGCCCCGGGCATTTGCTGCTTTGGGACTGACGTGTGTGAGGTGGCAGTAATGGAGAGGTGTATTGTGTGTTTCCTAGTTGTTCATTTTACCCCTCCCTAGGTATTTAGGTAGAACACACAGAGTGTTCTTTGGCTGTGTGGGCATGCTCAGATGGTACCAGAGTGTCCCGTTCTGCCGTATGACAGGGCTGCTTCAGTGCAGAGTAAATGTCATCCTCACTCTCTCAGGCTACGTAGTTCTCCAAAAATAAGTGTTTGCTTCAGAGAACCAGAGTTTCCTTTTGCCTTTGGCAGCTTGGGGAAAGCTTGGGTTAAATTTGAAGATACCAGGCATGCATAACCAATAACAATTAGGATTAAAGCCATTTGAAATATTTCTCACATTAAAAAAACAAAAACAAAACGGTTCTTATTACTCAGCTACTTGTTTTTTGTGTATTTTTCCCAAAGATTTGGCAATTTTCTGAATTGTAAGGTGGTATGCACATATTTTGGTACTATGCCTCCGGATCAGTGGAGCAAGTCCCTGAGATTCAACTGGATGGGAGGGTGATCCAGCTTCACAGTGAATCCACCATTTTCACATCTCATCCACAGTCCCTGACTGTATACAAAATGTGGCTGACAGCTGTAGTTTATCATGATTTTTTGGTGTGTTGTGGGTTTATAAATAGTACATAGATCTTCTCTAAGAGATACATGCTGAAGCACACAGGTTCTGTGCAGTTTTACCTGATCCTAAAGCATTCTGTTTCTCGTGAGCCACTGTATTTAAGATCCAAATAGATTTTTCACTCTGAAGTTTGATGATAAGTCACTCTGCTATTATGGCTGATCACTTTAAATGCCAGCTTTATTAACAGATTTGTACTTCTGCTCTTCCCCCACCCCCTTTTTTTCCCTGTTGTTTGTTCTGTATCTTGGATTTTAAAACCCTGGCACATCTCTGTTTGTTCTGAGGTTATAAAAGGTCAGTTTCCTTATCTATGTTTTATTAAGAATGCAATCCCAGGTTGAATGGGGTGTTCAGAAGAAAAGAATTCATAGGCCAGCCCTGAAAGGACAGGGGGTGGAGACTGATAGTAAAACAGAAGTTAACTCCTTTTTCTCCATTATTGACAGTCCAAAAAGAGGAGGAAAATGTAAAACGTAATCTGAATATTTTTATGATGTTGTTTTGTCTATTTATTGCCTTAATCCATGAGTAGAGAAAAGCTTGCCAAAATCACTTAGTACCTGAGTGAATGATTTTAGATTAAACTTGCTTCTCTACCCGTGTCTCTCACTCACCCAAAGTATTCATCAAATCTGCGAAAGTGAAAGTCGCTCAGTTGTGTCCGACTCTTTGCGACCCCATGGACTATACAGTCCATGGAATTCTCCAGGCCAGAATACTGGAGTGGGTAGCCTTTCCATTCTCCAGGGGATCTTCCCAACCCAGGGATCGAACCCAGGTCTCCCGCATTGCAGGGGGATTCTTTACCAGCTGAGCCACAAGGATCCTCTCATTGAAACAATGATTAAAATGTTCAGAAAAGAGGTACTTGCTCTAGCTTCTGAAATTCTTCACATGACTCTCTGGATACATCAAACTGCTGTAGATAGGGGTTTATGTGTAACCTCTTTGCATGACGTTGCAACACACTTTATGAAAACTGCAGGATAAACATTTTAAAGGCACAAAACTCTAGAGGGGAAAACATATCTGATTCTAGGAAAGAATTGGAGAGTCTTAGGAAGTGGGATATGACAGAATGCATTGCTTATATGTTGAAGTTATGTTTGTGTTTTAAATATTACACAAGATAATATTCCCAGATGTTGACTTAAAGATGAATAATTTGCTTTTTCCTTCCTTAATGACCCTGCAACAACACACATCCATATAAATTGCCTTGATTTTCTGTACAGATGCCCAGAATTTGTGGTGATAATTATTTGGTTCTGTGCAGATGCTATCTGTGTCATTTAAACAGTTGTTATTTACACTGGACTGTAACTTTATTAAATGGTGGACTTTCAAATGGTAACACTCCCCTCCCATCTCAACTGCAGCTTGACCAACTCTCATCGTTTCGTGGGGCTCAGAGTGCTAATAAAGGTCAGACTCCCTAGGAACAGTGCCTATGGAACAATGCAAAGATCTGCCCACATTATTTTGTAATTGTGGGATTTCTTTGTAACTGACTTTGATTCGAAAGGAATAGCTAGAACGGTGATTTCCGCGGTGGATGAGAAGTGTACAGCATGGCAACAGAAGACTGGCAGTGCGCCGTCTCCCTACTCCCAGTGCTCAAAATGCTTTCCTTCTCCTCCGGAGAGTGTTTTACATCCCTTAAGACCGTGAGAAGAAAAACAGGTTGAGAACTCTGACTTAATGCTTAAGAACATTCGTCATTGATTATTTTAATTCAGGCCAGAAATTACTGTATGCCAGAATTCCAGTATATCCTATCTGAAACAGAGGGTGGTGTAGACTGATCATTTGTTCACTGAACAAACAGTTGTTGGAGAATCTGCTTTCTCTCAGAGTTTGGGAGTTGAGATGGCTCTCTGCCCTCATGCAGCTTCCATTCTAGTTGGGGAAGATAACGACAAGTAATAAGGCTAATAAGTAAATGAGGCATATGTTGGAGAGGTATGGGCTGTAGTCCCAGTCCTGCCAGAACCAGATGGGAACTTGGGGATTCAGTTAACATGCCAGAGCTTTTATTCCTCACTTGTAAAATAAGGCTACTTCACAAGACAGCTTCTCAAGATCGTTAGATTTTAGGACGTTTCAGAATATATGTGTATAGACATGTATAGATTGGTTTTAAAAATAAAGTGACACGTTTTCCTGTGACTCTCAGAAATGGTCAGAGACACTGGTCTCAAACTTATTTTACTGTTTCTAGGCAGTTAATAGAGCTAAAAAGCAATTTCTTAACTGATTATTACTCAGTTACAAACTACTCATAGAAGATCAATGAAGGCGTTTACTGGACTTAAACTTGTACTACTAGTACAGAGGAAAATCTGGATTTAGACAAAGTTTTGTAACGCTGGATAGAGTAATTATTTACTTTCAAAAGCATTCATTCTAAATTCCTTTATATAGTCACTTTTAAGTGTAACATATTTCAAATAATAAATATTATTCTATATTAAATCCTTAATTTGCACATTATTTTGCTGGAACAAAATCTTCCTTAAGTGAGAGTGACGTATCTTAATTTACATGAGGTTGATCTCTGTGGCCTGGGCTTCCCAGGTGGCTCAGTGGTAAAGAATCCTCCTGCCAATGCAGGAGACGCAGGTTCCATCCCTGGGTCAGGAAGATCCCCCGGAAAAGGGAATGGCAACCGCCTCCAGTATTCTTGCCTGGAAAATTACATGGAAGAGGATCATGGCCGTGTCTAGTCCATGGGCTTGCAAAGAGTTGGACATGACTCAATGACTGAACATGAGCACGAATCTCTGTGGCCTACAAATTAATAAATTGGAATTTGAACTTAAAAAAAAGTACAGTGAAATGAGTATAACCATATGGTGTATATATGTACTCTAAACATTTTACTTGATCCAAAGTTGCTAAAACACTAACAGTCTTAAGATAAAAACTTAAGTGTTCAGTAAATGCCTCCATTTTTTATTAATGTTAAAATTAAGGGTACAGAAATATTTTCTGACTGCTATTAATTCTTTGAAAAATAGACAAATTTTCAGTCTCCTTAGCATTGAATTGTTACTATTCCAGACCAGTGGTTAGGCATAAGTAAATAAATACTTTGTAAAAGAAGCCCATAGGAAAAAAATTTTAAAAAAAAAGAAGAAGCCCATAGGGAAGGCACTAAACAGATTTTCTAAGTTTGATTATCCCTGGACTAAGCTCATTTCCTTTTTTAACAGGCTTACTATAGTAGTAGAGATGTTCTGAAGACAGGATATCTAGATTTCAGCAGTACATTCAACAGAGTTCTTCATGGTATCTTTTGAGGGGAGGAAATTATAATTGATTCTTCATAACTGAGTCAGTGAATGAAAGAGGGAAGATTACTAACTTGGATAAACACCATCCTGGAACACGGTCTCTGATGGATTGCTGCAGAGTGCTTCCGGTCCTCTTCAACCTCTTCATTAATCCGTCACTAATGACATTGCTATGCTTAGTCAGGGTTGAAGATGTCAAGCAGCTGAAAAGAGTAATTAAAATTTTGAGCTGTAAAGTTGGAATTCAGTGGTATTCTCAGATGTAAAGCAGAAGTCACCACATTATATGATTCAGCTGTACCACATTTATGTGATTTATGGAAAGGTCAGCTGTTCTTAACACCATTTTCAATTATAGAGAAAACAAACCAAAGAACTGCATTAGATGCTGTGAGTAGGTTCTCTGGCAGTCTCTTAACTCAAAGTAATTTAGATCCTCTAGCAAAAAGGAAGTCTTTACCTAGTGGGATCTTAATTAACCTAAATCAGACAAAGCTCTTGTTACATTACAATACATTTTAAGAATTAGGTTGTCTTCGTCATTCTTTAAAATTAAAATTCTGGAAAAGAAGCATTATTAATATTACCCTAACATTAGGATGTTATAACAGAAACATTGTTGTTGATATAATTATAACATAAAACACCCTGAGAGAAAACAGAGTTCCTAGTAGTTGAAAAGAATACAAGAGGTGCCTGACAATATTCTCATCTCAATTTTGTTTACAAAAAGCCACCAAAAGAACATTTGTTATCAATTGGTCATGAGCAAATTTGTTTCATTAAAGTTTTCCCCTTAATATGCAAGACAAAGCACTAAGTTACTAGGAATTTTAATTAGGACTTTTCCTTTCCTACTCCCTAGATTAAAGGGCTGCAAATTCTATAATACCATATAAAGCCTTCAGTTCAGTTCAGTCGCTCAGTCATGTCCGACTCTTTGTGACCCCATGGACTGCAGCATGCCAAGCTTCCCTGTCCATCACCAACTCCTGGAGCTTGCTCAAACTCATGTCCATCGAGTCGGTGATGCCATCCAACCATCTCATCCTCTGTTGTCCCCTTCTCCTGCCTTCAATCTTTCCCAGCAGTCAGGGTCTTTTCCAATGAATCAGTTCTTCCCATCAGTGGCCAGAGTATTGGAGCTTCAGCTTCAGCATCAGTCCTTCCAATGAATATTCAGGACTGATTCCCTTTAAAATTGACTGGTTTGATCTCCTTGCAGTCCAGGGGACCCTCAAGAGTCTTCTTCAACACCACAGTTTAAAAGCATCAATTCTTCAGTGCTCAGCCCTCTTTATAAAGTCTTAGCAGTCATCTAAACTCTAGTTAAAATTAATTTTGACTGTAACATAGTTTAAAAAATTAATTTTTATCAAATCATTAGAAGATAAAAAGTAATTTTGTCAGAAAATATTCTTGGGAAGATGGAATATGTTTTTTTTCCTGAGTGTGCCAAAGTCAAGAACAAACTAGAGACAGTTCCATATTGATTTTTCTAAATAATGGCTTGAGAACAGAGGTCTTCTACAGTTATTGTTTCTTGGTCTTATGTGAGAAATCTGTCTCCAAATTTTAATTGTGAATGATTTCACCCCCATTTCTAGTAAATTTCACTTAAATACTGGGTAGACTATCTTTTGGGACTTCCAAGGTGGTACAGTGTAAAGAATCACCTGCCAACACAGGAGACTCAGGTTAAATCCCTGGGCTGGGAAGATTCCCTGGAGTAGGAAATGGCAACCCACTCCAGTATCTTGCCTGGAAAATCCCATGGACAGAGGAGCCTGATGGGCTAGTCTGTGGGGTCGCAAAGAGTCAGACATGACTGAGCGTACACAGACTACCTTCTAAGGTCTCTTACAACTCTGGCTTGGAATTCTGTGGAGAAAAAAGTTTTGTAACTCTGCTTTTTATGTGCTTGTGGACTATCAGAAACTAAGTCAATCCTTAAAGGACTAAAATTAATTCATAAGCAAACACTGTCCAGCAATCAGAGGTGGCTCTGTAAAACATTGAATACAAAAAATGGAAGATTCCAGTTCAGAAACTAGCCACAACTGTCTGTAGATTCAAATATAACATAAGCATGTATTGGAGGTGATATGATGTTATATTCTTATTCCTTATGTATTAATTCACTGGACATTTATTGAGCCTACATTATAAGCTGCAATAAACCATAATGGAAAAGAATATGAAAAAGAATATAAACAACTGAATCACTTTGCTGAACACTGGAAGCTGACACAACATTGTAAATCAGCTATGCTTCAATTAAACATTTTTAATAGAATAAAATAAATTAGTATCTAAAGGGACATTAATTCTCTATACTTTCTTTGTTAGAACATATTTATTGACTTTGGTAGAAGATGTCCTATTATCTTCCTTGTCTTCTTCCTTTTCCCCTCTGTGATTATAATGATAAGAACACCACTGCGTGTGTACATCTACTGTATACACGTTGAACCAGTTCACTGAAGCTCTAGGAGTGAGTTGTTTCCGAACTTTAACTTTGTGAACCTGTGCTTATTCTATTTTTCAAGATCAGTGCAGATTCTTAATCAGCCATTTTGACAGCCATTATCCTGATGTGAGTCTTTGACCTCAGCAAGACTTGTTCTTCACTTACACACTGTTCCCATTTAATGTAAACACACTTGAGCCAAAGGACATAAATATTTGGCTTCATATTTGTCATACATTAAATGTTGACACTAGTTATGGAAATACCTCTAGGACATCCTTTTTGGATCAGAGTTGCACTTCTTCAGTTAATTGCCTCGAATAGCAAGGCAGGTAACCTGGTTAATTTCTAAAGAAGGCCGGTGCCTGTGTTCTTTTCCTAAAACCTCATAATTCTGGTATTGGCTTTGGCACTAATTTTGTTGCTCTCCTTTCTGAACTAATTGGTTCTAAGCAGTAAAAGAAAGGGCTTGCCTTATTTAGAGGTTCATATGACTATACTAATCTCAAAAGATTTTAAACTCCTTTACAGTTACTTTCTTTGTCACTTTTCTGTTCCCCCACCCACTGGCTGGTTATGAGGGGTTGCTTTTGCATAGAGAAAGCCGCTGAAGTCAAACAAAACCTCCCTCTTACTGAATCCCAGTGGGAGCTTACTACCATTAAAGACTTTAGGTGAACCCGTGACCTGCTGGAGGAGGGCAAGAAAAGAGACTCCTTGGGGAGTGCACAGCCAGCTGATGTGACAGGTCTTGATTTGACTTTAGTACCTCCCTTCCAAATCTATCCTCTGCTTTCTGCTATTATAGACAGCAGCTGATTTATTAGATTTATCATTTTTCTTCTTCGATTCAGCTTTCCTTTTCCCCATCTTTGGCCACTTTGGGAAAAGTTTATCCAGCCAGTCATCAGGCATCAGCATCAAGAAGGTCAGTCAAATTAGATGCTTTACAGAACAAAGTTCCTCAGTCTTTGGACGTTTTTCCCCAGTGGATCCTTCATGAAGTATCGCGAAGGGTGAAAAAGAGGGAGAACTTTAGGCATTTTGTCCAAAAAATTAAGTAATATCCATGAGGTCTTAGAGCTGAGATAGGTTTTAATAATAGAGCAAAGCCTCTAGAATTAGTCTTGGTTTATGTTGAGGGTATCTTTTGTCTGGGATTTGCTTCCAAATCATTGCATGGGAGGGAGGAAAGACCAGCCATGAGTTAATAATTAAGGCTGGGTAAAGTGTACAGAATTCAGTATCCTCTCTACTTTTACACATATTTGAAATGTTGGATAACAAAGAAGTTTTTAAAAGACATCTTTCCCCAAGAGTTTTAGAAGGATAAAATCTATTTCCTATAAATTTTCAGCATTCCCCCCAGTACTCAACAGTGTTGAACACAGTAAAAAGACTGTTGTAGGTTTGTATTACTGAGGGAAAAAAATATTTTCTTGTCAGATAAATTCTGAATTTAGTAGGGGTTTTTATTATTATTTTTGTTCTATTTCCAGATTATTGTGTTTATACTACAATGTTTAAAAGTATTTCATAAATTAGATTCTAGTGAAACTTGTGTTCACCTTTGTTTCTTTCTAAGGGCATATTCAGTAAACTTTAATCAGTGTTGAGAAGTCTGAAAACTAGTCAATGAAAAACAGTTTTAAACCGTTTCTTTGGGACTTCTCTGGTGGTCTAATGGGTTAAGAATCCGCCTGCCAATGCAGGGGACACAGGTTCAATCGCTGGTTGGGGAAGATCCCACATGCCCTGGAGCAACTGAGTTCGCGGGCCACAACCACTGAGCCTCCACTCCAGAGCTCATGCCCTGCAACAAGAGAAGCCACTGCAATGAAAAGCCCACTCACAGCAATTAGAGGAAGCCCAGGCACAGCAGTGAAGACCCAGCACAGCCAAAAATAATAAATAAAGCTAAAAAAAAAAAAGAGGTTTCTTTGTAAAGTAACATTTGAACATTTTTAAAGGAAACTTTTTGTGTTATCAGTAAAATATCCCTGATATGTCTTTGGGTGGTATTTAGTAAAGGAGCCTGTTTTCTGTCTGGGTCCTAATTTGACTTTACTGCTAAATGCCGATTGAATCCTCAGTGTCTTCTGTTTTGTCAAGTTGGTCACACTTATTCAAATGTCTATGCCAGTTGAGATGCTGTAACTTTGATCTAAAGCAAGGATTGTTGTTGTTGTTCAGTTGCTAGGTCATATCCTACTCTTTGCAGCTCCATGGACTGTAGCCCTTCAGGCTTCCCTGTCGTGCACCATCTCCCAGAGTTTGCTCAAACTCATGTCTGTTGATTCAGTGATGCCATCTCAACCTCTTTTGCCCACTTCTCCTGCCCTCAGTCTCCTAGTGTCAGGATCTTTTCCAGTGAGTCGGCTCTTCACATCAGGTGGCCATCAGTCCTTCAGTGAATATTCAGGACTGATCTCCTTTAGGATGGACTGGTTGGATCTCCTTGGAGTCCAAGGGACTCTCAAGAGTCTTCTCCAACACCATGGTTCAAAAGCATCAATTCTTCGGTGCTCAGGTTTCTTCATGGTCCAGCTCTCACATCCATACATGACCACTGGAAAAACCATAGCTCTGACTATACGGACCTTTGCCCACAAAGTGATGTGTCTGCTTTTAATATGCTGCCTGGGTTTGTGAAGCAAGGATTAGCAAGCTTTCTTTTTTCTTTGTAAAGGACCAGATAATAGATAGTTTAGGCTTTGAGAGCCACAAGAGTACTCTATTATAATTCTTTCAGTTTTTTTGTTTTTGTTCTTAAAACTCTAAAAATTTAGAGGTCTTTTGTAAGAGCCTTGTTAAAACAGACAGAATTAGACAATTGATTTTTAATTAGATGCTTTACAAAAATAAAAACTACAGATTCAAATGTTAAAGGTTTTATTCAAAGGAAAAATTGTGACTCTCATACAAAATGAACATGTGTCAAAGATTTTACTTGTCTCACTAATTCACCAATTATCAGGGAGCAGTAAGACACTAAAATGGGAGTTGGACTTAAGGAAGTCTGTATTCCCTACCAGACAGAACGGACCTGTGTCTCATCACCAGCACTATGCGCAAGGCAATTTCCACCTCTACGGGTTTAGAGTAACGTAGCCAGGGAAAAGATGCAGAGTCTGTACTATCAGATAACTCCAAAATACCTGATAGACAGCACCGGGTAGTCCCTTGAAAGGACACTTAAATTTTTTTCTTTTCTTTTTTTTTTACCACTTCAGTGTTTCACAGTTTCTGCTGACAACCGCCCATCCCTCTTGTAATCATAAATAATTTACAAAGATTTTTCTTGATCACGAAATAGTTGGTCTCTTTAGATTTGACCTGATTATTGCAGTAAGAGTGCTAATTAATCACACAGACGTCCTTAATGGGTTGTTTTAGGGTAAATCCCACAGTGACTTTTTCAGGGCAGGAACAGTCTTTTGAAGACATTTTATTCTTTCATGCAGTATTGTGAGTATTCAATAAATAGTATGTGATGGTACAGGAGCTGAGCTCAGGTTTATGATTGTGGTGTTTTAATCTGATACTTAAACTTCAGAGAGCTTATTGCTTTTCATTCAGAAGCTTTTTTTCCCTGTTGTCCATAGTGAAAAAGACTTCAGGGTCTTGTGCTCTGCACAAGAAGTCTTTCTGAAGTCTTTCTCTTGCTCAGTTTTCATTTAAATGACTTTGTAAACCTAAAATGAAAAATAAGAGAGGAAACATTAGAAAAGCATAGAAATTTGTCCTGGCAATCTTTTAGTCTTCTGTTGAAACATGGATAGAATCCTAAATCCTAAATAGAATCCTATTTAGAATATTTTTCACCTCCTTGAACTGTTCTCTGGTTGTAAATGAAAGTACAAATGTGGATGGTGAATGAACGTCCTGTAGCTTTAAGCCCAGCCATTTGGATGCTTTTTGTCTTTTATAAAAGATGCTCACAGCTTGGAGAAGAGCGGCAGATACTGTCTGTGATCTGCAGTCTCAAACTGTTCATTTGCATTCAGCTCTAGCAAACTGTGCCCACACCCAGGCCATGCGCGTGCGCGTACACACACACACACACACACACTCACTCACTGTCTCTCTCTCTCTCACACACGGATGCTTGTTTGGCAGAAGCTTTCTGTTTGTTCAGCACAGAGTCCTTCCTCCCTGGCTCCCCAGTGTAGAAAGCTCTAAGAGTTGATGCCGGAGACAGAAGCGGTACAGTACGCAGGCCGAGGAGGGCACTGCAGGGGATTGGCTATGCGGGGATGTTGATGTGGTGTGGCTGTACCTGCCTGTTCTGTGAAAGGCACTTCTCTGAGGCTGTGAAGGTGAGAAGCCCAGGGATCAACTAGAAGCTTCATTTCGGCTGGCTGTTGGTGGGGGAAGGCATTCCCAGTGGTAGCTGTCCTCATTTACCGCGTTATTCTCGGAAACCAAGTATGTGCAGCCGTGACAGACTCTGCCACAGCTCGTCTGCAATTTGGAAGCTGGGACAAATGGAAAGAGCTTATAGCCAAAAGAGGTTGTGATTGTTTGCGCGATCCAAGCTTGCGCTGGCAGTGCACAAATGAAGGATGAGCTTTGTGGCAAGCAAAATCAGCAGACTGCCTGACAGGGGGCTTTGGTAAGATAAATGTGTCACTTACGTTTTGGGTCTCCGCCGCCCCCAGCCCCCTCCCCTTTTTTTGTTTTTGTTTGTTGTTGTTGTTTATACTTTTCTGTATCTGCTACATAGAATTGCCCCTTAGCAATGACTAAAACATTTTGCAGATTCACATTTGATAGAAAGGGATAAACGAGGGAGCCAGGAAGGAAGCCATTATTTCTGGTCATTCAGTTCTGTGACCTTCAGAAATGGTCATCAGGTTTTCTCAGATATCCATGAAGTGGTAGAAGCTAGGGATTTCCAGACCAAAGAACACTAACAATTAGATAGCCTTTTTCTTCTTTGAACAGTCATAATTAACCCCCTCCTCCCCCCCTTTTTTTTCAGCTTTCCCTGTGGCCTGAAGTGAAGAAGAAAAAATAAAGGCTCTGTGCTCTTATTTAATTGCTGCCACTGGCACAGTAGTAGGCTGAGAATTATAAGTGTGGAGGTGGAGGGAGGCAGGTTGAGGAGTCTGCTGTTTTCATAGCTGTGCGTTGGTGGGTGTTTGTCTTCGATTCATTATCATTGCTGCTCAGTATCAAGTGGTTGGTTAGTGCTTCATCCCTTCGCCTGCACTGTGATTTCATCCCTTCTGTGTTCTCGTTCGTACCGTTTTCCTTGCCAGACCCAGTTCCATCATTATGAGTCCTCCTTCTTTTACTGTTAATACACATTTGCCTTTTTTAGAGAAAAGACAGTTGTAGAAAGAAGCCCTGAAATACTTATGGACCCCAAGAAAGATAAAGATATTTTTCTCTTTAAAATCTAGCACTGGCTTTCAGCAAATTTTGGGGTCTGGATTTGGGGCTCTTTAATAAGCATGAGTTTGAGCAACCTCCAGGAGTTGGTGATGGACAGGGAAGCCCAGCGAGCTGCAGTCCATGGGGTCACAAAGAGTCGGACACAACTGAGCAACTGAACTGGACTGAATAAGCATTTTTATTGCAAGTTAAAGAAATAGTTACACTAGGTCAGTGAAATCTTACCAGAATCACCTTGCTCTAATCTGCTTTAAGTTGGATCCTGTTTCTTGTGTTTTGCTGAGCACGAAGGTTTACCCTTCCCCACCCTTTCTTAGGCAAGTACCGCTGGATGTTGCGGTGACTGCTTTATTAGCCTACCTCAGACCTTGTCCTTGAGCCCCTCTTCTATTCAATAGAGAGAGCCAAGTTTTCTAGCTGCTTAGAGTGGGCAGAGAAAAGATCCATTGACACCTGGCTTTTTGCTGACTCATTGCTTATATAAGCCTTGTAAATACAGCTATCCATACACTCCATTTGGTTACTGGGCAGGTGGCCCCTTCTTATTTTCTGGTCTTTACTTCTCTCATCCCATCCCTGTGCTTCTTCCTTAAACGTTTTTGATAACACAGTCTCAGTCTTTGACCAAGTGAGTTGTGAGAAGCAATGAATAGACAAATCTTTTTCCTCTTTTTGAATTGTCAGCTTAACTGTGTTGTTTCATCTTGATTATGATCATTCAAATTCTATATTTTGTTGGCACATGAGACTTACAGTAATAATACTTCTCTTCCTTTGTGGCCCAGTTAAGTAACAACTTCCTTTTCTGTCTTTGAGAACTCAGTTTCAATGCCCCTGTTCAAAGCATTACTCTGTGACCTTCCAATCTAAAGTAGGTTTCTCTGCCTTACATTATTCCTTTTCTCACAGCACTCCGTCCTTTTTCTTTGCAGCACTTTTCGCATTATATGTTATTTGATCACTGGTTTTTTCTCTACCACTTTTCCCAGCTTAGCCATAAGCATCATGAAGGAAGAGACTTTATTTTGTTTGTCAGTATATGCCCAGGCACCTAGCAGAACGCCTGACTGAAAGTTGAAGAAAGGACAATAGGCAATACTGATGTGTAAAGACCCTATGGTGACATTGACTAAAAAACTGCACGTCAGAGTTGTGACTTGAGTTTTATTTGGGAACAAAATGAAGACTATAGCCTGGGAGACAGTCTCTCAGATAGCTGTGAGGAATTACTACAAAGGGAAGGGTGGTGTTAGTATATATGTGATTTTGGTAAAAGGGGATTCAAGCATACATTTTTACAGATGATTGCTGCTAGTCTAGAGAAGGTTACTGCTGGTCACGAGAAGCAGGTGCCTTCACTAATGATTTTAGTGCTTTTGTAGATCTGAAAAGATGCGGGAAATTGGGATCATAAAATCTTTTCCTGAAAAGTATCTTTCACTATCTGAAGGCCAGTTCTGCCAGTTTTTCTCAGAGCACAGAGTCCCTCATTCTTGATCTCTGGTCTGAAACGCTTTCAGGATGTGAAGACCAGCGATCACAGTGGCCAGTAACCTCATCTTTGTAGAGGCAGACGGCGAGCAATGCCTGTTCATCCACTGTGAGAGAAGACAGGATGAGCAGCAGTGCCTGAGGAAGGCCAGAGGGTCTCGAGTGGGAGGCGCACACTATAAGGTGAAGCTGGAGAGACCCAGGGCCTCGTCACATAGGGCTTTGTTGACCAAGTTCAGGTTCCTGTTCTTAATACTTCAAGAGTATGGAAAGCTACTAAAATAATGTAAGAGTTGGGTAGTTTAGGACTTCTTTTTTTTGATATTGAAATCTTCAGTTTAATTGAGGGCCTACATGAATGCAGATAGATCAGTCAGTGTGAGTGATTCAGGAGAGAGAGGACAAGATTTTGTCCTAAGAGTTTGACAGTAGAAATAAGTAGAGATGCGTGGCGAGTATTATACTTTGATGGAAATTTGGAAAAGAATGGATAGGACTGGGTATTGGATTGGATACAGGTAGAAGGCAGGTGATGTCGAGGATGATTCCTGGGCTTTGGCATGGTTTGGTTTTGGCTTGTGTGACCTGATGGATGGGGCTTCGCAGGTGTCTCAGTGGTAAAGAACCTGCCTGCCAATGCAGGAGACACAGGAGATGTGGGCTTGATCCCCGTGTCAGGAAGATCCCCTGGGGAAGGTGGCAACCCACTCCAATATTCTTGCCTGGGAAATCACATGAACAGAGGAGCCTGGTGGGCCACAGTCCATGGGGTTGCAAAGAGTCAGATGCAGCTAAGTGATTGAGCATGCACTGAAATCCATACTAGTCACATATTTATGCTATTTTTTTCATAGTAGAATTTTAAATTTTTTAATATTTTGTTTACAGTATTTTTAATTGATGTGTTTAATTTAGTTCTTTTTTTAAGTTACTGCTGTCCCATTATAACTCTGAAGTATCAGCTAGGTTATATCCATTACGTTCTATTTGAGAACGTTGATTTATATATCATCCATTGTTAAGGACTTTAGCTTTTACTTTGACCAATGTGTGGAGCCACCGGAAAGTTATACATGTAAAAGACTGTTGCTGTGATCTGACTTAGGTTTTTAAGGACTGCTGAAATATTTTTGACTGTAAAAATATAGCTGTAATAGTGTAGGAGCTGATTGCAGTCATGCAGGGAAGAACTGATAGTGTCGTGGACCAGAGTGGCAGCAGCTGAGACACAGTGAGAAGCAGGCAGGTTCTGCGAGTAGAGCCTGAGACATTTTCTGCGGCAGCGTAGTGTGCATGACGGTAACAGCGCTGGCTCTGCAGCCAGGCTGCCCGAGTTCACGCAGTGGCTTGGCCACTTCTTTCCTTCTGATCGTGGACAACGTAAACTGTTTATGCTTTGTGATCACATGGATCAGTAAAGTAGCCGTTACCGAGACGGAGAAGATTGCAGGGAGCACAAGTTAGGGAGATGTCAGGAAGTCGGTTTTGTACGTAGTAAATTTGAAGTGATTGTTAGACATCCAAGTAGAGATAGTGAGTGGGGAGTTGGGCGTATGAGTGTAGAGTTAAGGAAGGTATGGGCTACGGTATACATTTGGAAACTGTTAGCAAATGCATTATATTTAAGACCATTTTAAGAGAAAGAAGAATAATCAAGCCATAAAGTGGAGTTGGGGGTGTACAGTTTATACAGCCCCTCCTTAGAGCTTTTTACTCCACATGTAAGCCTAACAACAGCCAGTTCAGAGAGAACCAGATTATCACAAACCACATGCAGCTTTCTTTCGTTGCTTTTTATACTTTTGTTTTATCAGAATTGCTTGAAATAAATAGGATTAACCTGAGGCTTAGAAATCTTTTGTCTTAATTAGACTGTGTCCTAAGAGTATTTGTGGGAAATTAACTTGTAAAGGGGAACTCATTGGTGGCAGTTTTACAGATTCGCTTATCCACACATGGGTTTTATTGATATATGCATTCTTAAATCCTCAGCAGTGAAAGCATTTTTCTTTGTCACTTGCTTCTTTTGCTTGTTAGCACCTGCTTGAAAACTAGAAACTCACTTTAGTATTAGCAGATCTGTGTGCTTCAGACTAGTCATTCTTCTTTCTGAGGATTTATGAGAAAGATTTTTTAAAAACCCATACCCCAAGTCACTATTTCTTTTTCACAAAAGTTAAAACCTTAAAATTAGAAGGAAACAGGGATCATCTGTTCCAACTGTCAGTGTGTCCTCATGTGACGGTTTTAACATGCAGGCATGAAGTCTCTGCTTGGACATTTCCAGTGACCATGACCTGACACTTGCAACCCCTTGGTTAAGTTGAACAATGAATCTGTGCTTACAAAAACAGCTCCTAACCATAAAAAAAGCAGCATGTAGTTTTACACTTACACCACCAGTGCTGTGGTTGTAGGTTGCCTGTGATCTCTTTCTATTCTTTTCTTTCTTTCTCTTCCTCCCTCCGCCCCCTCCCCCTCCCTGGGCTCTCATGAATCCATCACTTCCACACATCAGGCCTGAAGTTCACCTGGCAGAGTTGATCCCCAGTGCTGTATTTCACACAGGCCAGGAAGGCAGTTCTCCTGTGACGGAGCGTTGTGCGCAGCAGTCCTGGATTCCATAATGGATTCTTTGCAGTGGGGCTGGAGCAGGGTGGGCCAGAGAGGATGTTAATCATCTCAACACATATTCAACTCAGGCAGTAGCTTTTCCTCAGCAGCCTTGGAGGAATGTGTATCATCTGTTGGAAGCTGTTTTTCTTATAAAAATTCTGACCTTTGTTCCATTCATAGTCGCATAGGCTCAGTCACTGCATGGCCTATGAGGTCTAAAAGGATCCTTTGAAGGACACGCTGGCGAGCATTTATATCGAACCCTTACTGGATATTTTCTTTGTCCAAGGCATGGCAGTACCTTCTCGGGGCACAAAGATGAGTGATGACCCCTCCCCCGCAGGAGCCATCAGTAGAAGCAGCACGCTCAAACAGTGGTGTCCGCGTAACGTGACTGGCAGGGTGGTGCAGGTGCGGAGACGTGTGGGGGTAGACGGGGAGAGCCGTGACTCCGGGGCTCCCCGGTGCCTCCCCCTCTCCTGCCTGCAACGCAGGAGACCCAAGTTCCATCCCTGGGTCGGGAGACCCCTAGGGGAAGAAATGGCAGCCCACTCCAGTACTCTTGCCTGGAGAATCCCCATGAACAGAGGAGCCTGGCGGGCTACAGTCCACGGGGTCGCAAAGAGTCGGACACGACTGAGTGACTGCACGCATGAATCCAGCTGGGAGCAGGAAGCTGTCAGGACAGATTCCTGGAAGGAGGTTATGCCTGGCCTGGGCCCCCTTCAGCTGGGAAAGGAAAAGAGATGGTGCCCCTGAAGGCAGAAGGCTGGAGGTGTGAAACCGTGGGCCCTGGCAGAAGAGCTGCATTCCAGGTGTGCCTGTAGCATACACAGAATCAGGTGGAAAACTTCCATTATTCCCAAGTGACCCATGGCACAGTTTGGTTTGTTCTGTTTTTTTGGTCACAGTTCTGCTGGGGCATATGGTGGGATCAGTAGCCCCAAAGCTAGTGAGCAGACCCCACCAGAGTTCACATTTCAGTGAATTGTCACATACGCAGTATCACCCACGAGATGATTTTAAAACTGTGTTCTTCATGAAGATAGACCTGAAAAGTGCTGGTGGTAGAAAAGACAGTGGAGTCGTAAGTGGTTCTCCCCAGAAAAGGGCTGTTTGAGACAAACTGGACTCGTAGCACCAAGTTCACAGGTGACCAGGATTATTGTCATGAGTGTTACTTGTATATCAATGCTTTTTCAAGCTGTTTGTGAGTGTGATTTTGTGTGCATTAGTACTATCCCTGTTGTACAGTTGACGAAACAAACACAGAGGTTGAACAATTTGCCTAGTGTTGCGTGGCTAGTAAGTAGCAAAGCCAGTTTTGAATCTGAGCAGTTTATGCCCGAACCCATGCTTCCCTGCTATAGGAACTGTAGCCAGACTTAATAGTCTTGTTTTTCTGATCTGTGCCTTTTCCTGTTAAGAAAACCCTCTCCTATTTTCCACTACTGCCTTCTGAAAAGGTTTAAAATGTTCTTTTCATATTGGCAGTTTAGTTGTTTTTCTGGAGTGAAGTAGAAATGAAATTTTACGTTGTTAGATGTGGAGAGCCTCGTACACTAGCAAAGACTTTTGGGAAAGCGAACTTTGCAGCTGGTACATTTACAACTCGTGGCTAAGTCAGCCCTTCCAGTGCTAAGTATTCAGGCCACCAAGGACTTGGTTCACAGCACTGTCGATACCAGGAGAGCATTCTCACCCCTGTCCTGTAAGTCTGCAGTTCAATATATATCTTTCTCTTTCTTCCTTTTTCTTTCTGTCCCCTCCCTTCTTCTCCTGATTTCTCTTGCTCTTCTTCCTTTTTAATAATAGTGCCTGCCAAAATTGGGAAGAGTTACTGGGTGACCCGGGGATTCATGGTTTCAAGTGTAAACTACCCTTGTGCTGAAACTGAGGGTTAGTCGTCTTTGTTGAGGCTGCGGACAGTGGATTCTGTCAGAGGTATTCTCGCAGGCATATTGCTGATGCTAAGGGGGAATCAGGCACGCGAAGGACGCAGTGGGGCTCCAGACAGTCCAGATAGAGAAGTCAGAGTAGAGAGAGTCTGGGTTATCTCTTCAGTTGCTGTGCAGGGAAGTAAGATCACATCTAAACTGTGATCATTTGTAAATAATTATATTGAACCTTTATGTAGGTTTTTGCAATTTTAGCGATGGAATCAAACCTTGATTCTGAGAGCAAGGTCCTAGGTCCTGTTCTATCACACAGGGAACAATATTCAGTATTCTGTGATAAACCATAATGGAAGACAAGGTATATATGTGTGTATAACTGAGTCACTGTGCTCTACAGCAGAAATGAACACATCGTTGTAAATTAGATATATTTCAATAAATAAATAATAAATACATTTAAAACACCTCAATTCTAGTCCCAACGCTATCTTTTGAGCAGTATGATCCATGTGTGTCCTCCCAGAGTAACAGTGACACTTGATTTCCACGTCGACACTTCACACAAACAGGATGAGTAGAAGCTGATATTCAGATTGATAAGAAAGAGCCTAAGAAAACTAGACCATGCATAAGCTTGTGGTCCTCAATCTAGAGGTGTTTCGTATTTGCCTTCCTTGCACTGTGGTGGATGGGGAGCTGTCAAGCATACACACAGTCAGGGTCATGTAATTATATGCACGGTAGTTATGGGGTCTGAAATCCCATTCAGAGAGAAAATCACGCCGCGGGAGCTCTGTGCAGCTTGAGAGAGTGACCCTGAGGCCCTGAGCAAGGTGGGTTTCCAGGAGCTTCTGCTGTAACTCTGGGCAGCTCGATTAGCTGGAACCCTGGCTCGTCCTCCCCTCTGCGGCCTCCCCCGGCCCTTCCATGCTGATTCTCAGGCACCTCGAGATGCTCAGGGTAGATGGAGAAGGGACCCGACACGGTGATCGTGCTCGTCCCTGACTCTTGTGCATGTTCGTTTCATTAGTGGAGCATGATGTCATTTTTGTTACTCGTTTCAGTTACAGATTATCTTTTGCTTTTATTTCAGCATACAGTAGTTCACATCTGTTCATCTGGAAGGAAAATAATACTGTTTGCTATTCACATCAGTAGTAATATATTGAACCCAGTCGCGAACTGCATGTGTCTTAGAGATTGGCGTGGTCCCTGCTCAGACAGCAAACTGAGGAGGTACAGCCAAGATGGGAAAGGGAGGATGAGTCTCTAGGCTGACAAGTTAATAGTCAGCATTTCATGAATATTTCAGACTTGGTGTATTATTGTCATTACAAAATTATCGATTCGGCCTTTTAGAATATGAGAATAACCTATATATAGTTCTTGCTACCACCTTGCTTACTGGTAAACAAGATTAGGGATGGGAAAGAAGGGAAAGAATGTGCCCTTCTTTCTCCAGGGTGGTGAACTTGTACATTGTCGCTCCTAGTGGGAATTTTTATTGCCCCACAATGGTTATTTCATTATTTCTTACTGCTCAATAGAGCAGTGTCTAAAGCCTTTTTGCATGGTTGTCATTGTTCAGTCGCTCAGTTGTGTCGACTCTTTGTGATTCCACGGACCGCAGCACGCAGGCTTTCCTGTCCCTCACTATCTCTTGTTGCTTGCTCAAACTCGTGTCCATTGAGTCAGTGATGCCATCCAGCCATCTCATCCTCTTTTTGCATGGGCCCTGCGCTAATTTATCACCACAAGCCACATCCAGGCTCACCTTCTTGAGGGGCTTTTTTCTCCTGAGTTGGAGAAACACAACCTTCTCTTAGCTTTGGCCTGGTATCTTTGAAGTATGATTGTTGAAGTTTTCAAATCTGAACAATTTGTCGTCTTCTTTGGCTCCCTTGAATGGTTGCATGCACGCACACCAGAAGATAGTCATTGTATGTGTTTTGGAGTCCCTTGCCTAATAAAAATTTTTGAGTGGACAGAGTGCAAAAAATTTGAGCTTCACAAGGCCTGAACTTAGTCCCTGACTTATTTAATTACTTACTTCTTCTGTCTCTGTCCCAGATGGTTCATGTTACCTTGCCCAAGTTAATCACAGCTACTTGTGATTTGGGCTTTTAACTTTCAAGCCCATACCATGTTCATGCTTGCCACTTTCAGCAGGACCTTCCCGTTCTCCCCTTCACATGCCTCCAACTTCCAATTTAGTGTCCCTGTTGGAACAGACAGAATGATTCTGTACCCCTTGATATGGTTTGATTAAAAAGACACTGTGATAACAATTGGATTTTTATATGTAGCCACTTAAGTTAACCTTTCTCACCAGCGTTTTCAGATGACTGTAATCTGAAAGCAAGAATTGGAATACAGTGATGTGTAAATACGGAGGCAGTTTTCTTATGATTAAATTGAAATGCAGGTGTACTATGTTGTACATAGATACACTTCTGAACACAAGTATGTGTGCTGAGTGTGAGTTAATTCATGCTTTAAACTCATCAGGAGAGCTTTATTATGTAAAGGAATACTGTAAGAAATCCTCTAGCAGAAGATGAATACCTTTTGCACAGATCCCAGCTTCTGCACATCTTTTCTCCTGTGTCTGTTTTGCTTGAAGCAAAGTGTACTCGTTTGTGGACAGTATCCAAGCCGGAAAGGGGGAGCTGGGTCAGCACTCTGTGCTGAGTGGGCGTCCCTGGTGGCTCAGCGGTGAAGAATCCACCTGCCAATGCAGGAGGTGTGGGTTCAGTCCCTGGGTGGGTAAGATCCCTGGAGGAGGAAATGGCAGCCCGCTCCAGCATCCTTGCCTGAAGAATCCCATGGACAGAGGAGCCTGGTGGGCTCCAGTCCACGGGGTCGCAAAGAGTCGGATAGGACTGAGTGACTTAAACAATTAGAACAACACTCTGTGCTGAGTAGGTGAATTTTTTCAGTACATTGGGGCCCATCGATGGTGGAGAGCGAGTCCCCCTGGGCTCCTTCTAACCTCCCCCTCTTGCTTTCACACCAGATCGAGCGGTTGGAAGTAAGCAGCCTCGCCCAGACCTCCAGTGCGGTGGCCTCCAGCACCGATGGCAGCCTCCACACAGACTCCGTGGATGGGACCCCAGACCCTCAGCGCACAAAGGCTGCCATTGCCCACCTGCAACAGAAGATCCTGAAGCTCACGGAGCAAATCAAGATCGCACAGACGGCCCGGGACGACAACGTGGCCGAGTACCTGAAGCTGGCCAACAGCGCAGACAAGCAGCAGGCCGCCCGCATCAAGCAGGTCTTTGAGAAGAAGAACCAGAAGTCAGCCCAGACCATCCAGCAGCTGCAGAAGAAGCTCGAGCACTACCACCGGAAGCTCCGGGAGGTGGAGCAGAATGGGATCCCCCGGCAGCCAAAGGACGTCTTCAGGGACATGCACCAGGGGCTGAAGGACGTGGGCGCCAAGGTGACCGGCTTCAGCGAAGGCGTGGTGGACAGCGTCAAGGGCGGGCTGTCCAGCTTCTCCCAGGCAACCCACTCGGCCGCTGGGGCTGTGGTCTCCAAGCCCAGGGAGATTGCGTCTCTAATTCGGAATAAGTTTGGCAGCGCCGACAACATCCCCAACCTGAAGGACTCTTTAGAGGAAGGGCAGGTGGACGAGGCGGGGAAGGCGTTGGGGGCCATTTCCACCTTTCAGTCCAGCCCCAAGTATGGGAGTGAGGAAGACTGTTCCAGCGCCACCTCGGGCTCAGTGGGCGCCAACAGCACCGCCGGCCTCGCCGTAGGAGCGTCCAGCTCCAGAACCAACACCCTGGACATGCAGAGCTCAGGACTCGATGCACTGCTCCATGAGGTCCAGGAGATCCGGGAAACCCAGGCCCGACTCGAGGAATCCTTTGAGACCCTCAAGGAACATTATCAGAGGGACTATTCGCTAATAATGCAGGCCTTACAGGAGGAGCGATATAGGTAAGTGATACGGAATTCAAGACCTAAATATATGATAGTATCGATGTTAACATGCTCCTCTCTCGATTCATCCCACCCTCTTCCTCTCCTCCAGTGTCCACAAGTCTGTTCTCTGTGTCTGCGGAGATGCAGCTTTAAAAGGTCTGTGTAGAGAGTCTTTCTCTGGAGTGTCCACAGCACTTTGATGTTGGCATGAGTTCTCCTCATAGAGAGCAAAAGAGAGGCCAGCAGAGTTAAATGACTCCCAAGATCGCAAACCCATCACTGTAGCCCTCCCATCTTCAACTTCCAAACGGAGCCCAGGCTTTCTAAGGCATTCCACTTACTTACTTACAATCCCAGCATCACAAACCATTGCAGCCCATAGCTCTACTGCATGAAACTGAAAAGATCTATAACCCTCTGAACTCTGTAGAAATCAAAGAAAGAGCCCAGCCAAAATGTACTGAACCTTGTAGATATTTGACTTTAAACACACTTATCTGGGCAATTGATATAGAAAGATTGAGACTGGAAAGAAATCTAGATACGCCTGCCTGTTACTTCCATGAATTGGCAGCTCTTCGAATGAGAGTGGACTTAAATGTGAAACGGTTGTACAGTAGTTAGAAAATTCTCCAAGGGCTGAGTGCTTTGAGCCATAATCTGTGCTCAGGGTAGGAGCTGGTCTCTTCTTTGTGTTTCATATCACACACTGCATTCATGTTAGACCACTCTTAACCAGCCTCCACATGTGTGTCTTTGCCTCTGCGTTTCCATCGCATGCATGCGATGCGGTAGAAATAATATCCAGCTGGTGCTGTCAACCAGAGACAGGCCACCTCTCTGAGACAGATGTAAGGGCCAGCATTACAGGAGCCACGCGTCCTGCTGACAGCCACAGGTTGGACCCCGAAAGGCCTGCGTCTGGTCCTGTCCCACCTAGCATCTGGAGTCGCAGTACTTTTACTGTAGTGTCAAGGACTGAACAGTTTCTTAAGGTCCCTTTACCTCTTGGGGAAAGAAAAATAATAAAAGTGATTTTTGTTTTTCAAGTTTGCTCTTATGAGGTAATTTCAGGGCCTGAGATTAATTGTTCACCTGCTTCAGTTAGTTCTGAGAGGAGTTACAGCAGCAAGCTCTTTCCATGTGGTAAAAATGTCACTCGGTCCTACCTCTTATCTTTACTCTTCTGTCCTTCAATTCTGACTTAAGACTTGAAGGGAGAAGAAAAGAGAAGTGTGGGAGAGAGAAATGAAGTTCTAAAAGCAAGTGAATGACTGTTCTTATGTCATTGTTTTATATATTCTTTAATATACTTAGATGAAGAGGGAAATGGCAACCTACCCCAGTATTCCTGCCTGGAAAATTCCATGGACAGAGGAACCTGGCAGGCTACATACAGTTGATGAAGTTGCAAAGAGTCTGACATAACTGAGCACACACACAGAGTGTACTCAGAAAACAGTATCTAAAGCAGTGAGCAGTCTAACACACATTCAGCTTCTAAAAACACCTGATACTTTGTACCACCTTAAGCCTAATTCCCAGGTTCAAATTCTAGTTCTGCCACTTGCTAACCTTGAAAACTGGACAAGATTCTTAACCTCTCTAAGTCTTGATTTCCTCGTCTCTAACATAGAAATAATAATAGTCCTTTATAGGGTGATTGTGCCATTTAAATGAAATAACTTATGCACAGCACGTAGCTCGGTGCCTGGCTCCGTAGTGCTTGATTGATGTTAGGTAGCAGCTGCTACTGCTGCTATTAAAATACATTGCCCTGAACATGGAGACCTGGGCATTCCATGGTCAGTTGATCAGAAAAACAACTGCCTGCTTTGACCTCTTTATTTTGAAAGGATAGCAAAACATTCCAGTTTTTAAATTCTTCCAGAGCTTAAAATTCATATAGAGTTTGTTATGCCTTCAAGTCTGGTGTAGGCCAGTGTGAGAAAATCAGGGAGTTGAAAAACAAGTCTCCCAAGGCCACCTCTGTGTCCATTTAAAATAATTCACAGACAGGACAGAACTTTTAGCTCCTAATTAGTACCTCATTAAAAGAACCACATCCAGACCACTTGTGATGTAAGCTGAAGTGTACTTCTTTCACTGCATTTTGGATTCTTGGTAGTAAGTAAATGCCTAGTTTTCTGGAATGAAGAGAGAATAAAGGGAACTTGTGAATTTTCAAAAACCGAAGGGGCAGGAGGAAGACATATCTGTCACATCACTTCAGCTTGAGAGTGGTCTTTTTTTTTTAAATGGAATCTTTTTTTTTTTCCCAAGAAAAGCAGTGGAAAAGTCAACAACTGTTTTACTCAATTATTTCGTTGCACCAGTATTTCCATGTATAGAGCAATAAGGGAATTCTCCTCTATCCCATATGTCTTTACACGATAAATATATTTATCTAATTTTGTTGGTCTTTGGACTGTTTTACATAAATGAGATTTCCACCACAGATTGTAGTGTATTCTTTAAGGCACCACAGCTTTTCACATTTTAAGCATTTTTGCCGCATTTCTCTCCCTTCTTTTAACAGAGTAGTACACTGAACCTGACGTGATTGGAAATAGCTGACAACAGCAGTGCTCTAGCTCAGAAGGATCCTCTCAGCCCAGTGAAGGTAGAAGCGCACATGCTTCTGCAGCCAGTGGTCCTGGGCAGCCTGCTTGTTGCACTTCTGTCAGCTGCCTTTTCAGTTTGTTCTCTCTCCTGTCCACCTTCTCCACACTCTGAGTGAGCTGCCTGCAGCAGCCTCTCTCCACGGATTTCTATTTCTACTCTGTTCCAGGCTTGGAAGGGATAGACTTATGAGACTCTTCTGTGACCAAGAAACCCATTAATGTCCATGGCTGCTCTAGATGGGTTTCTGCTTATTTTCTCTGCTTTAGTTTGTTTTACTAACATCTGAGTTGACAGGAGGGAGGCCAGGCACAGTGTTAAAGGAGGAGGAAGAGGACTGTACCTCTGGCAGCATTCGGTAAACTCCTCCGATGCCCACTGTGCTAGCTGTTTCTTGCATATTTGCTGATCCTCACGGTGGACCTTTAGGTACACTGTACTTGATTTTGTGTGCTTAGTCGCTCAGTCATGTCCGACTCTTTGCAGCCCCGCAGACTACAGCCCTCCAGGTTCCTCTGTCCATGGGATTTTCCAGGCAAGAATACTGGAGCGGGTTGCCATTTCCTTCTCCAAAGGATCTTCCCAACCCAGGGATCAAACCCACACCTCCTGCATTGGCCAGGTGGGTTCTTTACCTCTGAGCCACCTGGGAAACCCTAAACCCAAGTCTACAGATGAGGAAATGGAAACCCAGGGAAGTTTTAAATTTTGCCAAAGATTACTCTGTAAATGGTAAAGCCAGGAAGCACACCCAGTTTAATGTGACTCCAAAGCCTGGGGTCTCTTCATCCCAGGACAAGTGTTTTCCCAAAGTCAACCCTGAAATCTGTCTGATTGACAGACTAACCTAGAGTCTAGCTCTAAGAAGCATGAACTTTAATAGCAAGAGCTTTAGGGCCTTTTTGAGGACCCAGTGTCTATTTCTGTAAAAGTTCTGCCTATTTTTAACATATTCTATAAAATTCTGTGAATGCACAAGCTCTAGAAAGTTTTCTCAAGCTTGTACAACACTTTAGGTGAATGATAAGGGACCCGTACTTAAGTAAACCCCCATTAGCCCATCCTGATTTCCCCCTTGCAGAGCCCATTCTCAACACCGTCAGTCCCTTCACTGGTGAGTGCTTCCCGTCGGTCTTACCCAGTGAGCTGCACCAGGGGAGAGTCTGCCCGAGACCATCTTCTTTGGGACCATCAGAATGACTCAGAAAGCTCTCTTCACCACATGGTTGTGCCACGAGTGGGGAGTTTGTCTTCAGCGCCCACACACACTTAGCCCAGGCAGTCTGTGTTGCAGAGCTTGGATCTGAACTCTGCCTCAACCTTGGGCCCCTAACTAGGTGTTTAGTCTTTTTGCTTTGCTTTGGACTCTCAGATGTGAGTGGGATTGTATGTCTGAGAAGGCAGGAGACAAGATATATAGCCTTTTTTTTTTTTTCGGTGATGGGATCTGTGCTGACATCAGATTCTCTTTGTCCATCTAATCTCTTCATCCCATTAGAGTATTATTACAGATTGGTTCAGTGGCAACTGGGTTCACTTTACTTCAGAGATAGAGGGGACCCTTAGATATCTAGTGTAATCTCATTCCACAGATGAGTCCCCTGAGACCCAGAAAGATAAAGTGACTTCTGCCAGGTCACACAGTAAAATGGTTTAACATATATTTAATTGGCTGCTAAAAGCTGGAGGTTTAGCCCTGTTCCCAAATTAAGTGTACCATGTTGAGCTACTGTAGGAAGAAGTTAGGCTGCGGCAAAGTGCATTGAAACCAGGAGAGAGCTAGGAAAACAGTCCATCAGTAATCTCACAGGTTTGTTTTGTCGTTTTTCCCATAGGGAATCTGACCCGGAATTTTGCTACTGCTTGCGTGAAGGCAGGCAAAAAACCCTCCTGGTGTTGATGAGCAATAATGCCATTTGAAAGCTTCTATTTTAAGGGGATTGCTGTTCTTTGGAAATCGGCTTCTGAGACTGTTTGTATTAAGCCCAGGGGTATTTTAAATCGCACTGAGTCATTAGAGCAGAAGTACAGGAGGAGCCCGTCCCCACGAGCAGCTGTCACACGCTGCGGAGCAGTTGGCAGCGAGGCCCAGCCGGCCAGGCGCCGGCCACTGGACCTAACCAGAGAGGCTGTTGTTAAGTGTGAATTTATTTTACTATCACTGGGCATAAGACAGAGATACGGTCAGATACAGCTGTGGTAGCCCCATGTTCCTTGGGTTAAACCCGTCTCTCAACTGTCAGTCAATCTGAGAGTCTGCAGATGGTATGCAGACCAGGTTTGGCTGTAAGCTTGAAATAGAAACTGAAAATATTGGCTCAAATTGGTTCTTCATTTATAAGAGGGAAAAATGCCTGAGAAGTGCACCTAGGAGACAGAGCTTCATTCAGAGGGTAAGATCTTGCATCTAAGAGACTTTTCATACAGATGAGCTCCTCCCAGATTAGCCCCTGGAGAGGTGATGAAGTGGGAATGGGAGGGAAGAAGGACGGACGGGGAGGGCGAGCAAATAAAGCGATCACTTTGTCAATTAACAGAGGCGGACAGGCCTGAATCAGCTGCCAGTTCCGATGCTAATGAGCGCTGGGACCCGGTGTGGCTCACCGAAGCCGTTTCCTCCCTAAAGACAAGGTGCTGGTGTCTATGGTGCAGGGTTGTGGTGATCACTAAAGGAGGCAATGTCTTGGGGGCAGCCAGAATGATGTGAACAGTGCCAGGATATCAGAAAGTTGTCGTCACCGTCTCCCCCTGTAGCCTTTATTTATTCCCTCTGTGCTTGAGGCATCTGCTGCTTTTCATCTTTTAAGATAACGCACTGCCTCTCCTGAAAGCTGGGGGGACTGGTTGTTGTTGATTGGGGACTGAAACTGTGCTTTTTCCTTTTCAACTGAAGGCTAGTGGAGTCTTTCCTAGCCTCTTTTTGGGCCTCGACATAACTAAGGGAGCAAAAGGTAAGGAGGGAAAATCGGTTTTCTTCCCCCCAGTTCAGCCAGGGGCACCTTCAGGCTCCCACTGCGCGTCCTGTCTCCAGCCGCCCCGCTCCCGGCCGCATCTGCCCATTCAGGTCCAGCCTGTCAGAAACCACCTCGGGTCTCTAGGACGCCTGGGGAGATGATGCACTCATCTGCTGCCATGGTTGCCTGTTGGTGTCAGCTGGCCTGGGACCTAGTCCTTCCTGTTCCTCTCAATACCTGTTCCTCAAGATTCTTCAGCCATCCTGTCCCAGTGACCTGTTGCCCAATCAGGGAAGCCCCACAGGCTCTCAGAGATGGCTCCAGACTCCTGAGCCACACCCAGAGTGGTGGTGCATTCCCAACTCTGCGCTCACCCAGCTTTCTCACTCGCCAGGAATGTGGCCCCAAAGAGCCCTGGCTTGTCTTTGATCTAGGAAGGTGACTACTGTGTTGACTGATCCAATGGATGAATTGGACCAGTTTCCAGGACCAGCTGGGAATTTTCACTTCCCAAGACCAGTATTCATTTATCATTGTAAACCTGCAGCAGAATCTAGATGTCTTTTTGACTGTCTCCCGATACAAAATGTTTTTGGTGTTAAATAAAAATTTGGGAAAAAAAATTTTTTTTTAATGTTTTATTTTATTTATTGGACACACAGCCTGTGGGATCTTAGTTCCCCAACCAGGTATCGAACCCATGCTCCCTCCATTGAGAGCTCAGAGTCTTAACCACTGGACCACCAGGGAAGTCCAAAATTTGAAAAAAAATTTTTTAATTAATTTTAAAATAAAGAAATAAATATCTTGGGGGGAGGGGGAAAGTAGGTTCCCTAAGGGTGAAGAACCCCCATGGTGAACTTAACCCAGATGGATTCTTGTGGTCAGACTAGACTAGACTCAGATCCTGTTGTTAAAAGCCTGGAATAAGTTGCTCTGAATTCCTTTTGGGAAAAAAAATCTAGATGTATTTTAATACTTTGTAGATAGAGCAGTTTCATCTTGGTGGGGAAGAATTTCACCTCCTCAAATACGATATAATCTACTTTTTTCAAAAAAGATCTTTCAGTGTTCAGGCTTTCTGTTTACTAGATAGTTAAGCTCAAATCATATTTCGCTGTCAATGTTCCATTTGAGTTGTAATGATTTAGGAAGGGACTTTTAAGTTAGAAGTCTCAAAATGAGATTATTCATCTTATGCTACTTGTGTTCCATGTTAAATCACATGAAAAGCATGTGCCAGTCGAAGTCACATACTAGTAGGGTCAAGAACACCCACCCTTCATGTCCACAGAGAGTTTAAGCAGTGCCGTATGAAGGGGTTACAAGTCCCTTACAGGGAGTTCTTGATTTTAAAAAATAACACATGAAAGGCTGATTCACAGTTTACTTTCCCTTTTTTCACCCTCTGCTGGTTTGGCATTAATATTTAAGGAGAGAATGGAGGTGTTCTTTGTATGAATTCCCTAGGTATCTGACTTCTCCGTTTTAGAATTCGGACTGGAAGTAAACACTGAAAAATAAAGGGAGCAAAAGAGTTTATAATATTCAAAATGGGAGGAGTGGAAAGTTGGTGAGAGTATTTTCTTCCTTCCTTTCGTTGTTTAGATTTTTCATTTGACTAACAGTATGGAGCGGGGTGGAAGTTATAAAAAAGACAATAATAAAATCTAAACAGCAAGAAGCATGAAGCAAGCAAGTCTCATCCTCCTACATTTCACTAGCAGGGGAAAGTTGTGGCATTTTTTCCTCAGCCTCCCCTTTCTAAGTTACATTTCGAAGTACCTCCCAGAGAGGAAGGAGGTGAGGATTACTGAGCAGTGTCTTGATGAGTCTCCAAGGAAAACACTGCACAATAAAAAGGCATAGTGGGCCAGGTAGCTATTGTTCTCGTTATCTTTGCTGGCGTTTTTGATGTTTCGATGCTTACAGTGATTAATTGGTTAGACTGAACCCTAAACTCCTCCACCCCGCATGCTCCACCACCCCAAATAATACCACATCATTTTTTACTGGGCTCTTTGGGCTAGTCTGTTTGCAGACTGTAGTTTCACATGTGGTTTATGTAAGCCTCTCAGGCTGGAAGCCCTGAAAAAAAATATTTGAGTGGAAGTGGCTAAGCCTGGTCAGGTTTGTGCTTTTCAATTTGCAGGGTGTGAAAAGAGCTGAGGGACCAACTTCCCTGACCCAGGTGGGAAAATTAGGGAAAATGTTTTAGTAATGACAGGCCAGTCGAGTTCTTTCAGGGAACTGAGAACAGCCCAGAGGGCGGCATTGCACAGCACCAGGGGCATCTTGCCAACCTCTCTGTTCATCACATTCGGCAAAAGCCTCAAAGTCTATGGCTTTCTCGTCTCCTCCCTGATGGTCCCTGCAGATTGGAGGTGCTTTACTACCGTGGTAACCCAAACACAACTGTTTGTGTGAGTGTGATAGGATTTCCACTGCACAATAACAGCTGCAACTTTTCTGTTCTTTCAGAAAGCCATCATTCTCCAGGTAATTCTTATGACTTGAAGAGGGGAAACAAACGCTGGTAGTTACTAGTGGATGAATTAATGGGGCCGTTTCAACTGGACCCTTTGTGGGTTTTGCTTCACCCCTGAGTTCTGCAGCTTTGTGTCACCTCAGCAAGGCTCCTAACCTGTCTGTGTCTCGTCTGTTGGGAAATGGAGCGCTTCTGCTTACACCAGTGCTACTTGGCTAGTTAGCTACCTGCTAATAAAGCGCTATCTTTGGGAGCAACAGATACATTTTCCCATTCAGGAAGACTCAGCCTGAGGGGATGTTGCTGTTAATTCCCATGTAACTGTGAGTAAATTGTTCAGCTTCTGAAAGCCTTCCTTTTCTGCAAGGGCATGGTAACCCAGGGTAAGGATTAACACTTTCAACTCAACTCTTTCTGGAGGTTTCCAAAGACCGAGTATAATTTATTCGAGAGACTTTGCCTCACACACATACACAACACATACCATGAAAGGAAGGCGGATAGGAGAGTTTTTAACCAATTTAAAGGACAGCTTGGAACAGGCCAGCTAGTTCAGTTAGCCAGGGAGATGGCCGGAGCCATTGGTGTGCTTGTGCTGGCCCTCCCAATGAGGAGGCAAGAAGTAAGAGCTTTGTGCCCAGCGTGGAGAAGGACAGAATGCCTGCCCCATAAACCCACTTGGGTGATGTCATAGGGAAAGCGTGAATACACATGAATATACTGGGAGTGCTGAAAATTCTGGAATATGTGAAACTGAGAACGTGGAGACAGATGAAGAAATGAAGGATTAAAGAATCAGAACAGGAAGCCATGAACAGTGGAGCCATGTAGCACTTGGGATCCCGTGGCGATTGACAGGCAGTCCCCTGGAACCAGCTCACTAGAGCTTGGACCTTTTTTTTTTTTTTTTTGCCAGGCATTTGTCATCTATCTCCTATGTAATCCTCACAGCCACCCTTGGGAGGAGACAGACTTCTTAACAGGTGAACAGGGTCACTCACACCGGTGTTCTGCAGAGTCAGGATTTGAGTCTGAAACCTGGATGAGCAGATTCATAGTCTGGGACAAACTGCAACAGCATAAAAACATTTTCAAGTGAAAAAAAGGTACAAAGCAGAAGCAGTGAAGGTGGAGGGCCTTTAGATATAATGTGGGGTGAACAAAATTCAGTCCTAACATGGCTTCCAGAGCCTTTGACGTGTTAGTAACCTTTATATGACAGACAGTGGTTTATAAGGTTCGAGTTAGAAACACGTGCTAAAGACTTTTGCACTTACTGTGATTCATCTGTAGCATTATGTACTCATCAATAGTGTTACATAATTATAGAATCTCCCCTTCTGCAGGCAGGTTAAAAAAAAGTCCGAGGGGCAGCCTCAGGTGTCCTTTAATAAATCATCTTAGCTGTTCATAGGTGTAAGTATGCAAAACATGTTTTGTCACAGCTCAAAACAGCCCAAAAAGGAACCTGAAAGAGGAGATACCTGCAGGAGGGAACGCCATGGAATACTCTCAAGCCAAAGTTGTCAACATCACGAGGAAATCCAGTTGATGAAAGAGACTGAGTATGAAACAGACCAAACACACGCAACATTATACTGCCGGAGGATAGCAGTGATAGCTCCAGAGAACTGGGGAAGAAAAACTACACGTAGGCTGCTGTGTCCCACCCGCTTTATTCTTCAAGGAAGAGGGTGAAATCAAGATACTTTCAGACACATGTAGATTAAATTACCTCTTATAAAGCCTTGCTGAAAGAAATACTAAAGAAAAAAGAAAAGAACTTAAATCAGTGAAAGAAATCAATAAAGCAGGTTGGTAAATCTTAAGTAGGGGCTTAAAAAATTATATTAGGAATTCTTAATGTCTGCATCAGCTTGGATCTAAAATTCTGGGAGAGAATATAGGATTCAAGGGTTGCATTTCAAAGAAATATTAAAGTGTTAAAAATTTGAGGGGTAAAAAAAGCGTATCTTATGTCCTGATCTGCCTGTCACTCAGCACCTGGCAAGTTTCTGTTCACGTCATTCCTGTTCCCTTAAAGTGATGGATGCTGGGACCTCCCTGGTCCAGTGGTTAGCTCCCACCTCCAGGCTCCGAGGCGTCTTGCCCTTACCTCCTGCCTTCTGTGCCTTCCCCTGGAATAGAATACAGGCTCATCTTTACAAATAACACGAGGCGAGAGAGAGAGTGATACTGACAGATGTGTGGGCAGTCAAGACTTTACCAAGGTTTGGTTCTATGGAAATCCATGGGAACTACCTCTTATTGCTGAAGGCAGGTGTCGCAAGTAATTAGCTGAGAGAGGGACTTGGTGTGAGTGAGAAGTTCCTAGGTTTTAGTTCCGTTTTAGATGGATAGCTGCATCTGTCTAGCAGTGAAAACAACTCTTAAGAAAAATGAGCCCCTGCCCCTGGAGGTATTCACAGAGAGATTCCTTGTCAGGGCTGTTGTAGAAATAGTTCCTTGATGGAAAGAGATTTAACAAGGCTTCCTCTGTTCCCTAGAATTTAAGATTCTTTATAGTCAGGAAACTAATTTTTTTACCTTTCAAACAATACTTTATTTGTGGTGTATTTCTCTTTGTAACATACTGATTTTTAACAACTCTAAAGGGGAAAGGAGGGAGGTATGTGAAATAGTGATCCTCTTAGATACGTGTAAAATAGGGTGTGAGATACTGGATTTATTTTGTAGTTAGCACAATGATGTGGAGTGCTGATGAGTCTAAAATGAGACTGAGGCATGAATCAGTCACCACGGGAAATACTTGGTTAGTTAGAAGGTTTTCAGATTCCCATGAATTCTTTTCAGGGAGCAAGTATTCACTTGATACCTTCTTCATTATGAACTGGAAACATTTTCACAACAGCCACTGTGTTCTTAGTAGACTGAAGATGGAAAGAAGAGAAACGCATTTTTTAACACCTGTGTATGCAAACGAAGGTTACAAGGTAGATTATTAACCTCAGTTTACAGATGAAGGAATTTGCTATGTAAAGTGAGCTGACCTGAGACCATGAAACTTTAAGAGGTAGAATTCTCAAAGGACTCACACCCAAATGCTCCTGGCTATAATACCTATAGTCATTTTTCCCCAGTGTTTACTATAAAACTTTCAAACACACTGCAGACTTGGGGAAAAAAAGTGTACCATGAACTCCCATACTATTAATGTATTGTTTTATTGTATATCTTTCCATCTATCCATCCTTTATCTGTTGTTGTTGTTGTTTTGATGCATTTCAAAGTAAACTACAGGCATCCGTAGTCTTTTTTTAACAGCTTTATTGAGATATGCAGATCAGTGGTTTTAGTATATCCACAGATACATGGAGCCACCACCATAATCAGTTTAGGACATTTTTATCAGTCTACAATCTTCTGTACCCTGCCCCAGCCCCTGGCAACCATTAATCTTTCTGTCTCTCTAGCTTTGCCTATTTTGAATATTTCATGCATGTGGAATCATACAGTTTTCAGTTCTTCCTTACTGGCCTCCTTCATCTAACACATTTTCAAGGCTCATCCATACTGTAGCGTGTGTCATTACTTCATTTCATCCTCTTTCCCAATAAGATTGCATTGTATGAATAGACCACACTTTATATATCCACTCATCAGTTGATAGACAGTGGGTTGTTTCCACTTGGGGCCATTATGAATAATGCTTCTATTAATATCTGTATACGAATTTCGAGTGGAAGTTAGTCTTCATTTGTCTCTGGTGTACACTTGGAGTGAGATTTCTGGGGCACATGGTAACTATGTTTAGAGCTCCAAACTTATTTTCCAGAGAACAGCTGCACCAGCTGTTTACCAGGGTTTGAATTTCCCCACATCTTCACCAACACTTGTTATCATCCTCTTTCCTATTCTAGGTCCATAATCTTTTTATTACATCCTCCTGTTGACTCCGCCTTGACATAAAGCTTCAAAACCATCGGTCAGTGTGGTAGTATCCAGGCCCCTTTGCAGCTATGTGATTTGAATCCACTTTAGACCTGACTCACTGTTCTTATGAAGGGAATTCATCTGGGCTTCTTGAATGGTTAAGAAACCGGGCTTTAGAGTCAAACCTACCTGTATTCAAGTCCTTGCTCCCCTACTTAATTTCTCTGCCCTTGGGCAAATTTCTGTATCTCTCCAGCTTCAGCTTCAGCTTCCTCATCTGTAAAGTAAAGGTATTAGCTACTGTCTTCTTGGGGCTGTGGAAGTTAATTTACATAATCCATGTTAAATCGATTCAGCTAAGTCACTCAGTCTTGTCTGACTCTTCGAAACCCTGTGGTCTGTAGCCTGCCAGGCTCCTCTGTCCATGGGATTTCTGAGGCCAGAATACTGGAGTGGGTTACCATGCCCTCCTCCAGAGAATCTTCCTGACCCAGGGATCAAACCTGTGTCCCGTGCGGCTCCTGTGTTGCAGGTGAATTCTTTACTGCTGAAGCCCCAATTTACATCATAAGCATTGAATAAATGCTTATGGCAGCTGCTGCTGCTCTCACTTTTTAATCTATTCTGATGGTATTTGTGAGCCAGGTTTAATGTCAGATGAGCGTCTCTAACTTTCCTGGAAAGCCTGAAAGACCATACAGCTTGTGGGCTGAGAGACGGAGGTGGCAGCCCATGGAACACACGCCAGAGATGTCACCTGAGTCTGCCGCCGTCAGCATGCAGGCTGGTTGTCACCACCACCAGGCTCCCCTCCCCGCCACCCCACATCAGCCCTAGCTTAGAGTTCTTTGCTGCCAGCCAAGCCCAGCTCTTCCCCTCAAAGGAACTGATACAGTGGAACACCCCATTTTTAAAAAGCCTCTAGCCCCTCTGTGGTGAGGGGAGAGAATAATGAAATCATCCAACACTGACAACACCACACACAGTGGGTTTAATAGGACGGTCATAAAAAGACAGTACATTAACCTAATCTCGTGGCATTTGTTGAACTTAAAACATGATGGAAAATCAGCTCCAGAGGTGGCACTGTTTCCAAGTGTATGGCAAGGCCTACAGATGACGTGAAAAGGCAGAGTCCCAGAGAACCCGCCCGAGTCTCAAACACAAAGTGGAAACCTTGATCAGTTGTTCAAGTCACTCCAGTGACGGTTTTGGTGGGCAAGAAAGCAGCACAGAGATTGTTATCAGGGACGCAGGAGAACTAAATAGGAGTCAGTAACGTAGCAAAGAGAGTCAGCTGGACCTTTATTTTTAATCTGTGTCTCATGGAGAAGGAATGGGGTTTAGGATCTAATTATTCATTATATAATTATTAGAAGGGAGAATGTTGCTGATGCCGCCGCCACATAAAGATGAGCTTGAACAGAAAATTTCCATGGATTCCTTAAAAGTTTGTGTACCGCACATCTGGTTAAACCACGAGGAAAGGGGAGGGTAGTTTAAATGTTTGAGTTCTGACATTTCTGTTTTTTTAATACGAAGTTTGCTGAGACTTGCATGCCAGTGTTAGGTGTATGCTTGCCTGAGAAGCACCCAGTCGTTGCATCTGTGGGGAATTGTAGAAGGGTTCTAGAACCCCACCCCACCCCCACAGGTACCAAAGTCTGCCCATGCTCCAGCCCCTTAGGGAACCCAGGCACACCCTCCTGTATGGTGGAACTCACACCTAGAGTACATACAAGACCTCATACAGTGTAAATGCTCTGTAGATATTTGCTGGCGCTCAGTAAATGCACATCTTACGTTTTAGAACTTGATGGAATTGTTGTGTTTTTTTTTAATACTTTCTATCCGAACCTGGTAGGACCTGAAGGATGTAGATCCCCAACTGTGTATCCTCCTTTTGGGGTGAGCCCTCTGTCTGACCGAGAGGCTTCCGCTGTAGTCACCATCAGCTAAAGCTGTGTGATTCCTCCCTTTCGGGGCCTCTTACTGTGTAGTCTTCAGCCTTTCCCCTACCTACTTAGCTCTTTCCTTTTTTTTTTTTATTCTGGGGGGTTCCTAGAACTCAACCCACAACCTGCCTGAAGCTTCACCAGTAGCAGACAGCCCTGTGTTCCTCATGTCAGCCTTCCCCCTCAGCATCTGCTTTGGGTCCATGTACTGTCTGTTCCAGATTCCCACTGCCTTCCCTGCCTTTTAAGGGCAGATTTCCTTTTTTTTTTAATTCATTCATTTATTTTACTTTACAACATTGTATTGGTTTTGCCATACATTGACTTGAATCTGCCATGGGTGTACATGTGTTCCCCATCCTGAACCCCCTCCCACCTCCCTCCCCATCCCATCCCTCTGGGTCATCCCAGTGCACCAGCCCTGAGCATCCTATATCATGCATTGAACCTGGACTGGCGGTTCGTTTCACATATGATAATTTACATGTTTCAATGCCATTCTCCCATATCATCCTGCCCTTGCCCTCTCCCACAGAGTCCAAAAGAGTGAAGTAAGTCAGAAAGAAAACTACCAATACAGTATACTAACACATATATATGGAATTTAGAAAGATGGTAACGATAACCCTGTATGCGAGACAGCAAGAGAGAGACAGATTTCCTTTTTTCCCCCCCAAATGTTCCGGTTAATTCATATATTTCTACCTCCCGCCCTTTACCTGGGTTCTTTGTCCAGTCTCTGATCTCTTCCTTTTAAATGGTTCCAACCCCACAGATCCATAGATTGCCTGCCCAGGTACCGTCTTCATGTAGAATGAATCTCTTCACGTGAATCCGAAGTGCTAGCAGTGACCCAAATGAGCGAAACGGTCCCTGCTCCTGAGGAGCCGTCTCTCCATGCATTCCCCCACTTTCCTGCCCATCCGCAGCCACAGTGCCCCCCCTTTCTGTCCCTAGCGCCTGCCACGCTGATTCTCGTCTCACGAGCTTTGTACTTGTTTTAAGAGACTTCCTTCAGCTTGAAGAGACTCTCCCCCTCACATCTGCACGTGGCTTGTTCACGTCATCACCCAGGTTTCAGCTCTCGGGGCTGGGAAAAGGTCCTCCTGAGCAGTCCGGGACTGCCAGGCGCACCGCCTACCCCGTGGCCTTCTCCGGCTCACCTCCCCATGCCTGCAGTCGTCTTGGCTCACTGCCTTGCACCACCACTGTAGAGTGTAAACTCCTGAGGGCAGGCGTTCGGTCTTGCTTATTACCACAGCCTTCCCAGAACCTTGAACAAACCGGGCACACAGCAGGCGCTCCATAAACGTCTGTGGACACTGTGCCGGGCACTGTGCCTGGCACTAGGGATGGTGGGCTCTGAATGACGAACGTCCAGGTGAGTGAGTGACCTGCGCCGGCCGGAATAAGCTCCTGGTGATTGCTGGAAGGTCAGTTTCCGTTTGCGTGCTGTGTATCTTCTGATGAGACTGCTTAATGTCCCTCGGGTTTTTGCCTCTCCCATATGCCGCTCAGGGCAGAGTAAGAACGGCCTCGTTTGTAATGGGTCTGCTCAAAGCTAACCAGGGCTGCTGGCCTCGCTGCAAATACCGTGTGTTGGAAGAATGTGGAAGAGCCATGCTGCTGCTGGGGTACGGCCTTGTGAGAAGCTGTCCGTCCCAGGGACCGAGAGCTGTGCCCACTAGCATGCCCTGTTACCCCAGGCCACTCACCTGATTTCTCTGTGCTTTCATTTTCGTCCTTTGCAGAGTGGGTTTGAGGGGGTTGGATATGAATAATAACCAACAGAAATACAGAATGTGTGAAACATTTAACTTTTCCCTCTTGTTAGATGTGAACGATTAGAAGAACAACTGAATGACCTAACAGAGCTCCACCAGAATGAAATCTTGAACTTGAAGCAGGAATTGGCCAGCATGGAAGAGAAGATTGCGTATCAGTCCTACGAACGGGCCCGGGACATCCAGGTCAGCACGGTCGGCCAGGTGGAAAAGCAGAAGGCTGAGAGAAAGCAGAATGGTGGTTCCCAGGGGCTCGGGGCAGGGAGCTGGGGGCGGGTTACTGTTTAAGGGGTCCAGCGTCTCAATTTTCTAAAATGAAAAGAGCTGTGGAGGTAGGTGGCGGTGATGGTTGTACAACAGTACAAATGTGTCATACCACTGAACCGTGCACTTAAAAGCAGTTCACATGGTAAATTTTACATGATGTACATGTTACCACAATAAAAAAGGAGGAGAAAAAGGAATGCTGCACCGACACCTGCTGCAGCCTGGGTCCACCCCGAAAATACGAAGCTCAGTGAAAGAAGCTGCTCACAAAAGGCTGCACGGTGTATGATTCCATTTACGTGAAGCGTGCAGAGTAAGCCAATCTATGGAGAAAGTGGATCCGTGGTTGCCAGAAACTAGAGGGAGAGAAACGGGAGTGATAGCTAAAGGGGAGGGGGTTGTTCTAGGGATGATGAAAATGTCCTGGAATTTAATAGGAATGATGGTTACACAAAACATGGTGAACTTACTAAATGCTTCTTAAGTGAACACTTTAAAAGGAGTACATGGTAAATTTTATGTTATGTATTTTACCACACACACAAAGAAATGTTTAGGGGCAAAGACAGAGAGGACAGAGTATTACAAGAAATATAGACCACCTGTGTCACACCCACTCTTCAGATGCGGTGTGTTTTTCAAAGTAAAAGTGTCAGTCGCTCAGTTGTGTCCGACTCTCTATGCCTCCATGGACTGTAGCCCGCCAGGCTCCTCTGTCCATGGGCTTTCCCAGGTGGGAATACTGGAGTGGGTTGCCAACCCCTCTTCCAGGGGATCTTCCCAACCCAGGGATCGAGCCCGGGTCTCCCACATCCCAGGCAGATTCTTTACCGTCTGAGCCACCAGCATCTCTCAAGTCTGCACCATTTGGAGGTGGTGTGCTTGCTTGGCTTCTTGGGAAATGTTTCTTGGGCTCAGGATGATCTCAGTAGATGGAGGAGCACGGATGTTATGTCTGTGGTTACTGCTTCAGGAGCTGCTCTGACAGGTCCCAGGGCCACTTCTTCTGACCTGACTTCTTCTGTGGCAGAGGCCTCACTGCCAGACCCACCTTATACAGCTACACCATGAGGCCGTTTCTGAGAATAATGGCAGGCTACACATTCCCTGGGGTCACCAGCTGACCAGCTCAACAGTAACAGCGCTAATGTTGAAGGCTAATGGCCCTCTAGTTTAACCCATGGCAAAACAGAATGTTTTAACTTTTTCTCATCCCAGTTGGGAGATTATTTTTAAAAACCCTAAGAAAACTCAAAGACTTACGCCAGGACCTTCAGCACTTTATTCCTTGTGGTTTTCCCTGCCTTTCTCTGGCAGCTCTGGTGGTTTCATATGAAAGCATCCTGAAATAAACCAGTCTTGGTGCTGTAATACATGAGACATGTATGACAGAAGCCTCAAGGAATCAAGGGAATGTCTAGATCATTTGCCCAGATGCCCCCTTTTCCATGACCCAGAAGTCTGTTTACGTTTTAGTTTTTTTTCCCAAGGTCCTTCTGGACTGGGGTGTATCTGTTGTATGTCCATTCTCTAGCTTAGCTTCAGTCTGAAGTTGCCTTGCCTTCACCTCAGATCCCAGGAAACCAGGACCCACTGAAACCGAGGTCACATAACCCAGGGATCCTACCACTGCTGAACTTCAGAGGGTATCTGACCACGGCTAAGGAAATAGATCCTTCCTCTGAGTGTTATGGTCAATTTTATATGAACCGTGGGTGAAGGTTATGAAAGGAAATGTTGGGTCAGGTGTTGGGCATAGTGTCTGTTCTCTTCACAGAGACCAGCTCTTATTAAGAAGACAGTGCAGGGAGACCCTTTTGCCTGATGTTGGGGAGTTACTTAGCTTGAAAAGCACCTGGTAGTATGTCCAGAGGAGGTTCATTCCTCCATGGTTCAGTGAGAGAGGTGAAAATAACCCAGATCTCTCCAGTAGGGAGCTGGCTGAATAAACTGTAACCTAGCCAAGCTGTAAATGCTAGGTAGCCATTAAGAAGAACCAGGTGGTCCTCCACGCATTGACGCAGAGAATCCCCAGGGCCCTCTGTCAGGTGAGAAATGCAAGTCCCATGGTGTGATGCTATTTGCATGAAGCTAGAAAAATTTTAAATAATCCCATGCATTTCCCTAAGGATATCTGTGTATAGACTTAAACACAGGTAAAAGGGTGAACACACACCAGATTGGCAGAGTCACTTCAAGGGCAGGGACTGGGATTGAGGAAAATACCAAGGGAGCCTGTATGTCCTGTTACGGTGAACAAGTGTGTGTGTCCTGTGCAACTCAAATTAATAATTGTTACATGGGGGGAAAAAAAAGAAACGCAATCGTGGATTTGAGGTCTTGTCATTAAAGTGTTCAAGACCAGATCTGATTGTGGCTGAATGCAGCAGAGTGCAGTGGAGGGGAATCATAGTTGCTTGAATCGTAATCAAAAAGTGAATAATAGTTGCTTGAATTGTGAGTTGTGCCGTGGCCCCTCACACTCAAGGCTCGCACACATCTCAGATCTCTGACGTGGCTCGGGATGCATCTGGCCGCCCGGTGGGGCCTGCCAGCTGCCCTGGGCGCCGTGAGCGTCCCGAGGCTTACCTGTCCCCTGTCTGGCCCGCAGGAGGCCCTGGAGGCGTGCCAGACCCGCATCTCCAAGATGGAGCTGCAGCAGCAGCAGCAGCAGGTGGTTCAGCTGGAGGGGCTGGAGAACGCCACCGCGCGGAACCTGCTGGGCAAGCTCATCAACATCCTCCTGGCGGTCATGGCGGTCCTCTTGGTCTTCGTGTCCACGGTCGCCAACTGCGTGGTCCCGCTCATGAAGACTCGCAGCAGGACGTTCAGCACGTTACTCCTCGTGGTGTTCGTCGCCTTTCTCTGGAAGCACTGGGACGCCCTCCTGGGCTACGTGCAGCGCTTCTTCTCCTCCTCACCCAGATGATGCTGCCGGCGCCTGGAACGCAGTGCTCCCCTCCCCTCCGGCGAGTGCATGCGGCGAAGACGTAGACGGCCACTTCCCTCCTCTGGAGTTTTCTACAGCAACAAAAGAGTTGAGTGAATCTGTTTACATTTAGAATAATGTTTTTTTTTCTTCTTCTTCCTCAAAAGACGCAATTGCAATAGTATTTTTTAGATTTTATCCAAGAGGTTTTTTGGGCAACAATCTTGGATCACTTTTATGTAGCATGATTTTCCTTGGGATGCAAATCTGAAAACAGTCCTTTCACATGAACCCACCCTCTGGGGCTCACTGAAGGGCATTCTAAACGTGGCTTGAAGGACTGCTCTGAAACCCGCTGAAAAGACGCGCGAACGCCTGACTGGGGAAGCCAGCTGAACCCAGCACCCTGCCTTGTCTGGGCTCTCCGCCTCTCCCCGTCCCAGACTGACTTTACTGTGAAGTCCTACCACATTCCATGTCTGAGTTTCTGTGCTCGGGGTGGATTTTCCTTGTCTGTGGAAGAACACGTGGATCTCCCTGGCTTTCTCACCCAAGTTGGCCACTCACGCTAACCCTGGAAGTATGATCACTTTGGAGCCTGGTCCCTTAACCTTTGCTAGGATACAAAAGAGGACATCACACCCAAGGATCACTGCGCAGTCCTACTACAGTATTTTGAAGTAGCCCTCTAACTACTTAATTTTAAGCAAATCCCATGGCCGCACTTTTAAGGTTTTTTTTAAAAAGATGTGTATAGTCACCAACTTAAAACAAACAAACAAGCAAACAAACCCGAACAGCATACTTGAAGAATGTGACACTCAAGCTCTCAGTGCTTCCTTGTGGTTTCTAATAGGGTTTTTTATTATTGTTATTATTATTATTGGGTTTTTTTGGAAAGGGTTGGGAGGGTCTTTTTTTTTTTTTCTCCTTTGAAATAAAGAAGTGATGTTTTTAAATGAAGAAATGTGTGGATATTTAAGTGTGCTGCTCCTTGTCCTGAAACAGTTTGAGTAAAGGAAACCTTGCTGTAAACGCCACTCTCCGATGCCCTTGTTCTGAGACACAGCTTCAGCTCCCCGCTCTCTGGCTGCTGCTGCTGCTTCTGATGTCCTGCCACCCCACGCCTCCCCGCGATGGGCTTGGCTTGGTTGGAGAGGAAGGGGGTGCTCAGGGAGACGGGAGGCTGTCTCCGCAAATCAGCGTGACAGGGTAGAGGCGTTTCTGCCCCGAGACTTAGGTTCACCCAGTGACTTTGGGCTGGGGCTGTCTCTAGGAAAATCGGAGACTGTGCTACAAGAGTCATAAATGATTCCTCATGCTTTCTTAATTTATTTCTTAACACCCCCTAACTACCGAGACCAAAGTGACGTGGAATCTTGCGTCTGTATTTTGGCCCCAGCCCGCCTTCATTTCACAGCTTTATTCTGTCTGCCCGAGAGAATCAGCTGAGGATGATTCTCCCTAGAGAGCAGAAAAGGAAGCATCAGGTTAGAAGGACCCAAGTTTGGGGTGTAACATGTCGTCAGCCTCCTCTTCACCGAGACTGACGTATTAGCTGTGCTCAGTGGACCTTTATATAGAGAGAGAGTTTAGAAAAAGGAGCTGAGCCTCTGGCCCTGTCTTATCACCAGTTCTACCATCTTGGTGGAACTCGGACTTCTCGAGCCTGTCCTGAAAGTGTGGTCAGCCTTTTCGTGTTCATAGTATTGAATCACAGATGCTGGTCCCTCTTGGCCTCCATCCTGTGCAACCAGGCCGTGAGTAAGGCGCAGACGTACTCTGCCCTGGAAAGAGATGCACAGCACGCTCTGCCCATCCTCCCTATGCCAGGGGACGCTTCTGGCACCAGAGTAGCCTCACCTGTTCGTCTGAGCCAACAGCTTACATGCCAGCTCCGGCCTCCCGTGGCTGGGCAGGCTGGCCTTCTCAGAGTCAGTGTGTTGTTTCCGTCATCATTTCGATGTTTTAACTCAGGTACCCCAGTCTTCACTCCATCCTCCACCCCCAGATGGTGACAGTACACCTGTTAGCTCTGTGGACCTCTCGGAATCACCACCCAGAACAAGGACCATGGGGGTGAATTTTCTTTTAAAAAAAAAATAATTGGAACCAGTTTATGTCCTGGCCCAAAACAAATTGTTCCCAAGCCCGTGTATCTAAAACTGTTGGGACTTCCCCAGCAGTCCAGCGGTTAAGACTCCGTGCTTCCAATGAAGGGGGCGTGGGTTCAATCCCTGGTCGGAGAACTAAGATCCCTCATGCCGTGCAGCACAGCCAAACAATAAAAATACAAATGATAAAATGTTAACTCTGCCTAAATACATTGCAGTGACTAGGTAGAAGTGCCAGAGGACGCCACGACCTAGTCAGACTAGCACAGTGTCTCCTCACTGTCTGCTTTAGGTTAATCTCTCAGGGGAAGGGCCACGAAGTCATTGGAAATAACTCTAGCCACAATCCTCCAGTTTTTCTAAGACAGAACTTTTGAGTCCCCTGAGCTGTGGAGAGGCTACAAAGTTTGGAGGGCACTGGAAGTCACTGGCTAGATGGACTGAAATTGTTCCTTTTTTGTTTGTTTGTTTTGGGACAATTTCTATCAAAGAAAGGTTTGCATCTCCGGAAGCTCCCTGAGCTCCCAGCCAAACAGGCCCCCACTGACTGTCCCTCCTCTTCATCTGTCCCAGGAAAGACCTCCTCCAGGCCAGGTCAGGCCCAGTAATGGCTTTCTAGCTCTCCCATCCCTTGATTATTCCCCAGGCCCAGCAGTTGTCTGCACCTAATGCTGTTTGTAACCGTGCATCTGTTTTCTCACCTGCCCATCCCTGTTGCCTCTGAGTTTCTTTGCATTGTGGCTGTCCCTGGGATGTCTTATCTGTTCAGAGTTCTCCTGTAACCTCCCTCTCACATTTAACAGTTCTGTGGGTGGAAACATCTCGCTTTAACGCTTCTTCTCTTCTAAAGACTGCGTGCATTCCCTGTGAAATGAAGCATTCCTGGATGACTGGTTAGTGCTGGTGTGTGAGGCTGACCATGGCAGCCTGGGGGACTCTGTTCAGGTTGTAGAGTCTCACTAACATTTTACCTTTTATTATATGATTGTTGAAGGGCACTCCTGTCTGCTCCAATTTCAGTTCTTTGGAAAGAAACTCAGTGCACCCTAGCAAAGAAGGCTTTCTATTCCACTGGCTCCTGAAGAAGCAAATGTAAGGTTACATTTTATACTTCACTGACTGGGTGGGGTCTTCCCTCTCCCCTGAGCCCCTCCCACCCAGTTAAGGTAAAAATTTGCTTCCAGGAAAAACTGGGATCAAGCCTTCCTTGCTAGCCATGTCGTGATAACAAGCATAACGTTCACGTGGTCTTTGCTGCATTTGGTTTTGTTTTCTGATTTCCTATTCCTTGGAGGTACAGTCGGATGAAATGCTGAATTCCAAGTGAGTTCCAGCAAGGAGCTGCCTTTCAGCTTTGGAAAACATGCATCCAAAACAAAACCAAATATGATAAAAAAAAAAAAATTGACACAGGTCAGATTGTGGTTCCCGCCCCCACGTGCAGCTGGGGATTTTGAATGTGGCTCTAAGAGTTAACATTGCTGTCTGTGTGTCGTGTATGCTGGGTGATGCCCTCAGTAGGAGTGATTACTAGACTGTAAGTGTGTTTTATCAAAGTGTGTAAGAGTAAAAACTCACTTGCACGAATTGAAAAGTACAGAAATGACACTTGTGAACGTGTGAACATTAACACTGTAGTTGATAGATCTTAAGCTGCTAATTGTTGAGAGAGAATTACATTTATGTTGTGTCTGGTTGCTGCCAATTCTCAGCAGCACTTTTACTGTACATACGAATTTGAAATAAAGACCTCAGCTATTAACAAGGTGGTTGGATTTGGGTTTGTTTTACTCTTCTTTTTTGCATATTCAGTTCCATTGCAAGTTTGTCGGTCTGAAAACTTTCCACTAGTTTGTGCATTAGAAACTCTGTGTGTGAGTGTGTGTGTGTGTGAGAGAGAGTGTGTGTGTTTAGCCAGTATCTCAAAATCATAACTGATAACTTATGGCTGGGTAGCTGTCACAGTTTCCTTGGATTGTATATACTTCATTTCAGACGGGCACTTTGCCACAGTTCCTCTACACTGGTAGGTAAGACTGCCTCCTGAAGGCTTCCCAGGTGGCTCAGTGGGAAAGACTCCACCTGCCAATGCAGGAGCTGCAGGAGCTGTGGGTTCGATCCCTGGGTCGGGAAGATCCCCTGGAGGAGGACATGGCACCCCTCTCCAGCAGTCTTGCCTGAAAACTTCCACGGACAGAGGAGCCTGGCAAGCTACAGTCCACGGGTCGCAAAGAGTCAGGCACAACTGAGCACGCAGGCACGCAAGACTGCCTTTTCATTCTTAGGAGGGAGCCCTCTAGAGGCAGGACCTTCCACATTCAGCACCTGATGACCCGAAATGGGTGTGATAATCCATGTCCATTTTGTTAATCAACAAATGTTATGATGGGACTAAACACTTGCTTAGTAAAACATGTACCATTTGAAGTTCTGCATTCAGGCAAGGGGTTATCTTGTAGCCTATCTCCATCTGTGGTTATGGTATCGATGTAGTAGTTTCTGTGATGGTTGTTTTTTTTATGATCTCTGGGAGGGCTCTGGAAATGGAGAAGCTCTGATCTCGCCTTTGACAGGGCACCAAACGGGGTCCTTCACACCCTGCATCTGAATGTCAAGAGGTTTAGGTCACTCTTCTGGCTTGCTAACTCTGGGCCTCCCTCCCATCTATCAGCTAGAGATATCTCACCCACCTTGATCCTGCCTGATGGATGATGTGAAAGGAAGAGATGCCTCTTAGGAAAACTTTTCAAATTGCTGTGAGAATGCCCTTGCTGCTGCTAAGTTGCTTCAATTGTGTCTGACTCCCTGCGACCCCATGGACTGTAGCCCGCCAGGCTCCTCTGTCCATGGAATTCTCTGGGCAAGAATACTGGACTGAGTTGCCATACCCTCCAGGGGATCTTCCCAACCCAGGGATCGAACCAGCGTCTCTGTGTCTCCTGCATTGGCAGGCGGGTTCTTTACCACTAGCACCACCTGGGAAGGCCCTTAAGCTGCTTGAAATATGGACCAGCCTGCTATGTGCAGATGGTATGCTGGCCAGTCCCAAGGGGCCCTAGGTAGGCTATCCCATGCGTGACAAGTCCTAGAGTCTCACAGTGAACAGTGGGAACACACACGGAGCAGCCCTGACAGCAGATGATGGATAATTTCAAAGCCTGATTTATTATCATCCATTAAAAACTTGGGAGTATGGAGTAAAAAAGACTAGAAATGGGCTTCCCTCATAAATCTGTGAAGCTGTGGTGTAGAAAACAGACTAGGGAGGCAGGGAATGGGCGTGTGACCAACCAGAAAGTGTCTGCCTTACCTGAAAGAGTCAACTGTGTTATTTTTAAACTCTACGAGCTAAACTAAACTCCTAGCCAACGTGTGACCCCAAATCTCGGTAATGAAGAGTCGCTAACACTCACTGAATCTTTATCGAATGCTGGGCTTAAATGCTTGGTACTTGACAGGCATGTGCTGTGTGCTTAGTCATTCAGTCGTGTCTGACTCTCTGCGACCCCATGGACGGTAGCCCGCCAGGCTCCTCTGTCCATGGGATTCTCCAGGCAAGAATACTGGAGTGGGTTGCCATGCCCTTCTCCAGGGGATCTTCCTGACCCAGGGCTCAAACCTGGGTCTGCTGCGTTGCAGGCAGATTCTTTACCAACAGCGCCACCAGGGAAATCCCTGTGACACAGAGTTCTCACTGAATTCCTCCCACACAGGCCTTGTCATCCTCACTGTCTAGCTGAGAAACACAGCTTGAGCTAAGTGGCTTGCCCAAAGTTACACTGTTAGGAAGTGGTAAATGAATACGGTGGAAAATAGGTCTGTGCAACATATGTAACAAAAGGTGAGTGTCCACAAAGGGTTAATGCAAACTGCGAAAATCCTCAACCAAGTAGAAAATAGGCAGAGGTTCCCAGGAAAAGGAATGAATCACCAATAAGTATTCAAAAGAAAATGTTCAGCCTCATGGGTGAAGTAGCGCGTTAAATGGGGGGAAAAAATCCGTGGTGAAACAGAATATTTGTTTACTTCTGTGCAAAGTATTGGGTTGACCAAAAAGTTAGTTCAGTTTTTTTTCCGAACAAATTTTTGGCCAACCCAGTAGTTTTGTTTGCGTAACTCTATGTATGTAAGTATATAGAAATGAAAACCACATTAAAACTGTTCCCAGTAATTACATCTGGGAAAGGGAGTGGGAGGGATGGTGGTGAAAAAGGACTTTGATGTTTGATTGTAAAGTATGAATCTCTTAAACATGAATGTATCTGTGTATCTTTAAATCAAAAAATCAAAACCTGTGGGTTTTTTGGTTTTTTTTTTGTAAGTAATAGATCCATTGAGAAGAAGCAGGAAACAGTTGACAATGTTTCCTCATGCCAGATTGTAACTTAGGATTGCCTTAGAGGGCGAGCCGAGCCAAGTTTGGACCACCCGTTGGGTTTCTTCCCAGCCTGGATTTCTGGGTGTGGTGGTCAGATGAATGTCCCCCTGCCCCGGGCAGGGGGGTGGGGGGCGAGGCAGGGGGATGTGGGGCGGTGGGCTTGCAGCAGCTGCTGCCGCCTGTTCAGTTCAGCCCTTGACTCACCCTCCAGCCTTTGGGGGCCACTCTGCACCAGGCGCGGCGGTGGAGGTGTGCTCGGTCCAGGGGCCGGAGCCTGTGCTGTATGTAAGAGAGCCGGGGGCCACGTGTGGGGGCGAAGAGGAGGAAGCCGTTCTGAGCAGGCGGTTGGGAAAGGCTGGAGGAGGCAGTGTCTGGGCTGAGAGAGATGCGTCTCTGGTGGGTGGAGATGAGTGAGGTGGGCCTTGCACGCTGAAGGAACAGTATTGGCAAACACCACCCAGGTGACAAAGGCCAAGGCAAGTGGTTTCAGCAGCGGATGAGAGCCTCGGATGGCTGCGAGCATGATGGAAGAACGCGTGAATCAGGGACAGAGCTAACAGCGGTTCTGAAAGATTCTGAATGCCCTGCTGAGGGTTTACCCTGTGGCTGCAGGAAGGTGTCACGGTGTAGTGACCCTCCCTGTGTTTAAAGGCAACGGTAGCCCTTTCGCAGTGTAGCCTCTTTCTCATGGCATTTGGCCGGCTGAGAAACGCTGTCCAAGGTATTTGGTCATTTGACTTTTTGATCCTGTAACGGAAGAAGCTCAAGTTTTTCTTTGATCTGCGAGGTGGGGGTATGGGGAGAGCATAAGAAGCTCAGAGTTCAGTTCATGTACATAAATGGAAGTCGCTTCTGGCCTGAGAACCCTAAAAGGGATCTTCTACCACAGGAGTCCTTGACAGCTGATTTAGGCTTCTGCATTAAAGAATGCTTAAAAATGTCAAGGAATATTCTTTTAGAAGACTCGTTTCAGTAGTTGTTGAGACAATTAAAAGGTACAGCAAACCACGAAGAAAATCAGTTATAATAACCACTATACCTTAGAGGTTGTAAGGACGAGATTCAATCATTGTGCAGTACCTCACCCAGCTCCACAGACGGTCTCGATTCTTCATGTTATTATTAACAGACTGAGGACTTTTTGAGGACACGGACCTCTCTCACTCATCTGGATCCTTTCAGATTATGTCCTGTCTCTCATTCTTGCCTGATGAAGGAACCAGTAGCCAGAATTTGGGCTCTCTATTGCCAGCTCTAGTTCTTAAGCTGGCTTGGGGGAAAAAAAATCAGCATGTGTCAACAATAATCTGAGCATGGAAACAGCAAGAGAGGGCGTCCCGTCCATAGAGGACAGAAACTAGCAAATGGACGCAAGGACAGTGGGCCAAGGGGCTAACGATAGACTCCACTGGTGACTTCTTTTTATGTGTTTATTTATTATGTCTTTGGCTGCATGGGATTGTTGGCTGGGGCGAGCGTTAGGCTTCTCTCTAGCTGTGGCGCAGGGCCTTAGTTGCCCCTGAGACATGTGGGATCTTACTTCCCTGACCAGGGATCGAACCGGCGTCCCCTGCGTTGGAAGGCAGTGTCTTAACCACTGGACCACCAGGGAAGTCCCTCCTGGTGACTTCTCAACCACAGGTAAGGATGGTGTTGTGTCCGTGGCCATGCCTGGTTCAGCGCCTGGCACAAGGTGAGTGCTCTTTGAAAAGTGAAATTTTAGGTCATTTCAAAGAGGCCGGTGGGACCAAATCCAGGCGCTCTTAACGCTGTGACCAGAGATTGAGTTCTCCATTAGGTACAGTAGTCACTCAGCTGCACTGGGTTTTCCTGACGGAGACACAGAAGCCTCTCATAATCCGTGATTGGCGATGTGGGAAAGGAAAACTAAATGTAAATTTCTCCCAAGTTAAAAAAAGTGGAGTTTTTAAATTGCTACATATAGAATCCCTAGTCTGTGCCAGGCACAGTGACACTTGTTTTATTTCTAATTCTTAACAGTTGCTCTGAAGAGGAGATGGTGTGTAATTGCCATGTTGCAGATGAAAGCAAACTCAGGCGTTTGGGTTTTATTCTCTGGGCCAGTCATTTCACTAGTAAATGGCAAAGGCAGGATTTGGACTCAGAGACCCTGAATCTCACTGTTTTATGCACCGGAAGCATTTTTTTCCCCCTCTTACATTTTCAGTAGGTATCTTCCAGAACATAAATGAAACACTTCCTGCTGAAATTCATTTAATTATCATGACCATGTTGTCACCCAGAGAAGCTGACTTGAGTAATTGGAGTGTTGTGCTATTTGCCCCTGCCCTAAAATAGCCCAGACTACTGTACTTAATCTTTTTTTAAAATAGAAGCTTTATTGAGGTAACATTCAGTTTACTCATTTAAAGTGTTCTGCTCAGTGGTCTACTGACAGTGGTGCGTCCAACATCGCTAATTTCAGACCGTTTTCGTCACCTAAAAAACCTTCCGCCCACAAACTGTCACCCTGCTATTCTCCCAACCCTAAGAACACTAATCTACTTTCTGTCTATAGGTTTGCCTCTTCTGGACATTTTACATAAATGGAATCACACAGTTCATGGTCCTTTGTGACTAGCTTTTTTCACGTAGGACATTATCAAGGATCATCTGTGTGGTCTCATGTTTCAGATCATATTGCATTGTATGGATACACGTTTTTATCCATCCATTGGTTGGTGGATATTTGAGCTGTTTCCACTTTTTTTATGGGCTTCCTAGGTGGCTCAGTGATAAATCTGCCTGCCGATGTAGGAGATGCAAGTTCAACCCCTGGGTCAGGAAGATCCCCTGGAGAAGGGAATGGCAACCCACTCCAGTATTCTTGCCTGGGAAATCCCATGGACAGAGGAGCCTGGCGGGCTACAGTCCACAGGGTCACACTCAGTCAGACACAACTGAGTGACCTTCACAAGTTTAACTGGGTCCTCAGTGACCAGGACTTATTGGGTCCCCACCAATAAGTACGATAGGTGCTTGGGCTTTGTGACTGCTGATTGAGCAGCAAGATTTTATTTGAAAGAAAGAGAAAGGAGAGAGAGAAGGAAGCCTGGCTTCCCACAAGCGGTGTGAGCTTGGACTTGGTGTGACCTTGGACTTGGCCCAGGTCCTCAGGCTGGTGTCCCCGACGCTCCCTTCACGCCTTGTCCTCTTTGCTCCTCTTCTCCTCCTTGCAGTGACCTCCCCCAACCCAGTTTGACTGCCTGACAGCTCCTACTCTTGTATTTAGCTCTTTATTAAGGAATTTTTCAAACAGGGACCGTTCGTGAATAGTTTCCTAAATCCTCAGTCATCAGTCACCAACATGTGGTCAGTCTGGCCTCATCCACACACCTGCCTTCCCGTCTCTCTTCAAACTGGATCCTTTGGGAGGAAATAACCAGGTAGCATTGACCACCTGATGCGAAGAGCTAACTCATTGGAAAAGAACCTGATGCTGGGAGGGATTGGTGGCAGGAGGAGAAGGGGACGACAGAGGATGAGATGGCTGGATGGCATCACCGACTCGATGGACCTGGGTTTGGGTTAGGGTGGACTCTGGGAGTTGGTGATGGACAGGGAGGCCTGGAGTGCTGTGGTTCGTGGGGTCGCAAAGAGTCGGAGTGACTGAACTGAACTGATACATTATTTGTCCTTCTGGGGTTTTTTCCTGGTCAAAAAAAATTTTTTTTAACTATGGTGAAATTCACATGACATAAAATGAACCTTTTTTATTTTTCCTCATTTCAAATGAGTTGGTCTGATTTCAGGTGGTACAGAGATCAGGATAGAACACAGACTTAAGAACACACTTTGGCAGGATTCTGGACTGGGTTTATGTGCATTCATAGCTGAGGCAGAAATGGCTGAGAAGAACTAAAGACGAACCAGTGTGTGTGTGTGTGTTTTACAAAAGTCTGTTCTTAAATGTAGAATAGGTTCTGTGACAACACTTCTAGCTATAGGTGGCAACAGATACTGTGGCAGCGAATCCAGGCATTTAGAGAGGAATGGAACTAAGGGTCGTCGTCGCCTCAGGCACAAGGAACAGCTTCCCTTTTGGCCAGATTTCTCAATTCCACCAGTGACTGGGGGCCTTGCCCCGAGGCCTTCACTTTTAGCTCCTTCCCCTCTTCCTCCTGTTAGTGCGTGAACACCTCATCTTCCTCCTCCACCTCCTTGTTGCTCCTTCGGCCGCTGCTGGGGCTTCCTGCCGCCTTCGCGGCCCCACGTGGCTCCTGCCGCTAAAAGGAGCCACGTTAAAGAGAACAGCTCGGTGGCGCTTGGCGGGTGGTGGGGTCACGACCATCGCGGCCTCTGTCTAGTGTGACAACTGTGTCCTCGCCCAGAAGGACACGCCGCACCTGACGAGCGGGTGTTCCCCCACGTCCCCCCTTCCACACGCTGCGACCACTGCCCTGGGCTCTGTCCCTGTGAGTTTCCTGGTTCTGGACGTTCTCTACAAATGCTATCATCCAGGACGGGGCCTTTCCCTCGGCGCGTTTTCAGCGCTCGTCCGTGCTGTGGCGTGGGTCGGCACTCCACTCCCCCCACGGCGGCACCAGACCCTATCGTAGAGGCAGGCCGCACGTCCCCGGCTGGTGGCCGTTGGGACCGTTTCCCCCGTCTGGGTGCTATATGTTACATAGACATCCTGCGGCCATGGGCGCAGGGCCGCATGCGCTGAAAGAACCCCTTTCAGTTCTCTCGGGGTGTACGCCTACGAGCGACCTTGCCGGCTCATGTGGCAATTCTGTGTGTGACCTTCTGGGGACGCGAGCAGCCTGTCCCCTGTGGAGCCTGCCCTGACTTCCCCCACGCACACTCGGGGGACGACAGCTTTGCCAGCCTCTCCGTTACAGCAGCCCCCTCATCGAATGGCATCTTCAGTTTACGTGTGGTTTTTGCCACACTGAATGGCTTCCTCCGGTAACCGAGCCCTAGGTCAGGAAACACCCTCCTCCATTCCTTCTCGCCACCATTCAGGCGAAGTAATCCCACAATCCTGGCTCAGGAGACAGACGAGTAATTCCAGGCAGGGCAGTCAGCGTCGGTCCGGAGGCTCTTGCTGGCTGAGTTGGGAAAGAGGAACTCTTCCCTTTGTTACCGAGAGGGACCCTGTGTGCCCAGGGCTGCCAGGAACACAGCCCGAGGCCAAGAGGGAGGGAGGCAAGGCCAAGACAGGGACGAGAGAAACAGGTTCCTGCCAGACGAGTTTGACTCCTGGATGCAGCCATGCCTGAAGCCAGTTTCAGTTCTAGAAGCTCCCAGTTCAGGAGCCAGTGCCTGCGTGCTCACAAGCGCGTCGTGTCCAACTGTCTGCGACCCAGTGGGCTGCAGCCCACCAGGCTCCTCTGTCCATGGGATTCTCCAGGCAAGAGTACTGGAGTGGGTAGCCATGCCCTTCTCCAGGGGATCTTCCCGACCCAGGGATCGAACCTGGGTCTCTTGCCAGGCGGGTTCTTTACGATTAGTGCCACCGGGGAAGCTCTCATGAACCAGTAAGTTCCCTTTCTCGCTGAAGCTAGTTTGAGTTGGGTTTCATCATCCGCAGCCCGGAGATGCACGTGACGGTGGACTCGTAAGAGACAGTCTGCCAGCCTCCTCCCTTCCAGGACCACACCGCCCCGCACTTCAGCCGTGCCGTCTGCACAGTAGTGGCCCATCGTCACAGCCACGCGAGGGACCGGGAGGGTCAGTTCTAGTTCCCGGGTTATGGAAGCGGGTGAGTATGAAGTCTGTGAGAGTTGTCGGCGGGAGCAAGTCCACACAGGCAAAGAGGTGAGATGGGCACAGCCCAGCACCCCGGGCCCCGGCCCAGCTCTGCAGCCGGCCATGGGGTCCTCGCCGGGGTTCACGTGTATAAGACATACCTATGCTCCGCTTGAACTTCCCTGGTGGTTCAGATGGTAAGGCGTCTGCCTGCAATGCGGGAGACCGGGGTTCGATCCCTGGGTTGGGAAGATCTCCTGGAGACGGGAATGCCGACCCATTCCAGTATTCTTGCCTGGAGAATCCCACGGACGGAGGAGCTTGGTAGGCTACAGTCCATGGGGTTGCAAAGAGTCGGACACGACTGAGTGACTTCACTTATGCTCCTCTTAACTAGGCACACTTTGGGGGCCCAATCTAAGGAGGAACTGTGTGGAAATTCCAACACCCAACTGTTTTTTGAGCTATAAAAGTGACCATTTCATATGGCGCAGTGTCGTGTGAACGGTGTATTCTGCTGATGAGGTCAGAGAGGTCGGGGTCTTGCCCGAGAGACTGCCTGTGTGCTCATTCATGTCTGATTCTCTGCGACCCTTGGGACTGTAGCCCGCCAGGCTCCTCTGTCCATGGGATTCTCCAGGCAAAGAACACTGAAGTGGGATGCCATTCCCTTCTCCAGGGGATCTTCCCGACCCAGGGATCGAACTCATGTCTCCTGCATTGCAGGCAGATTTTTTTTTTTTCCACTGTCTGAGCCACCATGGAAACCCAGGAGGGCGTCGTGAGTCACCTCGCCAGGGACCCAGATCAGCAGCCCACAGGCAGTAGATACTCGGTGAAAGCCCACCGGCCCTGCCGGTGTCCTGGCCGCCCTTCGCCTCACTGACAAAACGCGTGCTGTCGCCTCCGCCCCTTCGCACGTGCTGTTGTCTCTGCCCTGTCCTCCCTCTTGTCTGCTAGGAGTTTCTCTTCTTCCTTCAGAGAGCCCCGCTTCTCAGAGGGCCTCCTTGAGCAGCCCCTCTCCCCGCAGCCCCCAGACAGACCAGGAGGCCGTCTTCAGTCCCTTCTCCATGTCCGGGGCCCAGCGGCAGCGGAACGGGGCTCCGTGATCACACTGTGAGTGGTGGTCGAGCAGTTACGTGACTGTCGGCCCCGCTGGGACTGCAAGCAGACCTGGGGAGGGGCCGGTCTCTCTGCTCTGAGACCTGGGACTCTCACTGGTCTCAGGTGTGAGACAGCGGTGAGGTAGACATCTCCCAGACGTGGGACAAGTACCCAGAGGAGCCTGCATCTGCAGGGAGGCTGGCCTGACACTTCAGAGCCCGCTGCCTGGACCCACCCATCAGAGAACTGCAAACTGGCTAGCTGGCGGCCCCCGCGAAAGAATTCAGCAACACCGCACCCTCTGACACGTTCAAAACCAACGTCGACAATGTCGAAGCCAAGGTGGGTGCACAGGATGTACTTCCAGGGGTATTTTAAATATTGACACTGTAAGCTTGAACTGTTTGATCACTCTGCGTAATGCATCCCGTGAAGCTGAAGAGCATAGTGACTCCACCGGCATGCGTGTAAACAGCCCACAGGCAAGCTCCTCTGTATTAATGAGGTTTCATGCCATTTTTTTCTCTCTGAAACTTGACTTCAGTTCCACTCTTCTCACAAAGTTTTAGCCCAGCGTAATTTATCCTTGTGGGCTCCCCTGGAGGCTCAGTGGTAAAGAATCCGCCTGCCGATACACGAGACGCAGGTTCGATCCCTGGGTCGGGAAGATCCCCTGGAGAAGGAAATGGCAACCCACTCCAGTGTTCTTGCCTGGAGAATCCCACGGACAGACGACCCTGGTGGGCTACAGCCCATGGGGTCGAAGGGTCAGGTATCACTTAGCGACTAAACAACAATACACTTAAAAAATTTTTTTATTTGACTTTGCTGGGTCTTAGCTGTGGTATGTGGGATCTGGTTCCCTGACCAGGGATTGAACCTGGGCCCCTTGCATTGGGAGTGCAGAGTCTTAACCACTGGACCACCAGGAAGTCCTCAACAGCGTATTCTCATGCCTGAAAGTCGCCTATTGATCACACCATCTTCTCTGTGACAACAACTATGGATATAAACTGGTTTTAAATTATTAAAAATTTCCTGTGATCCTAAGTCACTAAGTGTAAACTGTTATTCTGGAAAGGTATGACTACAGATACTAGTACGTGATTGATCAAAGCTACAAATATTATAAGTTTTGAGAGATACTGATTACACAAAGGATTATTACACATGACATTTTTAATGATTTAACTGGATTTCCCCCAGCTTGTGTACCAGTGGAGAAGTATTACTTATTTCTGCAGCTCCACCTCTTCTTCATTCTTATTTTTACAGCTATAAGCACTCAGAAATCTTGTCACATAGATAAGGAACAGAAAAGGAAGGAAGGAGTACTGGAGGAATGTTAATTAACTCCCTTTGCGTTTTATGCCAGAAATCAGTAGTAATCCATCATAAAGAATTATTTTATGTTGCCACTTGGTGATTGGTAAATGAGGGTTCCTGTTATTATTTGTGCATGCTTCCATTTTTCATAATAAAAGTTAAAGATATTATGATTACTCTCTGTTAGCTGACAAAAGGATTGGGCCCTCCTGCCATTTTGTCACAAGCAAGAAATGGAAACCACTGGACCTGCCAAAGGATTTATCTCCCAGTACTGGCAGCCCTCACAGCCCTTCTTCCTCTCCAGACCCAGCGCAGGACTTCCCCTGGCTTGCCAGCTGGGGGCATTTGCCTTTGCTTCCCAAAGCGAGAAGCTGTTTCCTCAAGGAGTCATTGGAAACCCGTGGTGGATGGCTGGAGAGCAGCCCTTGGCCAAAGGACCCGGAGAAACGGTTCAGGCCAGGAAGAATGAAAAAGGGAATCCATCTCAGGCTGTAAGTGCGTTCTCTGGCTGCTCCGCCTCTCCCACACACCCTGCCCAGAATCTGCTTCCTTTCAGGAGAGAAGACCTGAGTGGGACCTGCCCCGGGGCCATGTGGTTAAGGAGGGTGAGGCTGGAACTCTTCACATGCATCTTTTCCAAATACTTCAGCCTGAGAAGGCTTAGTGAATACATTTCATTTAAAATAAAAACGAACAACTAAATATGATCCGGAATTTGGAATGGGAGTGGGGTACGGGAATGCTATAAAAGACCTCGTCGGGACAACTGGCAATATTTGAATAATATTTTGCAGAGTACATAACAGTCTTGCATCACCATTACATTGCGTGATCTTGAAAGCTCTCCTACGGTTGTGTAATAGAATGTCCTTGTTCTTGGGAAACACACACTGAAGGACTTAGGGCTCAAGAGGCAATATGTCTGTAATTTGCTGTCCCGATGCTTGGAGAGGGGGACTTGAATATGCATAGTGGGGGGGCTTGATGAATGTGAGTTAAGAAAGGGGTCGTAGAGTTCTCTGTACTGTTCTCAGAATTTTTCTGTAACTTCGAAAACGATTCATAAAAAGACTGGCGCGGCAGGCCCGGTCTCTGTCGCCGCCTGGCGGCTACTGCGGGGAACGCACCCTCCCTGGAGGAGACGTTTAAACTCCCCGCCTCCCGCAGCGGCTCCCGGCGGATCAGACTCCCGCCCAGGTCATCCCTGGCTGGGCAGGTTTGATTTTCCATTCCTAGGTCCATCCGCCATCTGTGGACCACTGCGAGCGCCTTTCTTGTGCAACCAAGGCGAGGTCGCGGTGATGTTGGTTGGAGGGGAGTCAGTTTTAGAGCTTCCTCCAACCCGGATGTTTTCTGCAACCAGGGAAAGCGAGGCCGGGAGAGGGCACGTTGTCGTCGAGCATGGCTGGAAACGAAGCCTTCCTGACTTCTCTGTTCTCAGCAAACTGCTGGCCCGTCTCTTCATCCAGTCTGACTCAGATGCAGCCTAAGTCTGGGCACCCACGATCGGCTCTCTGACTTCACTCCCTCCCGCCAGGCTCCTCCCCCAGCCCCGGGTCTCGGTCCACACGGCCCCTCGGCCCCGGCTGCCGCCCGGGGCTGCCTCTTCCTCCCGTGCTTTCTGCCAGGACGTCACCTGCCCAGAGCCTCCGGCGACCACCCCTCTCGCTGAGCCTTCCCTCGCCGGTCTCCCAGCTTGTGCAACCGCGCAGTCACTTGTCGTCTAAAGGATGCTCTGCGCCCCCTCTGCCCCCGTCCCCCACTGGAATGGGGGTCTCCTGCGGACGCGACCTTCTGGTTCCCCGGGTACAAAGCGGGGGCGCTGGCGAGGACAGCGGGGTTTGTCCCGTCTCCTCGATTCCCCAGCTTTGCAGACACGTGACCGTCGGCGAGGGAATGTCCCCTCCACCACCCCCCACCCCCACCGGCGTCTGTGATTTCAGAGGGGCTCAAAGCCCCAAGGGGGAAGGGAGGAGCGGGTAGCCGAGTGACCCTGGTCTCTGGGGACAGAGTGCTGGCCAGAGTCCGGAGCCAGGAGCACGCGGGGCTCGGTCCCCGGCTCTGGCCTCCATCCTGCAAACGAGGAGGGGGCGGCACCGGCGAGGGGAGGCTCCACTGCGCGACCCGGGGGACCCCCAGCCCCGGGCCGCGGAGGGTCCCACCCCCGGCACAATGCGGGGCGGGGCCGGAGCGGACGTGCGGACAATGGCCCTCGCCCACCCGGCGCCGCTTCCGGCCCTTCCCAGCCCCGGCGGGTGGAAGGGGACACTGGGGAGGCCGGCGCGGCTCCCGGGGCCACACGTCCCGGGCGGGGACCAGGCAGCGCCCGCGCAAGGAGCCTCTCGCGGCCCCCACGACGGCGGGGCCCTAGGAGATGAGTACCCCCAGACCCGTCCCGCACGTGGCCAAGGGGAGTGGTGGCTTAAAAAAAAAAAAAAAGGTTTTGCTTTGTTTTTTTTCTATCGAGATGTAATTTAGCTAGAGGGAAATGGACAGATGTCAAACATGAGAATATTTACACTGTTATGCAGGAGGAAATGGCCACCTAGCCCAGTATTCTTGCCTGGGAAATCCCATGGACAGAGGAGACTGGGGGACTACAGTCCACGGGGTCCCAAAGAGGCTGAGCGACTAAAAACAACTATCCTTATTCACGAGAGCCCCACCTTCACGACTGCTCACCCTGCAAAAGATTCCCCCTCCTAATGCAATCACATTGTGGATTAGGACTTAACAGATGAATTTGAGGGGGGGACCGCGTTCCACCTACTGCAGAGCCTCCGGAAGAGCCATTGAAAAGCAAATGAGGAAAGAGGGGAGTGAACACAGGTGCTGTCTGGAAGCCCAGGATGTGGGAGGCAGGCAGCGAGCCCATGCACCCCGCAGGCAGGCCGTGCCCAGGGCTGGACCACGAATCCGGCGGCACCAGGAGGCCGGGCCCTGCCTCCCAAGCCCCTTGTGCTCTGAGTTTAGGAAGATGGGGAGGTGGGGCCAGGAGGGGCCTGCCTCCCGGCCTTCAGCAGGCCCTCGTTGCATTTGTGCTGTATGCGGGGCACTCTGGCACGGAGCACCAGCCGCTGCCCTGGTGGAGGTGCCAGTCTGTCAGGAGAGGTGGTTGACAGCCCCGATGAGCCGGGAGCACCCCTGTGAAGGGGGCCGTGTGAGCAGACACTCGAGTGATGAGAAGGCAGCAGGCCCGGGGAAAGGGCGTAAGAGACGGAATAGTCAGAGCCAAGGCCGGGGAGCGACAGTGTGCCAGGCGGACTCAAGAGAGAGCGTGGGGACAGTGGGAGGAGCCAAGACCAGCCAGGGCACGGAGGGGAGAGGGCACCTTGGTTGGCCTCGGTGGCAGAGACAGAGTACCGCCGCGCGACAACAGGAATTTCTTTTTCTGCAGTTCTGGAGGCCAGAGGACTCCCCTGATAGCTCACACGGTAAACCATCCGCCTGCAATGTGGGGACCGGACTGGACTCCTGGGGTCAGGAGGATCCCCTGGAGAAGGGACTGGCTTACCCACTCCAGTATCCTTACCTGAGACAGCCCATGGACGGAGGAGCCTGGTGGGCTACAGCCCATAGGGCCACAGAGAGTCCCACCGGGCTCACTGGAGGCCAGAAGTCCAAGGTCAAGGCGTCAGCAGGTTTGCTTTCCCCTGACGTCTCTCTCCTTGGCCTGCAGATGGCCCCCGATCGCTGTGGCCACACACGGTCTGTGTGGAGACTTGTCTGTGTCCTAATCTCTTCTTATAAGGACACTGGTCCCACTGGCCTGGGGCCCACCCATATGACCTCGACTTAACTTAATCACCCCCTTGAAAGGCCCTATCTCCAAATGCAGTCACATTCCAAGGTGCTGGGGGTTGGGACTTGAGGATGTGACTCTGGGGACACAATTCAGCCCCTGACAGATGGCTTTTGCTCTCGGGGAGGTGGGGGCCTGGCTGAGTGTTGAGCGAGAAGAGACAAGATCTGATTTGCATATTAATAAGGATCCCTCTGGCGCCGAGGCGGGCGGGGAATAGACTGGGTGGCGGGGGGCAGTGGTGGGGGGAGGGTTGAGACCAGTGAGGCGGCTACTGCCCAGTCCAGGCTGGAAGCTGCTGGCTGGACCTGGGTGGCAGGGTGGGTGGGGAGCTGCAGCCAGACTCTTTGTTCCGGGGTGCGGGGCCAGGAGGTCTTCCCAAAGGACGGAGCTGGGAGGGTGCAGCAGAGGAGGGGTGGGCGTGGGGCCCTGGCTTCCTTACCCAGCAGGTGCCTACTGTGTGCAGCCCTGCCCCCACAGGAGAGGCCGGCGAGGCCCCGGGTCTGCTGACTCCGGCTGACTTCTCGTCTGGCACTTCCTTCCCAACTCCTGGCTGTGGATCCTGACCCCCCCACTTGGACAAACATCTTGTGGCCGTTTCCTCCTCGCCTGCCCGGAGCCCCTGCCTGGCCTGAACAAACACTCGGGACCTGCGCTTCCGGCCTCAGCTCTGGGAAAAGCCCGGCCAGGGGCCGCCGAGGTCAGCCCTGGAGGGAAGTGGGAAGGGGGGCGCCGGGGCCCCCGCCTGGGGTCCCGCCTGGCCGGCCTTGGCAGCATCCTGCGCTTCACTGACCCCATCCGTAAAATGGGCCTAATCACGCCCACCTCAGAGGACCCTAGGGAGATAAGACGCACCCTCTGGGCCTGGCCTGAGACGGGGACACTGCCCACCGGGCCATGAGAGGCCTGGGACAGAGGGAGGCTCCAGGGGACGCCCCCGAGGGACCACAGTAGCCAGATTTAACTCTCCTCCTGTGGCCTCCCACTTCTTGCTCCCATTTCTGAGCAAGGCTGCTGCTCCACTCCTGTTCCCGACAGAACCTCCCGGTGTGTTGCTATCAGAGATTAGGAACCAGGCCCAGGGTGCGGCAAGAGTGGACAGTCTTGACAACGCAAATGGGCGAAGATGGTGGACTGTGAGGAGCGAGCTCCCCGCCGCTGGACGTGTGAGCAGAGCCCACCGGATTTGCAGCCTGCCGACACTTCCCCCTCCTCACCTGCTCCCGGCACCCTGGGGTCCGGGGCCAGCTAGTGCATTATGGGGGTCACAAAGATCCAGATTCCAATCCCAGCTCCGCTCTGTGCCCAGGCCCTCAGTTTTATGGGTGTGAAGGGGTCTGAGTGACCTGGCCAAGGAAGGCAACCGGGTCCACGGTGCTCACCCCACTGAGGCGCTGGCGGGGGCACGGGGCCAGAGGCACTGGGTCTCCCCCCAGGGGAGAGGGGTGGTGTCTGGGCGCCTCCTCCACTCAACCCCCTACTTGAAGGCTCTGCCAGAGAAAGCCTCCCAGCTGGGGTTTGATTTTGATTTTATTTTTGTTTTACAGGCAGGATCTGGGAGTGGAAACAATGGAATTAATGTGTGTGAGGGTTTTGGTGTTTTTTTTTTTCCCCCTTTGGAGAAGTTTCTCCTCATCTGCCGGGTTGGATTCCCACCTCAACTTCCGGTCTTCGGAGGAGCCGCCAGGAGAGGATGGGTGTGGGCGGGGGCGGTCAGGAAGGGGAGAGCTGGGGGTGGGGGGCGGTGAGGAGGAAGGCAGGGCTCCTTCTTGCTCCTGGGTCTTTGCACCGGCTGTGCCCCGCCCCCAGCCCCTGCCCCTGTTGTAGCCCCTGTGCCTCCTCCAGGAAGCCCTCCCTGACCTCCCCCACCCAGGCTAAACAAACAGGAGTCAGCACCTCCTGCTCTCATTCATCGGCACTTCATCTTCCACTGCGGACTGGGCCTGCTGGTTTATAGCTCTCTCCTCTGCTCAGCACTCAGGGGACACCAGCCACGTAGGGCACAGAAAGGGGGGCCCGGTCCCTACACTGCGGTCCTCACTGTCCACTCAGGGCCCTTGATCTGGGACGGAGAAGGCAAAGGGCGAGTCGGGCGGGTACAGGCACAGAAGTGGGTATGGATGGGGGGTGCACAAGGGCTGGACTCCGACGACCCTGGTTGTCAATCTGGGCAGTGAGTTCTCCCTGAGTCTCAACTTCCTCCTCTGTAAAATGGGGATGACAGCCGAAACTAACTTGAACGGCCCCAGCGCCGGGCCCAGGAGGCACCCTGCAGGTGCTTTAACCAGCTCAGCAAGGCGGTCAGCTGGGCTTGGTGCCCAGGCAGTATGGTCTCTTGGCTGGAAGGGTCCGGGGCATGGAGGGGAAAGCGGAGTCCCAGATCTGTAACTCACAGATAACGCAAACCTGCGGTAAATAACGCTGATTGTAGCACTCACGAGCCTTTTCTGAGGCTCCTCACTTAACCTCTCGGTCCCTCCTCTATCCCGTGGGGCCAGCGCTGGGTGGGCACGTGCGCGTCGAGAGGAGCAGGGCCCCTGCCTCCCATCAAGCCTTGAGGTCCGGAGGCCTTGAGATTCAGTAAAGACAGAGGGGCAGGGAAAAACACCAGCACCTACGGGCTGGATAATAAGATGGAGGGGCGGGGGCTGACCTCTGGCCGTCACGCGCAGATACTGGGCCCCCACGGAGGATGCTACGAGCCCGCCCGGCCTTACGCATGCGCGTGGCAGTGGGTTCCCCCACGTCCGTCAAATAGCAGAGGCGGTGCGTCCGGGCCCATGTGTATGTGCCCACGCATGCGTGCCCAGCATTTGCCTGGCTCCTCCGAGGTAAGGTTTCCGGGTAGCCGGGAGAAACTGAGGCCCAGAGCAGGGCGGTGACTTGTCGGGGAGCTTCAGAGCTGGGGTTCCACCAGTGCTACCTTTCAGAGGGGACCTGCGGACCACCCAGGTGAGTCCAGCCCTGGAAGCTGTGTCTGAGGAGGGTCTGGGGTGGGCGGCGCTGTTGGCCCTTCTCGGGTGGGTGACCCCCGACAGGTAGCCTGCTGAGCCTCTGGTAGCCAGCCGCCACGGTGGCGTTGAGTCTCTCCCTCTGGGCTCTGGGGTGGCGACAGGGCCTGGGCCGGGCCGAGGTAGTCTCCCTTCTGAGTGCCCCCCTCCCAGGCTCCGGGCCCCACCCCCTTCCCTTTGTAGGTGAAGCTGGGCTTTTGGCCTCTGATTCTGAGCCGATACCCACCATAACCCTCATCCTCCCAACCCGTGGCTTTTGTTCTCTGTTGCCTTTAACACAAATAATACACAAGTTTCTCTGATGAAAACTTAGAACATTGAGACTCGAAAGAAAAACTTCAAATTGCCCCCTCCCACCCAGCAAAGCACTCCGGTACAGGGGGCACTAGTGGTGAAGTTCTTGCCTGCCAATGCAGGAGATGTAAAAGACCGGGGTTCGTTCCCTGGGTCGGAAAGATGCCCCTGGAGAAGGGCCTGGCATTCCAGTATTCTTATCTGGAGAATCCCATGGACACAGGAGCCTGGCGGGCAACAGTCCATGGGGTTGCAAAGAGTCGGACTGGGCACGCATGCACGCACCCAGCAAAGCATCAGGGGTTCACCCTGCCTGATTCTGCCTCTCCCCGGCCCTGTAACCCGCGGCGCACACCCTCGGTGGCAGGATCTCAGGGTGCCCATTGGCAGCTTCATGGCGCGTCCAAGCCCAGGTCCCGGAGTGGAGCTCGGGCTGCCGAAGCCCTGGATTCCTGTAGGGGCGGGGGTTGCCCACCCCGGCCGTGGCATGGAGGGGGAAGTGAGAGCGGAGGGGCAGGGGTGGGATGACATGGGTCCAGTTGAGGAAGTGAAAGCTCTCCTGCGAACCCCCCCACCACAGGACTGCCAGCAGCCCGCCCGCACCACCCCTTGTCCCCGATGGAGGTTCACAGGGTGGTGCCCCCCCACCCGACCAAAACCACATTGGGGCCCCAGGCTGTGATGCCGGGAGAAAGGGGGTTTTCCTGGTCGCTTGCCCTGGGAGCCTCAGCTCAGGGGGGACCGTCCCAGCCTCAGACCCCAGACCCTGGCCTGACCAGCCAAGCCTCTTGAGTGAAGACAGGGAAGTCGGGGGCCCGGGGTGGTGGTGGGGGTGCTTGTTTGGCTGTAATGTTTTCAGGTAGAGACTGAACCGGGTCTAGAGCCCAGCCAGGGGGCCTCAGACACCTGCCCAGACGTTCGCAGCGGTGGCCTCCTGTCCTCTGTGAGCACTCTCCTTGGCCTCACCGGGCGGGGTTCGAGTCCCCCGCGGTCCTCTCTGTGGACGTGGCCTTGGCAAGCCCCTGCCTGTCTTTGGCCTTCTGTGAAATGGGGCGAGTGATTGCTCGTATTTCTGTGGGGAGCAGACGAGGTGAGTATCGGTCCCCCGGGGGCGGGCCCTGGATGGGTGTCAGTTGGGTTGGAAGGTTCGGGCAGGTGGCCTCTCCTGCCCCGCCGACCGACCGCAGGTGCAGAGGGACAATGGGCCAGGGGCTCCATCTGCGTGGAGCTCACCGGCTTCCTCTGGGGCCCCAGAGGGCCGCCTGTTTCTCTGGGGAGAGGGTCTCCCCCCATCCCCTTCCTCCAGGCCTCCTTCCTGCTTCCCGAGGCGCGGCCGGCCCTTCCGTCCAGGCGCTCATCAGTTGCACCCAAGGTGCTGAGCGTCCGGTCGGCCTTCTCAGGCCATGACTCACTTCCTGTTTCCCGGAGCTAGAAATAGCTTCCTCTGGATGCTGGGCCAGTGCTGGGGGGCTCCCTCCCCGGCAGCTACTCCAAGTCTGCAGCGCATCCCCCCCACCCAGGCCTGGACACCACCCACCACTAAGTCTGTGTTCTGCTGGACACCAGCCCAGGGGCCCATTCCTTGCTGGCTTAGGGATGTAGGAGCACCCGCTGGGGGTCTAGCCCTGGGGCAGCAGCAGTGGGCCTGCCCTCGGATGTCTCCAGACACTCACCAAATAACCTGGCTAGGGCGCCCTGAGCCCTGGGCAGGGAGGGCGTGGGTGCCTCTGCCCACTGTGGAGTCCGCAGGGGTCATGGGTGAAGGAAAACGGGTGGGGCTTTACCCCCAAGAGCTTTTGCCTGGTTTCAAGTTGTAGAAAAACAACATGAAGAGGTTTGCAATTGGACAGTCTCCCTGAGGCTGCTTCATGGAGAAGTGATTGCAGGAGAGGCGGGAGGGGGTGGGGCTCGGACCGATGATGTCATCTCAGGCTGATGGGGGGGAAGAGGGGGTGCCCTCTGGACAAAGGGGAGGAAAGGACGGGGTGTCTGGGTACCTCCCAGGTTCTGCCTTCAGTGCCGCGTGCGACGCAGTGGAGGCCTGGGCTGGGTCCAGGCGGGGCGACGCATTCAGTCCGTGACTGTGGACAAGTCACTCAGCTCCACTCTGCCTTGCTTCCCATCTGCAGAATGGGTATACTAGAAGGCCCTCCCTCATGCACCGCAGTTGTGAGGAATAAACGTGATCATCCACATGCAGCTCCTGGGCAGCCTCAGTAAACTGTAGCTGTTTTATTTTCTGCCTTGGGCCCTGTAGGTCTTTTGCCACGTGCTGTGAAAAGGTGATGAGGCTCCAGTGAAGCTGAGAGGCGCAGCCTCGCCCCCATTTTGCAGAAGGGGAAACAGAGGCTGGGAGAGAGAAGGGCTCTGTCCAAGGTCCTGCAGCTGGGGAGTGGCGAGGCAGGATGCAAACCTGGTCCCTCAGGTCCCAAGCCCTCCCCACACCACCCAGATACCCCAGAGTGTCCCGCCCCTGCCTGTGGCCCTAAGCTGGGGGAATAAGTTGACACCAGCATGATCAACCCAGCCAAGTCACGTCCTCATAGGAAAATCTGTATTTTTAGACTCACAAACCCTCCCCAGGCTGGGGCAGGGGGGTGTCGGCCTTCCCTGGCAGGTGGGTGAGAGCTCGTGGGGGATGGACACCAGGGCCCTGGAGCTGTGAGGAGTGGGTACCAGCCAAGAAAGTGGCGAGAGGACTTTAGTTCATCTCCTTGCCCATCCATTCACTCACTGGTTCATTCCCTCTCGTGAGCCTGCTCTGAGTCCCTGTGGGGGACCCAGGTATGCCCTCGACAAGATCCAGCTCCTGATGAGATAGCCCCTGGTTGATGTGGCCGCTGTGGTGGTGGCCGCGTGGGGGGCCGTGGGACCCACCCAGCCTGGGAGATCAGGGAAGGCTGCCTGGAAGGGGAGGGGCCAGAGCCGAGTCTTAGAGGCACTCTGGGAGGCTCAGTCAGGGGGACAGGGCGAGGAGGGAAGTTTCAGGGTCGTGGAGAAACGTACCATTCATACCAGGAACTGGGGGGGCTGCCAGGCCCTGGACTCAGACTCTGACCTGGAGTGGGGGAGGGATGCGGGAAAGTACCGGCGAGGACGCTGGCTCATCCCGAGCCTCCTGGCTGTGGTCAGTGGAGATTGCGCTTGAGTAAGATGACAGATGGCGTCACCCAAAAGTCCCTAAGGGACCAGTTCCAAGTTCCTCAACTCAGGGGACTGTAGCCAGGCTGAGTAATGCTCACGGGCTGGCCTGCCCGTGGTTAAGGGCTGGACCTCCCAAAGCCTTAGGAAGGCCTTAGGCTGGACCTTCCAAGGCCTTAGGGCTTCCCTGGTGTCTCAGTGGTAACGAATCTGCCTGCAACGCTGAGGACCCAGGTTCAATCCCTGGGTCGGGAAGATTCCCTGGAGAAGGAAATGGCAACCCGCTCCAGTATTCTTGCCTGGAGAGTCCCAGGGAAAGAGGAGCCTGGTGGGCTGCAGTCCACGGGCTCGCAAAGAGTCAGACACGACTGAGCAACTAATACTAACTTAACTTCCAAGGCCAGAGGCTGACTACTCAGGGTCACAGGCTGAACCACCCAGGACCAGGCTGAACCCTCCAAAGCAGAAATTGAGCTCTTGAAGGTTGATGATAAAAATCTGGCAGTTTGAGGAGGAAATCCTCTAGCAGTCTTGGGGGCAGCAAGCCCAGGGCCAGTGGACACTCCAGAGACAAGAGTCCCAGTGAGAAGTGTACAGAGTGGGCTCTTGTGTACACCCCCTCACATCAGCCTGTTACACATGCAGAGCTTAGCTTGTACGCTCATCCCCCACATGTTCCCGGATTCCCACCCATGTACACGTGACCCCAACATGCACACAGACACACGCACACCTGTGTTGATATGCACATCTCCCCACATCCGTGCCCATGTTTTCCCCTCTCGGCCCACACCCCCCATGCGTACACACCAGGAGCCAACCCAAGACGGGGGCTCCTGTAGGCTGGGGCGGGGCTGGGTGGAAGCTCGTTACCAGAGCGTGCCCCGAGGGCCCCCACCGCCTCTCCTCTCCTGGGACGTGGACGGATGAACTGCGGTCCCACCTGCCCTGGGCAGCTGTCCATGAGAAGGCCTCTTTAGAGCCATTGGCTAGTGTGGTACCATCCCACCTCTGCGAGTTTCAGATGGGGCAGAGTCTGCCCCCAGTGACCAGGGAGGCCCCTCTGACTTAAAACACCTCCAGAGTGAACTCTGCATCCCCCACCAGCCTGTTGCTCTCAGCCTCCGGAAGAGGAAGCTCCAGGCTGGTGAAGCCCCGGACCTAGGAACTCCCTGCCTGGACCCTGCTTCTCCTCCCCCCAGTCCACATCCTCGGCCCCCAGTCCTCAGGAGTCCCTCCTCCTAAGAACCTTAAAGCCTTCTCTGGCTTCCTGCACTCACTGTGCAGTCAGGGGGCTCTCCCTGGCCTTGCCCAGCGCCCCAGCGCCTGGAGAACCCACCCCACCCCACCCCACTCCAGTGGAGCGCCCAGCTCACCTCTGCTCCTCCAGGGCCTGTGAACTGCCCGCTCCAGCCGCTGCCCTGGTCCTGGTGCTGGGAAAGCTCTCCCGTGAGCATCCTGCAGATCTCAGCTCAAGGGTCACTGCCCCAGAGAGGCCCTTGCTCACCCCGAGACGGGCTCAGCTCCCTGCCGCGAGAAATCCTCCTGGAACATGTGGTGTTGCCCTTTGTCGAAGCTGTGGCTCTTGGCAGTTATGTGATTATTTGAGCTATTTGATTAAAGCCTGTCTCCCCCATGAGACAGAGACCGCGCCTGCGGGGTCCCCATAACATCCTCAGGGCTTGGCAGAGTAGGTGCCTGGTCAGTGAGGTGGAAGGAAGGAAGGCAGAACTCTGTTCAGGTGTTTCGTTCCACCCAGGGTTTTGCCTGGAGGCGGCAGGACCGTCAGAACTACACCAGGAGTCAGGGTGCGGGCTCACCTTGAGGGCAGGATGGCCTGGTCTTGTGAAGGGGGGCGGGCAGCGTGGCCATGTGGACAAAATGGGGGTCGTGGAGGCAGCTTTGGCAGAGTCTGTCTGGCGTCGCCCAGGAAGGGGCCTCCAGCAGCCAGCATGACCATCCCGTCTGCTCGGTAGATGTCCTAGGTGGGGGACACAGCCATCCATCCATCCTAACGTTTATAGGCTGTGATCACGTGTCCACCCGGGAAGACCACCCAGTCTGCTGGGGAGGACAGATGCTCTCCTTCTGTGATGAGCAGCTTAATGAGAAGAGCTTCTGATACTGCTCCAGGAAGTCCTCTGGAAGGAAGGACTCAACGTATTCTTCTCAGAAAGACAGCCACGTAGACTAGACCTTGAGGGATGCCTGGGAGCTCAAGAGGAAAGACCTTCCAAAGGAAGCGACATCTGGGCTGGGTCTGGAGAGACACGGGCAAGGTGACCGAGCAAAGAGAAGACGCACGTCTTCTCTGGACACTGGGTTCTCTTTAGAGACGCCACAGGGCCAGTGAGACTGGGCCCTGCTCATCCGCGCCAGCCTTGCCCACACATGCGTGCCAATGAGAGCATCTCTGCCCTGTCCTGGAGCCAGGAGGACTTTCCAGTTCTTGTGCGTACTCCACTGGAATGGAAGGGATCTCAGAATCGGTTCAGTTGCAGGCCAGGCCCAGGGGACACCTACTAAGCAGACTCCAGGGAGCCACTGAGGAAAGACCCAACTCTGTCCTGAGCAGAGACCAAACATCACGGGCCAACTCTGTTGGGAGGCAGATGCATTGTCCCATTTTACAGACGAGAAAACTGAGGCTCAGAGGAGCATGCAGTCTGGAGAGGACAAAAGGGTCTTGAAATGAGGCCCTGGCTGCAGGGGGAGGAGGAGGCGGCAGGGGGAAGAGCTGCCTCTGTGGGCATCTGACACCCAAGCCAGCTCTGAGCTCCATCCAGGCAGGCAGGACAGGGCAGCCGGAAGCCAGAGCTGGAGGGATGCGGGGAGCAGCAATGTGTCCTCACCATCCATGACTTTAGTGATCAGTTTGTGATTGATTACTTACCACAGGCCAAATGGCTGGCTGCTCCACACTCTCTAGGGAATATCTCATTTTGATCCACATGGCCTGGAGGGGCTGGGACTTTTAGACCCATTTCATTGGAAGGACTGATGCTGAAGCTGAAACTCCAATACTCTGGCCACCTGATGCGAAGAACTGACTCATTGGAAAAGACCCTGATGCTGGGAAAGATTGAAGGCAGGAGGAGAAGGGGACGACAGAGGATGATATGGCTGGATGGCATCACCGACTCAATGGACATGAGTTTGAGTAAACTCCGGGAGTTGGTGATGGACAGGGAAGCCTGGCCTGCTGCATGCAGTCCATGGGGTCGCAAAGAGTCAGACACGGCTGAGCGACTGGACTGAACAGAACACTGGTGTGGAGACTGAGACCTGGAGAGCCGAAGGGACTCGCCCTGGGTCACGCGCATGGGAAGCAGACGGATCTGAACCCAGGACCACAGGATGACAACGGCACAGCTTTGACTGGACTTCCCTCGTGGAGAAGAGGGAACAGCCAGACCCAGGAGTTCCCGCTCCAACCTGAGCAGCGGGGTGGCCCCGAGCAAGTCACTTCCCTTTTCTCCTCCCCCGTAAATGGGCCTGACAGTCCGTGCGGTGTGAAGGATGAAGTTCACGTTCAATCCTGAGTCATTCTGTAAGGGCTCTGTAAACCCCGGGGCTCGGGTGCCCCTTCCCCTGGGAAACCTGCCTTGATTGCCCCCAGGGGCCTGGTTGCCTGAACGCTCCTGTGTGTATCCTCAAGGCATCGTCACGGCTGGCTGGGTCCCGGGGCATACAGTAGGTGCTCACTCAAAATCCGCTGGAATGAGGATGGCCAGACAGGCTTGGGTTCAAATCCAGGACCACTGCCTTGCCTCCCTGAGCCTCAGTTTACTCACCCATCAAATGGGATCACCAGCACCGCCCTTCGATGGCGTCCGTGAGGATTGACTGGGACGTGTCTGGCACACAGTAGGTGCTCAGCCCCTGTGACGGTTCAGTGACCAGCAGCGTCCTGTCCGGCTCTGGTCTTCCCCTGCCTCCTCAGGGCTCCATTTGTGGGGCATCTCCCCTCTGTTTCGGGATGGCCTGCCCCAGGCAGCTGGCCCCCTGGAGCGGGCAACAGCCTGAGAATGTGGGTGGGGTCCCCCCGGGGCGGCCCTGCCCCTGGCCCCCCCACCGCTGCCGGACAGAGGCCTCAGTGTGGACCAGCCGGGGTCCTTTCACGGGCCCAGACCCATGACTGGACGTCTGAGAATGCCGCCCATTATCCAGCTCACAGAGCACAAAGGGGCCACGCGGGGGCTTGGCAGGCCCGGCGCCCGGGATGGGTGCGCGGGGGCTCCGGGTCCCCACCCCAGAGGGCAGGGCTGTGCCCAGAGTCGGGAGAGGGCGTCTCTCACATGCAGGAATGAGAACCATTTCCTCCAGCCTCTCGGGGAGACAAAGACAGAGAGAATCGGGCAGGGGGCTCGTCAGAGGCGAGTGTGGGCGCCCCTCGGGAGCCCTGACACCTGACCTAGAAGTCTACCCGCCCCCTCCCCACCATGCCCCCCCCGGGGGGGCATCCATCCCGGGGGACAGAATGCTCCAGAACCCTGAAAAGGGTCCACCCCCCGGTCTTCCCCAGAGCTGGCCATGGGCGGACACCCTCCCTGGCAGCACCAGGGGTCTGTAGCTGAAACCCAGGACGGTCACGGGTCCTGCGGCCCCGCCCACGCTGCCACTCAAGGGCCACCCGGCCCCACCCTGTCCCCTCCTGCAGGACGCCGTGACAGCGATGGGAGACCCAGTGTGGAGGGGCAGGGGCCACTGCGGGCCTCCTCTTTGCTGTGTGACCTCAGGCAGGCCGCTAGGTGTCTCTGAACCTGGCATGCAGGTTGATGAGAAGAGGGGAGGGAGACCGGGCGGAAGGTTGATTAACAGAGGTGATCTGTTGCATCCGGGTGGGTAACGGGTGGCATCGACAGCATGTCTCAGTGGCAACTGCTATGAGGGTGACATCGTCATCTGGGTCTGGGGGCCTCTCCCGAGTGGGGTACAGATGATCCCATTTGAGGGGCTAGGGGAGAGGACCCCTGTGGTCCAGAGCTGGAAAGTCACTGGACACCCTACTTCCTGACCTGCCAGGCCTTTGACGCGTGGGTTTTTCCGTTCTCACTGCGGCCTTGTGAGCTGGCTTACATTCCCCTTTGCCAGATGAGGAAACTGAGGCTCAAAGAGAGGCAGTTGCCACCAAGCTCACCCAGGCAGCTGGGGCAGACACAGCTGGGCCTCGGGTCTTCCCAATGCCAGGGCAGGTAGAGGGTCACAGAGGCCCAGAGCGGGGTTCAGAGGCCGCTGAGGCGCGCCGCCGTGGGCAGAGGGTGGCACCTCCCTGACCCTCAGGGTTCCCATCTGTACAATGGAGCTGAGAAAACCCACCCATCAGGTTTGGTCCCAGGGGGAGTGAGACGGGCAGAGCCCCGAGGAGGAGCTGCAGGGGCGCCCAGGCTGGGGTGCTGAGCTGTCCCGGAGGACTCTGTCCCTGTCACCAAGGCGGTGCTCGGAGCAGGGGGCGTGTCGGGCTCACTTCCTGCAGGGGAAGCGCTCACGGAGGAGGCCAGCCGGAGGGACGGGAGGGCAGGGGCCCCCTCCTCCCTGTCAGCCCTGGCCCCACTGTTATTTTTTCCAATTGAAGAAGGAAAACATTTCCTCCTCCTCCTCCTCGCGCTCTGCCCTGGGCGGCCAGAGAGCAGAGGACAGACGGGGCAGGATGGGGAACCCCCCACCCCCCGCCTTGGCCCAGGCAACGGGGAAAGGCCTGGGCCCCGCCTCCTCTGGGCCGGCCCGGCCGCTGGACCCCTGGGTGTCCAGGCAAGGATCTGCCTCGTATGGGGCACCGTGTCCTCGTCTCCAAGCACACTGGTTTCTATCAGTGTTTCCCAAATTTTAAGACTCTTCACACCACCTGGATTATGACCCTATTTGTCTTTAAATCAACCCCCGTTTTAAAGACTTCCATAAGTGCATTTATCAAGCAAGCTTGACATCGGTATTATACTTGGAAAGCCAGCCTCACTTGCCCAAGCCATAAAATAAGTGCCAATGTTATAAAGAAAACAGGGAGCTATAAGCAAAATTCTAGAATGCTGAGCTTGAGACCTCATCTCTATTAAAAATGGACAGTGACAAATGTTAGAGAGGTATTAAAGACACATGGGCCCCGAGCAGAAACTTCCTCTTGAGCAGACACGGAGAAGGGCCTGGATCACAGTGTGATCTGGCGTAGCTGGCAGCCACTCCAGGGTGGGTTAATCTGGGTTAGTTAACTCAGCGTGGGTTGCTGGTGGGTACCACCTAAACCCCCTGCCTGGGGACCATCCATCTCCGCCGTGTTCCCTCTAAAATCCCTTTTCAGAGGATACCCCCTACCCCTTCGCCTCTTAGCTGACCAGGGGAGATATGGGCTCTTCCCTTCCTTCCTTCCTTTCTTCCTTCCTTCTCTCAGCCTGCAGTTAGCAGCACCTCTCTGCCAGCCGGGGGTCCAGCGTGACCGCCCCCACAATCTGTCATGGCCTGAGGGAGCTCCCAGCTGATGAACGGGCAGAGGGGGAAAAGCATATGATCTGGAGACAAATTTGGGTTCAAATCCTCACCCCGCTCATGCCCCCTCCGTTTCTCCATTTGTGAAATGGGTTTGATGACCCCTGCGTTTTCTGCTGGCTATGAGGATGGTGTGAGGTTGTGCGGGGCAGTGCTGGGCACAGCCGTTTGCTCTTGGTGGAGAGTGGGTCTGCGAGCTGCCACGGGACCCCGATAGAAGGGAAGAAGCAGACAGTTACCCAGGGCCTGCTGTGCGCCCAGAACTGGGCTGGCTTCACATCCACAGCCTCCCAGGGGCTGGAGGGCTATTATGACCCTCCTCATTTTACAGACAAGGAAACGGGCTCAGAGAGGGCAAGGGCTTTGCCCTAGGCCACACAGCGCTTCCACCTCCAGCTTCCGTGAAGATGCTTGGACCCTGGCCGTGGCTTCCGCGGCTCACCTGGCCCTGCGTAGCCCCGGCTCCCCGGCAGCTCCGTACTCCCAGCCCTTGGCCTGGCAGGCAGTTTAGTGTCCAGAGTGCCCGGAACCATCCACCGGGCGCCAGACTGAAGTTGCGACCACGGAGAGCATTCTCCTCAAGGCTCGGTGGGGGGAGCTGCAGGATGTGGCAAGATGAGCCGGGAGACAGGAAGGAAGCTGGGAGGGGAGAAGGGGGTGGAGAGAGAGAGGGGTTGGGAGATCGGGGAGGGAGATTGAGAGATGCCCACACAGAGAGATGGGGGGTGGGGGACACAGAACGGGGGAGACCGGGAGGAGCGAGGAGGCAGACAGAACCAGAGATGGGTGGGGAAGGCTGAGGAGGATGAGATGGGGTGGCATTTAGACGGAGGGAGGGGGGCCCGGGGAGGGGGGCGAGGTGCACTGAGGCTGCCCCAGAGCTGGCAAAGCGTAAGTGCTCCCCACCAAGGCTGGAGGTGGGGACATGGGTCTTATCAGGCTGTCTCCTGAGTGGCCTTGAGCCCCGAGGGCGGGGGATGGGGCCCCCCAAGCAGAACCTCTGGCTTCCTGCATGGAGTGCTCCCGGCTGGCTGTCAGGGCAGCGGTCAGACCCGACAGAGGGCTTGGAAAGAGGCAGGCTGCTGCGTACATCCTGACGGCAGGAAGCCGGGGCCTTTGGGGAAGTGGGGGCCTGCTGTCGGCCTGGCCTTTCCTGCCTGCCCAGCGGGGCCCCGAGAAACACCCCCATCCTTCCTTCCTGGCCAGGTGGGAACAGGTGAGGGAGGCTATGCTCCCGTCACAGTCCAGACCCTGGGCACCATGTGGGAACCCCCTCCCTCCCCCCGCCCCAGTTCAGAGGCTGGAGCTGGCCAGGGCTGGGAGGAGAGTTGGGTGGGGTTCGGAGCCGGCAGACCGGGGCTTTCAAACATCATATCTCTGCTCCTTAGGAGCTGTGCGTCTGGAGCCAGTCCCTCCACCCCTGGGGCCTCAGGCTCTGAATCTGTAAGGTGGGACAGTAATCATCCCAGCCTCAGAGGCAGCTGCGAGGGCCAAGTGAGTCAGAGCGTGCTGGGTATAGCTTATGGCAGGGGGTGAGCGTTGCTTGGACGCCCACCGTAGTCAGATGCCACGCGTGCACCTTGTGCAGGCCCTGTGGCCGGTCATCATCACTGCCCACTGCTGCCCCCAGTGCCCACCTGCTCCTTCCAAGTGAAAGGAGAAGCAGGCCCGGGGCTGGCTTACCTGTGGCTGTGCCCACAAGCAAGCGTGCTAAGTCGCTCAGTCGTGTCCGACTCCCTGTGACCCCAAGGATCGTAGCCCACCAGGCTCCTCTGTCCATGGGATTCTCCAGGCAAGAATACTGGAGTGGGTTGCCATGTCCTCCTCCAGGGGACCTTCCAGCCCAGGGATCAAACCTGCATCTCTTGCACTGGCAGGTGGATTCTTTACTGTTGCACCACCAGGGAAGCCCTACATGTGGCTGATCTTCCACTAAATGTAGGGGGATTTTAGATCCTTCTAGAGTTCTGAATAAAGTGGGTGGAAGGGCAGCTTCCACCCTGTGGGCCTCCTGGGGCCATCACCGCCCGCCCCTCCCCCCCAGGAGCAGGGCCCCACTCTGGGTGCCTTGGGCTCTGCACCTTCCTGAAATAGTCTCTCTCTGCTTTTCGCTGATCTGTATGCTGACCCTTGAGTCCAGGCCCCTGCCACTGGTCAAGGCCCCTTCTGGGCTGGAGATCATGGAATCTAGCGGGTGGTGCCCCTGCCCAGCTGACCTGGGGGTGCGCAGGCTGTGGGGTCTGAGGCCTGGACAGTATCCTGCGAAGAAGACTGGAGTGTGAGGTGGGGAGAGACCGGGAGGACGGGGGTGAGGACGGTGGACAGAGGTGGATGAGAGGGGGCAGAGGGCTCCAGGGAGACAGAGGGCCCAAGGGGGCGGGCCGCGGAGGGAGCCCCCCAGAACAGAACAGAGGAGGGTGGGTGAAGCAGAGGCCAAGAAAAGGAAAGACGGCACGCGCGGAGTTGGGGGGCGGGGGGCGGGCAACGCAGAGACAGGGAGACGCCGAGAGACACACAGCGAAAAAGAGCCAGAGAAAGAGATGGGAGAAAAGAGGAAGGAAAAATAAAGCACGAGAGACAGGCCAAGGCAGCCAAGAGGGAGAAGGAACTCAAGCAACCAGCGGCGGAGGCGGGGGCAGCTCCGGGTGCCGCGCGAGAGGGTCGTGCAGGGCGCCGGGCAGCGGACCCACCGACAGCCGAGCGGGACCCCGGGGGGCGAGGCCCCGGGCCGCCAGGGGCGGGGGTACCCGGGGTGCGTGCGGGAGGGGGGCCCGGGGCCGGGAGGGGGCCCGGGAGGCGGGGCGCGGCCGGGCGGGGCGCGGCGGGGGCGGGGCCCGAGGGCGTGTCCGCGGCGGAGCCGCCCCCGCCCCGCCCCCGAGTTGCGCGGAGCGACGGAGCCGGGCCGGGGCGCCGGGGCCGGGGGCGGCTGGCTGGCTGGCGCGGGCAGGAAGCGCGCCTCGCGGCCCGGGCCCGCCCCCCGCCTCCTGCCGCCTCCGGGCTCCCGGCTCCCGGCCGCGCCGCGCCCCATGCACTCGCCGCGCCGCGCAGCCCGCGCACGCCGGGATGGCTCGTAGCGCGGCGGGCGGCGCACCCCTTAGCGCCCGGGCCGCCGCGGCCAGCCCCCTGCCGCCGCGCCCGCCATTCCGGGCCCCGCAGTGCCCGCCGCCGCCGCCGCCGCTGCTTTGGCTGCTGCTGCTCCTGGGGGCGGCGCGGATCGGCGCCCTGGAGATCCAGCGCCGGTTCCCCTCGCCCACGCCCACCAACAACTTCGCCCTGGACGGCGCGGCGGGGACCGTGTACTTGGCGGCCGTCAACCGCCTCTACCAGCTGTCGGGCGCCAACCTGAGCCTGGAAGCCGAGGCGGCCGTGGGCCCGGTGGCCGACAGCCCGCTGTGTCACGCCCCGCAGCTCCCGCAGGCCTCGTGTGAGCACCCGCGGCGCCTCACCGACAACTACAACAAGATCCTGCAGCTGGACCCGGGCCAGGGCCTGGTGGTCGTGTGCGGCTCCATCTACCAGGGCTTCTGCCAGCTGCGGCGGCGAGGCAACATCTCGGCGGTGGCCGTGCCCTTCCCGCCCGCCGCGCCGCCCGCCGCGCCCGTCACGGTGTTCCCCAGCATGCTGAACGTGGCGGCCAACCACCCCAACGCGTCCACCGTGGGGCTGCTCCTGCCGCCGGCCGCCGGCGCCGGGGGCAGCCGCCTGCTCGTGGGCGCCACGTACACGGGCTACGGCAGCGCCTTCTTCCCGCGCAACCGCAGCCTGGAGGACCACCGCTTCGAGAACACGCCCGAGATCGCCATCCGCTCCCTGGACGCGCGCGGCGACTTGGCCAAGCTCTTCACCTTCGACCTCAACCCCTCCGACGACAACATTCTCAAGATCAAGCAGGGCGCCAAGGAGCAGCACAAGCTGGGCTTCGTCCGCGCCTTCCTGCACCCCCCCGACCCGCGACCCGGCGCGCAGACCTACGCGTACCTGGCGCTCAACAGCGAGGCGCGCGCGGGCGACAAGGAGAGCCAGGCGCGGAGCCTGCTGGCGCGCATCTGCCTGCCCCGCGGCGCCGGCGGCGACGCCAAGAAGCTCACGGAGTCCTACATCCAGCTGGGCTTGCAGTGCGCGGGAGGCGCGGGCCGCGGCGACCTCTACAGCCGCCTGCTGTCCGTCTTCCCCACGCGCGAGCTGCTCTTCGCGGTCTTCGAGCGGCCGCAGGGGACCCCGGCGGCCCGCGCCGCTCCCGCCGCGCTCTGCGCCTTCCGCTTCGCCGACGTGCAAGCCGCGATCCGCGCCGCGCGCAACGCCTGCTTCGTGGATCCTGCGCCCGACGTGGTGGCGGTGCTCGACAGCGTGGTGCAGGGCACCGGGCCGGCCTGCGAGCGCAAGCGCAACATCCAGGTAGGACGCCCAGGCCGCCGGGGCTCGGGGCCCGTCCCAGGGGGCCGGCGGGAGGGCGTAACCGGGCAGGTTGTGCAGCTGAGCGGGTGTCACGTGTGAGCGTACCTCGACCCAGATGTGCGTGTATGGGGACCCAAGTGTGAACTCTGGGCCTGCGCCGCAGGTGCTTTTGCGGAGACCCGGGTGTTGACCCGAGGATGCAGGGGTCAGCCGAGGTGGGGGGCACTGGCCTGAACATGGTGTGAGCCCGTTGGGCAGTCCATGAGAGCGCTCCCTTACAGGTGCACGTGTCTAGGTGTGCAGGGCCAATCCGGTTGTGGGTGAGTGCCCAGGTGTGCGCTGTCGAGAGCCAGAGGGGCATATCTTCTAAAGAGGTATCTGAAAGATGTGTTCTGAAGAGAGCTAGGTGTGCAAGTGAGGGTCGTAGCAGTGGGCTGAGGTCACAGCGCATGAGTGCCGTGTCTGCCCGAGGTGTGTTCAGGGCCGGCTGTGTGGGCGCATCAGAGCCGCCTTTGGGAGCTGGCAGATGTGTGCACGGGTGTGGCAGGTGTGTGCCAGGGCCCTGCTGGTGGGGTGGGGGGCGGTGGAGAGGAACGAGTGTGTGCACCAGACCCCTTGTGTCCCTGAGCTGGGTGAGGCGGGAGTGGAGGCAGTCGAGTGTGGGCGGCACGGGGCCCCTGGCATTTGGGAACCCATAGGTGCTCCAGGGAGGCTGCCGGCTGGCAAGAGCACACCTTTCCTGAGCATTCAGCGTGCGCCCGGCGTGGGGGTTTCGCCTCCTAAGCACATCAGGAGAGCGTGACTCTGCGTTCAAACAGTAGTCCTCTTGACTAGGCTCTGTTCCCATCCCCATTTTATGGATGAAGCAACTGAGGCCCAGAGAGGCTAAGTAACTTGCTGAAGCTCACACAGCTCAAGAGGAGCAGAGGCAGGATCTGCGTCCAGGCTGTGTGGCCTCGGCATCTGAGTGCTGGCACGCCTCTGCTGCTTTACAGACATGGAGCTCAGAGTGTGTGTGTGTGTGTGTGTGTGTCTCGGAGGAGTCAGGGTGGTCGGGGTGGGGAGCTGCCGCTCCAGGAGGGGAGGGAGGTGAGCAGTACTGTGTGTAGCTCCTGAGTGGGGAGGGCCAGGTACCCCAGCAGCCAGGGTGGGGGGGGATGCGGCCCAGGCACCTGGGGCTGGGCTGGGCAGGGGCGAGGGGGTGTCCTGGCTGGGGGTTCGATGTCTGCGTTGATCTGGGGTGAACGCGACTCAAGGGTGCTGGAGGGAACTGTGTGGTCCTCAAGGAAGCCAGCCAGCAAGGGGTTCCTTCTTCAGGGGGCCCTGGAGGTGGACCCCCGTGCCTTTTCCCCGTTCTCCATCCCCAGCTGAGTCAGGGGACCCCCGGCCACTCCCCTCGGAAGCCTCAACTTCTCCAAGTGCAGAACTCAGCCTTCCCTGGAGAGGACGGGAAGGAGCCCTCCCTGGGGCCCTGCCCCATCCCTTCTCCGTGATCCTCAGGGCCCAGCAAGCTGGTCACGAGATGAATTATTTCCCCCCGTGGGTGTGCCCAACACTGGAGCTTTGAGAAAACACAGATTCCTTCGCTGCAGCTGGGTCGGCCCCTGCCAGTGCCCCCACCCGGCTGGCCGGCTGCCCTGAAAGGGAAGGTCACGGTGGGTGAGCGGGCGGGCGGACTGGGAGCCCCAGCGCCATGCTCGGGATATCCACTCTTCCCCTCCTGGGACCCTCGCACCCCGCCGGGCTGTGGGACACAAGCTTTGTGTCCGGGGTGGGTCTCAGAGCTGCCGGAGGGGAGGGGGGAGTTTCCCTGCTGTCCGGAGGGGAGACCCGTTGGAAGGGCCTTTCTAGGCCTGCGCGGCCACTGGGCCGCGGTGTGAGGCCATCTGTGGGATTCCTCAGGCCGCAGCCTCCCTTCCCCCTCCGGCAGGAGCCGCCCTGGTTCCCACGGTCCCGCGTCCCCAGCCTGGCCTGGCCTGCGGCCGTGAGTCACTCTGCTGAAGGGGGCTGGGGCTTCCCTTTCCTGGGGGGCAGGGCCTCTGCAGGGACACCGCCCCAGGGACAGAGTGGCCCAGGGCCCCCTCTCCACCCCAGAGTGGGGCCGACTCCTGGCCCTGCCCGGCGTCCGTCACACCCCTCTCCCTTCCCCGTGCCCAGCTGTGGGCACAGGCCAGGGCCGTTCCCAGATGTGTCAGAGACCTCTAGCCCTGCTCTGAGGGGGGTGGGAAGGGCAGTGGTTATTCTTGCCCGCTGCCCCCTTACAAGCTAAGGATTTGGACTTCGCACCCTGGGTTAAATCCTGCTCTTGCTGCTTCCCAGCTGTGTGACCTTGACAAGTGGCTTACTCTCTCTGAGGCTTAGTTGCCTCATCTGTAAAGTGGGGACCTTAGATCGCTAAGTATTCAGTTCAGTTCAATTCAGTTCAGTCGCTCAGTCGTGTCCAACTCTTTGCGACCCCATGGACTGCAGCACGCCAGGCCTCCCTGTCCATCACCAACTCCTGGAGTTTATTCAAACTCATGTCCATTGAGTCGGTGATGCCATCCAACTGTCAATCCTTATCTCTAAGGATTGACAAGGACCAAATGAGTTAATTTTCAGTACCCAGCGCGTAGCAGGCCCCTGGTAGATGTGCGCTGTTCCAGTTATTACTACCCCCAGGGTGTTAGTAGCATGTCTGAGCTTAGTCCTAGACATCAACCAGTGACCTCTTCTGGCTTATTCTGCAATCCTGAAGACCCAGGAAACGTTTCCTAAGTCCCTGCGGTGTTGCTGTGCGCTGGGGACCAGTGCTGGCTGCCTCACCATCTGCTCTGGTGGACCATGCTAGGCCAGTGGAGGGCCAGACACGGGGCCAGGCCGTGGGCGCGGTTATGGCGGAGCACAGAGGGGGGCCTCCAGGCCTCTGGGGAGGGTGGTGTCAAAGCGCAGGTGGGGCGGTGAACAGGAATCGGGCTCATGAAGAGGGCAGGAGAAGAAGGGAGGGGTCCAGGCCAAGGGTCACACGTCCAGGGGCCTGGAGCAGCAAGGCGGGCTGGGGTGGTGCAGGGTGATCAGCGTGCCAGGGGCGGGGATCGGGAAGTGTGAGCTGGGTTGGGGGGCGTAGGCGGGCCTGCCCTAGGCACGCTGTGTCCTGGGGACTCGGGGTGGGGGAGTGAGGGACTCGAAGGGCTTCCGCCAGAGCATCCGCTCTGAAGGAGCACCTCAGTTTCCCCGTCTGTAGAATGGGAGCGATAACAAAAGTACCGGCCTTCCAGGACTGCGGCAGGATTAAATAAGATGCCACAGGTGAGGCCCCTAGCAGCGCGCCGGGCGCAGGTGCTTGCAGTTACTGGGGTTGTATTTAATGGAGCTAGTTTGGAAAGTTGCTAGTTGAGGACAGAGGAGAAGCAGGGTGAGAAGGAAGGAGGCGGGTGCCGTCTTGCAGACAAGTGAGTCCCTCCTGCATCTGCACATGTTTCTTGAGCACCTACTGCGTGCTGGGCCCTGTGGCGGACGCTGGGGGCAGCCCGTGGGGGCAGCCAGCCGGGCCTTGTTCCTGGGGGACGGGTATGAGCGGCCTGGTGGGCCTGGTCTGAGCGCATGGAGGGAAGCAGGGGGCTGTGGACGGGTTTGCATGCAGAGATGCAGCCCCAGAGGTGGGGACGGACAGCATGGAGGAGGGCGCGGCCCCGTCCAGCCCAGCACTGGGGTGGAAAGCGGGGTAGGGGATGCGACGGGTGCCTCTGGGGGAGAGAGTGAGTTTGGTCGGGGGCGGGGTGTCTGTCTCCCTCCCAACCCCCTCGGGCCTGACTGCTGCAGCAGCAGGGGGTCTCGGTGGGGCTGCCCACAGGGGCCAGGACCCTGGTCTTCCATCTCCTCTCCGGCGATGTCTGACCCCCAAGCCGGGTGGCTCCTCCAGGCCTCTGGATACCCTCCCCTCGTGCTCTTTCCTTCAGGGCCTGGAACTCCAGAGCCCCGGTCGGGGTGGCCTCAGACATTCCGGCTTCTCCTCTGACAGGCTCTGCCCCTGCCCTCCACCTTGAAGACGACGAAGAGGTGGAGAACCTTGGCCCCTGGGCTTCAGAGGTCCTCAGCTTTGTCACTGATTGCTTTGGGCATATCTGGGCCTTTGTACTATTTTGAGAAAGTGAGGGAGTGAATGAGCCTCCATCGCGTGTAGATCAGATCCCTTCCCTCAGTTTGTGAATGCGGTTTGAAAGTGGGTTGGGAGGTCACCTTGTGCGATTGGTGGGGAAACTGAGGCACAGAGCCCCCCAACACAGCGAGCGCAGGCTGAGTCCAGCTCCCTTCCCTGGGTCTCTCCCTTCAACCTTTGAGTGACCGAAAGGTTCGTGTTTTTAAATCAAAAAGAAAACCAACAGGGAAATGTCAGTGTTGCATTTTCAAGGTGTCTTTTTATAGTAAAGGTGGAAAAAAAACGCTCAGGCAGTTTTTAAACTGGCATGCAGTGGGTGGGTGCCCGTCGTCAAGAAGGCGTTTTCTGAACCGATTTAGGGGCTGAAATGCAGGGTGGAGGTGGAGGAGGATAAGCTTGCAAGATGGCTTTCCATTTGGAGTTGGGCTGGAGGCTGGGGGTGAGCTCCCCGTGGTCGAGAGTATGAGCAGAGACACCGGGTGGGACTTAGGATGGGGGCTCCAGTGGGGTTGGCAGAATGACTTTCTAGCCTAAAGAGACAGACGGGCTCCTGGGCCAGGAGATGGTTACCATACCTCTCTGCCCAGGGCGCGTCGTCAGTCTTGACCGCCAGGTACACGAGGGTGAAGCTGGTGGTGAGTTTTTCCTCCTGCCTGTCAGCTGTGTGACCCAACGTAAGGCATCTACCTCTCTGGGCCTCCTGCATTCCCCTGGTCAAATGGAACAGTGTCTCCTCCTGAACTGAAATCTCACAAGAAGCACCCAGGCCATGGCAGGTGGAGGTACTGGTACCAGAAGAAGAGAAATACCTCCTGGAAAAGTGTGCTCAGTGTGTGGAACAGCCCCCGGGGCAGGGAGCGCTCAGAGGCGGGAGGAGATGGGGCCGAGGCAGGCCCTGCAGGGGAGCGGGGTGCGGGGTGGTGGGGAGAGAGGGGAGTGTCGGCTGCCCTCCAGCCCAGGCTCCCTGGCAGGAGGCGCAGGCCAAGATACACCAGGCCCGGCATCCCCACTGCCATTGGTGGTGCAGCCGCGGCGAGTCTGGTGGGCTGAGGGGTGTGCGGACGGCTCTCGGGGGCTGCATTCCCGGTTCTGAGAAGAATGCTCTGCGGGCCCTTCAGAGGCACCAGTGTGTTTGCTCTCACAACACCCGCCTCCAGCCTGTGAGGCAGGGAGTGCTGTTATCCCCACTTTACAGATGGGAAAACCGAGGCCCAGGGTCTCACACAGCTGGTTAGCAGAGCAGGGTCTGCAGACTGGCTGGCTGGCTCTGGAGTCCGCGGTGGATGTCCTCCCGTGTTAGCTGTGGGCTCTCAGCTGGGGGTCTGCAGTTACCCACCACCCCACCCCCGGGGAGATTTGGGAGGGCCTCTGCCTTGACATGAAACGCCCTCTGTGACGGCACCTCCCAGCTGGCCCCGGATGGAAGCCGGGAGCTGCCACTGCAGTGACTCAGTTCCTGAGCAGCGTGAGGCTGGCGGGGACGCCTGCAGAGGCCAGGTCACAAGCTGGGGGGCTGGGGTTGCCGATCGGGTCTCCTGAGGAAGTCAGGGCGGCAGGGAAGGCACCTAGTGATACTCATCTGTGAGAAGGGGATTGTCAGCGCTCGCCCTTTGGGTGCGTGAGTGAGAGGTGTGGTCGGTTTGAGTGACTTGACAGCTGCTTTCAGCCCTGACGGCCGCCCCGGCCCGTGCTGTGTCCTAGGGCAGGGCAGCTTTCATGCTCCGGAGCCCGCTAGGAAGGTGGAGGGCATGTCACTGCCCCCGCCACGCCCAGGCACGCCCAGAGCGGTGGACGGGTCAGTGCTGGACCCTGGTGCCAACTCCCTGGATGCAAATCCTGCCTCTGCACCTCCTCCTGTTGGCCTCCAGCTAGTCACTCTCCTCCTCCGGGCCTGTATTTCCCCATCTGTAAAGTGGGCTTGGCCGGCGACGAGATCAGGGCTGCCTGGAGTCCAGCGGAGGCCGCCGTGCGTGCGTTGGCTTGGGCCCTGCAGAATCTCCCTCTCCGGGAGTCTGATCTGCCCACTGCCGCGGCGGCTGGTTTTCGTGGAGATGAAGGAAGCAGGCCGGGTTCCAGGTTCTGATTGCCAGAGGGTAGAGAGCAGGAGAGGAGCCTGAGGGGCCCCTTCCCCTTTCTGGGCCTCGGTTTCCCAGTCTGAACTGGGCTGCCGGGTGGCCGGAAAGCCCTCCCTCTGCTGCCAGAACCGCCCCCGTCAGCCACAGCATCGTTATTATTATCTTATTATTGTTGCTTCCTGGGAACTTACTCTGTGTTGGGTACTTTGCCAAATTGCGTGCGGTGTGTCTCTTTTAACCCTGCCAGAAATAGAATGGGGTTAGGATTGCCCCCAGGCTACAGAAAGGGAAAACAGAGGCCCAGAGAGGGTCAGTGACTTGCCCGAGGTCACACAGCGGTGGAGCAGATGTTGGGTTTTGGAGTCCATGCTCATCACCTTCCCTCCTCATTTGCTCTGAAAATGCTGACCTGACGGGTGTGAGCCTCAGAGGCCCTCAAGGTCACGGTGGGAAGGGTGGGTGGGTCCCTCTTGAAGGTGAAAGAACTGAGTAAGACCCAGGGACATCCCTCCCCTGCTGGGGCTGTGGCGAGAACTTCCCAGCGGGGCCAGCAGAACTGCTGAGTCCCACGCCCAGCATGGTCCCAGGCTGGGACCAGGTCCCCTGGGTGCAGGGCTCCTGGGTCATGGGCTCCCATGACCGCAGCCGTCTCCACCTTCGCCCACCAGAGCCCAGACCTCCTAGGCAACATGCCCTGCCTGTCTCTGCTGCTGCTGGAGGGTGCCCTGGAGAGTGGCGGGGAGGGGGGCTCAGCTCTGTTACCCGGCAGCCCCGCAAAAGAGATGAATCAGCCCCTACGCCTTCCTCCAGGAGCCCCCAGATGGTCGGGGAGGAGATCAAGACAGGAGGTAGAACACCCAAGCCAGAGCTGCACGCTGACCAGCCTCGTCTCAGGGAGTCAGGGAGGGCTTCCTGGAGGAGGGGGTATTGCAGCAGAGCCTTTGACGGATAGGGCTGGGGGAGGCCTTCCAGGCAGAGGACACAGCCAGGGCAGAGGTCCATAGATGCAGTAGAACATGGCTTGGGTAGCAGGCAGAGATGAAGCTGAGAAGTCTGTGAGGCCTGGGGTGCAGGCCAAGGGTCTGGACGCTGTCCTGTGGGCTGCGGGGAGCCAGCAAGGCCTTGGGGAAAGAGTGAGACACGGGCGGTCTGGCTCCGGAGCAGACCCAGGGCTGCCGGCCCTGCGTCAGTCCTGCCTGGAGCCGGCGGGAGCCCCCACTGGGGCTGGACCGGGTGACTCCCGAGGGCCCCTCCGGCTCTGCCAGCGGCGTGGGGGGTCGCCATGGAAACCAGCTGGTCCCCGCGCGCGTGGGCACAGGCCCGGGAAGTCTCCTGGCACAGGCCACGTGGATGTGGATCCCAACTGCCCCCAGAGCTCGGCCGAGTCCCTTCTCTCCAAAGCCTGTGTTGGGCCAGGGCTGAGCCCCGCAGGCTGCCAGGAAGGGCCCCGGGCCGCCCACACTCTCCGGCAGCCCTGGGTCCCCAGTGCGATGCCAGGGCCCCTGCGATCGGCCGGGCCAGCGAGGCTCGCCCCGCCCCGTCCACCATCCGTCACCCTGAAACACAATAAATCACGCGCTGGGGGAGGGAGGAAGCTCGCAGCTCCATTACGAGGCCCCACGAGGCCCCGGTGGGGCGTTAATCACGGAGCACTTTCTGCTCTGATCGGTAAATAATGGGGGGGCGGGCCGTGGGCAGAGGCCTTGAAGCGGAGGCCGGGCCAGAACGGAACTCAGCCACCGTGGGCGCTCACCTCCACCCCCAGCCCCTCTCAGAGCCCTCCACCGTCTGTGATGGAGGCGTTGGAGCCTCTAGAGCTGGTCAGCTCCTTGATGGGCCCCAGCTCCCAACCCAGGGCCTTTCCAGCTCCAAGCGGCCAAATTCCCCGCAGCTGTTGGTGGTCCCCAACAGAGCAGGGGGGTGGCGGGACTGTGGGGTTCGGGAGCCAGCCTGCCCAGGTGTGAGGCTCACGTCCGGCTTTCTGGCGGTATGACCCGGGGCAAGTCACTTGATCTCTCTGTGCCTCAGCTTCCTTTGCTGTAAAGTAGCAGGGGCACGTGAGGTTCTCCGGACAGAGGTCTCTGCACGCAGGAAACCATCGCTGCTTTTTCCTGCTGCGTTACTGGTGCTACTGCGTCGCTGTAGTTGTAAAGCTGTCCCTTTCCCACTGAGGGTCGGTCCCTGGACTGGGATGCTGGCAGCTAGAGAGAAGGGACATGTCTCCATGTCTCCAGCACATGGGACCCGGCCCAGAGATGTTTGCTCAGGGCCCCCCCACCCCGCTGCCCTGGGCTGCGGTCACAAGCTGTTGTAAGATGACTCTGGGACCCAGGCCAGCACCCCAGGGGATGGGCAGGAGGGTGTGAGTTCAGCCCCTGGAGGAGGAGGGCCCAGCGTCCCCAGGAGAGACAGCTGCTCCCAGCTCCTCCTGGCCCGCGTCCCTTCAGGGGAAGGAGTGGGGATCCAAACCCATCCCCCCCAGGGCAAGGAGTTGCCCTGCCCCCACTGGCGAACCATCCACTCCCCCCTCTAACCCCACAAGCCCCCGCCCCCGCCACCTTGGCCTGAGTCCTGGCTGCCCATCCCGTCCTGGGCTCCTCCGGGACCCGGGGGGAGGGCTGGAAACGCGGCCAGGCCGGGCTGGAATGAGAAACAGCTTCGAGAAGGGGGAGCCGGGTGTCCAGGGGGCCGCATCCAGCTAACAAAACAAGGGCTGCTTGAGTCAGCGGCCGCGCCGGCAGTTCCCAGGCAGGCCCCGGGCGAGAGCGGCGTGGCTGGTCCAGCCTCCGATGCTGGACTTGAGGGAGCGGGGGCGCAGCTGCTCCTGGGGGGGGCCCTCCTGTCCTCAGGCGTCCCTGGCCTCTGCCCGGCGGCCTGCAGAACTAACTGGGAACGTTGTAGCCCCCAGGATTGGGGGCTGCTGTGAACTGAGCCTCTGTGGCGGGTGCAGGGCCTGTCCCCATTTCACAGATGAGGCTCAGTGAGGGCGGGGCAGCCCACACGGAGTTGAGAGACTTGGCGCTTCAGGAGCCTCAGTTTCTCTGCCTGTTAAATGGGAACACGCCGGGAGCGTGTGTGCTCGGCGTCCTCACACGGCAGGTCGGCAGTGTGGCCCAGTCTCTGACCCCAGCCTGGGGCCGTCCCTTCAGACTGGCAGGTCAGGGGTGCCCGTTGGGGGTGGATGGGCACATGGTGCTCAGGGCGGCCCGGCTGGCTGATCCGCTCAGCCCTTGGCGCTGGGCGAGCCCCCTGCTCCAGAGGTCAGGGGTCAGGGAGACCGAGGCGGGCCCCTCGAAAGCCTGGAAGGGTGCATGCAAACTGTCGTGCCCGTTTCCTGCCTGATTCAGGCCAGGTCGGGATAACCGCACCATGTGTCCTAAGGGAGCCTCTGCCCCCTCCGTGCCTCAGTTTCCCCAACTTTCCCCCCCGGGCTCAGAGCCAGGCCTGCTGACCGACTTGTCCTCTGGCCTGGTTGGCCGTTCTCTCCCGCACTGCCCCGCACGTCCCCCGCCCCAGGAAGTGAGCATCTCGACTCCCAATGGGAAGGTGCTGGTATTTCCTTTCTTGGCGGCAAGCAGCCTCCTCCTTGGTGTGGGGGCTGTTGCCGGAGCCCCCCCAGAGCTGGGTCTGTCCTGCCCCCTCCCAGGACCCGCACACAGTAGCCCAGGTTTTCCCTGCCTCGGTTTACCCTCTGTGGAGGGTCACTCAGTGGGGTCGTGTCCCGGGAGGCCCTGCGGGCTGACATGGTTGGGAGAAGTTTGGGTTTGAGGGGCCCAGGGGTGGCTTCAAACCTGGGGCCGACCTGTGCCCTCGGAGCCCTGGGGGACCCGTCCCCTTTAACCACAGAGCTTCGGAGGAAGCTTGGGAGAGAGGTTACTCACCGGAGCTCTGTGGGAAGCAGCGTGCGGTGAGTGCCCTGTCTCTAGGCCTGCCTTTTGAGGCTGTGTGTGTATGTGTGTGTGTGATGTCCAACTCTCTGCAACCCTGCGGACTGCAGCCTGCCAAGGTCCTCTGTCCATGGACTTCTCCAGGCCAGAGTACCGGACCCCCACTGCTACCCTGCCGGGCCCTGCCGGCTCCTGCTTGTCCAGCCTTGTCCTCAGGGCACCCTCCCAGCCCTCCTCACCTGTCCACGCTGCGGGAGAAGGAGCCGCCGGGACAGGGGTTGAGGGGAGCCACAGAGGGGCAGGCCAGGTGCAACAGGGCCTTGGGGGCCTGGGGGCTAAGTTTGGGTTTATGTTGAGGGCACTCGGGGAGCCACTGAAGGCTGTAGAGCATGGGAGGGGCACAGCCTGCTTTGCCTTTTTCCATTTGTTTTCTGATGGCCACGCAGCTGGGCACGTGTGATGTTAGTGCCCTGACCAGGGATCGAACTCGTGCCGCCTGCAGTGGGAGCTCGGAGTCTTAACCACTGGACCACCAGGAAGGTCCCTGCGTTTTTTTTTTTTTTTTTTAACTGATTTAGTTATTCGTCTGCATCGGGGCTTAGTCACAGCACATGGGCTGTTTCTTGCATCACGTGGGATCTTTTGTTGCAACACACGGACTCTATAGTTGTGGTACTTAGACTCAGTAGATGCAGCGTGTGGGCTTCGCTGCTCTGCGGTATGTGGTATCTTACTTCCCTGACCAGGGATCGAACCTGCGTCCTCTGCATTGCAAGGTGGGTTCTGAACCAGTGGACCACCAGGGACGTCCCATCTTTTCTTTTTTTTAAACAGCATTTTAGTTTGAAACAACTAGGTTTACAGGAGGTTATAAAGACAGTAGAGATAGTTCCTGCATGGGCTTCCCAGGTGATGCTAGTGGTAAAGAACCCACCTGCCAATGCAGGAGACCTGAAAGGCATGGGTCCAGCTCCTGGGCTGGGACGATCCCCTGGAGGAGGGCATGGCAGCCCACTCCAGTGTTCTTGCCTGGAGAATCCCATGGACAGAGGAGCCTGGCGGGCTGCAGCCCACGGGGTCACACAGAGTCGGACACGACTGAAGTGACGACGCGCGTTGCATGTAGTGCTTTGCGGTTGTGAAGGCTCCTTCTGGCTGCTGGTCAGAGTTGGGGAGGGTCTCCGTCCAGCCCCCAGCCCCTCGTGATGGCGCAGGCCACCCTGCCGCCTGCTCTTCACGCCCCAGATTGTGTTCTTTCAGCTCCTCGGCAGTGAAACCTCACCTTCCCGGGGTCAGGGTTCGATAGCAATCAAAAGCCTCGAGGCAGGAACGGGCCCCCCCAATTCCCAGACACAGAGGCCCCAGAGCCGGTGTCGTCTACACCGTCTACACCGGGGGCGGAACCGCTGGGGCTTGTAGTCGGCTGTTGACGCCTCATCCTCCTCGGAGCCGCCTGCCGTGGGACTGGGGTTTGCTGGGGTCTGCGGGCAGGAGGCGGGAGGCCTGAGCAGCAGGCTCTGGATGCCGCTGTTCCACTGGCTTCCTGGGGAGAGAAAGTCAACACAATTACAGTTGGTAGTGAAATCAATATGTCAGCGCTCTAATGTGAGAGTGGGCAGAGCTGAGCTTTGGCCCCGGGAGGCAGCCAGCCAGACTGGGAAGGGAGGGAGTGTTCTACTCTCCTGGAAAAGAGCTGAGGCCAGCAGCCGCCCGCCACTCATCCCATTTTTGAGAGGGATAAACTGAGGTTCTTAGAGGAGCCAGGAGTAGCAGCCAGGTGCTGCCTGGCCCTGGAGACCTGTGTTGCCACACACACCATCGGCATACAGTTGCCTCTTGCTTTTCCTTCAATTCACCAGCACCCAGCATGGGCGGTGTTGTTCTCAGTATTTCTGTTTGGCAAAGCAGCAGCTGAATACAGTCATTCACACTTTAGTCAAAATTAGTTTCCTTTCTTTAGTTAAACCCAGAGTCTCCGCCCTAAAGGAGCTCATGGAGAAATCAAAGTGGTGAGCAGCACAGAGGAGGGGAGAGGTTGTTGTGTGTTTTTTTTTTTTTTTTTGGAGCTGCATCTTGAAGGCGGGCTGAAAGCTTGCTGCCTGGGCACGCCCGGCAAAGGGCAGGACAAGGGGGAGTCCAAGGGGCTCAGAGGTTTGGGAAGGGCGTTGCTTGCTGAGGGAACGGCATTCTGAAGGTTCAGCTGCCCTGGGAGGAAAGCGTGGCCACATTTGAGAAAGGGCAGAGACTAGTGTGGTGGGAGCCAGGGGTCAGGCAGAGAGAGAAGTGAGACTCCAGGCCGGAGCAGCCGGCAGGGGCCAGCTCACCCAGGCCTTGAGTGCCAGCTTGACCCGGGGCGGCCAGGAGCCAGGGAGGGGCTGGCCAGCCCTGTGCTGGGAAGGTGGCCCCCCGTGGGTTGGAGGAGGCCGCCGTGGGCGCCCAGCCCTCCCCCTGCGCCCGGGAAATTGGTGTTGTGAAAGACCAAGGCCGAGTGAGACTCAAAGGCGGGCCGGTGCTGCTGGAGGAATTTCGGGCCATGTCGCAGGGTCAGGGCAAGCAGTATTTTGGACCTTGGAGCCGACTGCTGCCCCTTGGAGACTGAGTTCGGCTGAGGCCACACTCGGGACGGCCAGCCGCCAGGTCCCCGGAGCCTGCTGATCCCCTTTCCCGGGCTGTATCCCCCCAAGAGCGGAGGCCTCTCCCGCCTGCCCGGTGGACGTGTGTGTCCGGCTTCCGTTTTCGAGGCGGTTGAAGCCTTGTGATTTCCCCTGGCAGCTGGGGAGCCAGCTTCCCCCTCGGATCACAGATCACACAGAGCAGCCAATGGGTGACTTCTCCTTTAAAGTTTTTTTTTTTTATTTTATTTTTAGGATAAGAAAAAAAAAAGTCGGAGGAAAGGCTTTTTAGAGAATTCCTTTGGTGCAGAATTAATGGCTCTGCACTTTGGGGCGGGCAGGCCAGAGTCAGATTCCCAGGCCGCTCTGCCTGGCCCTCTCTGCAAATCACCCTGGTCCAGGCGGTTCCCAGGACCCCCCGCCCTGCCAGCCTGGGGACCCCCACCAAGGAAAACCCCAAAGGTGTCACCCAGGCCTCCCAGGTCCCCCTTCCTGCCCCCCACCAGAACTCAGGGAGGAAGCTCGTGTCCCCTGGGCCAGGGTTGGCAATGTTAATTTTAGAACAACGTATTATTTAATGACACACATCACCCATATTCAGGAAAGAGGAGTTATGCAACCCCCGGGGAAAGCGTCCTTGTGGAAGGTCTGGGGCCCAGGTGCCTGCTCTCCTGGCTGCTCACCGCCTCACCTCTTCCCTGCAGCCACGGGATTGCAGGGGGTGGGCCCTGGGGAGAGGAGTGGGCAGCCACCTTCCAGGGCCATCCCCCAACTCAGGCCCCGCAATGAACACAGAGGATAAGTCAGGTAGGATAGGTCCGAAGCTGGAAGATGAGGAGCGAAGAGTGATAAGACAGTCTGGGTGGCGGTATCCGAGGCAGCAGGGCTGGCACGTGCAAAGGCCCTGGGGTAGGACCCAGCTTGGACCGAGGGGCAGAGACGAGGCCTGCATGGCTGGAGTGGAGGGGGGAGGGTAAGGGACAGGCCCCAGCTCCTCAGGCCCCTGGGAGGGGTGTGAGGGCGGTTTAGGATGTGAGGCTTATTCTCAGTACCGCGTCAACCATCAGAGAGGGATGGTTTGAGACCTCTCTGCAAAGGAGGCCTCTGCACCTTTACAGGGCTCGCCTGGCAGCTCTGTTACGGGGGAAAATGTTGAGGTCAGAGTCAGCCCAGAGAGCAGGGCCCAGGAGAGCCTCCTTTGTGGTGGTCCCGGGGGTCCAGGTGAGAGAGCTTTTGAGGTAGGCATGATTTACCCCTAAATTCCACTTGGTAACAGTCATGTCCGTGACCATCATGTCTGAAACAGCAGTAGTGTCAGTTCACACTTGTGGGGCATTTACTGTGGGCCATGCTGCATGCTGGCGCTCTGCAGTGAAGTCTCTTATCCAGGTGCCTGTGAGGGAGGCGCTGGAGATGCACTGATTTTTTTTTTTTTTTTTAAGACTTTAAAAAATATTTGTTTATTTTTGGCTGTGCTGGGTCTTCGTTGGTATGCGCGGGCTTTCTGAAACTCATTGCGGTGCTGGGGCTCTTCGTTGAGGTGGCTTCTCTTGTTGCAGAGCACAGGCTCTAGGCGCAAGCTCTGTATTTGGGCCACATGGGCTCTATTGCTCCGAAGTATCCGGGATCTCCCCAGTCTAGGGATCGAACCTGTGTCACCTGCATTGGTAGGCAGATTCTCAACCACTGGACTTAACAGGGAAGTCCGAGATGTGCCTACTTCACAGCTTGGTAAACTGAGGCTCAGAGGAGTGATGTGACTTGCTCAGGTTGCCCCTAACTCTCCTGCGAAAGGCCACCCCGTGGTGGGTTGTGGCCCCTGGGGCCCTCCCCAGCCCCACCCCATCTCTGGGCTCAGGGCTCAGCTGTGTTTATTTTTCCAAGAATGAAGGACCCAGTATTTATGGTTTGCTTTTGAACACTAGCTGAGATTGTGTACACAACCCATGTGGGCACATCATTGGTGGCTTCAGCTTGCAGAAAGCACAGATAAGGGAGGAAAGCTCCTCTCTGAAGCCGTGCCGTAAAGCCAGTCCTGCTGCCCGCTTCAGTCCTGGTGGCCTGACATCACAGCTGGTGACCTGGAGTGGGCCACGTCCCCCTCTGAGCCTGTTACCCCATCTGTGACATGGGATCTCAGAGCGGGGCCAGGATTCAGCAAACCAATGCACAGGCCTGGTGCATGGTCAGTTCCCAGTAAACGTGGCCTGTGCTGTATTTGCTGTCGTGACTATTAATGTTCATGTGCCCATTTTACCGGAAAGGCCCGGTGACACCCTGTGAGTGTCCTCAGCCAGAGTGTCCTTCTTCACCGCCAGTGCAGATCTGTGGTGTGGCCCGGGCTGGGCCCTCCCTGCTGGGTGACACGCGCCATCCACTCTCCTAAACTAGCCTTGTGTCCGCGTCCTGGTGGATTTGCACAGTCGCCTTCTCAGAGGCACTTGCTGGAGGCCTGTGTTGTATTTTTGTGCAAACTGCAGAAGAAACTTTCAAAAGGTCATCCCGCCTCTGTGAGTTGGGGCTGACGTGGATGCCAGGAGTGTGCATTTGGACACACCTGCCCGTCTGTGATCTGGGCAGATGAAGGGATGTGTGTTGGGGTCTCAGTTTGGGGAGGCCTCAACCTTTTGTCTAGTAGCCTGCTGGCAAGTTGGGGGGTGGGGGTTGCTGGGGTCAGAGCAGGAATCTGGGGGGGAGAAAAAACCCCATGGTTGCTATGGAGACCCAGCCAGACAGGAGGGACACCTCTTGGGTGTCAGCAGGTAAGTCGGGGCAGAGGCTGGCCTCCCTGGGCCTTCTTGCCTCCCTCACGTGACCCCTCCTGGCCAGCTCCTATGTACCCGGAATGGACCCCTCTGCTAGGGGCAGCTCCGTGACTGAAGCCAAGGGCGGGGGTCGACCTGGGCTCGGACACGTGGCCCTGCTTGCACCAGGGCCTGAGCCCCGTGCAGAGCAGGAGCAGGACTTTGAAAGCTCAGAGGTTCTGGCCGGCTGTGGGGGGCTGGGAGCCACAGAAGGTTCTGGAGCCATGGTCTGATGCACTGTCTCTCTTCCAGCTGCAGCCGGAGCAGCTGGACTGTGGGGCCGCCCACCTGCAGCACCCGCTGTCCGTCCTGCAGCCCCTGAAGGCCTTGCCCGTGTTCCGAGCGCCGGGCCTCTCCTCCGTGGCCGTGGCCGGGGTGGGCAACTACACGGTGGTCTTCCTGGGCACGGTCAGCGGGCGGCTGCTGAAGGTATGGCTGGGCCGGGGGTGGTTGGCGGGGGCGGGGCGGGGGCCCACGGGTTAGAGGGCATCTTCCACGTCCGTTCCTTCCACTCTGGCTCACACCAGTGAGTTCCCGTCGTGCAGATGAGGGAAGCAGAGCTCAGGGGCCGGATCTGTGTTCAGGTCCCTGGGCTCCGCCACTTGGCGGGCTGTCTGACCTGGAGCAGTGAGCGTATTCTCTCCTGGCTTCAGTGTCCCCAGCTTTCAAAGGCTGAAAGTTCAGCCTCTCAAGACTCTTGCAGGGCTTTGACAGGGGCTGGGGGAGGCCACACCCTGGCAAGTGGGGGTCTCCCCCCTCCCGTTTCCTCCTCCATTCCTCCCACCAGCCTCTGAGGATGCCCCCAGCTCCCAACCAAGGTGACTGGTTTCTGCAGGTAATGCTTCCCGCCCCCGAGATGCCGAGAGCTGGGTGAGAGGAGTCGGTCTCCCTACTAAGCGGCCCCAGGGGAGGGTATGGACCGGCCCTCCAGCCACCTCCCACCCCCCGGCCTGTCCAGAGAGTCAGCCGTCTGGCCTGGCTCCGACCTGCACCAGGCCCTGGTCTAATTGATTCAGATCCAATAATCCAATTCGTTAGCTTCCCCGGGCAGACGCCGCAGGCTGGTAGTGAGCAGTGGGGGTCGGAGTCCCAGCCCGCCCGGCCCCGGGACCCAACCGCTGACATCCCTGGGGGAGATGCCAGGTGTGGGAGCAGGCGCAGGGGGCCTTCTCCACCTTCACAGCTTCCATTGAGGGTCCGCAGACAGTGGGGCTTGTGGTTGCGGTTGGAAACTTGCATGTGGCTCCTGGCTCTTGCGCTCCCAGCTGTGGGACCTGGGGCGGTTTCCCCATCTGTCCAGGAGTCTCCCCCCCACCCCCACCCATGAAGCTGCAGTTATTAGGCACCACTGTCTACCCAGCCTCAACAGGCATGTCACGGGCATCCTCATGTTTAATTCTCACATCCCTTTAAGGGAGGCAGAGCCATGAGCCCCATTTCACAGATGAGGACACTGAGGCCCCAAAGTCACAGAGCGGGGAAAGTGAAAGTGAAAGTCGCTCAGTCGTGTCTGGCTCTTTGCGACCCCATGGACTGTACAGTCCATGGAATTCTCCAGGCCAGAATACTGGAGTGGGTAGCCTTTCTATTCTCCAGGGGATTTTCCCAATCCGGGGATCGAACCCAGGTCTCCCAGATCGCGGGCGGATTCTTTGCCAGCTGAGCCACCAGGGAAACCCACATAGCGGGAACCGCGGTGGAATCCGAGTCCATTCAGCCCAGAGGCTGCCCCGCCCCTCAGTCCTGACCTCTGCGCCCACCACCCTGCTTCCTGCCAGGCCATCTGCTGCCCACTCTCGCCTCACTTGAGGCTTTGATCACAGCCTCCAGCCCAGGCCCCAGAGCATGCCAGGTGCTTGGTAGGCTTTGGAAAGGGTGGAAACATGTCTGCTGAATGCCTGGGGGAAGCAGGGGGCCAAGCCGCCCGGGACAGACCCTGCCAAGAGGCCGCTTGGGATGACGGATGTCCCAGGGGCTGGGGAGAGAGTAATTGCAGTTTAGGGTGTGGGGGGCGTCAGGGAAGCTGATTTGCTGAAGACATTGGGAGGATAGCTCCTGGCCCAAGGAGGAGAGGAAGGTGTTTGAGACAGGAGCACAGTACAGAGAAGACATGGAGCTGGATGTTGAGTTGGGTTTAGTGACTAGAGATGAGGCTCGTGGAGTAAGATGGGGTGGACAGTCAGGGCCTTGAATGCCAGGACACATTAATGCTACAAGCAGGAGGCACTGGTAAAGGCTCTGGAGCCCACGGAGGGGGACTGGGCGGCTGGAGGCCCCAGGGAGCCATCTAGACCCCTTGCCCCTGCTCAGAGCTTGACAAAGCCTGGACAAGGCAACATGGAATGTGAGATCAGAGGAGAAGAGCCATTTGATGAGTCTCTGACCAGCCTTGTCAGGTCTCTGGGGGACGTGCAGAGGGGCCCTCTGCCAGAGAAGCTTCCAGACCCCAGCTAGTCCTGCTCCTTCTCCTGCCTGGACATTGGACCCCAGCCTTGGATCTGGGGTCAGATGGACCTAGACCTCCATCGTGGCCCTGAGGCATCTTCCTTTTAGGACTCTTGCCAAGTCCCTTGGCTCCTCTGGGCCTCGGTTTCCTCATCTGTGAGATGGGTGTGTGAGAGGGGAGGGGTGAGACCAGTGGTCCTGCCGCCTCTCCGGGGCCTGGCCCCAGCAGTGCTTGGCCTGCATCTTCCCTGGCACGCCCCACGGGCCCTGCGGGGCGGGTGGGGTCCTCAGCCCCGACAGCTCAGAGAGGGGAAGTGACTCGGACGGCTCGGGCCTGTGCAACTTGCAAATGTCAAGGCCAGAATTCAAACCCAGGTCCCCGCTCCCTGGCTTGATGCCCGCAGCCTCCCAGAGAATGTTTTCTTAACTGTAAAGCCTGGCCCTGTGCATACCAGGGTGGGACGTACTGGTGAGGGCGGGGGTGGGGGGGGTTCTTGGTGGGGGGAGAGGCTCACAACAGAGGACAAAGTGTCGGGGCCGGACCCACCGCCAGTCCTGGAAGGGCCTGAGGCTGAGACTCCCAAGCTCAGGGCAGCCCCCCACCCAGAGCCGGTCCCCAGCCTTCCCCTACCTGGGGATGCCCTCCTGGCGCCCCATCCCCTGACAGCCCCCCCGCCCCGCCCCCCCAGATCAACCTGAACGAGAGCATGCAGGTGGTGAGCCGGAAGGTGGTGACGGTGGCCTATGGGGAACCTGTGCACCACGTGATGCAGTTTGACCCCGCGGACCCGGGTTACCTGTATCTGATGACGTCCCACCAGGTATGGCCGGCCGGGCCTCAGCCTGAGGAGGCCCCAGGATGCGCTGAGCTCGCCCCCACCCCCTTGCCTCTGCTTGAGAGTGGCTGCTCCTGCTGGAAGCTTCGCCCTCTCCCTTCCGGCCTGCCGTGGCCTCTGCAGGGAAGCCTCGTCCCCCGCCCCCCCACCACGCCGTAACAGCCTCAGTTTCCCCAACCTCTCCGGCCCTCGCCCGGCTGCCCCCCGCCCTCACCCCGCTGAGCTGGGCCCCCGCCTCTGTCTCCAGATGGCCAGGGTGAAGGTCGCCGCGTGCGCCGCGCACACCACCTGCGGGGACTGCGTGGGCGCGGCCGACGCCTACTGCGGCTGGTGCGCCCTGGAGACGCGGTGAGGCTCCTGGGGCGCAGGCTGGGCCCGGGAGGCCGCGGGGGTGGGGAACCCCCCCACCGCCCCGGATCCTGACCTGCGCCGGGCGCCCCAGGTGCACCCTGCAGCAGGACTGCGCCAACTCCAGCCAGCCGCACTTCTGGACCAGTGCCAGCGAGGGTCCCGGCCGCTGCCCCGCCATGACCGTCCTGCCGGCCGAGATCAACGTGCACCAGGAGTACCCGGTGAGGCTGGGGGAGCCAGGACCCCAGCTCCGGGCTCAGGGGTGCGGGTGGAGAGCAAGCCTTCACCTGGCACCCAGACCTGAGAGGTGGAGCCTCCTGGGTGCGGCGCCTCAGGATCTTGAAGGCAGATGATGAAAACAGTGCCTGGGTGCTCTTAACATCCCCCTTATACAGATGGAGAAACTGAGGCACAGAGCCGTAAAGTGACTTGTTCAAGGTTATACAGTGGGGGAGTGCCCAAGCTGGGATTTGAATTCAAGTTGCTGCCCCCCACCCAGTCCGTGTCCAGGAGTGCCTAGGCCTGCCGCAGCCAGCTCCCTGCTTACCTGTAGCAGACAGCCTCAGTGCAGGGGATTCCGGGGGCAGGAGCTGAGGGACAGACAGGCATGGGTGCCCGTGCCCCAGCCCTGCCCTCAGAGGCTTCTCTGGGCAGACAGCCTTGTCTGTCACATGATGGTTCTGATGACCGACAGGAGCTGGGGCTGCCACGCTCCCCATCGTTACACACCACAGTCCTGCACATACGTCCTCTGGTCAAGCAGGCGGTCCGGGGCTTGGTCCATCCATTCATTCATTTATTCATTCATCAATAACAGTAGGTGTTATTGAGCACCTTCTCTGTGCCACGTGCAGTCCTGGACTTGGGGACACAGCAGTGAACAAGAGAGGCAAGCCGCTGGTCCTCGAGGGGTGGACACACTCCCAGAGGAGTGAGTGGAAACGAGATAAAATGCCAAGATGGTGATAAGTGCTGTGGAGAGGGAAGCAGAGCAGGGCACAGGGTGCAGAGCGAGCAGTGTTGACATTTTAGATCAGGCCGGGGTGGGGGGGGGGTCTCACTGCCAGACACCATCCGAGCAGCAATAGGAAGCCAGCGTGAGCATCTGGGCAGAGGAACCCGCCAGTGCAAAGGCCCTGGAGTGGGAACAAGACTCATGATTTGAGAGACTGTTAAAGAGGCTGGCATCCTTTCCAGGGGCCAGATCGTGCAGGGCCTCTGGCTCCTGTAGGGTGCTCAGTTTCACTTTGCAGAGGGGGAAACTGAGGCCCGTGTGGGCTGCATCCCACTGGCCTGGGGTCAAGGCCACTGACCAACCTCTTCTCCCCAGGTTCCAGGGTGGGGGTGGGGCGGTGCGAGGCGCAGCCTTCCCCCCTCCCCCGCACCCCCAGCTAAGCGTCCCTGGCCTCCAGGGTATGATCCTGCAGATCTCGGGGAGCCTGCCCAGCCTCAGTGGCATGGAGATGGCCTGTGACTATGGCCACGGCATCCGCACAGTGGCTCGGGTCCCGGGCCCAGCCTTCGGCCACCAGATCGCCTACTGCAACCTCCTGCCCAAGGATCAGTTCCCGCCCTTCCCGCCCCACCAAGGTAGGCACCTCACAGTCTGGGCCACGGGGACGGCTGATGGGGGCCCTCAGGTGGTGGGCTCTCAGGCATGGAGGGGTCCTGATGGCACAGCCGCTGGTGTTGGTGGACCCCCCTGCCCCCTTGTCCTTCTCTCCCTGGACGCCCTGTTCTGTTCCAGACCACGTGACCGTCGAGATGTCGGTGAGGGTCCACGGGCAGAACATCGTCAGGGCCAACTTCACCATCTACGACTGCGGCCGGGTTGGGCAGGTGTACCCACACACAGCGTGAGTGGGGTGTGGGGGCTATTCCGAGTGGGGGCAGGACGCTTTGCTCTTGGGGAAACCTCCGCAAGAAAAATGACGGTGTCCCAGAGGCAGACAGGACCCTTGGCTGTTCGCCTGACCGCTCATTTGGGCAACAAACTCTCATCACCCAGTGTGCCCGGCGTCTGTGAGCACCCAGGCTAGTCGAGGCTGAGAAAAGTGCATTGATTACGCTTAACTTAGTCTCCCGGAGGCCCTGCTTGCCTATCTCCTCCTTGCATATCTCCTGCTCTGGGGAGCTCATTACCTTGCAAAACGCCCAGCCCCTCTGGGCAGCTCTGATGTTGAGCAAGACCTCGTTTCACTGTGCTGGGATCTGTGTCCCGGGTCCGCGCTGCCGGGCACAGGGATGGGGAGCCAGGTAGCTGAGGGGAGGCCCCCCGCCTTGTCTTTCAGTTGCACCAGCTGCCTGTCAGCACAGTGGCCCTGTTTCTGGTGCACCCAGCAGCACGCCTGCGTCTCCAACCAGTCTCGGTGTGAAGCCTCACCAAATCCCACGGTAAGCCAGGCCCAGGGTGCCCTCTGCCTCCACTGTTCCTTCTTTCCCCATTTAGCACATTGAGAACGTTTCCGTGTCATTACACCGTCTTCCTTGGCTCCCCCTTTAACAGCCGCCACGCTGGGCTCATCATCACAGCGCATGTAACCAGTCCCCTACTGCCGTTCCCTTCTCCAGGGGATCTTCCCGACCCGGGGATTGAACCTGGGTCTCCTGCATTGCAGGTAGATTCTTCACCATCTGAGCCACCAGGGAAGCCCCTCCAATCCCCTGTTGTTGGACGTGCTGAGCGCGCCTCTTTCTTTTTTGTGTTCTGATACGTGCAGGGCATTGCACGGCCCTGACTGTCCCCTGGAGACCAGTTCTTCAACGTGGCATTTTGGGGTGGAAGCCCATACTTTGAGCTCAGCTGACCCCCAGAAAGCCTGAGCCCATTTACACTTTCAGCCTTTTAGGACAAGGCCCCTTCCTGCATACCGTACTCTTTTCAGTTTTACCTTCAACGTTTTCAGCAACCCTAGCGGGTCAGGGAGTACCACTCTTGGGCCTTGAATCGAAGCCCCTCTTGTTGGCAGCCCGTGTTCTCCCCGCTTCCCCAAGTCAGGGGCTGGGCCAAAAGACCCCAGCCTCCATCTCCCATGGGCACTGCGGCCCCAGGGTCATGGGATTGCTGTGGCTCTCACAGGGTGGAGAAAGCGAGTGACCTCCAGAGCCACAGGTTCCCAGGTCCTCCTGTTCGGCCGGCCTGATGGCGCTCTGCGCTAGGGGACGGCATGTCGGGGAGGGCGGGGGACGGGCAGAGACAGAGGCCGAGGCGCCACGTACCTTGCCGCCGGCTGGTTTGGGTGTGTTGGCTTAAGGGGTGGCCTCGCGTCTTCACGCAGAGAACCTCTACGGCTGTACCAGCCTTGTGCCAGGGACGACCAGATGGGACCCCCGAGTCTGGTTAGGGTGGGACGGCTGGACCGGGTGGGTGCCAGGGTCCTATGCCAGCTCATGCCCCGTCAGGCCCACCTGCTGGATCCTCCATCTCGTGTCAGGGCCGTGAGAGGCCCAGGGTGAGGTACCAGGTTCTTGCCTGCAGCTCATCTCTCCAGGAAAGGGGAGTTCCCACCCATTTTCCAGATGGCACAATTGAGGTAGTCAGTGTAACCCCCGAAAGCCCTGGCTCCCAGCAGGGGGAGGTCACTGAGACCCCTCCTGTGTCCCTAGGAAGCAACCCTGGTGCCCGCTGGGAAAGTAGCCAATTAGACATAGTTCTGCCCTCCCCATCATGAACCCAAGAGCCGGGGGTTGTTGGGTTGTGTCTGTGCGATCCTGGGCAGGCTGCCACACCTCTCTCTGCCCGACTCCCCGTCTGTGAAAGGGGGCCTGTCTCAAAGGGGGACCCGGAGCGACACCAGCTTCGTGCCTGGCATGCTATAGGTGGCCCCTCTGCTGGGAGGACTTCTCCGGGAGGGGACCCTTCTGCCTGGTTCTGGCAGACGCGTAGGAGCTCGCCAGCCTGGAGCTGTTTCCAGGCAGCGCCCCCAGGGACCCTCCTGTCCCTGCCACCCCCACCCCCCCAAGGTCTGCGGGTCAGGGATGCATTGGGCCGCAGAGAGGGCCTGTCTCAGAGGATTACGGTAGTCCAGTGGGAGAAGAGGCCGCCCCCGCCCGGGCCTGGCCTGCTGCTTAATCTGGAGTTTAATTAAGAGCCAGTCGGTCATGGAGGCCGCAGGGCTCCAGCCAGGCCGGGGAGGGGTCTCTGGGCCGGCGCGAGCCAGGGATTGTGTCTCCTGACTTCCTGTTGCCTCATGGGCCCCAGAGGAAGGAAGTGGGGGGTACAGGATGCTGCGAGGAGGGCTGCAGCTTTTTTCCAAGGAGGGGAGGGGAGTGGAGAAGGCCGCTGTGTCCGCCCCTTCCAGTTGTCCTGGAGGAGATGGCTTCCCCAAGGCAGGGTGACTTCAGGCCTTAGAAGCAGCGAGGGTTTGGGCAGGTGCCGGGGTCAGGCTCCCTGGGTGGGGGAAGCCTGGGTGGGCACCTCCGTGATGGTGGCTTCATTAGGAGCTGGTGGAGAGGGTGGTTTGGTGGAAACGTGGGGGGCGGTTTACAGAAGGGGACAGGGCGATGCAGAAAGGCAGGGAGGGAGCAGGTCAGGTGGGTTCAGCGGGGCCACTCAGTGCTCTGCTGGGTTGGGTCCCCAGCTCTCAACCCTTGAACGTGGAAAGACCGTGGGGGAGTCTGTGAGCTCCAGTGCAGTCGGGCGAGGCCCCGCCCTGGCTGCACGCGCTGAGCTGACATCTGGGCTTCCTGGGGCTCCAGCCTCGCTGTCCCCCCAGCTCCTGCTCTCCCGCCTGTCAGCTCTGCCCAGAGACGGGTCATCAGCTGTGGCTTCCCGAGCCTGGAGGCTCAACTCTGGCCAAGGGAGAGAAGCCACTCAGGCTGTCTCTGAGGCTTGGATGGTTCGGCTTGGGATGGGACAAGGAGGCCCCTGTCCTCTGCAAGCCGCCAGCCGCGGCCCCAGCAGTCAGTCACCTTTGTGAGTGCAGAGTCTGAGGGGCGGCCTCCCCTTCAGGCTCAGCTGGATCCGGGGGCCCTGCCAGCGTCACCAGGGCCAACGTGCCCCCCCCTCCCCGGGGTGGCCTCTGTGCTCCGGCAGGCCCTCCCCCTTGGCCGCAAGACGCCTTAGCAGCCCCGGGCGGGGTCCTGATCCCCGGCAATCCCAGGAGAGCCTCCTTCTCGTTGGTTCTGCGGAAGTTTTCCAGGGGAACTGGGTCACATCCACTCCCCGAACCAATCGCTGAGCCCATCCCTGGGGCTAGGGAGGAGGGTGATTCCTCCCAAACCACAGGCCTGGGGGGTGGGGAGATGCAGGCACACTTGGACCAGCTGTCCCCAGGGGAGATTAGCGACCCTGGGGGTGGTGCTGGAAGAGGGCAGAGAGGCACCCACACTCTCCCAGGCTTGCCCACTCTGGAGAATGGGTACAAGCATCCACAGTGGGTTATGAGGATCGAGGAGAGTAGGGCCCTCGGGGATGGTCCCACGTCGTTTCCTCTGGACCTGCCCGCCTCCAGCCCCTGCTGGCCACCTCCCCTCGGCTGGGGCGGAGCCAGGGTCGCAGCCGCAGGGCCCCCGGCCAGCTGTGAAGCGGGCTGGCAGCGGCGTTGAAACCCGATTGGAAACATGTGAGTTCCATTCCCCGAAATTCCACGGGGTTTACACATGGAGCGGCTCAGGACGGCGGCTCGAGGGAGGGACGGACTTGCATGTCACACAACAAGCCGGATGCCAGCTCCTGCCTCGCAGCCCTGCAGCCTTCGCCGGCCAGGTGGCCTCCTTGGCCCCTGTGGTCGGCAGCAGGCAGTGCTCCCGGGGAGGCGCATCGTCTGGGCGCGGTGTCTGGGCTGGGGGTCAGCAGAGGGTCTGCGCCGCCAGAGCCTGCTATGCTGCCCGACTAACAATACTGAGAAAAGACCCTGGGTCCCTATCTCTCACCTTGGTCCTCAGTTTCAGACCCCAGTCTCTGGCCCGAGAACCTGGGAAAGATTGAAGGCAGGAGGAGAAGGGGTGGCGGAGGATGAGATGGTTGGTTGGCATCATCGATTCAATGGACTTGAGTTTGAGCAGACTCCGGGAGATAGGGAGGGGCAGCGAAGCCTGGCGTGCTGCAGTCCCTGGGGTCGCAGAGAGTCAGACAAGTCAGACACGACTAAATGACTGAATAACAACAGTGACTCCACATCCGACACGGGAATGCAGACGCCCAGGCCCCCCTCCGAGGCCCGTGACATGCCCGGGCAGTGGGGAGGGGTGGGCAGCCTCACACCCTGTTTCTCGTGGGCCGCTCCGAAGCCTGAGGTTTCCTCTTCTGTGAATCATTCATCGTGTGTCCATCTGGAAACCGGAATTCCAGAGCTGGAGGGAGCCTCAGAAAGTGAGCGCGGTGCCTCATTTTACAACTGGGGAAAGATGAGTCCCAGAGCCGGGGAGGTCTCCCCTGAGAGGCTGCCCGTGGAGTGGCCATGGGGACTCGGTTCCACTGGGCAGGTTACTGCCTCTGTCTGTGCCTCAGTCTCCTCGTCTGTGAAATGGGGCCAATAACACCTTCCTGCTCGCAGGACGAGGTGAGACGGTGTGTGGGAGGCGGTGGATGTGGCTGTCGTTTTATCACTGCATGGGCTGCTCAACGCCTCCCCAGGGAGACGGGACTGCACCGGCTGGCTTGGGGTGGTCGTGCATCCCGCCTCCTCTGAAACGCCCCAGGGTCAGCCCCACTTCCTTGCGTTTTGACTGCAGAGCCCCCAGGACTGCCCACAGATCCTGCCCTCCTCCCTGGCCCCCATGCCCACGGGCGGCTCCCAGAGCATCCCGGTGCACTTGGCCAACGCCGCCTTCTTCCAGGTAAGCGGGGGTGGGGCCCGCCGCCCATTCTTTGCTTCTCCACTTATTTACTTGTCTGGCTGCCCGGGCCTTAGTTGCAGCGTGAAGGATCTCTAGCTGCAGCATGTGGGATCTAGTTCAGGGATCGAACCTAGACCCTGTCCATTGGGAGCTTGGAGTCTTAGCCACTGGACCACCAAGGAAGGTCCCATGCTTCGGTTTTCTTCCTCTTGAGTTTCTGGGCTCTGTTGGAGAAAGCCCTGCGCTGGTTGCATGGAGGTAGGGGGAAGGAAGGTGGGTGGTAGGCACAGCTGTGGGGACAGCCAGCTGCCCCTAGCTCCTGATGGGAAGGGGGGTCTGGCAGGACCCCCAGGCCCTGTCCCCTGTGATGCCCCCCGACAGGCCCAGCCCCTGCCCAGGGCTACAGCCCGTGGGTGACTTTGTCCGTGTGCACCCTGAGCTGCGCCCAGGCTGGGATGTGACCCTGGACATACCCTCCCCCCGCCCTGCATTTTGAGGCCGACGTGTCTACTCTGGAGAATGGTCCGAGACCCCCTTGGCCGCCCCATCCCCATCGTCCTGGTGGGGAAAGCGAGGCCCAGGAAGGGGAAGCAGATGCCTCCAGGGCACACGGCGTCGGGCTAGACTCGCACCCTAGGCCTGGGCTCCCTGTCCAGTGCTCTTCCCCAGCACCAGCCTTCCCCGCCCGCGCCCCCCACCCACCCACCCATCTGGGCTGGGGGAAGGGAGGCCTCCCCTTGCCGGGTCCCTCCTGGAGGAGTGTCCTGGGTGGGAAGCGTTGACAAGTCCTGGACGTGTGCCAGCCACCCCCTCCCCAGCTCTCAGGGACTCGCCATCTGTCGCTTCCACGGGGGAATGGAGGCCCTTGATGACTTGTCACACGTGGGGGCCACGTGCCGGGCATCCGGAATGTGTCGGGGAGCCTCGTCGTGGCCGGGGCCGCCACCCCGTGACGGGCTGGGAGCGGGGGCTGTGCCCTCGGTCCTGGGGCTCCTCCCTGCGGTGGTTGGTGCAGAGGTTCCGGGGCATTTGGAGCGGGGAAGGCCATGCTGCTCCCCTGGGCTGCCGGAGCCAGGGTCGGGGAAGCCCAGGGCCTGAGTGTGGGTCCTGCCTCCTGCCTTTGAGCAGAGTGTAACTGGGGGGCCTGCCAGGCAGGGGGTCCGCCTTCCTGGGGCCTCGGTGATCCCGGCCCGCCTTCCCCTGGGCCTGCTTCTGACTCTGCCTGGGCTCGGCAGCAGCCCAATCCATGCAGCCCATACCCAGCAGAGCCCCAGACAGGCTGGCCGGCTGCCGTGAGCCCAGGGGCTCAGGAGACCCAGCTCAGGGTGTCAGGGATTACAGGAGCTCTCAGCCCATCAACAGCCACTTCCCTGGGTTAGTTTCGTAGCGGGGAAGGGGGCAGGGCCGGGGGGTGGCTGACCTGCTTTCCCCTCAGGGTAACACATCTACCAACGACAGGGACACAGACAGGAAGTCCTGCCACGTGGCTGGCCGGGCCCTCTTGAAACCTGGGTTTGTTCACTCAGCAAATATTTACTGATGGCTGCTCCCGGGGGGCCTGTGCGGGGCTGAGGGCAAGATGGCACTGGGGAATTGGCCATGTTTATTTCCCTCCCCGCCCCACAGCAAGCATTTATTGAGCACTTCCTGTGTACTGATCACAGCCAGCATATATTAGGTGCCAACAGCATGCCACCCACTAAAGACACACCGTGTCCAGTTTCCTTAGAGTCCAGCGGAGCAGGGGAGTCTCTCTTTGTTGCTGAGTTTACAGACCCACACAGCTCAGAGAGAAGGAGCCACTTGCACAGTCACACGGCTGGGAGGTCGCAGAGGTGGGATTCAGACCTGAGTGGGCCTGTGTTAAGGTAGAGCCCGAGCTCTTTCAACTGCCATCTTCCTGGAGGTGTCAGAGGAGCCGAAACCCAGCAGCCCGCCGCCCAGCAGGCAGAGAGACAGGTGTAGACAGAGTATGGGCAGGGGATGGGGAGGTCCTTGGCATGCAGGGTCAGGGAAGGCTGTCGGAGCTTACTGAAGCCCCCAGCTTCACACCCTAATGTTCATTGCCAAACGGGTGGATGCTCAAGTGAGGGGTGTCCCTGTGATTTGGGTGAGGGGCGGTCTGGGAAGGCTTTTGGAACATGGTACATTTGAGCTGGATTTTGAAGGCTGTGTTGAGGTTTCCTGGAAGGGAAGCATGGACTTGGACAAAGGCTGAGGGCAGGACAGCGTGTGCGTCGTTGACCCGCGTCCTGTGTGATCTATCCCGGGCCGTGGGGGGCAGCCGTGGTGGGTTTTGAGGCTGCGGGGCAGGCGGAGTCTCCTGGGATGAACCTTGTAAGTGTTGGTCATGCTGGAGAGTCGGGGCTTTGCCAGCGGAGTGAAAGGCCCGGGTTTAGGCCACTGGAAGTTGTCGGTGAGGTTTTTAGTGGTGTGAGAGCACACAGCCAGAGTTCTGGGTGTTCGTGTGTACCCCCCCGACCCCCGCCTCTGTCAGACATTGGGCCAGGAAGGAACATTCTGGAGGAGATGCAGTCCAGGGAGAGAGCCCCTGCCCACTCCTCAGGACAGCAGTCTCTGGTGTCCTGAAGAAGGTGGGGGGCAGTGGGTGCTGCCTGGACGCCCCCTGACCCCTGTGTCCCGCAGGGTGCAGCCCTGGAGTGTAGCTTCGGTCCGGAGGAGACCTTTGAAGCCGTGTGGGTGAATGAATCGGCCGTACGCTGCAATCACGTGGTGGTGAGCGACGGGGCGTCACGGCGGGGGTTAGCGGGGCAGAGGAGAAGGGCAGGGCTGCCCAAGTCCAGATACATACACGCCTTCCTTTCTGCCTCCCCTTTTTGGTCCCCTCGCCCCCAGTGGCCCTGCCCTCGTCTCTCCCCCGATGTGCCCTCCCCCCAACAGAGACCCAGACAGCGCCCACACCCGTCACGCATTTCCCCATCTTTTGCAGCTGCACACGACCCAGAAGAGCCAGGTATTTCCACTCAGCCTCCAACTAAAGGGGCGGCCGGCCCGGTTCCTGGACAGCCCTGACCCCATGACAGGTGGGAGGCCCCCCCCAACCTCACATGGCCGCAGAGGGTGGGACGCAGCCTTGGGGGGTTCCATCCAGTGCTCAGGTATCCCCCCACCATTCCCTGACACATACTGTCTCTCAGATCCCAGCCCCACCTCTCTGCCGGCTTGCTCACTCTGCACCTAACTGGAGCCGCTCCTCTGGGCTGGTACCACACCCTCGGGGTGTCCGCGTGCCCGTGGCTCTGCCCCCCCAGCACCCACTCACCTGCCCTTTCTCAGCCTCAGGGTCCTCCTGTGAAGTGCGGCTCCGGTTGCAGAGGGCGGGGGCGAGGGTTTGCTGCAGAGCTGTCTGGGACACAGTCTGCTCCCCTAGATGGTGGGGGGTGGCCTTGTTCTTATTATATGTGTCCAATCAACTCTCCAAGGGCCTGTCTGTTCGGGTGGGGGAGGCTGTGCACATCTATGCCACCCCTGCCCCGCTTCTGTACCATAAGGTCCCAGACAGAAGCCCCAGAATCAGCTTGTCCGCCCTGGGAGCCCGCCCTGCACTCCTGCCTGGGCCCACCTGACGGTCTAGGGCTCACAGCCCGCATTGCTCAGTGGTTCACCTCAGAGCTCCGCTGCGGGCTTAGGAGACCCACTCGGGCCTGGCTGTGGCTCCAGCTCTCCTACTCACAGGCTGTGTGACCTCGGGCGAGTCACTCTGCCTCTCTGAGCCTTGTCTCTTTATCTGTCAATTGGGGCCAATAAACAGCCCGCACTGGATAGGATCCCGTGAGGATGACTGTCGAGGTGGCAGTGGCCGCACTGTGCTCATTATTAGCAGCCCCCTGGGGTGGGGCTGGGGGTTGGAGAAGGTACTAAGAGCTTCGTGGGGCCCTGACTCTTAAGAAGCAGGACCCGGCTGAGCTGGGCCGCCTCCGTGTCTCCCGCAGTGGAGGTCTACAACTGCGCCGTGGGCAGCCCCGACTGCTCCCAGTGCCTGGGCCGGGAGGATCTGGGCCACCTGTGTGTGTGGAGCGACGGCTGCCGCCCGCGGGGGACCCTGCAGCCCCCGCCTGGCACCTGCCCCGCCCCCGAGATCCGAGCGGTAAGCACCCCACACCCAGCCCCCCGCCTCGGGGACCTGTCGCTCCCACTCGCCTGAATGCGCACACGCACAGCGCCCCACACGGGCTCGGGGACATGCAGCTTGTGTGTTTGCCCACACCCGGGCCCCCACGCGCGGAGTCACCCACTGGGCACCCACTGGGCACCAGTTCCCCCTGTCCCGGGGCTGGAGACACAGCAGGGAACACACACGTGCCCGTCTTCACGGAGCTCACGGTTCAGTTGGCCAGGGGGACAACGATGAGAAAGGAGATGATTTGCATAGAGAACGCGCTGAGCTACGAACGGGCCAGGCACGGGGGGGCATTGGAGCCTGGGGTGGAAGACAGGCTGGGGCTGAGGGTCTTTATAGCGAGGTCCGGGAACCCTTGCTGATAACGGGGAAACTGGGGTAACCCACGAGCCTCAGTTTTAATTAAGAAAAAGTCTCAGGGAAGGGTTCTGTTTGCCTTAGCCTGGTTCACCTGCCCGTCCCAGGCCCAGCTGGCTCTGCCTGGGATTTAGGGTCATGTGGTGAGACAGGGGTCCCCGTGATGACGGGGACTGGACCTCAGTGTCCCCAGGAGATGCCCCTGCAGTAGCACTGACTCTGTCCCTGCACACTGGTGTCCCCGAGCAGGCTGTGTGTCACACACACACATCCCCTCTGGCAGCCCGGGTGACCTGCCAGGTGGCCGGCAGGGCCAGCACTCTCAGAGCTCTGCCTGGCCCTGCCTCCCCGGACACCCCAGCCTCAGAGCCCCATTCTCCCGTCTATCCGATCGCCTGGCAGATTGAGCCCCTGAGCGGCCCCTTGGACGGCGGGACCCGGCTGACCATCCGCGGCAGGAACCTGGGCCGGCGGTTCAGCGACGTGGCCCAAGGCGTGTGGATCGGCAGCGTGGCCTGTGAGCCGCTGGCCAACAGATACACGGTGTCAGAGGAGTGAGTAGGGGGCGGTCCTGGGGGCCCTTCAGTGACCTGCAGGCCCCACCTACCCGGAAGTGCCAGCTATACCTCTGCCCTCCCCTCTGCCCTTGACCACCCCACCATCCCTGGATCCTTTCTGCTCCCCAGGAGTCACTCACTCCTGGGTCTCCCCGGCTTTGCTCAGGGCATTCCCGCCACGTGTCCTGGCCTTCCCTGCTTCACCACTCTGGAGCCTGCTCCCCCGGGAAGCCCTCCCAGGTTCCCCTGAGCAGCCTGCTTCCACAGAAGCCTCACTCTGATGGAAAAAACATGCTGTTGGGAAAGTGCAGGTCTGCTGGTGGGTGCAGAGACCTGGGCCTGCAGCCGTGGGGCCTGGCCCAGACAGGCTCGAAGATACGTGGTGGGCAGGGACTTCCTTTCCAGAGGCTGTAAGCCAGGCTTGCAGATAAGGGCGTCAGTCTCCCAGCCCAGCAGATGTTCTCATGGTTGGAGAACTTCCACATATCCCCCTGGGCTTTCCTGGTGGCGCAGCAGTAAAGAAGCCGCCTGCCAATGCAGGAGATACGGGTTCAATCCCTGGGTCGGGAAGATCCCCTGGAGGAAGAAACGGCAACCCACTGCGGTATTCTTGCCTGGAGAATCCCATGGACAGAGGAGCCTGGGAGGCTACCGTCCATGGGGTTCCAGAGTCAGATATGACTTAGCGACTACACAGTGACAAAAGACCATCTTATCCAATCCCCTGTCTGCTAGGCACAGAATTGTGGTAGACTCGGGGAGGGCAGTCCCAGAGAGGAGCTGGGCACCAGGGTGACACCTGGGAGCCCAGTGGCTGTTCTCCAACTGATCGGGAATTGTTTCAGGATTTTGACAAGAGTGATGCCGTCAGGTGTCATGGCTCAGGCGCCCCTCCCAGCTGAGTGGGGGGCGGGGGGCTGAGTACAAGGAGGCAGGGCTCACACGTCCTGGGAGTGGAGGGGGACATCGTTCAAGGGAGAAACCAGAGGGTGCCTGCCTGGCCCCCGGGCCCCACCGGCTGCTCCTTGACCAGACTCGCCTCCCCCACCCAGGATCGTGTGCGCCACGGGCCCAGCCCCAGAGGCGTTCTCGGACGTGGTGACGGTGAACGCCTCCAAGGAGGGCAGGTCTCGGGAGCGCTTCTCCTACGTGGTAAGGGAATGCAGCCTGCCCACTCCCCCACCACCCTGCCAGGCTCGTCCCGGGCTGGCCTGGGGCCTGACCGCCCGCCTGTTTCCCCACAGCTGCCCCTGGTCCACTCCCTGGAGCCCACCATGGGCCCCAAAGCAGGGGGCACCAGGATCACCATCCACGGGAGCGACCTCCACGTGGGCTCCGAGCTCCAGGTCCTGGTGAATAACACGGAGCCCTGCACGGAGCTGCTGTGAGTCCCTGGCCTGGGGGGCCGGGGGGCTGGGAGGGGGGTGTCCTCGCACCGAGCATCACCGGGGACTTCACTGGCTGTGTCCCCTGCGGGGCCCCTTCCTCTCGCTCAGCCTCAGTGTTCCCACCCAGCGCGGACAGTACCCGGGAGTTGGGGGGAGTACTGTGCCCTTCACAAGTGACCTTAACTTGCAGTGAAAATGGTGACGATTGTGCAGGGTCTGAGACCTGCCGCCGGCCCAGGGGTGTGGCCAGAGGCAGGGCCATGGTCCAGAAGGTCTCCGCGAAATGCCCGGTCCCACTGATGGGCACGCGATGAACCCCACTGTCTCGGCCCCCAGGGGACCGCCATCTCGCGGGAACTGGGAACATCCAGTGGGGCTGGGGTGAGGAGGAGCCTGGGCTTTCAGGGCTGTAGGGGCAGAGCCTTCGCAGGGGCAGGAGCCGGAAGGGTATCTCTGAGAAGGCTTCTTGGAGGAGGTGGGACGGGGCAGCGTCAGAGAGGAGAAGGTGGGGTGGACGACTGGAGCGCAGGTGCGGCAGTGGGAATGTGGAAATGGTGTCTGTGTGAGGCCGAGCCGGCTGGTGGGTGGCTCAGGGCCGTGGGGTGACGGGCAGGGGAGGCGGCGGGAGGCGGGTCCGTGCTGACCGGGCCTGCGGCTCCTCCCCGCAGGCGCTCGGACGCCAGCATCGCCTGCACGGTGCCAGGGGGCGCCCTGCCGGCCATGGTGCCCGTGTGCGTGCGCTTCGAGCAGCGGGGCTGCGTGCGCGGCGGCCTCAGCTTCCAGTACATGCCGAACCCGGTCATCACGGCCATCAGCCCCCACCGCAGCCACGTCAGGTGAGACCCGGGCGCCACCCCCTGGCGCGGGCAGGCCCCGGGGCTGCGCGTGGGCTCACGAGGCTTGCTGTCTCTCCCCACCCCAACCCCGCAGTGGCGGCAGGACCATCACGGTGGCCGGCGAGCGCTTCCACATGGTGCAGAAGGTGTCCATGGCCGTGCACCACATCGGCCGCGAGCCCACGGTGAGGGCGGCAGGGTGGTCTCAGCCCCCCGCTGACCGGGCCTCCCGGTGCCGCGTCTTCTCATCTTTGCCCCCCTCTCTCTCTCCTTCCGTGTTTCCCCGCTGACTGCCCACCCCGTCCCCCACTGTGGCCCCCGTGGCCCCCCTCCAGCTCTGCAAGGTCCTCAACTCCACCCGCATCACCTGCCCGTCGCCCGGGGCTCTGAGCAACGCCTCGGCCCCCGTGGACTTCTTCCTCAACGGCCGGGTCTACGCCGACGAGGCGGCGGTGGCCGAGGAGCTGCTGGAGCCCGAGGAGGCCCAGCGGGGCAGCCAGTTCCGCCTGGACTACCTCCCCGACCCGCAGTTCTCCACGGCCAAGCGGGAGAAGTGGATCAAACACCACCCCGGGGAGCCCCTCACGCTGGTGATCCACGTGCGTGCCGGCGGGGGGCGGCGCGGGGCGGGGCGTGAGCAGGCCGGGCTCCGCCCCGGCCCCGGGTGAGCGCCCCCTCTGCCCCCGCAGAAGGAGCAGGACGGGCTGGGGCTCGAAAGCCACGAGTACCGCGTCAAGATCGGCCAGGTGGCCTGCGACATCCAGATCGTCTCCGAGAGAGTCATCCACTGCTCCGTCAACGAGTCCCTGGGCACGGCCGAGGGGCAGCTGCCCATCACAGTGAGTGGATGGGGCACCGGAGGCGGGGGTGGCCCCCCAGTCCAGGGCGTCTCAGCTGAGCACCGTCATGCTCAGGAGACAGTGGAGGAAAGCAGAGCTTTACGTCCCCACTGGGCAGATGAGGAAACTGGAGACCCAAGAACTGAGTGACCTGTTCAGGCTGTGACCAGCCCCCCGCTGGGCCTGATGGGGCTGGGCCCTGAGCCATGGTCTCTGTTCCACCTGGTGGTATAGCCAGAGTCTGGGCCGCCAGTCACCATGAAGAGACACAGAGGGAGGAAAGCAGGAGGGGTGGGGAGAGGGCCCAGAAAGGGGGATCTCACCCCCTTTCTGGCAGCACACGCACCCCACGATGGCTGTGAACTGCAGAAGCTGCCTTTCACCTGCACCCCAGTCCCAGTTCTGCCGTCTGAGCCCTGAGAACTCACTTGCTCCCCTGTTCCTCAGGTATCCCAATAGATAACTTCGGTTCACAGGCCAGGCTCTGTGAACTGACTACAGTCATCACAGAACTAGTAATCACAGTTCCCTGTATTTATTGAGTTTCCGCTTCTGTGCCAGGCCCAGGATTAAGGGCTTGACAAGCGTCATCTCATGTAGCCCTCACAGCGTCCCCAGGAGGCGGGTGGGGTTATCTCTTCTATTAATACTTGGGGCATCTGAGGCTCAGAGAGGTTAGGTGACTTGCTCCAGGGCACACAGCCAGTGAGGAGAAGAGCCAGGGCATATGTCCGGGGAAGCTACAACTCCCTCACCACACCCCCACAGATCCAAGTAGGGAACTTCAACCAGACCATCGCCACGCTGCAGCTGGGGGGTAGCGAGACCGCCATCATCGTGTCCATCGTCATCTGCAGCGTCCTGCTGCTGCTGTCTGTGGTCGGTAAGGAGCGCCCCCCCCCGTTGATGCTTCGCGGGGCAGACCTGCGCACCTCGCCCTGGTCCCCTCTGAAGATCGGTGGGTAGGAGAGAGGTGTGATGGGCCGGGCAGCCTGACCAAAGGCGTGGAGCGGGTCAAGGACAGAGTCCCGGCGACAGCACCAAGCGTGCAGGGCGGGCGCTGTTGAGAGGTGTGCCGGCGCGGGCCCTGAGCGCCAGGCAGAGGGGCTTGGAACGCGCTGTGGGCTGTAGGGCTACTGCAGGTATTTCTGAGATGGCTGCTGGGGGAAGATGACCCTACGCAGTAGGTAGGCTATGCCCTTGTTAAAATAGTGGTTACAAAAATACTATATTCAGTGATGCAGGGCCTTTTGAGCCCTCGTACACTGCTGGTGGGAATTTAACTGGTGCCGCTGCTATGGCAAACTCGCCACCAGTTTCCTCGAAAGGTTAGCGTTACTGCATGACCCAGCAGTTCCCCAACCTGGGCATCTGCCCAGGAGAATGAGAACACAGGTCCACACCAGCTTTATTCATCATCGCCAACAGCGGCAATGGCCCAAAATGTCCATCCGCTGAGGAATGGACAAAGAAAATGTGGTTCAGCCACATGGCATAGTATTAAGTCAGACAAAGGAAGGAAGTTCTGACACGTCCTTCAGCGTGGGTGACCCTTGAAATCGTCATGGTAAGTGAAAGATGCTGGATAGAAGAGGCCACCTGTTGTTTGGTCCCATTTATATAAAATGTCCAGATAATAAAAAAACACAAGACAAATTAGTGGTTCCTAGAGGCAGGAGGAGGGTGGATAGGGAGTGGGTACCTGTGGCAGTGGGTCTCCTAGGGGCAGAAAAAGTGAGCTAAAATTGGCTCGTGGATGGTGTCACAACCCCGTCATATACTAGAAGCCAGCGACTTGTAGACGTAGATAGACTAGATGATATGTGTATTATCTCAATGAAGCTAGTTTTTAAAAGGTAATATATTCAATATAGAAAATTTTAGGGAAAACAGAGTATATAAATATCTGTCTGCTAAAAGAGAACAGAAATCACCCATAATTCTCATATCTAGAGAAATCCACTGTTGATCACTATTTCATGCTTTTTGCTCCACAAGTAATTTACTTTTTCAGTTAATTTTATTAGAGTTAATTTGCAATGTGGTGTTAGTTTCAGGTATACTGCAGAGTGATTGAGTTACACACACACCTATGTCCGTTCTTTCCCCGTATAGGTTATTACACAGTTTTGAGTAGAGTTCCCTGTGCTGTAGAGGAGGCCTGAGTTGGTTATCTGTTTTGTATAAGTAGTGTGTACATGTCAATCCCAGACTCCTGACCTATCCCTCCCTTCACCTTTCCCCTTTGGTAACCAGAAGTTTGTCAAAGTGAGTCTGTTTCATAAATAAGTCGTTTGTATTATTTTTTATAGCATATGATATTTGTCTTTAAACTTCCTTCACTGTGAATGATAATCTCTAGGTCTGTCCATGGTGCTGTAAATGACATTATGTCCTTCTTCTTTATGGCTGAGTAATATTTCATTGCGTCTTTATCTACTCCTCTGTCGATGGACACGTAGGTTGCTCCCATGTCTTGGCTATTGGAAGTAGTGCTGCAATGAACACTGGGGTGCATGTATCTTTGGAAATCTATGATTTTCCCCGGATATATGCCCAGGAGTGGAATTGCTGGGTCAGATGGTAGCTCTGTATTGAGTTTTTAAAGGTACTCTGTACTGTTCTCCATTAATGGTGGTACCAGCTTTCATTCCCACCAACAGTGCAGGAGGGTTCCCTTTTCTCCACACCCTCTCCAGCATTTATGGTTTTGTAGACTCTTTGATGATGGCCATTCTGACCAGTGTGAGGTGATATGGAATCATTTTGATTTGCATTTCTCTAATCATTACTGACATTCGTTTTTTCATGTGCCTCTTGGCCACCAGTATGTCTTCTTTGGAGAAATGTCTATTTAGATCTTCCGCCCATTTGTTGCTGGGGAGGTTTGCTGTTTTTGGCGTTGAGCTGAGTGAGCTGCCAGAGGCTTGCAGGCAGGCTCTCTGCCTTCCACCCAGGCCCTGCACATGGCACGTTAACGACAAACACTCTCTGACACTGAAGGGATTGCGGGCCTGACCCCCCTCTCTGCTGCCCACAGCCCTGTTCGTCTTCTGCACCAAGAGCCGCCGCGCCGAGCGCTACTGGCAGAAGACGCTGCTGCAGATGGAGGAGATGGAGTCCCAGATCCGGGAGGAAATCCGTAAAGGTAGTGTGGGCAGCCATGCGGGACCTCGGTCCTTGGCATCACCCCCTGACCCGCTCACGGCCACCTGCCTGCCCACCAGGCTTCGCAGAGCTGCAGACGGACATGACAGACCTGACCAAGGAGCTGAACCGCAGCCAGGGCATCCCCTTCCTGGAGTACAAGCACTTCGTGACCCGCACCTTCTTCCCCAAGGTCAGTGCAGGCTCCCCCCGGCTGGTGATACCTCAGGAGTTCCTCGAGTCCTCCCTGGGTCCTGGGAACCTAGAAGGCACCTCTGTGCCGATGGGAGAACCTGAGTGCGGCAGGGGCCCTTGAGCAGTGCGAAACCTGCACACCCGCCTATGGCAGCCCGGCCGCCTTCCCTGGTTGCCCTACCCAGCCTGCCGAGGGAAGGGGCCCAGGTTCCACCCCCCTGTCCCAACTTTCTTTCTCTGCTCACTTGATGTTCAAGTGTGCCTACCAAAGGCAGCTCTCAGCCCTGCTTTCCTCCTGGGGTGCTGGGCCTGCCTCTCCTCTCACCGAGGGGCCATCCTGTCTCCATCTCTTCCTCCTGTCCACTGGACTCCGTCCCCTCCCTTCCATGCCTCCTCGTGCTGTTCCAGGGGCCGCTGCCCCATCCCCACCCTCCTCAGCCTGTCAAGAATATCCCTGCAGGTGGCACCGCCCTCGTCTGGCCCCTGGTGGAGCCTCTCTGCCTTGTCTCCTCCTTCCACACTGAGCTGCTTTAGCTTCCTCTTTCGCATGTGCGCTCCATCTCTGCCACCCCTGGACTTCAGCCTGGTTCTGCTTTTCCTCCAGGAAGCCCCCCTGGGGTTCCCCTCCCCTCCCCTCCCCTCCCCTGGAGTCCTAGGGCCCCTGGGCGTGGTCCACTGCCTCCTCTTCCTGTCGAGTGGGCTCGTGCATTGGTGGGGCAGGCCCTGCTGAGACGCTGGGGGTCTGCTCCACAGTGCTCCTCCCTCTACGAAGAGCGTTACGTGCTCCCCTCCCAGACCCTCAACTCCCAGGGCAGCTCCCCGGTGCAGGAGACCCACCCGCTGCTGGGAGAGTGGAAGGTGAGTAGCCCCCTACCCGTACACACACACGGGGCTGCCTCGGGGCACCCCCACTTTCCAGTTCATCTGATCCATTGATCCTAATCTTGGGAAGTTAGGAGGAACCTGCCATTGTAAGGTAGTGAACTCTCCATCCCAGCAGGTAGTCAAGTGGCCATTCAGGGTATTCTATGTAGTGACTCCCAGACCAGAGAGGGGAAAGGGTTGGGTCCCCCTGGACATCTCTCTCCCCCTGCTGCCTAGAGAATGGAAGACGGTCCCCCACACAGGGATATGCGGTTGCCTTCGGGCACCCTCGCCTGAGACCCCCTTTTCCAGCTCAGCTGAGCCATTGTTCCCGGTCACAGGGAGTTAGGTGGCATCTCCCACTAAGAGGTAACGAGCTCCCCATCCTGGGAAGCATTCCAGGTGCCACGCCGGGCATTCCCAGTGCTGAGACACGGGACCCTGTCGACATCCCTCACCACTTGCCCCCCGCAGATCCCCGAGAGCTGCCGGCCCAACATGGAAGAGGGCATCAGTCTGTTCTCCTCGCTGCTCAACAACAAGCACTTCCTCATCGTCTTCGTCCACGCGCTGGAGCAACAGAAAGACTTCGCGGTGCGGGACAGGTCAGGCTGCGGTGCGGGATTCTGGGGAGGACAATGCAGCCTGGGTCCGCCGGGCTGGATCCAAGCCTGGGGCAGTTTGCAGAGGACCATGTCCTCGGGGCAGCCAGCATCTCCCCAGAGTCAAGCCCTGGGGCCGTGGAGGTCCTGAGACCACCCCCCCATTCTGTCCCTGCCTGCCCAGGACCAGGCTCATGGGCACGGTGGTTACTGTACACGGTAGGGAAGGTAGGCTTTTTCCAGGGAGGTTTCTGCCTCATCCACCCATCTGTCCAGCGACGAGGCGGACACCGGAGCCCCCACGGCATGGTCCTCGGGGTCCTGGGGCCTCGCGGTGCAGCTGGTGCTGACGCCCCACCTGCCCCCAGGTGCAGCCTGGCCTCCCTGCTGACCATCGCGCTCCACGGCAAGCTCGAGTACTACACGGGCATCATGAAGGAGCTGCTGGTGGACCTCATCGACGCCTCGGCCGCCAAGAACCCCAAGCTGATGCTGCGCCGCACGGAGTCCGTGGTTGAGAAGATGCTCACCAACTGGATGTCCATCTGCATGTACAGCTGCCTGCGGGTGAGGGCGCCTGCCGCCTCTGCCAGGACCGGTGACTGGGAAAGGGGCTGGCCCACAGGATCCGTTACACGGGCCGGGGAATCGAGGCTCAGGGCTACTCTGGGAACAGAGGCCGTGTCAGGAAGACACTCTTCTCAGCCCTCGAGCCCTCCCTGGCATGCCTTTGAGTCCAGCTCTGCCACCTCCCTGCTGGGTGGCCTTGAGCAGCTTGCTTGCCCTCTCTGAGCCTCGGCCAGAAGGATGCCACCACTACCTGGAAAGGTTGCCAGGGTGATAAAATGAATGCGGCCGCCCACCTTGGGCGATGTCTGAGCTGGGAGTCCAGGGAGACGCCCTGGGTGTGGGGGCGGGAGGGTTGAGCGGCACCAGGATCAAAAGGGAGGTGTGAAGCAGGCAGGGGCGGAGGGGTTGGTGGAAGTGGGTATGATGGGTTCCGGGGGGGGCGCCACAGGCTCAGGACTGGAATTGAGGCTGGGTGGCTGGCTTCAGCCTCTGACCGCCCCCTCCCCGCCCCCCAGGAGACAGTGGGGGAGCCCTTCTTCCTGCTCCTGTGCGCCATCAAGCAGCAGATCAACAAGGGCTCCATCGATGCCATCACGGGCAAGGCCCGCTACACGCTCAACGAGGAGTGGCTGCTGCGAGAAAACATCGAGGCCAAGCCCCGGGTGAGCCGGCTCGGGGGGAGGAGGAGGCGAGCCGGCTCGGGGTGGGAGGGGTGCAGAGGGGGTGAGCCGGCTTTGCTCCTGACACCCCCGCCCCCAGCCCCCACCCGCTGGCTGCCTGCCCGGCGGGCCGGTGGGCAGCTGCTGACCGCCTCCCCCCCACCCCCGTCTCTGTCTTGCAGAACCTGAACGTGTCCTTCCAGGGCTGCGGCATGGACTCGCTGAGCGTGCGCGCCATGGACACAGACACGCTGACGCAGGTGAAGGAGAAGATTCTGGAAGCCTTCTGCAAGAACGTGCCCTACTCCCAGTGGCCGCGCGCTGAGGACGTGGACCTAGGTGGGCAGGGTTGGGGGGGGCGGCTGGCGGGCCCTGCTCGGTCACACAGTCTTTGGCCACTGCCACACATGCGCCGTCCGGGGCTCCAGGGACATGGAGACGGTGCCCATCATCCAGGAGCTCTTATTGGGGCCGGGTGGGGAGTTCACCACAGGTGACGATGGCCCGGTGGGCAGGAGAGGCCGGCCCAGCCGCTCCGACCGCCCGGTGATCGCCCCGAGGTTGGCTGTGCGGAGCCGCGGCTCCGTCCCCCTGCCCGGCACCCCTCCCAGTCTCCCAGATGCAGGAGTAGAGGCTCAGAGAGCTCTGGGGGCCCCCCAGTTCTCTCCCCGTGGGTGGGCGCCTCAGCCCTCACCCCCTACCCACCCCGCCCCCAGAGTGGTTCGCCTCAAGCACACAGAGCTACATCCTGAGGGACCTGGACGACACCTCGGTGGTGGAGGACGGCCGCAAGAAGCTCAACACGCTGGCCCACTACAAGGTGGGCCCTGGCCCCGCCCGCCCCCGCCGCCGCCCTCCCTGACCTCCAGCCTCTGACCGCGACCTCTCTCCCCGTCAGATCCCCGAAGGCGCCTCCCTGGCCATGAGCCTCACGGACAAGAAGGACAACACCCTGGGCCGAGGTAGCAGACAGGGGGCCGGGCCCTCCTGAGCAGCCCCGGGCGGGAAACTGAGGCTTCCAGCGGCAGGGCCGGGCCGGGCACCCTGCCGCAGCGCAGCTCGGGCAGGGCCTGTGGCCAGGCCTCCTCGGCGCTGGGTTCCCGCAGGCAGCCAAGAGGGGCCCCAGGAGCAGGGAGGCAGTTGTAAGAGGTCTGGGCAGGCGCCGGGCCATCGGGGGTTCGGGCTGTGTCCCTGCCTCACACCGCCATCCCTACCTTCAGATGCTCCAAGCTTGGGGTCCTAGGCGCCTCGGGGTCTCAGGGTCCCTTCCAGCAGCTGGTGAGGGTGAGGTCTGGGCTCAGGGGGGCAGTGGGTGAGGGCAGCCCTTGTGGGGAGCTGCCCCGTGTCCATCTGTGGTTGTCCTCTTGGGGATGTCTGTCTGTCTATCTCTCTCTGGCTGAGCCTCATTCTATGCGTCTCTCCGGATCTCTGTCTCAGCCGTCTGACTTTGCATTCCCCTGTCTCCTGTCCACACGTCTGTTGGGCTCTCTCCCTCCTGCTGGGTTCCTTCTCCAGCTTTCTGCCTCCATTTCTGGTTTGCTCTCTCCCCCACTCCCTGGCCCCTGCTCTTGTGTCTTGTTTATTTATTGTGTGTGTTTCCCTCTCGCAGTGAAAGACTTGGACACAGAGAAGTATTTCCACTTGGTGAGTGCCCTGCCTCCGGCCCTGGGGGTGCCCGCCCCTCACTGGGAGTGGACTTGGCCTCCTGCCGCCCTGGGCCTCTGGAGGCTGTGCTCCCAGGCCTGGGGAAGGCCGGGGTGGGGAGTGTGCGGAGCCAGGCGCCCGCGGGTCCCGGGTAGGGCCTCCCAGGGGCTGCTGCCTGGCGCCAGCGCTGACCCAGCCCCGGCCTCCCAGGTCCTGCCCACGGACGAGCTGGCGGAGCCCAAGAAGTCCCACCGGCAGAGCCACCGCAAGAAGGTGCTCCCGGAGATCTACCTGACCCGCCTGCTCTCCACCAAGGTGCGCCCGGCCCCCCACCGAATCCTTCCCCCCACCCCCGGTGTCAGCTGGGAGCACACGCTGGGGGAAGGGGGGACAGCTCTTCCCCTGCGGGGCCAGCCGCGCTCCCAGCCTCTGTCTGCGGGTGTAACAGAGAAGGCAGTAGTGGCCCAGCAATGTCCCCGGGGCCACATGGCTAGGGGCAGAGAGCTCACCCCCCAGCCCAGCAATTCCTTCCGACACTCCTGTGCAGTGGGTTTCACCAACCCATTTCACAGACAGGAACATCGAGGCCCAGAGCGCTTAGGCAGCCAGCCTGAGGCCACACAGCTTCCCGTTCACCCAGCACTGCTCAGCCCCAGCACCACGGGCTCCCCACCACCGCCAGAGGTGCATGTCACCACCCCCCACCCTGTGTGTTCCTGGGCTGACGGCCGCCACCCCGTCCCCTGCAGGGCACGCTGCAGAAGTTTCTGGATGACCTGTTCAAGGCCATCCTGAGCATCCGGGAAGACAAGCCCCCACTGGCCGTCAAGTACTTCTTTGACTTCCTAGAAGAGCAAGCGGAGAAGAGGGGCATCTCAGACCCCGACACGCTCCACATCTGGAAGACCAACAGGTGGGGGCTCGGGGGTGGGGCCCGGCCGGGGCCTCGGGGGTGGGGCCCGGCCGGGGCATGGGCTTGCTTCACTGGATCATGACAGCAGCAGTGGGATTAGAGTTCAGAGCCTGGGTTCAGTCCCTTCTGCCATTCCAAGCTGTGTGAGCTTGAACAAGAGACTTAATCCCTCTGGGCTTTAGTTTCCCCCAGCTGGAAAACCAGGGCAGTAAAAGGAACCCACCATAATTGTAAGGATTAACTAGAAGTGAGCATTGTCTAAGTTTTGCCCTGTCGTCCCTCTCTCCCCCCACCCCATCCCTTGGGTGGGCACCGTCGGCTCCGTTTTGTAGACAAGCACGCTGAGGCTCCCAGAGACGCGCCTGCCTCCATCACATGCCTCCTTGGAGGCGCGTGTTACCTTTTCAGAGACCCAAACCCCAACAGGAAGTTGTTGAAAAGTTCAGCCTGACCCTCGAAAAGAACTGCCACAGACGCAGAAGTTTCTCTGTCGTTGCAGGGGCTGCTCTGAGCCATCGGGGGGGGGGGAAGGGGGGGGCGTGTCCCCCGTCCCAGGGTCCCCAGTCACTGGAGAGGCGGTTTTACCAACCCTCCGGCCTTCTTAGGCCTCCCCCACCCTCAGCCCTTCCTGGTGACCCAGCTAATTACAGACGGACTCCCCACAGCCACACAGGGCTGGGGGAGGAGCCAGGGGCTGCCAGGCGGGGCAGGGGCTCTAATGAGAACCAGGACTGGGCCCTGGCTCCTAGCTCCCAGCTCCTAGCTCCCAGCTCCTGCCTGCGAGCAGGAGGCTCCGCGGGGGATGGGGCGGGCAGTGAGGGTCAACTCAGGCCCCCTCCATGCAGGAAACCCGGCTCCCCGCCCCTCTGCCCACCTCCCCTGGCCAGCTAGGGACAGTCACCAACCCCCTTTGTGGAGGAGACACTGAGGTTCCCAGAGACTCCATCCAGTCTCCGCTGGCCTCGGGAGCAAAGCCAGCCTGTCCTCTGGGCCTGCCAGCCTCCCTGGCCCGAGCCCCCATCCGTGACTGCTTTCTCCGCCACCCATCCTCGGGCGGGGCTCACTCCACTGCCTCCCTCTGTCCCCCAGCCTTCCTCTGCGCTTCTGGGTGAACATCCTGAAAAACCCGCAGTTTGTCTTTGACATCGAGAAGACGGACCACATTGACGCCTGCCTCTCGGTCATCGCTCAGGCCTTCATCGACGCCTGCTCCATCTCCGACCTGCAGCTGGGCAAGGTCAGCTGCTGTAGGCAGGCCGCCCGCTGCTACGGGGACAGCAGACTTTCTGGGAGGGGAACCGGAGGAGCTCAGATGTGGGGTGAATGGGGTCATCAGACGGGGGTTCTCCCAGAAACGGGCACCCACAGTCACAGGCTCCAGGGCTGCAGCTGCCTCAGCTGTGCCCAGCACCAGCTCCCGATCTCCAGGCCCTAGAGCCAGGCGGGGAGAAGCCAGGCGGGCGTGGAAAGCCCCGTGTGGTCTGATACAGTGTCAGCGACCAGCCGGGCTCCAGGCGCAGCCCTCATGGTCACGGGCCACCCGGTGGGCGCTGAGGGTGGGCAGGGGGGCACAGGCATGCAGGACAGAGGAGGAGACCCCTGAGAGAGAGGGGACCATCGGGAGACGGTGCAGAGGCTTGAGCGGGAAGGAGAGAGCCCGGCGTTTCAGGCCGAGGGGCCGTGAGTGTTCATGAGACAGGAGTTAGACCTGGCCCTGCCGTCACCCCGTGACTCAGAGACGGACCACAAAAAAGGCAGAAAACGCCATCACCTCTCACGTGCTGTCTGGGAGGGCAGGATGCCCATGACAAAGAACCGGGAGCATACTTGGCACGCTTCGCTCTTGGGAGTAGGAAACATGTGGTGGGAAATATTCCACTGAGACAGCAGTCAGGCTTCCAGAAATCTTAGCCACCAAGACCCATAACCCTCAGCAAGGACGCAAACTAAACAGCCTGCGTGTCTAAGAGCTGGCACGAGCCCATGCGCTTTCCCCTCCTCCCCACGGGGGGTAGGTCCCCCGTGAGGTCATCACCCTGAGAGTCCTGCAGAAAACGGGGCAGAGAGGAGAAGGATGGGGAGCCCCCGGTCCAGAGCCTGCAGCATAGGGATTCTGGCTCAGGGATGGGCCCGTGTGTGCAGTGGCGCAGACGTGGGCCCAGCAAGAGGTGAGTCTGCTGTCTCCACCCAGCGTCTTACTCCCTGGCTCCTCCCCGCCCACCCAGGACTCACCAACCAACAAGCTGCTCTACGCCAAGGAGATCCCCGAGTACCGGAAGATCGTGCAGCGCTACTACAAACAGATCCACGACATGACCCCGCTCAGCGAGCAGGAGATGAACGCGCACCTGGCGGAGGAGTCGCGGGTGCGGCCGGCTCCGCGGGGACCTCGCCGGGAGGATGGGAGAGGGGCAGGGCTTGACCGTCAGAGCAGGGCGGAGGGCGCTGTGTATAAGCGGCAGGTCTTGACTGGGCCGGGCCTGGTTCAGACCATGGAGCCTCCATCACGCTCCAACTCCCGCCCTGTCTTTCCTTGCAGAAATACCAGAATGAGTTCAACACCAACGTGGCCATGGCAGAGATCTACAAATACGCCAAGAGGTATCGCCCGCAGGTGAGCAGCCCCCAGTGTGAGGCCCGGGGCACCCCCGCCCTGGTCAGCCCTGCCCACCCACTCAGGGAAACCCGGGGTGAGCGGGTTCTCCGGGCCCCAGGACGTTTGATTGTGCTGTGGGCGTGGCTGCCAGCACTGGGAATCCAGGCCACGTGTGTGTGTACTCCCCCTAATGTGTGGTGGGACCAGGGGGGTGTCCTGGGCCCTAAACTGATTCCTCTGCCAACCGCCCCCCCCCCGCCGCCCCAGATCATGAGCGCCCTGGAGGCGAACCCCACGGCCCGGAGGACGCAGCTGCAGCACAAATTTGAGCAGGTGGTGGCCCTCATGGAGGACAACATCTACGAGTGCTACAGCGAGGCCTGAGCTGGGGGGCCGGCGGCGGGCGCCCACCCGTGATTCACTCTGCCCCCCGCCCCCGCGGGCCCCGTGTGCCTCTGACGCCGGCTGGGAAAGGACGCTGCACCAGGGGCTCTCTCTGAGCCCGGCAGAAGAGCCCCTGGCCCCGGCCCCCTCCCACCTGCCCTCATACCCCAGCTCTGGGCCTTGAGCGCCGTCCACCCAGCACAGCCTGGACGGTGCCCCCCCAACTCACTCTGTCCCAGCCCAGTGCCGCCGAGGCCGCCAGTGGGCAAGCAGGGCCGCCTGGGCCCCAGGCCACAGCCAGAAACGCTACCTCATCCTGCCTGGCAGAGGGGGAGGCCCTGTGACCCAGCCCTCGGTTCGCTTCTGCTTCCACCACCAAGACGTTGCCCCCCGCCGTCTCCGCCCAGCTGTGAAGGAGCCTGGCCACTCCCGGCTTCCAGCGGCGTCAGGTTTTTCTATGGCTCCAGCAGACAACAGCGGAGCGGGCGGCATCCACAGCCTGCGGGAGGCTCCGTGCCGTCCTGGGAGCTGGGCTGAGGCTGGGGGACCCATCTTGGGCTGAGGGTGGGTGGGAGGGGGTAGGGGAAGGGGGCTGAATTGCACCAAGGCTGTAGCTGGGCTACGTGATCTTGCTGGAAGTGTTTCTAAAGATAGCACCACTTTTTTGTTGTTTTTTTTTTTTAAAAGAAGCTTTTATATATTAAAGAAACTTATCACACGCCAACTGTGAATAGCTGCCGCTAGTGCGGAGGCCCCGGGAGGGGGCCCCCGGGGCTCCCAGCGCAACACTGGAAATGACTGTTCCAGGGACGGGCGGACCCGGCAGAAACGCCCCCCTGAGTCCCGAGATCATTGCCCTTTCTTTTCTGTCGGAAGTGGCCGCCTGGGGCTGGCCTGGTCAGTGCCTGGACGGGCTGTGGCCCGCGGGGCGGGGCTGGAGGGGGAGGCTGGGACGCTCTGGAACCTTCTTTATAATAAAAGCCTGATGGGAAAACCTGCCGTGAGCTCCAGCCTTTATCCTGAGATGGCCGTGCTTGTAGCAGAAAGGAGGGCGGGGAGCCCGACTTCGGACCCCGCCCAGCCCCCCTTGTGAGGGGCAGGCAGACACTGACTCTGGCTTCTGAGCAGCTCCACGGGGTAACAACGCCAGCGCCCGCTGGCCGCCAGGACGATGCCACAGCAGCTGTGTGTCACCTCCCGCTGCCCCTAACCTGCTTACCCGTGTAACAGGCCGTGAGGATGTGTCCCCATCTTACAGATGGAGAAACTGACTCAGCACAGCCGAGGACTCTCCCAGGTCTTGGGAAAGTGAGGACGACATACCAGTGTGCACAGGCCCTCGTTCCTCTGCTCCACACTTCCTCTGGGCTGGCGTGTCCACGGTGGCCCCCGGAGTGTGTGGGGAGCTCCAAGCTGACCACCCTGGGAAGAGAGTGGACGTTTATGTGCTCATCCTGAATTTGTCATCAGTCTTGACAAATATGTATGGGCTTCCCCGGTGGCTCAGGTAGTAAAGAATCCACCTGCAATGCAGGAGATGTGGGTTCAATCCCTGGGTTGGGAAGATCCCCTGGAGAAGGGAATTGCAGCCCACTCCAGTATGCTTGCCTGGAGAATTCCATGGAGAGAGGAGCCTGGCGGGCTACAGTCCAGGGGGTCACACAGAGTCGGACACAGCTAAGCAACTAACTCAACACTTTTTGACAAACATGCACCATCAACCCCGTTATTCAGATGAGGAAACGCAGACCATCCCGGGCTGGTATAACCCTCGACTCTTCCTCGCCACTGTCCTTGACGTGGGATCAGCAAATACCACGGAGACCCCCAGCCCTGCCTGCCCCCCAATTGGCTCTAGGCCTGAGCCAGGGCTGAAAGTCACTCAGCCCCAGGAAAGGTCACTAGAGGACCAGCCCCAAATTAGAAGCAGCTTAAGTAAGTCTTTTTTTCCTTTCAGGAAGGAGAAATAACCACACGTATATATCAGGAGTAAGAACTAGGACAGAAATGTATACAATTTAAACAAAACCCCACCAACACCAGTTCTAGAATTAATGAGCACAGAAAAGTGAGGAGAGAAAAGTAAACAATTTTTAGCTTTAAAAATAGCCTCTTCTTGTCGTGCCTTCTGGGTGGAGAGAGATTATCTTTTCAAATTTTCTATTCTGATCACTGATGTGTTTTTATTAAGCAGCAGATTTTCTAATGTGAGTTATTGACACATTTGATGGGGTTTTTTTTTGGGGGGGGGGAGGTGTGATTCTAGAATGAATACACGCTTTCTGCAGAACTGTCAAGGAGGACAGAAAGCATGGAGAAAATAAAAGCTACCCTAACCCACCCGTGGTTTGAATCTCAGAGAATGTTGTCCCAAAGCCCAAATCGAGTGCCCGTCTGGGAGGTGGGCAGACGGGCAGGAACTGGAATCAGGACATGCTCCATCCTGCAAGCTGCCTTTTCCCCACGCGGCCTTTCATCAGCACCATCTTTCTGTGCCATTAAATATTCCACAGCCTGTTTTAATGCCTGATTAACATGCGATTCCTCCTTGAAGTTTAAAGACGCATTTGCAAGTGGAGGAAATCTCTCGTTTCTGGGATCACCTGCTCACCACCCCCAGTCCTTGCCTGGGCCCCGGAAGGCTTGCCTTGCAGCTCCAGGTGTCCGTGGGCTCTGTCTGCAGGTCACAGGAGGTGGGGACTTCGGCAGACTGTCTGTCCTCAAGCCGGGGAGCAGGCTTTCCCGAGTCTCGTGGGTGCTCCATGCTGTCCGGCCTTGGCCAGGTCGTGACTCCTGGCCGGCCCCCAGGTCGTAGAGGTGCCCAGTGATGCCCGCCCCCCAAGCGCCTGCCCGGGGTGCCTCCCACAATCGGACCCCCCCTCGCGGGAAGCGCCAGCCCCGCTCCCTGCCAGCTGCTCACGATGTCCCTGGGGGCTCTGCCGGCAGCCCCATGACAGAGGCCCCAGGGAAGCGGCGAAGCCGACAGCACAGCCCGACAAAGCCTCACGTGGGATCTGGGATCGGCGCGGCAAGGGCGGGGCTGAGAGGAGGGCGGGGAGGGAAGACGACGCTGGGCTGCCTCAGTTTCCCTTTGTGTCCATCTGCCCCAGCTGACCTCTGCTGCCCCTCAAATCCACTCCTCAGTCTCTGCCCCCCTCCTTGGCTCAGCGGTCACCCCTCATCTGGACCATCTCAGCAGCCTTCTGAGCAAGCTAAGGTCTCACCCCACCAGGTGGTCGCTGGGCAGGTACCCGTGTGGACCCCACATTGTGGATGCCTCATTGACCCCTTTCTACACAGTCTCAACAAATCCCATCCACCAAGCATAAACATCTACCCAGCATCCACCACTTTCAACCCCTCCCTCCGTGGCCGGACCCCCTCACTGGACCACAGCAGGGGCCACCACCCTGGCTTCCCTCGTAGCTTAGACGGTAAAAGACTGCCAGCAATGCAGGAGACCCAGGTTCGATCCCTAGGTCGGCAAGATCCCCTGGAGAAGGGAAATGGCTACCCACTCCAGTATTCTTGCCAGGAGAGTCCCATGGACAGAGGAGCCTGGCAGGCCACAGTCCATGGGGTTGCAGAGTGGGACATGGCTGAGCGACTCACGCACACCGCCCTGGCCTCCTGTGTCTGCCCGTGTCCCGCTGCGGGCACCCTGCTGCTCAATGGCCTCAAATGGGCATTTATCACAATTAAAACAAAACCCAAATTCTTACCCTGGCTCACGAGGCCCTTCAGGATCTAACCCTTGTCCACCCTGCAGCTCTCGTTATGGTGTCTACTGCTGCATAACAAACCACCTCAGCACGTTCACGGTGCTCCTGTGTCTGTGATCGGGGCAGGGCTCGCAAGGGAAGGCCCGTCCCTTGGTGTCAGTGGGGCTGCTCAACAGGGGCAGAAGATCCGGTTCCTAGCTGGCACATGCCCAAGGGGGGCAAACTGGTGCTGGCTGATCAAGGAGCTCAGCCGGGGCTGAGAACTGGGGTGTCCCGATTCTCATCCAATGGCTGTCTGGGCTTCCCCACTGCGTGGTGGCTGAATTCTAAGCACAAGTATTAAAAAATGGAAAAACAACCCGCACATAGGAAGCAGAAGCTGCCAGCCTCTTGAGCCCTGGGCCCAGAAAGTGTCCCAGTGTCATCTCAGTACTCGATTCAAGTGATCACAAAGCCCAGAATCAAGGGGCACGGAGGCAGGCTCAGCCTCTCCTCGTGCAGTGTCACATATGTTTAAAAAAAAACGCCAGACCTCACCTCTGCACCTCCGGCTACTGTCTCTGTGTGGGCTTTACCCATTATGAGCTGCCTTGTAGTTCCAGAGCTCATTCCCAACCCAGGGCCTCTGCACTTCCACTTCCTGATGCAGATTCCCGCTGGACCCACAGTCCTGCTCAGTGACTAGTCCGATGATCCATACTTCCTCTCAGCTCCTCTAATCCTTCCTCTCTGTAACCGCAGAGCTCCTTCTCAACACACACGTCAGCCTCTTGCCTGCCCGGAACCCTCCCTGGCGCCCACTGCCCCCAGGATGACGCCTGCCTTCCCGAGGCTACTCTTCCACGCCCTGCTGCCCCATCCCCCACGGCCCAGGGGCTCATGCTACGTGCCCCCAACCTGTGCTCCTCCCAAAGCCACAATTCGCCCCCGTTCCAGTCCCATCCCACTGCCTGCAAGTCCTTCCCCCCTCATCTGTCTGGTAATTCCCGCTCATCCTTTTAAGACCAAAAGCTGCCTCCTCCAGAAAGCAGTCCCAGATCTCAGGTTGGACTGAGCACCTCTCCTGTGCCTCCGCAGGCCCCTGCATACCTTTGCATCCCTGTAGCAGTTTGCATCTCCCAGGACAGGAACTTCCATCCTGTCCATCTGGGTCCATGCCCTGGATGGCCAAACCTTTAGACCTCAGCCTCCTCTCGTACCCATGAGTGGGGAAAAAAAGCTTTATTGATAAATAGGTTATAGTGAAATAAATAGAGTGATAGTTTCTAGGGGAGTAAAAAAGTAGAATCTGCATCTCTCCACCTTGCCTCTAGCCCTCGGCTTCTGCCTTCTTGCTGGCCGTTTTGGACGCTGAAGACTTGGTGGGGATGCCAGGCTTTCTCGGGCCCTTAGAGGCCTCAGCCTTCCTGGCCAGTGGTACAGGCTCTCTCTTGGACCCAGCGCCCTTGGGAGGAACAGGGGCCTTGGCTTTGGGCCCCTCCCCAGCAGTCTCTTTAGGGACCTTGCCCCCCATTTTCTTTTTGGCCAGGGAAGCACCATTCTCACCCTGTAAGAAAGCAAACCACGAGAAGGTGGCAGGGCTGGGCACACCGCTCAGAGCCCACGAACTCAGGGTTGAAACCCCAGCTCTGGGTTGCTTTTGACAAATGCCCTCCCTTCTCTAAGCCTCAGCCTCCTATCTATAAGGTGGGGACGGTGATCCTCCGGGCACTGGAGGGCTGGGAGCAGAGGAAAGTGAAATAAGTTACCCTCTTCCTCGACTGACCCCCCCTGGGCTTAGGTGGGGACACCCAAGCTCTGGCCACTGGAGATTAAGACAAGGAAAGTGACCCCGACACCTACCTTGGTGGATTTTGAACTCTGACTTCCAGGCTGTGTCTTCCTGTGGGCCTTGGTATCTGCTGGAAGAAGGGATGCCATGTGAGACAGACTTTTTTCCGGAGGAGCTGCTGCTCGGCAGAAGAGTTGAGGGGCCCCACAGCCCGCAGCCTGCCCAGGGCCCATTCCTCACGCTGACACTTGCAGGCTGTGTGACCTAGGACAAGTTGTTCAGCCTCTCTGAGCCTGGTGCCTGAGTCTGCCAATTGAAGGTCGCAGCCTCTGGCCCAGGGGACAGTGGGAGGATTAAGTGGAAGGAGGACAACCATCACTCATTCCATTCACAGCATCCCATCCATCCACGCCAAAGGCCCCCGACAGGCATATCAGCCCTTTGTCTTCAACCCATCTTCCACGCGGTGGCCAGGACACATTTTTAAAAATACCTCAGGTCCTACCTGTCCCCTGTTCAGGGAGGCTTTCTATAGCTTGATAAAGCCATCATGGAGAACAGTATAGAATTTCCTGACGAAAATAGGAATAAAACGACCCTGTGACCCAGCAAGCCCACTAGTTGGGCATAGTTCAAAAAGACACATGTACCCTCCATGTTCATCGCGGCACTATTTACAACTATCGGGACATGGAAGCAACCTAGATGTCCATCGACAGATGAATGGATGAGGGGTTGAGGTCTAGCTCTACCAAGGAATATCACTCAGCCATGAAAAGGAATGCATTTGAGTTCTATTGAGGTGGATGAACCTAGAGGCTGTCATACAGGGTGAAGTCAGTCAAAATGAGAAAAACAAATATATATGAATGCATATACATGGAATTTAGAAAACGGGTATTGAACCTTTTTGCAGGGCAGGAACAGAGATGCAGACGTAGAGAGCAGACCTGTGGACGCAGTCGGGGAAGGGGAGGGTGGGATGAACTGAGAGAGTAGCGTGGAAATACACACACTACCGTGTGTAAAACACATCGCGAGCAGGACGCTGCTATATAGCCCAGGGAGCTCGACTTGGTGCTCTGTGATGACTAGAGGGGTCAGAGGGGGGTCACCAGGGTGGGGATATATGTGTACATATAGTTGATTCACATTGGTGTAGAGCAGAGAAACATTGTAAAACAATCATATTCCAATTTTTATAGTTTTTTTTTTTTAGATTCGTAAGAGAAAAAGCACCTTGGGCCCTAACTGTCCCCTGTTCAGGGTCTTTCCATGGCTCCTCCTCATCTTCCAGATAAAGTCCAGCCTCCCGCCGCCCCTCACAGCCTCCCCTTCTCCCGCTCCCGATGCACACAGACAGGACTATTTAGACTTCTTCCACCTTTTGGGCTTCCCTGGTGGCTCATATGGTAGAAAATCCACCCGCAATGTGGGAGACCCAGGTTCGATCCCTGGGTTGGGAAGATCCCCCGGAGGAGGGCATAGCAACCCACTCCTGCATTCTGGCCTGGAGAATCGCCATGAACAGAGGAGCCTGGCGGGCTACAGTTCGTGGGGTCACAGAGTTGGACACGACTGAGTGACTATGCACAGCTCAGCACAGCCACGTTCTTCATGACTTCCAGGCCTTTGCACAAGCTGTTCTCCTGTCTGCGCCACCTCCTCCAGGAAGCCTCCCCGGACCCCTCTCAGAGCTGACCCCTCTTCCCACCCCCACCAGCTACCTGAGTTCTCTGTCTCTCCGGGTCAAGCCAAGTGCTTAGGGCACATTGAGTAGACACACCCTCCTCCCCAGAACCGACCCTTCCATCCCAACTCATGGCCAGCGGCTGCCAGAAACTCCATCCCAAGCCCACCCCATTCACACCCATACCTTGGCGGCTCCCTCTTTCTTTGACCTTCGACTTCCTGCCGGGCCCACTGGCACTGGGAGGGGCCTGAGCGGCCTTGTCCGGCCGTTGGGAGGACTTCTTGGCCTCACCCAGCCTTGCCTCTGGGTCCTTGGTCTGCGTGCCTTTCTTGGGGGCCTTCTTGGCTGCGCCTGGTTTGGAGGGAGCTGCCCTCCCCTCTCCGGGCTTCCTGGATCCTTTTTTCACCTCGCCTGGGTTGGCAGGGTCCTTCTTTGACTCACTCAGCTTCTTGGGGTCCTTCCCCTCAGTTTGACCTGGCATCCTGGGGGCCGTCTTCCTGGGTGGGATTTTCCTTTTGTCTTTGGGGACTAACTGGCAGAGGAGAGAACGGGGTGGAACTGAGAGCAAAGGTCTGGGCATCTCACACCCCGACACCCTACGGGAGGCTCAGAGTAGACCCCATTCCCTGGGAGGGGGTGAAGGCGGCAGCCAAGGGTTTGGGGAGAGGATGAACAACCGCCTCCTAAAAGCCAGAAGCCAGTAGTGCATGCTACCCCGCCCTGCACCACGAGGGAGGTGCTGCCATGGAGGAGCTAAGGGACTTGAGTTTGCAAAACTCACCCAGCATTCTCCCCCCTCCCTGAGTACGTGGCAGGCACATACCTCCTACCCCTGCCCGCCGGAAGCCTCGGAGCCTGGCTCCTCGGAGCCTAGCACGCACTTTGAGCCCTGACGCTGTCCTCTGATGCTAACCCATGAAGCATCTTTGACCCTCCCGCAACACCTCCCTGTGGACTGCGGCCCTGACACCCCCTCCCCGCCTCATGCCACTGCATCCCTAGGTCTCCTGGCCGCTTCCTGCTCTGCAGCTGAACATGGACAGAGGGCAGATGGGCCTTGTCCTTTTGTCTTTGGGGACTAACTGCCTCCAAGAACATGGGGCAGATGGGCCCCAACCCCAGCTGTGCAACTTGACCTGTCCAAGTCTGATCCAAGTCTTCTCCTCCCCCTCGGGCCTCAGTCTTCCCATCTTTACAATGGGGTCATCAGGGAGAGTGTGAGCAGCAGGGGGACGCAGGGACGCCTGGCTCTGCCCTTCTCAGCCCAGCTCTGATGCCACTGCTCCCCAACATCCCCGAATCCTCGTGGGTCCCTGTTTCCCACCATGACCAGAAAACAACCCCCGCTCCCAGCGCACACACATCTTGACTCTGTGGTACCCGAGACCCCCTTCCCTGCCTCCCACCCTCTGGTCCAGTTTCCTGACTGCCTCCCCATCACACACACCCTCAGCATCCCCTCTCCTGCTCCCCCTTCACCCCACCCCGTGCCCCTGGCCTTGCCATGGCAGCTGCCAAAGTTCAGACCCACACACGCGGAGTTCCAGGAGGAGGTCTCCCTGGGTTCAGTTAGCCTGTCCCCACAGGGACTGGAACGGGCAGTTAGAGAATGTTCCACCAAGTTCCACGGCGACCGTCAGAGGGGCACAGCAGTGACAAGACGTATCCCCGGCCCAGGTCCCTTGGGATCCGGGTCCCTGGGATCTGGGATCCGAGATGTCCCTGGTGGCAGCTGGCAGTCACGATGCTGGGGTTTGCCTTTTGTGCCAAATTTGCTCTTAGCTCGGGGTGACTCGCCCCTCAGAGAGGAGGATGTGCTGGCTCAGGGGGGTGTCAGCCCGGGTTTGGAGACCTTGGGTCGGGAGCCAGGGCGCGTGGGGAGCTAACCCCAAGGCTGTGACCTCGCAGGGGCCAAGGCTGGGTCTGGGCCGCCCCTGATGAAGGAATTCCAGGAAGGGGTCACGGGCGCCAAGGACCCGGAAGTGAAACAGCTGAGACGGTCTCTGGTCGCGGGTCCCACCCAACAAGGAACGAGGTGGATGCGGCAGGGTGATGGGGGCCGGGTCTGGGCTCAGCCTCCCCGGGGTGGGGAAGGGGGAGTCTGGGTGAAGACAGAGGAAGAAGAAGAAGAGACAGGAGGAGAGAGGGAACAACACCCAGAGCTCAGAAAGAAAGCTGGAGCTGGAGTTCAAGCCCGGGGCCAAGTTCGCCACGCCCCGGGGCCCCCTGCCACCTCCCACCACCCGCATCCCCCGGGCCACTCACTTTGAAGCTGCCGGTGGCCCCCTTGGCCTTGGAGTTGACGGGCCGGACGAGCAGGCCGCGGTGCAGGCCCGTGGCCAGGGCCTGCTTCAGCAGGTGGCTGAGCCGGAGGGCGTCCACCGTCGGGTACTTCTGCAGGATGTAGACCTTGATGGCCGCCACCGAGGTGCCCCTGCGCCGCTCCCCGGCCTGCAGCGCCTCCAGCACCATGCGAAGCACTGGAGGGTGGCGGCGCGGCGCCCGGACGGCGCCCCGGGCCAGGCCTGTGGGGACGGGGCGGCAGGACCTCAGCCAGGGCCCAGGCCGTCCCCAGGCCCCCCGCCGACAAACCCGCCCAGGGGAGTGCCGCTGGGTGCTGGCCGGTCCCCGCGGCCGGTGGGCAAGCAGCCCAGGGACTCACGTATGCGCTCCCCCAGCCCCATCCACCCCGATCTGGGAGCAGAGGGTGGGGGTGCACTGCTTGGCCAGCCACGGTCTCCCGGGGCCCGCCGTGGGGCTGGGCACACAACAGCCTCCACGAAGGCTTATTAAAAGGCATTAAAGGTCCTTTTAATAAACAACACTGGGATGCTCTTCCCGGTGGTCCAGGGGTTAAGAGGCCACCTGCCAATGCAGGGGACATGGGTTCGGCCTCTGGTCTGGGAAGTAAGATGCCACATGCCCTGGGGCACCTCAGCGCTGGGTTCCACAACTACGGAAGCCCGTGTCCCAGGGCCCGTGCTTCGTGTCAAGAAGCCACAGCAATGAGAAGTTCACGCGCTGTAACCAAGACCCAGTGCAGCCAAAATAAATAACTAAAAGAACAAACACTACACCAGGTCAGTTGTCTAGATCTAACATTTTACAGGAAATGCAAGGGCCACATGAAATCAGTAAAACCCAGATATGAGGAACTCTCCAGGACACGTGATCCAGAGCCTCCTACAAATAAGCAAGGAGGAAAAATAAACGTGGGAAAGGCCCCAGAAAGCGAAGATCCTACGAGACCCTTCAACCAGAGGCAACGTAGGGGCCTTGCTTCAGAATATGATCTGAACAATCCAACTGGGGGCAGAAAAGGCAACTAGACACGTGGACACTGGGATATTTGATGACATTAAGGATGATATTGCTTCCGGCCGGTGTGCTAATGGCAGTGCAATTATTTTAAGAGATTCTCATCTTTTAGAGATAAATACTGAACAGTTTACAGATGAAACGATAAGTGTGGCATTTACTCTGAAATAACACAGTGGTGGAACAGGGTAACCATGAACTGTTAGCTGCTGAAGCTGACTGATGGTTGCATGGAGTTGTGGGGGCGGGTCTGTCACCATACCATCAGCCTGCTTTTGTGTCCTTTTGAAAGCTTTCATCATAACAAGTAAAAAGAATTTCACTCTTGGGTATATATCCAAGAGAAAAGAAAATATATGTCCACACAAAAACATATACACAAATGTTCATAGAAGCATTATTTAGTCACTAAGCTGAGTCCAACTCTTATGGCCCCATGGACTGTAGCTCACCAGGCTCCTCTGTTCATGGGATTTTCCAGGCAAGGATACTGGAAAGGGTTGTCATTCCAGGGTATCTTCCTGACACAGGGATCGAACCTGCGTCTCCTGCTTTGTCTCCTGCTTTGCAGGTGGATTTTTTATGGACTGAGCCGCCAGGGAAGCCCCTTACATTATTTATAATAATTCAAGAGCAGAAGCAACCCCAAAGTTCATAAACTAGTGAATGGATAAACAAGATGTAGTACGGCCAGAACATCACACAGCGAACAGGAGGAATGAAGAACCTCCTTGAAAAGATGATGCAGAGTGAAAGAAGTTAGTCACAAAAAAGTCACATATTGTATAATTTAGCTGATATGAAATGTCAGGAATGGGCAAATCAGAGCCAAAAAGTAGATTCGTGGTTGCCAGGGGCTGGGGAGGTGGGTGGAGACGGTGAGTGACTGCCACTGGGTACAGGTTTTTATTTAGAGGAGATGAAAATATTCTAACATTCACAGTAGAGACGGGCCACAACTGTGAATGTGCTAAAAGCCACTGTACACTTTAAGTGGGTGAACTGCGTGCTGTGTGATTTACTGAGATATCCCAATAAGCTGCTATTTTTAAATTGCTGCAAAAAAGACTAGGATCCAGGTGAGGAGGGAGAGAGTGTTAGAAGCTGTCAGTCACCATAAAGCACAGATAAGTGGTTTAAATATGAAACCTAATTTAAACATGGTGATTAGAAATGTTGATTTCTGACCAGTTTATAAAAACTGAAGACTCAGAAAAGGAATCAAGTAGCTAATATTAATATACATATATGAAGGCAAATGTGCTCAGCTGCTCAACTATGTCTGATTCTTTGCAAGTCCAAGGACTGTAGCCCGCCAGGCTCCTCTGTCCATGGAATTTTCCAGGCAAGAATACAGGAGTGGGTTGCAATTTCCTTCTCCAGGGGATCTTCCCGACCCAGGGATCAAACCAGCATCTCCTGGGACTTCTGCACTGCAGGCAGATTCTTTACCACTGAGCCACCAGGGACGCCCCTTTATATATATCTCACATCTTAAAGTGGAAAGATAGAACTTTGTACATGTGCAGATTGCTATATCAAAATCTCATGGGAACTATTAATACAAAACAAAAAACTACAATAGAGAATCAGCCAATACAAAAGAAAAAGTCAGCCAAACACAACAATAGGGGGCTTCCCTGCTAGCTCAGTGGTCAAGAATCCACCTGCCAATGCAGGACACCTGGGTTTGATTCCTGGTACGGGAAAATCCCACATGCTGTGAGGCACCCCCATGCATGACAACTACTGACCCCATGCACCTTCTAAAGCCTGTGCTCCACAATGAGATGAGCTGCTCTAGTGAGAAGTCCACACTCTTCAGCTAGAGAGTAGCCCCACTCACCGCAACTGGAGAAAGCCCTCACACAGCAATGAAGACCCAGTATAGTTAAAAACAAATAATAAAAAGAACAAAACCCCACAGCACTAGTCATCAAACCACAAGAGATAGACGAGGGAAGAAAGAACACCAACAACAACAAAAAATCCAAACAATTAAGAAAATAGCAATAGGAGATACTGGCACAAAGACAGAAATACAGATCAATGGAACAGAATAGAAAGCCCAGAGATAAATCCACGAACCTATGGACACCTTATCTTTGACAAAGGAGGCAAGGACATACAATGGAAAAAAGACAACCTCTTTAACAAGTGGTGCTGGGAAAACTGGTCAACCACTTGTAAAAGAATGAAACTAGAACACTTTCTAACACCATACACAAAAATAAACTCAGAATGGATTAAAGATCTAAATGTAAGACCAGAAACTATAAAACTCCTAGAGGACAACATAGGCAAAACACTCTCTGACATAAATCACAGCAGGATCCTCTATGACCCACCTCCCAGAATATTGGAAATAAAAGCAAAACTAAACAAATGGGACCTAATGAAACTTAAAAGCTTTTGCACAACAAAGGAAACTATAAGTAAGGTGAAAAGACAGCCCTCAGATTGGGAGAAAATAATAGCAAATGAAGCAACAGACAAAGGATTAATCTCAAAAATATACAAGCAACTCCTGAAGCTCAATTCCAGAAAAATAAATGACCCAATCAAAAAATGGGCCAAAGAACTAAACAGACATTTCTCCAAAGAAGACATACAGATGGCTAACAAACACATGAAAAGATGCTCAACATCACTCATTATCAGAGAAATGCAAATCAAAACCACAATGAGGTACCATTACACGCCAGTCAGGATGGCTGCTATCCAAAAGTCTACAAGCAATAAACGCTGGAGAGGGTGTGGAGAAAAGGGAACCCTCTTACACTGTTGGTGGGAATGCAAACTAGTACAGCCACTATGGAAAACAGTGTGGAGATTTGTTAAAAAACTGGAACTAGAACTGCCATATGACCCAGCAAATACCACTTCTGGGCATACACACCAAGGAAACCAGATCTGAAAGAGACACGTGTATCCCAATGTTCATTGCAGCACTGTTTATAATAGCCAGGACATGGAAGCAACCTAGATGCCCATCAGCAGATGAATGGATAAGGAAGCTGTGGTACATATACACCATGGAATATTACTCAGCCATTAAAAAGAATTCATTTGAATCAGTTCTAATGAGATGGATGAAACTGGAGCCCATTATACAGAGTGAAGTAAGCCAGAAAGATAAAGGCCATTACAGTATACTAACACATATATATGGAATTTAGAAAGATGGTAATGATAACCCTATATGCAAAACAGAAAAAGAGACACAGATGTACAGAACAGACTTTTGGACTCTGTGGGAGAAGGCGAGGGTGGGATGTTTCGAGAGAACAGCATGTATATTATCTATAGGGAAACAGATCACCAGCCCAGGCGGGATGCATGAGACAAGTGCTCAGGCCTGGTGCACTGGGAAGACCCAGAGGAATCGGGTGGGGAGGGAGGTGGGAGGGGGGATCGGGATGGGGAATACGTGTAACTCCATGGCTGATTCATGTCAATGTCTGACAAAACCCACTGCAATGTTGTGAAGTAATTAGCCTCCAACTAATAAAAATAAATGAAAAAAAATTAAAAAAAAGAAATCAAGGAAACTTGAAAAAAAAAAAGAAAATAGCAATACGAATATATGTATCAATAATTACTTTAAATGTAAATGGATTAAGTGCTCCAACCAAAGACATAGGCTGGCTGAATGGATACAAAAACAATATCCACTTTATAAGCTGTCTATAAGAAACACACTTCAGACCTAGGGACACATATAGACTGAAAGTGAGGGAATGGAAAAAGATACTCCATGCAAATGGAAATCAAAAGAAAGCTGGAGGAGCTAACCTCTTATCAGACAAAATATATGTTAAAATAAAGATTGTTGCAAGAGACAAGGAAGGACACAACATAATGATCAAGGGATCAATTCCAAAAGAAGATATAACAATTGTAACTATTTATGCACCCAACTTAGGAGCACCTCAGTACAAATGGCAAACACCCATAAAAGAGGAAATTGACAGTAACACAATAATAGCAGGGGAAGTTAACACCCCACTTACACCAATGAATAGATGATCCCGACAGAAAATTAATAAGGAAACACAAGCATGAAAAGACAAGAGACCAGATAGACTTAAATGATATTTATAGGACATTCCACCCGAAAGCAACAGAATACACTTCCTTCTCAAATGCACATGGAACATTCTCCAGGATAGATCATGTCTTGGGTCACAAATCAAGCCTTGGTAAATTTTAAAAATTGAAATTGTACCAAGCATCTTTTCCAATCACAACACTATGAGATTAGAAATTTATTACATTAAAAAAAACTAAACAAAAAACCACATGGAAGCTAAACAATGCACTAGTAAATAACCGAGAGATCACTGAGGAAATCAAAGAGGAAAGAAAAAATACATTAAAACAAATCACAGTGCAAACACAGCAACACAAAATCTACCACCCAAAACCTGTGGGATGTAGCAAAAGCAGTTCTAAAAGGGAATAGACAGCAATTTAATCCTAGCTCAAGAAATAAGAAACTCTCACATAAACAACCTAAGGCTGATGATTCACGTTGAGGTTTGACAGAAAACAACAAAATTCTGTAAAGCAATTATCCTTCAATAAAAAAATAAATTAAAAAAAAAACCTAACCTTACAGCTAAAGCAACTAGAGAAAGAAGAAACAAAACACAAAGTTAGTAGAAGGAAAGAAATCAGAAAAATTGGAGCAGAAATAAATGAAATGGGAATGAAGACAACAACAGCAAAAAAAACCCCGATGAAACTAAAAGCTGGTTCTTTGAAAAGATAATTGAAATCGGTAAACTTTCATAGAGACTCATCAAGAAAAAAAAGGGGAGAGGACTCAAATCAATAAAATTGGAAATGAAAAAGGAGAAATGACAACTGACACTGTAGAAACACAAAGGCTCATAATACATTATTACAAGCAACTCTAAGATGATAAATTGGACAACCGGGAGAAATGCACAAATCCTAAGAAAGGTACCACCTTCCAAGACTGAACCCGCAAGAAATAGAAGATATCAACAGACCAATCACAAGCCATGAAGTTGAAACTGTAATGTAAAATCTTTCGACAAACAAAAGTCCAGAACCAGATGGCTGTGGATTTCATCAAACATTTAGAGAAGAGCTAATACCTATTCTTCCGAAACTCTTTACAAAAATTCGTGGACAAAGGAACACACAAACTCATTCTATGAGGTCACCATTACTATTACCCTGATTCCAAAATCAGCCAAAGATACCACAATAAGAGAAAACTGCAAGTCAGTATCACTGACGAACACAGACAAAAATCCTCAACAAATGCTAGCAAACTGAATCCAACAACACATTACGTGAACATAAATCATAATCAGGTGGGATTTCTCACAATGATGTAAGGATTCCTCAGTATCCACAAATCAACCAGTGTGATACATCACATTAACAAATTGAAGAATAAAAACCATATGATCATCTCAGTAGACACAGAACAGTTTCACAAAATTCAAAACACCCATTTATGATAAAAAAAAAAAAAAAACTTTAGAAAGTAGTTATAGAGGAAACTTACCTCAACATAATAAAAGCCATTAAATGACAAAACCCACAGAACACGTCACTTTCAATGGTGAAAACCTAAAAGCATTTCCTCTAAGATCAAGACAAGGAAGTTGACTCTAAACATTCAACATAGTTTTGGAAATCCTAGCTACAGCAAAGAAGGATAGATAAAAGAAACTCAGATTGGAAAAGTAAAACTGTCATTGTTTGCAAATGACAGATACTATACATAGAAAATTCTAAAGATGCCCCCAGATAACTACCAGAGCTCAATGAAATTGGCACTGTTGCAGGACACAAAATGAAAACCTAGAAATCTCTTGCATTCTTGTATACTAACAATGAAAGATCAGAAAGAGAAATTAAGAAACCAATCCCACTGACCACTGAAACAAAAAGAATAAAATAGCAAGAAAAAAAAACTACCTAAGGAGGCAAAAGACACGCTTTTGGAAAACTCTAATAAGACACTGATAAAAGAAATCAAACACGGCACAAACAGAGAGAGAGATACACCACATTCTTGGGTTCGAAGAACCAATACTGTAAAAATGACAACACTACCCAAAGCAATCTACAGGTTCAGTGCAATCCCTATCAAATTTCCAATGGCATTTTTCACAGAATTAGAACAAAACAATTTATAATTTGTATTAAAAAAAAGAAGAGCTGGAGGGATCAAGCTCCCTAATTTTAGACTATACTACAGGGCTACAGTAATCAAGACAGTATATGGTATGGCACAAAAAGAGAAATATAGATTAATGAAATAGAAAACCCAGAAATAAACCCACACACCTACGGTCACCTAATTTATGACAAATGTGGCAAGAATATACAATGGAGAAAAGGCAGTCTCTTCAATAAGTGGTGCTGGGGAAATTGCACAAATACATGAAAAAGAATAATATTACAACACCTCCTAACACCGTATGCAAATTAAAGTCAAAATGGATTATAAGGCCAGAAACTATAAAACTCTTAGAGGAAAACATAGATCACTCTCTGACATAAATCACAGCAAGATCTTTTTTGACAGACTATTAGTCATAAAGAGGAATGAAAAATGGGTCATTTGTAAAGACATGGATGGAGCTCGAGACTGTCATAGAGTGAAGTCAGAAAGGGAAAAATATCGTATGTTAATGCATGTGTGGAGTCTGAAAAATTTTGTACAGAGCAGAAATAGAGACACTGACATAAAGAATAAATGTATGGATACCAAGGGGGTAGGGGAGAATGGGGTGAATGGAGAGGTTGTAATTGACCGAGAACCTACTGTATAATACAGGGAACTTCACTCAATGGTCTGTGGTGACCTAAAGGGGAAAAAATTCCAAAGAAGATATCTATACACACACACACACACACACACACACACACACACAGCTGATTCACTTTACTGTACAGTAGAACATAACACAACATTGTAAAGCAACTATAATAAAATTTTTTAAATAAAAATAAATAAATGGGACTTAATTAAACTTAAAAGCTTTTTCACAGCAAAGGAAACCATAAACAAACAAAAAAGACAACCTTGAGAATCAGAGAAAATATCTGCAGATGAAGCAACTGACAAGGGATTAAACTCCCAATTATACAAACAGCTCATGCAGCTCAATATCAAAAAAAACACCCAATCAGAAAATGGACAGAAGACCTAACTAGACGTTTCCCCAAAGAAGACATACAGATGATCAAGCAGCACGTGAAAATACGCTCAACTTCACTAATTATTAGAGAAATGCAAACCAAAACTGCAATGCCAGATCACTTCAAACTGGTCAGAATGGCTAGTATAAAAAAATCTACAAACAATAAATGTTGGAGAGGGTGCACTGTTGGTGGGAATGTAAACTGATACAGCCAATATGGAAAACAGCATGGAGGTTCCTTAAAAAATTAAAAATAGAACTACTATATGATCCAGGAATCCCAATACTGGGCATATACCATGAAAAAAACCTTAATTGAAAAAGACACAGGCACTGCAATGTTTATTGCAGTATTATTTACAATAGCCATGGCTTCCCTGATAGCTAAGTTGGTAAAGAATCTACCTGCAATGCAGGAGACCTGGGTTCTATCCCTGAGTTGGGAAGATCCACTGGAGAAGGGATAGGCTACCCACTCCAGTATTCTTGGGCTTCCCTAGTGGCTCAGCTGGTTTAAAAAAAAAAAAAATCCACCTGCAATGAGGGAGACCTGGGTTCAAACCCTGGGTTGGGAATATCCCTTGGAGAAGCGAACAGCTACCCTCTTCAGTATTCTGGCCTGGAGAATTCCATGAACTATACAGTCTATGGGGTCGCAAAGAGTCAGACATGACTGAGCAACTTTCACTTTCACTTTGGGCTTCCCTGGTGGCTCAGATGGTAAAGAGTTTGCCTGCAGTGTGGGAAACTTGGGTTCGATCCCTGGGTCTGGAAGATCCCCTGGAGAAGGAAATGGCAACCCACTTCAGCATCCTTGCCTGGAAAAACTCCATGGATGAGGAGCCTGGCAGGCTTTAGTCCATGGACTCGCAAAGAGTCAGACACAATTGAGCAACTTCATTTTCTTCTTGACAATAGCCAGGACATGGAAGGAACTTAAATATACATTGACACATGAATGGATGAATATCTGGTGTGTGTGTGTACACACACACAATGGAATATTAATCAGCCATAAAAGGCAAAGAAATTGAGTCATTTGTAGAGAAATGAACGAAGCCAGAGACTGTCTTTAAGAGTGAAGTTAGTCAAAAGGAGAAAAACAAGTGTCGTGTCTTAATGCATATGAGTGGAATCTAGAAGAGAGGTACAGATGAACCCCTCTGCAAGGCAGGAACAGAGACACAGACGTATGGATGTGTGGACACGGGGTGGGGGAGGGAAGTGGGATGGACTGGGAGGTTGGGTTTGCCACGCGTACACTCCTCTATGTAAAACAGACAGCCAGTGGGGGCCTGCTGGACCGCACATGGAGCTCAGCGCAGGGCTCTGCGGTGACCTACAGGGGTGGGGTGGGTGAAGGGAGGCGATACGTGTACACATATCGCTGACTCACTCTGTTGTACAGTAGAAACTAGCAACATTGTAAAAGCAACTATACCCCGATTTTAAAAGAAGGAGAGCAAGCTGGGGTAGCAATGCTCATGTCCGACAAAATAGATATTGAAATAAAGACTGCAGTAAGAGACAGGGAAGGACACTACATAATGATCAAGGGATCGATCCAAGAAGAAGTATAGATGTACTCAGCACAGGAGCACCTCCATGAGCTGTGCTTAGTCGCTCAGCCGTGTCTCACCCTCTGCGACCCCACGGGCTGTAGCCCACCAGGCACCTCTGACCATGGGATTCTCCAGGCAAGGATACTGGAGTGGGTTGCCACGCCCTGCTCCAGGGGATCTTCCCAGCCCAGGGATAGAAACCAGGTCTCCCAAATTGCAGGTGGATTCTTTACCAGCTAAGTTACCAGGGAACAAGGCAAATGCTAATAGCCATAAAAAGGGAAATTCACAATAACACAGTAATAGCAGGGGACTTTAATACTCCACTGACCCCAGTGGACAGAACATTCGGGCAGGAAATAAATAAGGGATCATAAGCCTTAAATGACACAATAGACCAGATAGAGTCAATTAATATTTTTAGGGCACTCCACCCAAAACCAGCAGAATACACTTTCTCCCAAATCCACATGGAACATTCACTAGGACGGATCACATCCTGGGTCACAGATCAAGTCTTGGTACATTCTGAAAAACTGAAATCATATCAAGTATATTTTCATAGCACTATGAGATAAGAAATCAATTACATGGGGAAAAACTGTAAAAAACACAAACACATGGAGGTTAAACAATACGTTACTTAACAACCAATGAATCACTGAAGAAATCAAAAGAGGAAATAAAATACCTAGAGACAAATCACAATGAAAACAGAACAATCTTAATGCAAAAGCAGCTCTAAGAGGCAATTTACAGCAATAGAATCTTATCTCCGGAAACAGGAAAACTCTGAAATAAACAACATAACCTCATACCTAAAGGAACTAGAGAAAGAAGAGACAAATACCAAAGTTAGTGGGAATGACAAGAATAGCAAAAAAAAAAAAAAAAAGAAGAAGAAGGAAACTGAAAGCTGGTTCTTTGAGAAGATAAATAAAATTTATAAACTTTTAGAGAGACTCATGAAGAAAAAAAGAAAACAGATTCAAGTCAGTAAAATTAGAAATGAGAGAAATTTACAACTGACACCGCAGAAATGCAAGGCTCATAAGAGATTACTACAAGCAACTACATGACAATAAATTGGACAACCTGGAAGAAATGCACAAATCCTTGGAAAGGTATAAGCTTCCAAGACTGAACCCAGAAGAAACAGAAGATATAAACAGACCAGTTACAAGTCATGACATTGTAACTGTAATTAAAAATCTTCCAACAAACAGATGTCCAGGACCTGATGGCTTCACAAGTGAATTTGATCAAACATTTAGAGAAGTGATGTGAAAGTCACTTAGTTGTGTCTGACTTTTTGCGGCCCTATGAACTATACAGTCTATGGAATTCTCCAGGCCAGAATACTGGAGTGGGTAGCCTTTCCCTTTCTCCAGGGGATCTTCCCAACCTAGGGATTGAACCCAGGTCTCCCATATTGTGGGTAGATTCTTTACCAGCTGAGCCACCAGGAAAGCCCAAAAATACTGGGGTGGGTAGCCCATCCCTTCTCCAGCAGATCTTCCCGACCCAGGAATCGAACCGGGCTCTCCTGCATTGCAGACAGATTCTTTACCAGCTGAGCTACCAGGGAAGCCCATCAATAAAACCTTTAGAGAAAAGTTAACACCTATTCTTCTGAAATGCTTCCAAAAAACTTGGGAGGAAGAACATTCCCAAATTAATTCTCTGAGGCCACCATCATCTTGATTCCAAACCCTGACAAAGATACCACAAAAAAAGAAAATTGCAAGCCAGTATCACTGACGAACACAGACACAAAAATCCTCAACAAGTACTAGCAAACTGAATCCAACAACACATTAAATGATCATACACCATGATCAAGTGGGATTTATCCCAATGATACAAGGATTCATCAATATCCACAAGTCAACCAGTGTGATATACCACATTAACAAATTGAAAAGCAAAAACCATATAATCATCTCAATAGACACACAAAACCCTTGACAAAATTCAAAACACTCATTTAGGATGAAAACTTTAGAAAGGAGGCATAGAGGAAACCTACCTCAACAAAATAAAGGCCATATATGACAAACCCACAGCAAACCTCATTCTCAATGGTGAAAACCTGAAAGCATTTCCTCTAAAATCAGGAAATTCCTCTACAACAAGGAAGCTCACTCTTGTCACTATTATTCAACACAGTTTTGAAGTTCTAGCCACAGCAGTCAGAGAAGAAAGAGAGATAAAAGGAATCCAACTTGGAAAAGTAAAACTGTAACTGTTTGCAGATGACATGATATTATGCATAACGCTCCTTGGAAGGAAAGCTATGACAAATGTAGATAGTGTATTAAAAAGCAGAGACATGACTTCGCTGACAAAGGTCCATATAGTCAAAGCTATGGTTTTTCCAGTAGTCATGTATGGACAGATGTGAGAGTTGGACCATAAAGAAGGCCCAAAGAATTGATGCTTTTGAATTGTGGGGCTGGAGAAGACTCTTGAGAGACCCTTAGACTGCAAGATCAAATGAATCATTCCTAGAGGAAATCAACCCTGAATATTCATTGGAAAGACTGATGCTGAAGCTGAAGCTCCAAGACTTTGGCTACCAGAATTAGAACAAAAAATTTATATAATTTGTATTAAAAAAAAAAACCAAAAAACAGACCTGGAGGAATCAAGCTCCCTGATTTTAGACTATACTACAGGGCTACAGTAATCAAGACAGTATGTTACGGCACAAAACAGAAATATAGATCAACTGAACAAAATAGAAAATCCAGAAACAACCCCACCCACCGATGGTCACCTAATCTATGACAAAAGAAGCAAGAATATACAATGGAGAAAAGACAGTCTTTTCAGTACGCGGTGCTAGGAAAACTGGACAGCTACATGAAAAAGAATGAAATTAGAACACTTCCTCATGCCACACACAAAAATAAACTCAAAATGGATTAAAGTCCTAAATGTAAGGCCAGAAACTACAAAAATCTTAGAGGAAAACATAGGCAGAACACTCTCTGACATAAATCATGGCAAGAAATTTTTTGACCCACATCGTAGAAAATAGAAATCAACAAATGGGACTTAATTATACTGAAAAACTTGCACAGCAAAGGAAACCATAAACAAGATGAAAAGACAACCCTCAGAAGGAGAGAAAATATTTACAAACAAACCAAGTGACAGAGGATTAGTCTCCAAAATATACCAACAGTTCATGCAGCTCAGTATCAAAAAATCAAACAACCCCATCAAAAAATGGGCAGAAGACCTAAACAGACATTTTTCCAATGAAGACATGAGATAGCCAGCACATGCATAAAAAGATGCTCAACATCATTAATCATTAGAGAAATGCAAGTCAAAACTACAATGAGATATCACCTCCCACCAGTCAGAATGGCCATCATCATAAAATCTACGAACAATGATGAATGCTGGAGGGGGCGTGGAGAAAAGGGAACTCTCTTGTACTGCTGGTGGGAACATAAATTGATACAGCCCCTATGAAGAACAGTAAGGAGGTTCCTTAAAGAACTAAACATGGAACTACTACTATGTGACCCAGGAATCCCACTACTTCTACTTGGCATATGCCGTGAAAAAAACGTAATTCACAAAGACACGTGCACCCCAGTGTTTACTGCACCATTATTTACAATAGCCAGGACATGAAAAGAATGAATGGATGAAGATCTGGGTGTGCGTATATGTGTATGTACACACAGACAGAAATATTACTCAGCCATAAAAAGGAACAAAATTGGGTTATTTGTGGATGGAACCAGAGACCATCCGACAGAGTGAAGTAAGTCAGAAAGAGAAAAACAAGCATTGTATATTAATGTATCTATGTGGGATCTAGAAAAGTGGTCTAGATGAACCTGTTTGATGGGCAGCAACAGAGACACAGATGCAGAGGATGGACGCGTGGACATGGGGGTGGGGAGGGAAGTGGGATGGACGGGGAGCCTGGGGGTGACATGCAGGCACTGCTATGTGTAAAGCGATACCCAGTAGGAAACTGCGGCACAGCACGGATGCTCAGCTCAGGGCTCTGCAGTCACTCGGACGGGAGGGGTGGGTGTACCCACACCTCATCATTCTGTTGTACAGTAGAGCCTAGCAACACTGTTAAACAACCGTACCCCAGTTTAAAAAGAAAGCAAGCAAGCGGGGGTAGCAATACTCATATCAGAGAAAACAGATCTTAAAGACTCTTACAAGAGACAAGGAAGGACACTACATAATCATCAAGGGATTAATCCAAGAAGAAGATAGAACAATCGTAAATATATATGTACCCAACACAGAAGTACCTCAGCACATAAGGCAAATGCTAACGTCCATAAAAGGGGAAATCAACAATAACACAATAACAGTGGGGAACTTTAACAGCCCACTGTCACCAATGGAGAGAACATTTGGGCAGAAAATAAGCAAACATAAGCCTTAAATGACACAACAAACCAGGCAGATTCAATTAGTATTTTTAGGGCATTCCATCCAAAAGCAGCCGAGTACACTTGCTCCTCACATCCACATGGAACATTTTCCAGGACAGATCACATCTTGAGTCACAAAGCAAGCCTCGGTACATTTTTAATAATTGAAATCATATCAAGTATCTTTTCTTACCACAACCTTATGAGATTAGGAATATATTACAGGGAAAAAAACTGTAAAAAACACAAATACATGAAGGTGAAACACGTTACTAAATAACCAATCAATCACTGAAGAAATCAGAGGAGGAAATAAAAAAATACTGAGAGGCAAATCACAATGAAAACACAACTATTCTAATGCAAAAGCAGCTCTGAGAGAATTTATGGCATTAGAATCTTATCTCAGGAAACAAGAGAAATCTCAAAGAACCTAGCCTTACACCTAAAGTAACTAGAGAAAGAACAAATAAAAACCCAAAGGTAGAAGGACAGAAATCATGAAAAATCAGAGTGGCAATAAATGAAACAGAAACAAAGAAAACCAGTATTAAAAATCAATGAAACTAAAAACTGGTTCTTTGAAAAGATAAATAAAATTGGTAAACCTTTAGCTAGACTCATCAGGAAAAAAAGGAAAAGTGTTCATATGAACAAAATTAGAAATGAAAAATGAGAAATTACAACTGACACCACAGAAATACAAACACTCAAAAGAGATTACTACAAGTAACTATGGGCTTCCCTTGTGGCTCAGCTGGTAAAGAATCCACCTGCAATGCAGGAGACCTGGGTTGAGAAGATCCACTGGAGAAAGGGACAGCTACTCACTCCCATATGCTGGCCTGGAGAATTCCATGGACTGTATAGTCCATGGGGTCGCAAAGAGTTGGACACAAGTGAGCAACTTTCACAAGTTTGCCAAAACACTGGACAACCTGGAAGAAATGCACAAATCCTTAGAAAGGTACAACCTTCCAAGACTGAACCAGGAAGAAATAGAAGATATAGACAGACCAATCATGAATACTGAAATTAAAACTGTAATTAAAAATCTTCCAATAATCAAAAGTCAAGGACCAGATGGCTTCATAGGCAAACTCTATCAAACATTTAGAGAAGAGTTAACACCCTATCCTTCTGAAACCCTTTCCAAAAAACTGCACAAGAAGAAGCACCCACTAACTCATTCTATGAGGCCACCATCACCCTGATTCCAAAACCAGGCAAAGATACCACAAAAAAAGCAAATTACAGGTCAATATCTCTGATGAACATAGATACAAAAATCCTTAACAAACACTAGCAAACTGAATCCAACAACACATTAAAGGATCATACGCCAGGATCAAGAGGGATTTATCCCAACGATGCAAGAATTCATCAGTATTCCACCAACCAACCAGTGTGATATATCACATTAACAAACTGAAGAATAAAAGCCATATGATCATCTCAAGAGATGCAAAAAAATGATTGGCAAAATTCAGAACACCCATTTATGATAAAAACTTTCTAGAAAGTGAGCATAGAGGGAGCCTACCTCAACATAATAAAGGCCACAAATGACAAATCCACAGCAAACCTCATTCTCAATGGTGAAAAACTGAAAGCATTTCCTCTAAAATCAGGAACAAGACAAGGAAAGTCCACTCTCTCCACTATATGCAACAGTGCTTTGAAAGTCCTAGCCATGGCAATCAGAGAAGAAAAAGATAAAAGGAATCCAGATTGGAAAAGTAACGCTGTTACTGTTTGCAGATGTGACATTATTACCTGGAGAATTCTAAAGAGGCCATGTAAGAGAGCCCATCAATGAAATCTGCACTGTTGCAGAATACCAAAGGAATACACAGAAATCTCTTGCAGGGCCTCCCTGGGGGCCCAGTGGTTGAGGATCCACGTGCCCATGCAGGGGACACAGCTTTGTTCCCTGGTCTGGGAAGATCCCATCTGCCATGGGGCAACTAAGCCCGCATGCCAGAACTACTGAAGCCCGAGTGCCCACGACAAGAGAAGGCACCGGAATGAGAAGCCCACACACCACAAGTGGAGAGTGTGCCCCCGCCCACAACTACAGAAAACCCACGCGCAGCAACAAAGATCCAGCACAGTCAAAAAAAACATATATCTCAAATTCTTATATACTAACAATGCAAGATCAGAAAGAGAAATTAAGGAGACAATTCTATTTACCACTGCAGCAGAGAATAAAACACCTATGTATAAACCTACCTAAGGATGTAAAAGAACTCTACTCAGAAAACCGTAAGCTACTGGTGAAAGAAACCAAAGGTGGCACAGACAAATGGAGAGATATACCACGTTCCTAGGTTGAAAGAATCAACACTGTGAAAACGACTGTACCATCCAAAGCAATCTACAGGTTCAACGAAATCCCTCACAAATTATCAATGGCACTTTTCACAGAATTAGAACAAAACAATCTCCAGCTTGTATGAAACCACAGAAGACCCCAAATAGCCAAAGCAACCTCAAGAAAGAAAAACGGAGCTGGAGAAATTGGGCTCCCAGACTTCAGACTACTACAAAGCTACCATAATCCAAAGTTTCATTGCAGCACTATTTACAACAGCCAGGACATGGAAGCAACTTAAATGCCCATCAGCAGAGGAATGGATAAGAAAGGTGTGCTACATATATACAATAGAATATTACTCAGTCATATAAAAGGAACAAAGCAAGGCCATTTGAAGCAATATGGACGGACACAGAGGAGGTCATACTGAATGAAGTGCGTCAGACACAAAAAGACAAATACATGACATCACTTGTGTGTGGAATCTAAAAAACAAAAAAGAATACAAATGAACTTATTTACAAAACAGAAGCAGAGACACAGATGTAGAAGACAAACGACAGCTACCACAGGATAAGCTTGGGGGGCATAAACTGGAAGGCTGGGACTGAGATTTACACACTGCCATTTACACAATAGATAACTAACAATAACTTGCTTTATAGCACAGGGAGCTCTCCTCAGCACTCTGTAACGGCCTGTATGGTAAAAGAACCTAAAACTGAGTGGATACACGAATATGCGGGCTTCCCAGGAGCCTCACTGGTAAAGAATTCACCCGCCAAGTAGGAGATGCAGGTTCAATCCCTGGTTTGGGGAGATCCCCTGGAGAAAGAAATGGATACCCACTCCAGTATTCTTGCCTGGGAAATTTCAAGGGAAGAGCAGCCTGGTGGGCTACAATCCATGGGGTCACAAAGAGCCAGACACAACTTAGCGACTCAATAACAACAATGTATGTTTATGTATAACTGACTCGCTTTGCCGTATACCTGAAACTAACAGAACAATGTAAATCAACTATACTTCAACAAAAAGTTTTAAAAAATAAACTAATGGGATCTAATTAAACTTCAAAGTTTTGCATAGCAAAAAAAAGAAAAAAAACCACTATACGAAAAGGCAAGCCACAAACTGTGAGAAAATATTTACAAACAAACCAACTGACAAGGGATTAATCTCCAAAATATACAAACAGCTCATGCAGCTCAATATCAAAAACAACTCAATCAAAAAATGGGCAGAAGATCTAAATAGACCTTTCTCCAAAGAAGACATACAGATGGCCAAAAAGCACATGAAAAAATGCTGAACATCACTAATTATTAAAGAAAGGCAAGTCAGAACTATAGTGAGGAATCACGTCACACCAGTCAGGATGGCCATCATCAAAAAGTCTACAAAAAATAAATACTGGCAAGGGTGTGGACTAAAGGAGACCCTCCTACACTGTTGGTGGGAATATAAATTGGCTCAGTCACTGTGGAAGAGAACAGTATGAAGGTTCCTTAAAAAACTAAATATAGAATTACTGGATGATCCAGCAATCCCACTCCTGGGCATGTCCTCAGAGAAAATCATAATTCAAAAAGATACGTGCACCCCATTATTCACTGAAGCACTATTTACAATAACCAAGACATGAAAGCAATCAAAATATTTATCAACAGAGGAGTGGACAAAGATGTGGTACATACATACAATGGGACATCACTCAGCCCTAAAAAAGAACCAAATAAGGACATGTGCAGCAACGTGGATGGACTTGAGATTTATCACACTGAGTGAAGTCAGTCAGAGAAAGACAAACACCAGGTGATAATGGTTTTATGTGGAATATAAGAAAACAGTAGAAATGAACTTATTTATAAAACAGAAATGGAGTCACAGATGTGGAAAGCAGGTTACCAGGAGAGAAAGGGGAAAGGGATCAATTGGGAGACTGGGGCTGACATATACACGCTATTATATATAAAACAGATGACTAATCAGGACCTGCTGGGTAGCACAGGGAATTCTACTCAATACTCTGAAGTCAACTATACGGGAAAAGAATCCAAGGAATAGATATATGTATACCGTACACCTGAAATTCATACATTTTTACAAAATAAAGTCGGAAAAAACCCCACCTGAAAACCCTAGATGTCCGCAAAAATTGTAAAGAGACCTTATCAAATTCACCCTCTATTGCCTCCTGGCTAGGAAGAAGCCAGTGTCTGAGAGTATTCATTTTGGGACCAGAGCCTGCAAATCAGTGGAGTCTCAGGTCAGCCAGGACCTGGGGGCCTCGACTGCGCCCCACCCCCCATCTCCAACAGCGGGGAGGGGGCCCCAGGGAGGTCCGAGCCCTCCCAGCAGCAGAGGGAGAGGGTTTCTGGAGGGGCCTGGCCTGGGGTGAGAGCTCTGAGACAGGCTGCGACCTGGGACTGCTTGTTGCAGGGCTGGCACCCGGACAAACGTCCTCTCCAGCAACAGGGCACAGAGAAACTCTAAGTGACTGCAAACAACGACACGCATGGGTGTGTGCCAAGTTGTTTCAGTCATGTCCGACTCTCTGCAACGCCACGGACTGGAGCCCACCAGGCTCCTCTGTCCGTGGGATTTCCCAGGCAAGAATACTGGAGTGGGTTGCCATTCCCTTCTCCAGGGGATCTTCCCGACCCAGGGATTGAACCCAGGTCTCCTGCACTGAAGGCTGATTCTTTACTGTCTGAGCCACCATAGAAGCAGTGGAGGCAAATTATGGACAAGAAGATACAAAAAAAAAAAAAACCCAAAACTCGACTGCTACTTCTGATGAGCTGGGAGCAAAAGCAGGGTGCTGTGCGTGACCCCGCACTCCACACCTCTAAAGGGGCAGACAGACCACCTAGGCCACTCTTTGGCCTGACCCCTGAACACACCCCTACCCTCACCCCATATGAGGAACCAATTTGCCCCCACCTCAGAGAGCAAACGAGGGGACCTGTTACTTGTTTTCATTCCTCCTTCTGCAGCAGGAACTGCAATAAATCCTTGCCTGAATTCTGATCGATTTCTACTGTTTAAGGAGGCCAAGAACCATGGTCGGTAGCAAAGTATCCAGTGACGCCATGTAGGGGACAATTGCCCACTTCCCAGGAGAGGATCTGGGCACGTCCAAGACCATGGAATGAAGCCTTCCTGTGGCTGACCCGCGCCCACCTGAGTCTCGTTTCAGCGTCACCACAGGTGGTAAGTCTGCCTTCCCGGCCCCGGGGCATCTCGGGACCCTCACCTGGGCAATGCCTTCTCCTCCCCTGTGTCCTTTTCCAGCTCCTGAAATCTCTGTCCTCTCCTCCTTGTCTTATCCTTCCGAGAGAGTGGACACCAGGCAGCTACAGCATCGCTTCCCCCAGCTTGTGAGACCTGCTCCCTCTGGCCAAGGGCTCACCTGATGGGTGGTGAGCAGAAGTGGGGAGGCTCTCCCGATGGGAGGTTTATCTCATAAGTGACAGATGTTCAAACCTCAGCACGCGGCCCAAAGTCCAATCACCCCCAATATGCTCACCTTTGTTTCCCTGCCGCCAAGAGACGTCCCCTTGGGAACGGGCCCACGCAGCAGATTTCCATACACTTGTGTACACGCGCATGAGAGTCCCAGAGATGACGGACACCCAGCTGGTTTCCAGGCTTGATGAGCCCCGTGGGCAGTGGCCAGGGTGCCCCCTCCTTCACCGGCCCTTTCTGGAGGCACACAGGTTGGTGTCTGAACAGACACCTGGCAGGGGGCAGGTTGAAATGGCAATTTCTCTGTATCTTCCTCTTTCCCGGTTTTTCCTATCTCTCCTCCGTTTACCTCTCCCTCGGTCCTCACCCACTACACTCCCATCCCAATCATCCTAAAGTCTTATCTGTATCTTTATAAACTTTTGTTACTGGTGTCTTTCTTGTATGTAGTTTTGTCTGTCTGACAGCTCTTGCAAGTCCCTGCCAAGACATGGTGGAGAATTCAAACCTCGAAATACAAACATAGCCCAAACTGCCTGAGACTCCAGCCTTGGGTTATTTGGGGAGAATTTTAAAGAACAAAAAAGAAAAAGAGAGGGGCTTGGGTCTCTCTCCTCTGCCTTTGCAACGTAACTCTTCTGCCTGGGCTCCAAGAATTACCTGATCCATCCCTAACTGAAGAAGAAGAGAGACCTTTTTGAATTCAAGCGGGAAAACTATGAGATCCCTGGTTCTGTAGAAATTAACTTATCTGGCTTAGGCTTGTGGGTTTAATTAATACAGACCTGTCTTTAGAGTTATCAACATGACACTTTTACTGTACCTAGGGTTACTGAAAGTCAGTAAGTGCATGTTGTTTCTGCTATTATAAAATCTGTCATCAAACAGAATAACCTTATGCAATTAAATTTTTGGGCAAATATAACTGTGATAAGAGCTTTCTGGTAAATGCTATAGGAATCATTATGCTTTGGAAATGTCCATCTAGAATGTTGTTGTTTAGTTGCTTAGTCGTGTCTGCCTCTCTGTGACCCCATGGACTGTATCCCCCACCCCCGCCCCGGGCTCCTCTGTCCATGGGATTCTCCAGGCAAGAATACTGGAGTGGGTTACTATTTCCTTCTCCGGGGGATCTTCCCTACCCAGGGATCGAACCCAGGTCTCCTGCATTGCAGGTGGATTCTTTACCATCTATGCCACCAGGGAAGCCCAAGTTGATTGAACTGCAAAACACACAGCTTGTGTGCAAGAGCTCAAGTTATGGTCCTAGTGATTGCCCGCCCTGAACTCCCTGGTCTTCTCCAGTACTCCCCATAGGAACAAGAACATGCTGAGAAATGGGGCTAGGATAGAGGAAGCACAAGTTAGTATGAAGAGCAGGGGAAGCTTCTAGTCCCGGAGGCCCAACAATGGAAACTAAGAGTTGACGATGCCTCCACTATGGGAGGGATGCACCATGGGACTTGAGGCAAAAGGCTTTTTCAGGGAAGGGGCTTGTAAGAACAGTAAAGCAAGCAACACTGGCCTGTGACTTATGTGCCCATAATAATCTGAAAGGGATCTTTCCAATCCAGGGGTCAAACCTGGTTTCCTGCAATTGCAGGCAGATTCTTGACCATCTGAGCCACCAGGGAAGCCCCATAATAATGCCCAGACCCATCCAATCCCCCCTCTGTTACTCAGGCCAATTCAGTGCCGACTGACACATCCAGGGGAAGATTGGCAGTTAGATTTCACCCAAATGCCCCCACGATCAAGATATAAATATGGTCTGGGCTTGGTTGATACTTTCACAGGATGGGTTGAAGCCTTCCCCACCTGATCTGAAAAGGCTATGGACATCTCTAAGTTCCTTTTAAAAAGAAGTAATTCCTCGCTTTGGACTTCCCAAGTCTCCCCAGAGCCATAATGGGCCCTCTTTTATAGCCAAAATCACACAGGGGCTCACAACAGCCCTAGGGACAGACGACAAGCTACATACCTCATGTTCGACTCTCTGTGACCCCATAGACCGTAGCCTGCCAGGCTCCTCTGTCCATGGGGATTCTCCAGGCAAGGATACTGGATTGGGTTGCCATGCCCTCCTCCAGGGGATCTTCTCGACCCAGGGATTGAACCCATGTCTCCTACACTGGCAGGCAGGTTCTTTACCACTAGCATCATCTGGGAAGCCCAATTGTATGATTTAGTTCATGTGACATGCCAGGAATGGGCAAATCAGGGCTAGATAGTAGATTAATGGTTGCCAGGGGCTGGGAGGTGGGTGGTGATGGGGAGTGACTGCTAACAGGTATAGGTTTTCATTTAGAGGAGATGAAAATTGACTATGGAAACAGGCAACTGTGAATGTGCTAAAAGCCACTGTAAATGAGTGAATGGTGTGCTATGTGAATTATTGAGGTATCTCAGTAAGCTGTTATATTTAAAACGTTGCAAACGAGAGTAGGATACAAGGGTAAGGAGGGAGCCAGGGAGAGATGTGTCAGTCACCATAAAGCACATAAAAGTGGTTTAAATATGAAACCAGTGATTAGAAATGTTGACTTCCAACCAACCTGCAAAACCTGAAGACTCAAGAAAAGGAATCAAATGGCTAGTGTATATATATATATTTTAAAACATTTTAAAGTGAAAAAAAAAGAAAACCACCACCATCTAAAAACTCTAGACCTTAGCAACATTTGTAGAGAGACTTAATCAAATTCAACCTCTGTTGTTTCCTGGCCAGGAGGAGCCCAGTGTCTGAGAATATTCATTTTGGGGTCAGAGACCGCGAGTCCATAGAAGCTGAGGTCAGTCAGACCTTGGAGTCTCACTTTGAGCCTCAGCTTTCCCAGCCCCGCCTCCCCGGCAGGAGCCCTAGCGTGGTCTGAGCCCTTCCAGCTGCAGGGTTAGAGGGTTTCTCGAGGGGCCTGGCCCGGGGTGACAGCTCTAACTGCTGCCCTGTCTCCCCCAAACCACGCCCTGTCCCAGGGAGCCACCCGCGCGTCTCCATCCTCCCCCCGGCCCTCCAAACTGTTCAGCTCCTCATTCTGCAGTTATTCAATGCCTGCTGTATACTGGGGTGTCCAAAAGAAGAGCTCACGCTCCTTACAAACCTGTCCCTCGTCTTCTCTCCCCCACAGGTGCCTATCTCTCATACCTACCCAGACACCCAAACAGGTGCCCAGGGCATGTCCCGAACACCCCATCCCCACCCGAGGCAGGACACAGATGGGCCCCAGGCTTGAACAGTTTCTCCCCTACGGACAGAAACTCCACAAAAGCACACGGACGGAGGAGGCTGGACCCTGCCCAGAAAGAAGATCACGTATTCCTCGTTGTCGAAGTTAAGGAGGCCTCCCCAACGACACAGGCACAGAAAGGCTGCTTGGAGGTCAAAAGGGGAGTGGGTGTCACCCCATAGCAAGTGATGTCAGCTACCCACAGGCCTCCTCGCTAGACTCCATCTCGGCTCGGAGATGCGCACGCACATGTGGGAGGAGACTGAGGTTACCAAATACAGACACACAAGCAGGCCAAGCAAGGTGCCTGGCCAGAGGAAACCCAGGAGAAATGCCCCATAAACGTGATTCAAACCACGAGGGCAAGACCCTCTCTGAGCCCGCCCGTGTGTCTATATCCACATGTACTCTTTTTCCTCCTAATAAACGCTGGACTTGCTTCACTACTTTCCGTCTCTGTGTGGAAACTCACTTCTACCCAGGCAACAAGCTAGGGCCTCATCACTGCCCACTGGTCCCTGGGGGTCTGGTGGCCAGGATTCGACGCTCTCCCGGCCACTGCCCGGCCTGTCTCTGGCTGGAACCGAAACCCTGAGGTCACTCCTGCTCCCCACAAGCCTCTCAGCCGCCATCCCCAGGGCGCAGACTTCTCCCCTTTGTCACCCTTTCCACGCGCATCTAGAATCTCTCGCATCCCTCAGCCACCATTGCCCTCACACCTGACCTCGACCTGGGAGGCCCGGTCCGATCAGCGCCTCCCCATCACTGCTGTTCTCCCAACTCTGCCCCAGCCGGAGGGAAGTCATGCAGCACCACCACCCACCAAAAGGAAAACCAAGCCCTCCACCAGCACGCTCCCCGCCAGGCCCTGGCCCGAGCCAGGCTGTCCCCTCGGCCTGGTCGGCCGCTGTCACTCACCATTCAAGGCCCAAACAGCACTGAGCCCCTCTGCCCTGTGCTCCCCAGGCACTTGGACCCATTCTTTCTCCAAAGACATCTTCGCAAATACTCGTTTGAACACATCCCCTGTCCCACCCTCCTCTGGGAAGCCTACCCTGACCACCCAGAGCGGCTCCGACAGCCCTCTGGCTCCCCACCACTCAAGCACATGCCTCATTATCAAAGCAACTGACTGCCTCCCAGCCTGGGAGCTCCTGGAGGGGATGAAGCGGGTCCGTGTGCCTCAGTGGACCCCATACCCAGAGAATCCTGAGGCGCTGTATGTTGGTTGAAAGCTGGGATGCGGCCTTACAGCCAAAGCGCAGTTGAGCCTCAAGCGTTTGCCCGCCTGTTGCTCCAGCCCTTCAATTAGCCCCAGCTGGGCAGAGGCCCGCGCCCCGAGCAAATGGGCTCCAGCTGGGGAGGCCCCTGCCCTCTCCTCCCTGCCCGCCCCCGCCTCTGGCATCAGCTCTTCTGCCCCTTGGAGGGGTGGGGGGGTGCGGTTTCTGGGGCCAGCCTGAGGGAGCAGGGGGCGGGAAGGATCAGGACCCCTGGGGAACAGGCTCCCTCTCGGAGGACTGAGGGGGCCACTCCATGAGCTCACCTGGCTTTTCAGACCCTGACGGCATGGACGACCCCTCTGCGGAGGCCGAGGAGGCGGAGGAGGCGGAGGAAGCGGAGGAGGCCGAGGAGGCCGAGGAAGAGGTGTCACTGGAAGCGACGCTCCCGGGAGCCATCCCGCAGGCAAAAAGTTACGGGTGGCCCCCTCGCCTGGCGTGAGACCCCGGGGCCGCCTGCTCGCCTTACATACCCCCCAGTTAGCCCCTGATTGGGCGGGAGGCGCGGCTGCTGATTGGGCGGGAGGCTGGGGCCTTGCAGCCCCGCCCGGAGCGCCGATGATGCCTCAGCCCAGGCACCTGCTCCGGTGTGACCTTGCCCATGTGCCTGACTTCTCTGGGTCTCAGCCCCCACGGTGAAAGGAAGGGGGCTCAGATGCTTGATCCCTCCTGTGCCTCCTCGCAGCAGAGGCTGGGGGGTGCAGACGGGGAACTGGCACGCCTGGGCCACAGGGAGCTAGCCGCCCGGAGAGGCCCCCCGCCCCAGTGCCCACCCCTGTGCCCAGGCCCCAGCTGGCCTCCGCTGTCTCAGGAAGCAGCAGGTGGCGGCCAGCCAGTGGGTTCACCTGGAGCAGACACCCCCAGGTCAGCCTGTCCTGACCTCCTTTTGGGTTGCAAGAGCTTCTAACGGGTGACAGAGCGATGTTTAAATTACTTAGCAAAAGTCTCCGTAAATAAGGACAGCATCCACTGGGAAAACCGACAAAGAACACGAATTTACCAGAAAGGCAAACAAACACAGGAGAACAGCCTCGACTTCTTTGGCACTCAGGAAAATTTAAACCGAAACAACGATGAGCTACTCCTTTTCTCATCAAACTGATAAAAACTGAAGACAAAGTGTTGGCGAGGATGCCGGAGCCAGGCCTTCGCTGTCTCTGCCAGGGTGTAAATTGGGTGTAGCCTACTATGGAAAGGTATTCCCTGGAGCCCAGCAACTCCGCCTCTCTCTCCTAGGAGCACATTTGTCGGAAAAGAAATAATTGCTGTGTTATTTGGAAAAGGAAAAAAACAAAAAACTTCCAAATGAATCATTCAGGGCCTGGTGGAATTACTCTCTTACTGTAGAATACTCTGCAGCCATTTAAAATGACGAGGTGCAGACTTCCCTGAAGTCCAGGGATTAGGACTTCCGTCTTCCACTTCAGGGGCTGTGGGTTCGATCCCTGGTCAGGGAACTAGGATCCCACATGCCATGTGGTGTGGCCAAAAATAAATGAATAATAATAACAAATAATAATAAAAATAAATAAAATGATGAGAGGAATTAAAACAAGGATGAGGTGGTATTTCACATGCAGTAGAATGACAATTTTTTTTTTTTTTTTTTGGCCATGCCAAGTAGCATGTGGGATCTTAGTTTCCCAAACAGGGATTGATCCCACACCCCCTGCACTGGAAGCATGGAGGCTTAACCACTGGACCACCAGGGAAGTCCCCAGAATGACAAATTTTTAAATGTCCATCGAAATTGAGCATCCAGGATGTGAAGAAATACATAGCTGCTGGGAAGCAACATAGAAAAGCAACTGCGTAACATCTATTACGACTAAGATGGATTTGGGCCACATCTACCCATGTCACTCTGGGTATAAATTTGAGAGAAATTCTTATACTGATGGGGTTTCTCCCGTAGTTCAGTCAGTAAAGCATCTGCCTGTAATTCGGGAGGCCTGTTCAATTCTTGGGTCTGGAAGATCCCCTGGAGAAGGAAATGGCAACCCACTCTCGTATTCTTGCCTGGAGAATCCCATGGACAGAGGAGCCTGGCAGTTTACAGTTCACAGGGTCGCAAGAGTCAGACACGACTTGGTGCTCTTTCTTTCTTACACTGAAGATACATAAGGGTGCTCAGTGCAATCCTGGCAAAAATGCAAAACAACCTAGATGCCCACCAAGGGCAGACTGGACCAAGGCAGATGCCCACCAAGGCAGATCTGTTCACATGGTGGAATATTACACAGCAGTGAAAATGAATGAGACAGAAAGTATCTGTGGAATATGTTCCCCACTTCTGAGAAGGTAGAACTGTGTGTATGTGAGAGTGAAGTCCCAGAAGAAGGTCTGAAAGGATTTATAACAAGGTAATAGCAGTGGTTACCTCTGAGGAGAGTGTAGGATTTTAACAGGGCAGGTCTAGAACAGACTTGCATCTTTCTCTCTGTGGTCTTACTGTTGGGATTTTTCCAGGGGAGTCTCCATTACCAGAGGTCTGGATTGAGGCAGGCAAAGTGTTCTAAAGTGAAACTAGATACCACTGCCTGCCTAGCACCCTTCATGGCTCCCCTCTGCCACGGGGACCTCTCCATTGACCTCTCCAGTCTGGCTTATGAAGCCTTCTTCCCCCTTGAAACCCCATAGTCCAACCACACTGAGGCTCTTGGAACCGGTTAGGTGCTGAGAGCTGGGCTTTCCACTTTGGTTTCCTTTGTGTGTGTGTGTTAGACTGATGTAAATATAGTGCCAGTTTTTCACCCCTGCCCATATCCATGCCCATCTGCAGTGTAAGTTTGCAGCTCTTCCCACGTGCCTGGAATCTGAGCTCACCTTGGGACTTGCTGTGACCAACTCAGTATGAGGGAAGGGATGTCTGGTCCCAGTCCCATGTGAACAAGCCTGCTGGATGTGGAGAGGCCCGTGGCCCAGTCTCCCCTGTTGCCCAGCCCACGCTGGCCAAGCGGCCAGCCCTCCAACTGACCACAGATGCGTGAATGAACCCAGCAGAGATCAGCCAAGCTTGGTCTGGATCACCTGGCTGACCCACAGAGTCACAAGCAACAGTACACGGTGTGTTGTCTGAAGCATGAGGTTTGGAGGTTGTTGTCAGTGTAGCTGATACACTCTTCCTACAAGGCCCTTTTTTATCTATATCTACCATCTCCGGGGGACTTCCCTGGTGGCTCAGTAGTAAAGAACCTGCCTGCCAACGCAGGAGACGCAGATTCCATCCCTTGGACGGGAAGATCCCCTGGAGACGGAAATAGCAACCCACTCTAGTATTTTTTTTTTTTTAATCTTTTATTTATTTATTTACCCTTTTTTTTTCATTTATTTTTATTAGTTGGAGGCTAATTACTTTACAATATTGTAGTGGTTTTTGTTATACATTGACATGAATCAGCCATGGATTTACATGCATTCCCCATCCTGATCCCCCCTCCCACCTCCCTCTCTACCCAATCCCTCTGGGTCTTCCCAGTGCACCAGGCCCAAGCACTTGTCTCATGCATCCAACCTGGGCTGGTGATCTGTTTCACCATAGATAATATACATGTTTTGATGCTGTTCTCTCGAAACATCCCACCCTCGCCTTCTCCCACAGAGTCCAAAAGTCTGTTCTGTACATCTGTGTCTCTTTTTCTGTTTTGCATATAGGGTTATCATTACCATCTTTCTAAATTCCATATATATGTGTTAGTATACTGTAATGGCCTTTATCTTTCTGGCTTACTTCACTCTGTATAATGGGCTCCAGTTTCATCCATCTCATTAGAACTGATTCAAATGAATTCTTTTTAATGGCTGAGTAATATTCCATGGTGTATATGTACCACAGCTTCCTTATCCATTCATCTGCTGATGGGCATCTAGGTTGCTTCCATGTCCTGGCTATTATAAACAGTGCTTCGATGAACACTGGGGTGCACGTGTCTCTTTCAGATCTGGTTTCCTCGGTGTGTATGCCCAGAAGTGGTATTGCTGGGTCATATGGCAGTTCTATTTCCAGTTTTTTAAGAAATCCACACTGTTCTCCATAGCGGCTGTACTAGTTTGCACTCTAGTATTCTTGCCTGGAGAATCCCCGGACGGAGGAGCCTGATGGGCTCTACAGTTTATGGGGTCACAAAAGAGTCAGATTTGACTTAGCGACTAAACAACAACAACACAATGACAACAACCTTATCTGAACTGTTTCTCACTCATCCTTTTGGCCTCAGTGTAGACATCACGTCCTCGGAAAAGCCCTCCATGACACCCTAAGATGTTAGGGGCCCCTCCTCGGGCTGCCAGCAGCCTCCAGCACCCGGGGTTAAAACACTGCCTTACCTGTCTCCTTGAGCTCTGGGAGGGAGGGGCAGTGGGCAGGGCTGTGTCTGTCTAGTTCCTGGTGGTGTCCCTCATGCCCAGCACAATACCTGGCACGCAGTAGCAGGACTGCTGTAGCAGTCCCAGTGCCAGAGCGGAGCTCGGCTGAGTGGAGGGAGGCCTGAAAACCATCTGCGGGAACCATCTAGAGCAGGAGCCGAGATAAGGCAAAGAGGCGTGTGGAAGCTGGTGCCAACGGGGGCAGCAATTTTGATCACGTTTCCAAGAACTGAGAAAGACTCAGGGATACAAACATTCCCACGAGCTTCATCTGAAACCCTGCTCCAGGTCTGTGCCAGGATAGAGTTTTGCATTTGGAGGGAAGAAGTTCTAAAATGTGCTGCATGATCTAAAAATTCTTCTAGAGGATTGCCTTTTCACAGGGAAATGGTAATTGTGAAGATCAGGCTGCTGGAGAGAGGATGGACTGCTTCGGGTACTCATGAGATGTTTTTGCTGAGAGCTGTGTGAAATTTAAGTTTTGCCAAAAACTTTTTTTTTTTTTTTTGCCATCTTGGGACACTGAATGGGGTCCTTCTACGTGTGAACTTACAGTTCTGCAGGTTACAGTTCTAAACTCTTTGCATTCTCCTTCCAGAGGCAAAAAATCAGGGGCTGAGAGAGAGCTCTGTGGCCTTGACCCTGGCCAGGTCACAGCCCAGACTTGCTCCCTCCAGTCCAACTCTGAGTCCCCAGCGTGTCCTGGCCTAGGGACGTTAGCTGCCTGGAGCCTGGAGATGAGGTGGGTAACACCCTCTGCCTTTATATACGGCGGCTTCCCCACCAATGGCAGTCAAATCAACTGCAAATTGGACACGACTGAGCGACTGAACTGAAGGAAGTTAAGTAGGGTTTACTCTCTACCAGGAACAAGTCAGAGAATATTCAGGTTTTAGAGGAAATTTTTTTTCCCCCTCTGGATGTGAGGCTGATGAATCCTCACAATAAGTGGGCTGTGGGAGTGAGGGGGCAGGGCTGCCTGCGAGGCAGACTGGCTGCAATGCTACTGTGCCTACCACTGCTGGGCCTGGTCCCACACAGTATCTGAAACACAGGGTGGGATCCACACCCGCCGGCCGTGGGAATCCTCTCTCACCGCTGTGGATGGAGGGCGAACTAGCCGGGTATCACCGACACGAAGCGCACCTCCTCTGGACGGCTGCTGGTTCCGGGCCCCTTGCCTGTGGCCCTCCTCCTTCTGGCAACCACCTCCTGAAGTTTCCTTTCGGCTCCTTCCTATCCCCACCCTCAGACCATTCGGTTAACGTAGGGTTAACACTACCGGGCTTCCCTCGTGGCTCAGCTGGTAAAGAATCCGCCTGCAGTGCGGGCGGGCGGGAGACCTGGGTTTGATCCCTGGGTTGGGAGGATCCACTGCAGAAGGGAAAGGCTACCCGCTCCAGTACTCTGGCCTGGGGGAGAAGTCAATGAACTGTAGAGTCAGTCCATGGGGTTGCCAAGACTCCGACGCCAATGAGCGACTTTCACTTTCAACACTACTTGGCTCAGCAAATGCAATCAGGTGACCGGGGGGCAGGCCAATCAGAGGATGAATGCCCATCCCAGCCTGGTGATTGGCTTAGGAGCTATCAGGTGACCCAGGCCTGGCCAATGAGAGCCCTACCTGGAAACGACTAACAGATGGAGAAGAGAAGGTCCATTTCTGCAGGGTTTGTTGAGCTTGGAATTACTGGTGATTTCTATGCTTACATCGTTGGAACAGTTAACCTGACATAAAGGCATTGCTTTGTCAACAAAGGTCCATCTAGTCAAGGCTATGATTTTTCCAGTGGTCATGTATGGATGTGAGAGTTGGACTATATAAAGAAAGCTGAATGCTGAAGAATTGATGATTTTGAACTGTGGTGTTGAAGACTCTTGAGAGTCCCATGGATTGCAAGGAGATCCAATCAGTCCATCCTAAAGGAGATCAGTCCTGGGTGTTCATTGGAAGGACTGATGTTGAAGCTGAAACTCCAGTACTTTGGCCACCTGATGTGAAGAGCTGACTCATTTGAGAAGACCCTGATGCTGGAAAAGATTGAAGGCAGGAGGAGAAGGGGACGACAGAGGATGAGATGGTTGAATGGCATCACCAACTCGATGGACATGAGTTTGGGTGAACTCCGGAAGCTGGTGATGGACAGGGAGGCCTGGCGTGTTGCGGTTCATGGGGTCACAAAGAGTCGGACATAACTGAGCGACTGAACTGAAAGGCAACACAGAGGAAAGTGCAGCCCAAGGGAGACCTAGAAGCCAGATAGCCTGGGCTTCCCTGGCGATCCAGTGGTTGAGATCCCCCTGCCGGTGGAGGAGACGTGGGTTCCATCTCTGGTCTAGGCTCCAGGGCAGCTGAGCGGATGAGCCACAGCTACTCACTGAAGCTCGAGTGCCCTGGAGCCTGATCACAGCAACAAGAAAAGCCACCGTGATGAGGAGCCCTAGCGCCAGAGGGAAGGGTGGTCCCCGCTCACTACAAGTAGAGAAAGCCAGCGCACAGCAAGGAAGACCCAGTACAGCCCCCTCAAAAGCCAGGTGACCTTATCTGAGCACCTGCACCCAGTCATGCCCGAAGTCCTGAGCTTTTCATTTATGGGAGCCAATCGTGTCTTCCTTTTGCTTCGGTACTATTGAGTGTGATTTCCTGTCTCCTACAGATAAAGGAATCCTGACTGACATCACCCACCTAGGGAGACAGAGTAGAGAGGGGCAACGATAGAGATCCCAGCTTTTACCTGCCCCAGCCCCTCCATGGCACTAAGGATCTCCCTTCTCAGACTCCTGCTGCCTTTGCCCGCCTTGGAGGAGGAGGGTCATTTGGGAGCTACACCTTCATCCCATTCCCCCTTCAGATGAGGTCCCTGGTAGGGCCAGCCCGGAGCCGAGGCTCTGGTAATGCAAAAAGTCTCTCATCATCTGCTGAGTCCAGGAAGCACACTGGCTGCATAAAGCCTGAAATCTCATTAAAGTCAGTTTTAAGATCCCTTTTTGCAGATAAGGAGGCTTCCAAGAGGTGACAAAATTTGCTTGCAGTTTCACGGGCCACCTGGATCTCTGTGACTCCAAGGATGGCGCTTTTCCCATTCCTGGGCCTGCTCCCCACAGCCTAAAGCACTCCCAGGGGGCTGTGATGGTTGCCCAAACCCAGAAACCCCAGGGTCAAGGATCAGATGAACACTGCCCCGTTTCCATCCATCCTGTAGATAAAGAGCTTGAGAGTGACAAAAACCACCACTACCAACACCAAGGATAGGAGCTGAGCTTTTAATACCCCAATTTGCCTTCGTCTCCAGGCAGAGCTGGGGAGAGGTAGAGCTTCCCGCTTTGGTTATATAGTGGAGGAGGGGCATTTATGAGGCGGCTCAGTTCTGATGTCCCAGAGTCCCAGCCAGCCTCGCAGCAGCAAGGACTCTCTGGAGGGGGAGAATGGATTGGAGCCGCTGAAGGCTTGCCCAGCAAGGGAGCTAAGATCTGTGACCTGTGAACTTCCCCGGGGGAAGGTGGGTCCAGCCGGATTTCCCATGCTTTTGTTTTTAAGCTCTTTTTGAGACAAAGGTGAGGTTGGGGACCCAGCTCTTCATTAAATGTGGGCAGGTGAACATAGCTTCTAGAAGCTCCATACGGGCCCAGAGATGCTGCAGCCTGGGTGCTGGGCAGGAGAGCTAGTGGTTTCTCAGAAGCTGAGAGCAAGACCTGTCTCTCTGTGGGTTGCATTGGAAGGGAATGGCCTGCGCATCATGGGGGCTATGTACTGGCCGCAGACTCTGGTCCTCTGATGTTGTTTTTCTTTTTCAGGCCTGATGACTGCATTCTGCATTTCCTTGACTGTCCCTCCCTGTGGTCCACCACCCGGCCCTCGTCTGGCCTTGCCGTCTGTCTAATGTTTATAAGCCTGACGAGGCTGGATGCTTACTTAGGGCCTTGCCCAATCTCAAAATGGTCGCTATCAAGAGGAGATGATCATAGGAATGAATTACTTATATTAATTGATATTATTCATAATGTTAACTACAGTCTGTCCAGCTCCTTACTATTTACAAAGAGCTCACACACACGAGTGCATGCACACACACACACACACACACACACACACACACACAATCTCATTTGATCTTCCCAGCAGCTGTGTGAGGAGAGATTTGAAATTCCCATTGTATGGGGGAAGAAAGTGAGGCCCAAGGACAAAACAGCTGCTCAAGGCCATCAGCCAAGGGCAAGCTGCTGCTGCTGCTAACATGTGAGAGGATGGCTGTGCCCTCCCGACCCGTTCATCTCTCCATTCACGTCTCCATTCATTCCTTCCTTCCTCCACCTAGCATTTATTAATAAGCACCTACGGCGTGCCCCGTCGTGTGCTACTCACTTATCCCTAAGCTGGGACACTTTTCCAGAGCAAGAGTTCTTGTGTAGCTGAGAGATGAGCTGAGGGGGAGCGGAGCTACAGCGGGCCCCCGGGAAATCAGGACTCCTTATCGGGCGGCCCCTGCAAAGTGAGGCGCCTCCCGTTTCTCTCATTGATTCTTTTGCATTTGGTTGGTTGGTTTTTGTGTTTACACTCAGGGAGCCTGTGAGAGCTGGTTCCAACAGGCGCGGCTCCTGATGGAGCTGCTGAGGCTGGGGTGGGGGTGGGGGCTGGGGGACTCCTGCGGCGGGCCACGGAATCCCTGGAGGGGCTTAGGCAGGCGCCACCTGGCTGGTCTCTGTCTTGGAGACGGTGGTGGAGGCCTCGTCGTCACCCAGTGGGTTCTTGCCACAACAGAGGGTGGTGAGCATGCAGTTCCGGAACTGGAAGGAAGAGGTAGGGTTAGGGTGAGGGGTGGTCAGGGTCCCCCAGAGTCTGGGTGGGAAATGGCATCATCAGCGAGGTGTGCCTCCTCTCTCTTCCTGCCTCTGGCCCTCCCAGCCTCCACTCCACCCGTCAGATGGCTCCCTGCAGGAACTTACTAAGCCTCCCCAGCCCCACCCAGAGGTGCTGGGGCCAAACCCAAAGGGGCTTTGTCACTGGTGATGCTCCACAATGCCCTCAGCATGCCAAGGGCCATCGGGAGATTATCCCATTGAACCCAAGAGTTTAGGATTTCATCCTTTCCGTGGATGAAGAGAGTGAAGCCCAGAAAAGGGAAGTGACTTGCCCAAGGCCACACCCAATCTGTCTGACTCCAGGTTTTCCCCACGACCAAAGAACCTGCAGAGGAACCACTGGTCTCTGTTAAAAGGACCACTTTATCCCTTCATCCCTCAGAACGAGACATTTTAGCATCCTTTGGGGCTTTGTGGAGACTGGCACCTGTTCCCAGGCCCAGGTCTTTGACCATCTGGACTGTTAAAGCTAGCCTCCAGAACCTTCTGAACTGCCACTTCTCTCCTGAGCCAGCATCAGAGGGCTTGCTAGAAATGCATGTTCCTGGGCTCACCCTGAGCTTCTAATCAGAAGATCTGGGGGTTGATCCAGGAATGTGCATTTCTCCCGGATGACTCATGATTACCCCAGGGAAGACCAACTCCCCTGCCCATTTTGCAGGTGGGAAGACTGAGGCCCAGTTAAGACTGCAGCTTCTCCGCCTGTCGCCTGGGGGAACCTGGCCCCTTCCCGCCCCACCAGCAGGCACCTGCTTGTTCATCATGATGTAGATGACGGGGTTGTAGACGGAGGCAGACTTGGCAAAGAAAGCCGGGAGGGTCATGAAGATGGGGCCGAAGTCAGAGCCCTGATGGGTGAAGATGTAGAACGCCACTCCGGCATAGGGCACCCAGCAGATCAGGAAAGCGATAACCATGATGATAACCATGCGGGTGACCTCCTTCTCGGCCTTCTGAGTGGTGGCCGACTCCTGCTGCTGGGCGGCCGCCTGCGGGGACACAGCGCCTGGTGTCCGGGCTCGAGGCTCCTCTGGGCTGGGGGGCTGTGCTCAGCCTCATCCATGCTCTTGTCCCCCGCCCCACACAACACTGGCCCCCCAAGGGCCCTACCTCCTTGACGGTGAACACCAGCTGCCCGTAGCAGAAGAATATGATGATCAGGGGGATGGTGAAGTGGACCACGAACATGTAGATGACGAACGACTCGTTGTTGACCTCCGGCTTGAGCGTGTAGTAGTCAATCCCACATGAGCACTGCATGCCCTCCGGAATGTACCTGAGGACCGGGGAGGGGAAGGGACCGCAGCGGCAGAAGAAGACCTGCATGTGAGGGGCTGGGGCTGGGCCCAGCTGACCAGAGTCCTCTGCCAACGCCCGCGGCGGGGCTGGTCTCACTCTGGGCCTCACTCTCCCTCTCTGTAAAATGGGGATAACAAACCTCTCCCTGGCTGTGAGGCTCACATCTACTGAGATAAGGGATTCAGATGTGTGGAAACAGTGCTGTTGCCTTGTTTGGCACCGTGTTATCCTGGGACCCTGGTCTCTCCCGGTCTCTCACTCCCAGCGCCCCTACTCTGCCACTGTGCTTCCCTGCCTGGAGCTTCTTCACCCAGCCTGCCACTCCCGAGTGGCCGGAGGCCAGGCCTGGGACCATGAGGTGGGTGGGGAGAAGGGAAAAGCTCCCAATGTCTGTATTGCAGGCACCCAGATCTTTCTAGGCCACTCAGGGTAATTAAGGGATCTTTGCACAGTTTCTGGAAACAAGAGGCCCTGGGGCGTGTGGTTAGAGCGTGTGATTTCAGAGGATGGTGACGCTGAACTGACCTCGGGAAACCCAGTGTCCATTAGCTGCGTCCACGAGGATGTAACTAGGCCAGACTGGAGAAGACAGGGGGCAGGGGTGGGGTTTTTTGCCCCTTGCTAAATTGCTCGGGAGAGAAAACACTGGCCCCAGGAAGACTGAGAGAGGAGGAAAGGGGAGAGAGATGGCCGTTTCCTGGAAGCAGAAGGGCACGAAGCCTCTGGGAACCCACAGAGTCCAATCTCCCAAGCCACGTTCCACCCCACCGCCATCTCATCTCAGCCCGTTGGGGGTTAACGGCTGAGAGTCTTGCCAGGACTGGTTCCCAGGGCCACACCATCACACCTGCACGAGGGGGGGCTCTGCCTCTGCAGGGGCAGAGGCCTGAGGTCAGAGGAGCCGCTCCCGGGGTCCTGGACCAAAGAGGATTGGGATCTGGCCTGGCTTAGTTGGGGATTAGGGGCACAGCCAAGGTGAAGGGTTGGGGCGTCTTGGAGTCTCCTTGACACGGGGAGCAGCCCCGTAGCGACGTTGGGGGCTGACCCTCTCTTCCCTGCCCTAAACCTCAACCCTATGACAGCTGCCAGCTCGGGGGGCCTGAAACCAGGCAGCAGCCCACCCCCCCCAGCCGGAGGACCCTAGGAAGCGCCCCGGAGACCCTCCTCCCCTCCTGCTCAGTGACGTTACCTGGACCAGCCGACAAGGGGGGGCGCGGCGCAGGCCAGGGCCATGACCCAGGTGAAGGCAACGCCCATGATGGCGTGGTTCTCCCCGAAGCGGAAGTTGCTCATGGGCTTGCACACCACCACGTACCGCTCGATGGCCAGGACCACCAAGGACCACAGGGCGATTTCACCTGCAAGGCGGCCGGCCATCAGTCAACCCGCCGTGTGGCTGGACCTGTCTGTCTAAGGAGGGGGTGTGCTCCTCCTGGGGATGGGGAGGGCGGGGTCGACCAGGAAGGCACCCGGGGAGCAGTCCCGGAGCACGGACTTAAGGAGCGTAGGGTCTGGACATGGACGAGGGGAGATGGCGGGGCAGACGGGCCGATAAGCCACGTGGAGTAACTCCCAGGAAGGTTAGTGCAGCCAGAGTTCTGGTTCACCGGGAACACGGCAGTTGACTCTTGGGGTCATGGCTGAGAACTGGGAGCCCGGCATGGAGTTTTCACAGAAGAATGTGTCCTTCCTGGGGCCACTGGCAGAGTTCCAGTCACAGGGGACAGCAGAGACAGCAGGAGCAAGAGGGGGAGGCCTCCCTTTCCTCCTGGGCAGCGGGCCTCTCGCCTCCAGGGACATGGGACACCCTGGGCATGGGCGACCCTCTCCTGGGAGCCAGGGAGCTGGAGAGTGTTTTGCTCAGAGGGAGGAGGAGGAATAATAATGATGAGGTTCAGACATCTGCCCCGCACATCACCCTCAGAAACTCAGGAGGGAGATGGCCCTGGGGTTTACCAACCGGGGCATTTCCCAGAGTTAAAGGGAATGCCAGTGGGTACTCCAGGCCCGTGGTTGTCGCAGAGGTGTGCCCACCTGTGTGTGGCATCCTTGTGGCCTGAGACTGGGGGATCGCAGTCACCCAGCAATGGCCAGCACCCCGGGAACAGGGCTGAGGCAGGGCCTGGGCGCACGTGAGAGAGAGGAGACAGAGCTTCCTGTGTCTGGTGCCGGGCTCTCTCCATCCCCCAGGCTTTGTGATGACAACCTCCCGTGTCTCCTGCTTGCCTGAGAGGCCATGTGTCCCCGGGGGACACTCCTGGGTCTGAGCCAGGAGACCCAGGCTCTGGGCACTGGCCTGCCACATTCCTGAGTCACTCCTCCCCTCTGCACACTGCAGTTTTGTCATCGGCTAAGTGAAAGTGAAGTCGCTCAGTCATGTCCGACTCTTTGCGACCCCATGGACTGTAGCCCACCAGGCCTCCGTCCATGGGATTTTCCAGGCAAGAATACTGGAGTGGGTTGCCATTTCCTTCTCCATCGGCTAAATGGGATCTATTCATCTGTTTTTCAGTGAAAATATTTTAAAAGCATGGCTCACAGCTACACAGATCACCTCACCAGGTCTACTGGCTCCCTGTGAATGGACTCCTCAAGGCAGAAAGCCTTCAAGTGGAGCAGAGAGCCTGGAGGCAGGCTGGGAGGGAGTCAGAGGGAAGCTGGGGAGGGACCGCGCCCGGCGCCCAGTGCAGGCAGAGGCCGGTGCCTGGAGGACTGAGGACTGTCATCCCGCCCCGGGCTGGGGCCCTGAGCACAGACACTCGTGTTGTCCAGCTCTCTGTCCCCAGGACCCGGCGTGGGTCTCACCCAGCCCCGCTGCTCCAAGGGGACCAGAACCGTGGCCTGAGGGGCCGCAGAGACGTGGGCTTGCCACTCAGCCTTGCCAGAGACTGCCTGCGACCCCAGCGAGGCCCCGGACTCCTCACATCTGTCTCCTGGCTGGAGGGCGAGACAGTGACCCCAGTGCCAGTGAGATCACGTGCTCGGTGGCCGCCGTCCACCAACGCTGGCCGAGCTCGTCATCGCTTACCCAGCGTTTACTGACTGAGTAAGGGAGGGCTTTGGATCCCGGGCTCTCGTCCACCATCCGCAAGGCTGGGGCTGTCCCCACACACCCCCCTGCCACACCCAAGCTCCTGGCTCCTGCACACACACAGCCGCCCCTGCCCAGCCCACTGCACCCGGCTCATACCGCCCAGGGTGGCAAAGAAGCCCTCCAGGTTGCAGCCCGTGGGCCCAAAGACGAAGTATCCGTGCAGAGAGGTGTAGAGGGTCGTGGTGAAGCCCCCGAAGACCATGAAGAGGTCGGCCACGGCCAGGTTCAGCAGGATGTAGTTGAGGGGCGTGCGCAGCTTCTTGTGCTGGACCGTGACGTAGAGCGTGAGGAAGTTGATGGGGAAGCCGAGCACGATCAGCAGGAACATGTAGGCGGCCAGCATGGAGAACTGCCACGGCTCGGCCAGGTAGTACTGCGGGGCCTCAAACGGGCTGCGCACCACACCCGTCTTGTTGGAGAAAGGCACGTAGAAGTTCGGGCCCTCCGTGCCGTTCATGGCTGCGGCCCTCGCGGCTGCCCGCCGGCGGCGCAAACCCAAGGATGCTTCTGAGGCCGGAGCTCAGCCACACGGGGCTCCGGCTGGATGACTCCGGGCTCTGACTCCCCCCCCAGGCCCTTATAAAGTGACCTCCCCTCCCTAAGCTCCCGGCTGAATCAGCACCTGGGAGATTGGGGGCGTTATTAATCATATTAATCCTCACTGCTGCAACAAGGGGCCTAATTGGCTTCCAGGTGGGGCCAAGGTGACTCCAGGTAAAAGGCTGTGGTTGGGGAGAAGGGGGTGGGGGTGCTGGGGACCCTGGGAAAGAGCAGAGGCCTGCCTCCAACTCCCCTGTCCCCCTCTGTCATCTCAGCTGACGGCCCTGGCCTGGCATTGGGACCCCCAGCTCCAGGCCCACTTCCCTCCAGCTCAGGGCCAGCAAACTTCGCCTTCCTCCTGCCTGGCCCACGAGCTCCCGGAGGGCAGAGCGCTGGTTCTTCTGTCATCCCCTCTCTCAGCCCCTGAGCCATCCCTTCCCCACCTGGGTCACCTCTGGGCTTATCCAGTCACCACACACTGACAGTGCCCACTGACAAGGTTGTGAGCTTCACAAGTGCAGCGGGGCACTCTGGGGATGGGACGCAAGCCCCACGTTGCCCAGGAGCTCAAAAAGCATTTGTTCCCTTGATCTGGAGTTCACTCACTCACTTGTTCAAACCGACATTTCTGTGCAGGCCACTGGGGGAGCCGAGGCTCCAGGGAGGAGGAGCTTATGGGCTGGGGAGGACTTCCGTGTGGGAAGACTCGCTCCCGACCTGGGGAGGGGAGGCCACCGGCCCGTGGAGACGTCCAGGGGGACAATGTTTAGAGGGAGGGGGGCACTTTGCCAGGTTGCCAAGTGGGGATGTCAGCATAGACTGAAGACAGAGGCCCGGCAGAGGCCTGAGGCCCGTCTGGGATGTGGGCTGGGGTCAGCTGGGGTGGGGCTTAGTGACAGGGGCTTTATCCAGGGGAACTTGGGCAGATCTTGGGCACAAAAAAGTGTCTCAAAAGCCCTCAAGGATGAACTGAAGGGAGTGATGGTGGAGGAAGGGCCCAGGGCAGAGGTGACCGAATCAGGGAGGCTCTCAGGGCTCCTGAAGCAAGGCCTTGCCTCCAGGAGGTGAATGGGGCCAAGCCTGTGCCGGGCACCAGATCCCTGCGGTGAGCAAGGAGGTGTGGTCCTGGGCGCTCCTGTGTGGAGGGGAGGTGGGCCCTGGGAACAGCACTCGGGCCACGGCTCGGGACTGGGGTCAGGCTAGGCTGGGGCCGTGGGCCTTGGGCGCCACGTGATCGACAAGCCATGATGGCGTACCCCAGGACAGCATGATGAGCTCAGGGTACGAACAAGGGCCCCATCTACAATAGGATCATGAGGACCCCTCCCAGGAGTAAAGTGGGGTCATGGGCAGCCTGGCCTTCGGGGTCCCCAATGACCACGGCCCAGCTGTGAATTTTATCCCGCACCAACTGTGTTCCACACAAGATACTCAGTTCTGGGGGACACAGTGGACAAGAAGCACCAAGCCCCTGCCTGTAGGACGTGTCCTTCTGTGGGGGTGAGGAGGGGGCCCCCACAAACCATGAAACAAATGACAATAGGGTACATTCAGGTGGTGACGTCCTCCTGACACAGTCGCCCTGGAGCTGCCCAGGGGGGCCTGAGAGCTCAAGGATGGAAGGAGCGCTGAGGGGTGGAGCTGATCAAGGAGAGAGAGCGGCCAGTGCAAAGGCCCTGAGGCAGGGAACGCACGGCTGGCCAGGAAGCGTCCCAGTGTCCGGGACCTCCGTGGCCGAGGCTGCCTTGTGCTGTCTCTCTTCCCACCTGGGATGTCCTCACCTGTCTGCTCAGAAACGTGCCCCCTTCCCTGCAGCCCACCTGGGGCTCCAGAGCCCTGCTGTCCCGGGAAGCGGGCAGCGTCAGGACTCGCATGCGGAGCCTAGTGGTATGTGCGCTGCGGGGAGGAGCAAGGGGCAGGCAGGCGTGGCGGGTGGGTGGGGCGCGGCCGCTCAAGGTGTAAGGTGCTTGGCGCAGTGATTAGGCCCATCGCTAAAGAGGTCAAGGTGAAGCGTTTGATTCTGACACGGCCCCTGGTGGCTGGACAGAGGGACAGACGACGGACTCCCTGGGTCAAGGCCAGCACACGCGGCCCTGCCCTGGCCAGGCTGAGCCCCCAACCCTCAAACTCATGACCTTGCTTGTTACCCCCTAATGCTTATGACAACATGGAAGCTTTTAATTCCTATTCTGTTCATGGGTCTCGTAGGCTGTAACCCGAGCCCCCAAGGGTGGGCTGGGGTCTGTCTTGCTCATCACAGGGCCCCAGAGCCCAGCTCGAACACGGCAGGTGCATGTAAATTGTTTCCCCTACTTCAGCGGTCTCCAACCTTTTTGGCACCAGGACCAACTTCGTGGAAGACAGTTTTTCCATGGACCAGGGGTTGGCGGGAAGGGATGATTTCAGGATGATTCAAGTGCATTACATTTACTGTGCACTTTATTTCTAATCTAGCACTGCCACTGATCTCTCAGCAGGTACTGGTCCATGGCCTGGAGGTCAGGGACACCTGCCCTACTTGAATGAGCTGGGATTTCTGTTTGGTGCCCAGGGCCTGGCACATGACAGGTGCCCAAGAACTGTCTGTGGACTGAGCAGATGGATCTAGGTTATCACAGGAAGTGCTGCCTTCCTCTAAGACTCAGGCCCACCCTCCGTAAGAGAGTCTAATACTCCACTCTATCACGATGGTGATATAGGAGATTAAAGGTCATCCCTGACATGATGGACGTCTGCTCTATAATGCATGATAGACAATTAAAAACAAAGAATGCTCTTCCGCTTGGAGGAGTGGGCTCACAGAACGACAGGAAGGTCGTTAGAAGTCACCTACTCTGACCCTCCGTTGCAGGTGGGGAGACCAAGGCCCCCAGGCCACAGGGCCTGGCCGCTCCTGCCCCAAAGGCAGCTCTCAGGAAGACCGTCCATCATCCACACCGGGTGCCAGTGATGAAAGTGGGTTGCGCTGGGGTGCTGGAAAGGGCCCGACTCAGTTGTTCAGGCCTGGGCAGCAGCGGCGGGGACAGCACTGGGCTCAGTCGCCAAGAGAGCCTGCAAAGGCCCGCCGCCCTCCTCAGTTCGCTGGGACTAGGAACCTCCAGGATCCACCCCCACCTGAAGGGCAAAGCTGCCCGCTGTCCCTGCCCGGGCCTGGCTCACAGACCTACAGACCCGAGGAGCAGGTCCCCCTGTCCTCCCACAGGGGACTGCGGCTGTCGGCCACGAGGCTGGGGGCAGCCCAGCCCTCCCTTCCCTGAGCCTGCTTCCTGCCGGGACCAGTGAGCTTTGCTGACTGTCACCCTCTTCTGCGTGGGTGCGCTGAGTCCCTTCAGTCCTGTCCGACTCTGTGAGACCCTCTGAACTGCAGCCCGCCAGGCTCCTCTGTCCATGGAGTTCTCCAGGCGAGAACACTGGAGCGGGTTGCCGTGCCCCCCTCCAGCGGATCGTCCCGACCCAGGGATCGAGCCTGCATCTCTTACATCTCCTGCACTGGCAGGCGGGGGCTTCACCACCAGCACCACCTGGGAACCCTCTTCGGAACCTGGTTCAGTTCACAGCCGTGGAGGGCCCCTCCAGCTCTCAACGTGCCTGTCCTACTTGGTACCCGACACTGCCAGCCGCATCTGACTTGTCTCCCGACGGCCTGCCCATCCCGGGGTAGGTGCTCAATGAACAAGTGTCCAGGGGAGGGACAGCTCCTCCCAGTCCCGCGAGGAGGCCTTGTGCCTCTGACCACCGGGGAAACGAGCTTCCTCGGCAGAGCTGGGTAGAGGCGGGGGGAGGTCCAGCCTTCCGCTTGGGCTCTGCCGTCCCCACTGCGGGGCCGGCCGGAGGGAAGCGGGGAGCACACGGGGGGGGGGGGGGGGGGGGGCGGCAAGCGCGGTGTGGGTGACCTTCCGAGCCTCCGCCCCCTCTCGGCCAGGCGCAGAATAGGCCGTGAGGGGCGGTGAGCGGCGGGGCTGGGGGTGGGCGTGTTGGTTGGTCTCTGCTTCCCCATCCCGGCCCCTCGGCCCCTCTGGGAGGCCAGGTGTGGCGAAGGATTAGGGCTTAGTGGGCAGTGGCGCACAAATAGCTCTTAAGCCTCCACGTGGAGGTGCTGCTTGGTCAGCAGCATCCTCTCCACGGCCCCCCCATCTCCCCTCACTGCTGAGCCCCACCACCTGCGTCACCACAGCCGAGTGAGGCCTGAGACTGAGCTGCCAACTCAAGGGGGGAAGAGCGGAGGGGAGACCGGCTCTCTGCTTTCCATCTGCCTCTCCTCCCGCACCACCCTCCCCAGAGTCTGGCCGAGGCCGGGGGCTGGGGACATGGAGGTGAATCCTAGGCCAGTCCCTTCTCCCCTGGTCCCCCCTCAAGGAGCTCCCCATCTTCAGGCAGGGGCAGCAGCCACGGGGAAAACGGGTAACCGGGAGAGGTGAGAAAATGCTCCCGCCTCGGTGCTGCGGGAGCCCAGAGGAGAAACATCAAGGGCCAGGAGGGAGGGGACAGCTGGGCCAAGGCCCCCGGCTGGTGGAAAGGCGCTGGGGCCCCGGGATGGGCTGGCAGGGGAGACCAGGGGTCTCGGCGCCAGGTGGCGGCCAGCAGAGCTGCTGAAGTTATGACAGGCAGGGCAGTGGCGTGGTGGAGCCCATTCTCGATGTCCTGGGGTCTGGTGGAGGACATCAGGGTGTGCTCGGGCAAGTGCTGGGCCAGGGTGGGAGCCCCGCCTGGCGGTGGCCCCTCTGCCAGGGCTCCTGAGTATCTGACGGCGGGGCTGGCCTGCGCGGAAGACCATCTGGCGCATGCCCACCTGTCCGGGAGCCCCAAGGGGCCCCCGGCTTCGGCAGCCTGGCTGGGGGTGGACACGGGCGCCGGCTGGCCGGCTGACTGAGGCTGAGCTCGAGCTGGGACCGTCTGAGGTCTGGCCCAGGGGCTCTTTCTGGCCGCCCAGTCCCCTCTTCCTCACCTACTCCTTCCAGGAACGAGGAACAGTGCTGAAGACCCTGAGACAGGAGGTCGGGATGCAGTCGCGGCTGGCCCAGCCTGCGGCCGCCACTTCTCTGCCAGGACCCCATGTCCTCGTGGGGAGATGGGGCGACATCTCAGGATGCCCGCGGCTGAGGCCTTTCCTTCCTCGCCTTCTGTGGCATGGGAAGGGGTCGTGGTCACTGACACAGACCGAGGCTGGAACCTCAGTGTCAGAGCTGGAGGGGTCTCTTGTACGGATGGGCCAACAGCGGTGGAGAGAGGGCTGGACCTGCCAGGGCCCTGCCCAGTAAGGACACAAGAGGAGCAGGATGCGACACTCACACGCAGAGGCTGTGCCTGCCTGTGACCCTGTCTTGGCTCCATAAATATTTGATGAACGGAAGAAAAGAGAATGTTCCCGAGCCTCAGTCTCAGCATGTGTTCAGTGGGCATCCTTGAAGACGCCTCAAAGTCCTCACTCGGGGCCAGACTTAACAGGGAGCTCGGACTCAGGCCTCTGGAGCTCAGCTCCTCTGGGGCGGCAGAACCCAGCTCGGCGCCCCCTCGTCTGCGCTGTCGTGGGCCTCGAGGACGCACGCTGGAGTCGCAGGCTGGGACCCCTCCCCCCCACCCCCCCACCCCCGCCTCTAGCCGTGAGCCATCTGATCTGTCGCTGTGATTGACGCCTGTTAGGTGGTGGGGGGCTGTTTGCTCCCTCTCCTCTTTCCCAGCCACATGCGAGTGATTTCAGCTCAAGCAACGTGCTAATGGAAATCCTAACACATTAATAAATGTTTAGCGCGCGAGAGAGCATGCATGATCGTAAGTAATTAAGACGCTCAACGGAGGAGTTCTGTTGGCACAACTGTCTGGCTCCATCTCTTTCTTTTCCCCGTCACCTCCTGAGAGAGCTGCAGGGGGTGGCAGGGGGAGGGGCCGGGGTCCAGCCCTGGACTCACCCCTGGGGGGCCCCCACCCCGCAGCCGCTCCCCTCTCCTCAAGTGTCTTCATCCCTCCCTTTGGAGGGGACCTTTGCCCTGCTCGGCCTGCTTCATGGACGCCCTGCAAAGGATCAGTATCTAATCACCAGGGTGGTTTTCCACACCTTCCCTGGCAGCCCAGTCCCCTTCCTCCTGCCGTCAGGACTTTGCATAAAGCTCTGGACTGCTCTCTGCCTTCTCGGATGGGAGCCGGGAGGAGGGTGAAGGCAGCGGCCTCGGGGAAGGACCGACCCCAGCACCTCCGCCCGCCCGCCCCTAGGGCTGCAGAATGGGAAGTCACCCGCCCTCCATCACAGAGCTGAGTGAGAACCGAGCCAGCATATGAAACAGGGCTGGCAAAGAAAAAGGTCCCCAATAAATGTCAGCTCCCCTCCCCGGCTTCCCATCTGCCCTTGAGCTGCCAAATCGGACGCTTTGCTGACGCTCAGGGGACGGGCCCTTCCTGGAACCTCATGTGGGACCCACCTGCTCCGGGCGCTGCAGGAAGGGGCAAGCTCAGGTCACGTGGAGGACCTGGGGGCAGCTGGGGAGGAGGGGGGGCCTGGTCTCAGTTGGGAAGTAGAGGACTCCGCAGCCCCCGGGAGCAGCCCTGTCAGCCACCTTCTTTACAGCCAGGTATCTCATCTTCTCCTTGAGATGGAGCCCCTTTCCGCCAAAATAAATAAATAAATATATATATATTTTTTAAAAACCTGTTCCCCTACCATTCCCATATTGCCATTTTGATTAGATTATATTTTAAGAGCACACAAACGTAATGTTCCTCTCGGATCAAATTAGAAAAAAAACAGGTGCACTTTTGCATAAGGAAATTAAGTTGCAGACAATATGAAGATTTGCTAAAATGCAGACACTGATGAAAATAAGTAGCCCTTTTATTTGTAATTATTGAGGCAATCTGTTCGCAAACTGTACATGTGAATGGTCTGACAGATCCGTGGACTCCGGCAGACTGCCGTGAACAACTCAGAGCCGTTCTGAAAGGAACAGATTTTTTTTTTTCTCTCTCTCTTAGAAAATACATGTTCGCTCTCTTCTCCATCTCCTGGTGCTATTCACAAGACACAAAATGCCATAAATAGGGAGGTTCGTGGTTACACAAGGCCCCTCCCTAAGATGCACACTTGATCAGGGCAGAAGACACATTCTGAGTTTAACTCTTCCTTCGATGGCCCGATGGCCCGGCTGAGCGGGGCGGCGGTCCTCAGGGGGCTGGTCAGGGGCCGGGGTCGTCCGCGCGCCTCCGGCAGTAGGGGCAGCAGGCGTGCTGAAGCAGCAGCAGCTCGTAGTCCTCCGAGTGGAACATCTGAGGAGAGACGGCCGTGACCCCGCAACCCTGAGCGCGCAGCAGCCCCGAGCCGGGCGGGGACCACCGCCCTGCTGAGGGCAGGCGGCCTGGCAGTGAGTCGGGCCAGAAACACCAAGTCCTGGCCACCCTTGTCTGAGGCCCCTCCTGGACGAAGGGCAGGTGCAAGGAGCACAAGGTCAGGGGGCAAATCCACAGCAGACGGTCCAGGGATGCACGTGAGGCTGGGGAGGCGACTGAGGATGGCCAAGCCTCTCCTCCAGCCAGGGGGCCCTGGCCTTGGCCACTGAGGGACACGTGTGCTCCCCCCCGGTTGCCTGGCCTCCCTACAGGGACCATCCGGGAAGCGCAGCAGCAGCTGGAGGGAAGGACCGGGTAGCACACGCGCGCGGCCGGCAGCGGCCGGGTACCTGGAAGCAGGAGGGGCACATGGTGATGGAGGCGTCGGGCAGCAGGGAGCGGAAGTACTGCCACTGCAGGGGCGGCGGCCAGCGCTTGATGAGGACGTCCCGCCGGCTCATGGAGCGCAGCACGGAGCGGTTCACCACCACGGGCACGAACTCCGAGCCGCCTTGCTGCAGCCCGGGTGGGGAGAGCGGACGGGGCCTCGCTCAGCCGGCGGGGGGACAGGCGACCCCACAGAGGACCCCTGAGCCCTCCCCTGCCTGTCCGGTCCCTCGGGAGAACCCAGCTGGCCGTCTCTGTGACCGGGAGCCCGCCTCCTTCCCCCGGGGGCCCCAGGGGGGAGTGTGCAGAGCAAAGGGACCTGAGCCAGGCCTTGGGGTGGTGGGGGGGGTCTCAGCAGCCCGTCACACAGGGGTGCCCGCACCTCGAAGCTCAGCTTGGCCGTGAAGGGGTCGTTGTCCCCCACGGAGTCCATGCTCTCGTCCAGCCTCAGGGTCTGGGCATCTGGGGGGCGCTAGTCAAGGACAGGGCCTGAAGCCAAGGGAGAGCCCCCCCTCCACCCAACGCATTGAGATTCACAGGCCGGGGGCTCCCTTTGGGCCTGTGTGGGACCTTCCCCACGGCTCAGGCAAGGACGGCAAGGCGCGCGAGAGGCTTTCCCCACGGAGGAGAGGCCTGCTCACATGGAGCCCGGCACGCAGATGGGGGAGACAGCGAGGAGCTCTGAGGGCTTCCACTGCAGCCCCCAAGACCCGGCATGGCCCACAGAGGCCGCTGAGATGCAGCATGGGAACCAAGGCCTGCGGGTTGTGGGAGCTGGAGCAGGTGGGCTGGGCGGGAAGCCACAGCCCCTAGCACGGCCGGTGGCTCCTGCAGTGTCTCCCCACAGCTGCTGGGCAGCCTCGCAGACCCTCTTCGCAGAGCAGGGTGAGCATGCCTGGGGATCCCGGGGCCAGCCAGCCTGGGCCGGAGGTGCCCAGGCCCCCGCCCCCCAGGGAAGGGAGGCTGCAGGTGCGGGGTCAGGGCGGGCCATGCCCCACAGCAGCCACACCCCAGCCTCATGGGCGGGCGTGGGCGCGTGGACACGGTTCCTGCCCCCCGTCCTCCCTGCCTCTGCAGCAACTCTGCACCCCGGCCGGTGCCCCGCCCAGCTCTGGCCCCGAGCCTACTGCCACAGGGGTCTCTCCAGCATGCAGAGTGGCCTGGCCTGCCCTCGCCTCCCTGGCCCAGCAACCCCGTAAGGCCCCCTTGCCTCCAGGCCAGCTCCCAGCGGACACACACACACACACAGGGTCCAGCTGGCACCCAGGATACTGTTGGTCGTGATCTCTTGCCATTTGTTCTCCCGCTTGAGTCTTGGCGCCTCTAGGTCAATGAGGGAGACGGCTTCTTCGTCCGTGATCCCCTCCTCCAGGTAGAATTCAACCAGGTGCAGCACCTCTGCAGACACAGGCAAGGGGGAGGCTAGGAGGTGGGGAGGGGGGTCCCAGAGCTCCTTCCCGCCCAGCACAGGCCTCGCTGAAAGCTGGCGGGGCGGCAGGGGAAAGCAGGCGTGTGTGTGCAAGGGGCCTCGACCCCTCCACCATCGCCCTAGTACCTGGGCGGACTCCTCTCCAGGGGAAGAGAGGCCTCTGCCCAGCTCCTGGGAAGGGGCCTCTGATCCCCGTCGATGTGGAAGGAGCTGGGCCTGAGAGCTACGTCAGCTGCCCGGGTCGAGGGCCCCTCGTCAGGCAGAGCAGTGCTCCGGGCTCTGAGGGGTCTGGGCAGCACTGGCCCTCTCTCTGGGAACCGTGAGTGACCCTATGTGTCGGGGTGGGGGGTCTCACTGTCCCCAGTTTCCAAATGAGGACACAGGCCGCGCCGTCTGCAGCCCAGCCGCCCGCCTGCCCGCCGCGCTCACCGTAGGAAGAGGCGGAGAAGACGAAGGGCTGGCGGCAGTTGATGCAGACGTTGCCCAGGTTGTTGAGCAGCGGGTTGTTGGTGGAACAGCGGTAGCACAGGGGTACCAGCTCCTGCAGGACAGAGCACGGCCGCTGAGGGCCCCACAGGGCTGCGGGCACGGCCCCGCCTCCTCGCCTGGACTCTGGCTCCCGCCTCCTGGGGCCTGGAGGCCGAGGGGAGAGGCCACCCAGGTGGGCGGGGCAGGGGCCCTGGCGGGGGGCACAGTGCGCGGGCTCTGCCCGGTGACGAAGCAGGGTAAATAAGGGCCTACGGAGACCACAGAGGCCCTGCCCGCTGGGGCCCGCTGCCCAGGACACCCCCTGCCCAGGCAGGGCTCAGCAGTTGCGGCTCTTCCGGCAGGAACAATGGCCACAGCCACCATCTACCAGCCAGTCACTGTGCTCCACGGTTGTGCCAAGCACGCGGCCCACTTCAGTCTCATTCCTCCTCACAGCCTCCGCAGGAAAGCTGTTACACGCATCCCCATCTGATAGACATGGAGACTGAGGCTCAGGAAGACTGAGACACAGCCAGGGAATGGGGGAGCTGGGATTCGAACTTAGATCTGTCTGATGCCAAGTCTCTGCTCTGAGCTTGAAGGAGGGGGCTGTGGAGGAGACAGTGGCTGGTTGGGTTGGGGGAAGGGAGGCTGGGGCACAGAGGGAACTGCAGACACTCGGGGTGGATCTGCGGGTGAGTGATAACCTGCTTCCAGAAGGCGGGGGACTAGACCAGGGGCTCCTAGGATGAGGCCCAGGTGGAGACACTGGGCCCTGCGGCTGAGGCAGAGCAGACGTGGAGCCCCAGGACGGCTGGGAAGCAGGCGGGCAGGGCTGTGGGGCTCAGGGGGCTGTGATGAACAGAGGCGGCAGGGAGGGAAGGGCAGAAGGAGCTGGCACAAGAGGGCTCAGGCAGGGGCGGGGGGGGCGGGTGCAGAGCCCCAGCAGGGCAGCAGCCATCTCTCAGTGAAGCCCAGGCCGGGCGCAGAGATGTCAGGAGAGGCCCCCGCCCGAAGGCCAGGGCCTTCACCTCACTGTCGTGGAAAGGCTTGGAGCGGATGGCCAGGCTGCCCAGCTCGATGGACTTCTGGAACCGCGCGGGGATCTGCAGGCCCTGCAGCTTGTCGTAGGCGTGCCGAGCCAGCTTGTAGGCGCCCAGGGCCTTGCTCTGTTTGGCCAGGGTGAACAGCGTGTTCCTGCCGATGACGAGGTTAAGGACGACAGAGGCCACAGCAGGCCCGAGCACTGGCACTGCCCACCTCTGGAGCGAGCCCCGAGCTGGAACGCAGCTTGTGCGCGTGCCAGAGGGCACGGGAAGGAGCCTGAGGACTGCTTTGCTCATCTGTGGGAGGTAAGTGGATTTCTCGGATATCAAGGCCCAGAGATTTTTCCAGAGATCGAGGCAGCGTCGTCTGCATTAATATTTTAACCTTGCTTAGGTTTTCTGGGCCTGCTGATGGCTCATCTTGGACCCTGGCTGGGCCAAAACGGCTATCCCTGCCTCACCCGGCCTGCCAGCCAGCCCCTAGATTGCCTGGCACCAAGTGCCGCCCACTCCAGCCCCGCCAGGAGGAGCCTGGTCCCTGGTGCAGAACGCTCTTCTGCCTGTGCGTCACCACGGCCGTGGCGGGCTCGGGGCCTGCTTCTCGGAGCTCTTGGTCTGGGGCCGACGGGCTTCCATGCTCCACCTCAGGTCACCTCAAGTGCCGGCTATGCCCAGGCCGGTCTGCCTTTCTCCCCTCACCCTGACCCTGAATGCCCTTCCCTACTGCCCTCTGCCGAGCCTCAGCTAAACGAGGCCGGTGTCCCAAGCCTCCTCCGAGCTGCCCCTCCCAGACGTTCCTGCTACCCACGCCCTGCCCCGACCCGTGGCCCCTCCAACAGTCCTCACGTGGAGTTTCCTTGTCTGTACCTCCCCATCCTCCCCGGAGTCAGGGACTGTGTCAGGAGCCGTTTCCACATCCCCAGTGGACGTGAGGGTGAAGCTCAGGGCAGGGTTCGGTCAGACTCTGCTGACTTGAACAAGCAACTTGCTGCAGGCGCTGCGTGCAGGGTCCGAGGCCCCGTGATGGGGGCAGCTTCCCCCGAAATGTAAAGGATGGGCCTGAACCCCTTTAGAGAGGCTGGTTCTCACCAACTGGAAGCTGAGCCCTTTCCTCGGAGAGTCTGTGATTCACAGGAAGAAGGCAGGGCGGGGGCTCAGCAGAGGCCGAGAGATAGTGACGACCCCTCCTTCAGAAGGGGACAGGGGCTTCTTGTGACTTCTGTCCCTCTCAGGACCTTCAGGATTGGGATTATGTCCTTGCAGTCTCTGGCAGCACAGGCCCTCAGGCTCCTCCGCGGCCCTCACCGGCAGCCAGAGGAGGGCAGGCCGGCTCCCATGCAGGCCCTGAGGCTGCTGCCCGCTGAGCCCGGCTCCCAGGCAGGGGGCTTCAGCTCCTCCCTTCCCCCACCTCACTTCCCTCCAGCCCCTTCTGTGCGCCGGGCGCTCCCCTGGAACATCTACTCAGGCCTCCCCTGGTTACCTCAGTCTACAGGACAGATGTCGCCTCCTCCAGGCAGCCTTCCCTGACTTTGGCCCCAGCCTTCGCCCTTGGACACAGTACCCATCCCACTGAACCAGGCCCTGACACTGATACTGGCTGCACGCCGGGGATGCAGCAGGTGCTCATCCACCTGGGCTGAACAAAGCTCTGCCCGCCCCCAGGTCCCCAGCTCAGAGGCCTGGCGCTTCCTACATTCCAGTCACACGCTCCTCTGGGGGTTACGGGAGGTCCACCCAGTGTGCTGGCCAGAGACCCTCTGCCGGGCCCAGAGAGCCCTGAAAACTACCCCACCCTTGGCGTTGGCCTCGGCCTCCCCAGTAGCGGCCCTCCACCCGTCCCCGAGGGCTGCCGGAGAGAGCAGAGAGTGGGGAGCCTCTGGCAGCAGAGTGCTCTGGAAGAACTCCTGGGGCCATCAGATGGGAGGGGCGGGCAGACGGCGGTGGAAGGATACACTTTGGAGATGCCCAGGGGCGTGTCCTTGGTCAGGCTGTGAAGCAGGAACCTGGAGATGTTGAAGAGCGTCTCGGGAAGGTGGAAGCTGAACGGCTCCTCCTGCCGCGAGGAAAGCACACAGAACCGAATTTCTCAGCAGAGCCACCGCTGGGCCAGGTGAGAGGCCGACGCCAGGAACTCGGAGTGACTTCAACAGAACAGCGATCGCCCAGGGGGCACCTACTGTGTGTGCGTGGGAGCCTGCGGCCACACTTGCGTGATCCCCAGCCCAAACCGGTGAGGGAAGCACCTTCACCCTCGCTGCAGTGAGGGCAAAACCGAGGCCCCCAGGCTCCATCTGCCCACGACACCCGCTAGAAAGGTGTGGAGTTGGGATTCAAACCCACTGAAAGTGTTTCTCTGAAGCTCATTGCCTCTGGGGTGGCTAACGATTCCTTCTCCCTGAGCTCAAGTTGTTGCCAATTAGCTCTAAAAGGGGAGACCTTTAGGCAATTTGAGACGTGACCTCCATACAAGCATCCCCGTAAACGGAGGCACTTGACCCTCTGTAGCCTGAGAGCACAGGCCTCCTCTCTGCCGTCCAGCAGCAGTCTGATGGCAACGCCCACAGACATGCCAGGCACTGGGGTCCCTGCCGCATGTCCCTGCCCCCGCGCCTGGCACAGGCCCTCCCATCAGACAGGGGCTCAGCACTCGCGAGCTGAATGCACAGGTCTCCTGTACCGAGGCCGCCAGAAGCTCCACACATAGCCCGCAGGGGATGTTCCATCAGGAGGGGCCTATAAGAGGTTAAGAGATCCCTGTTTTGAAGGACTCTGGCACGCTGCTTCAGATGACAAGATGAAAGCAGGCCAGCTTCCCCTGCCAGCGAGCACTCAATGGTAACAAACTGACATTTCCTCAAGGGTCCTGCCGGGCCGCACTTAGCACTGAGCCACCGGGACTCGGGCCCCAGTTGGTCTCCATCTGCAGGGACTCGCTTTACGCCAGTTCCCTGGTCCAGAGCCCAGCCTTCTCTCCTTAGTTCTCACTTGAATTTCTACAGTCTTTGTCAGTTCCAAGAAAACCTGAGCCTGCATCCTCTCCTGGGTGAGAGCCAGGGAGAGGCCTGCCTCTGGTTTTACCACATGAGGTGTGGGAGCTCAGAAGTGTCCCAGGGAGAGGAGGCGGGGGGCTCCCCTGGGAAAGGAGCCATCACCTCCAAACCAGAGCTGCTCTGCTGGGCCTGACACCAAACCGCGAGACGCTGCCCGCCTCTGCCGGGAGTGCCCTCCTCTTCACCTGCCCCTGTCTTACTCATCTCCCACCTCCAGGCTTGGGGGCCACCTCCTCCAGGAAGTCTTCTTAGTCCTCTCAGCAGGTCCTTTGAGGGAACTAAAATGCAACTGCTTGTTTCTAGGCTGATGGAAGGCTGGCATGAGGTCTCCACATGGGTCCCCCTCACCCAGGGTCCCCCTTCCAAGTGCTCCCCAGTGTCAACTCATTGGATCCTTACCGTCAAGTAGGCACTGTTATGACCCTCATCTTGCAGAGGTGGGAGCTGAAGCACAGAGGGGAGTAAACGACCCACCCAAGGTCACATGGCTGAGCTGGGGCACGAGGCCAGCGGTCTGCCTTCCTTAAATCAGTAGGCGGGGGTCGGGGGGTGGGGGCTGCTAAGAGCAGAGGCTCCAAGTCAGGCTGCTGTCTGGGTTCAAGTCCTGGCTCTCCTACTCACTAGCTGTGAGATCTCTCTGTACAGCACCTCAGTTTCTTCATCTGTGAAATGGGATGGCAGTATGGATCTCACAGCATGGTCGAAAGGCTGATACAACGAAGCCCTCGGCACACTGCCTGGTATGCAGTAAGTGCTCAGTAAAGCTCATCTAGTGTTATTACCCTCTGACTTCTCAGCACCGGGTACGCTCACACTGCTGAGTGACTGAGGATAAGCAAACGAGGAAGCTGAGGACAGCCTGTCACCTGTTCCCTACCATCAGGAGGCAGATTTGAAACAGCTTAAACAAAGGATTTGGGAGTAACTAAGAGCTGTTTGGGCCTCTGGAGATCAAACCAACCCTCTCCTTTATAAAGAAGGAAACTGAGGGTCAGAGAGGGGAAGTGCATTGCTCAAGGGCACACAGAAAGTCAGTGGCAGGGCCAGGGAGAGACCTCGGGCCTCTGGTTAGAGCTGGACCTTCACCTGACTAGAAGACAGGGGCCCCTGGAACATCCCCCACTGGTCATTTAGACAGACAGCCCTCTGAGTGGTGAAGCCAGAGTCCACCTGAGTCATCCAAACCTGAAGCAAGAGGACCAGAAGGCCCCCTCCAGCTCTGGCTGGCTGGTTCTGAAGCCCACATACTGCACGTCAAACAAGCGGAAAATCGAAGTTCCAACCTGTCTTCCCAGGGAGACCCGACTTCTCCGCAGGTCGTCACGCCCTGAGGGTGGGTCTCTGCCCCATGCAGAGGGCTGCTGCTCTGTGAGGCGTGCCCAGGCCCCGCCCCATGCCTGGCGCCCCTGCCCACCTTACCACGTATCGCTGGATGGCGTGGTAGCCGTGGTACAGTTCGGCCAGGTGCTGGAAGTGGTGGAACTTGCCGAGCATCACCTCCTTCTGGGCAGGGTCTGCGGGGAATGGGAGCAGGCGCGTCAGCCTGGGCCAGTTCTGCCGACACCGGGCCCGCCTGAGCCATGGCGATGGAGGAGGCGCTCTGCTGTCCGAGGCAGCGCAAGTCCCGGCGGGCCAAGCCCACCAAGGCAGGACATCTCTCAGGGTCACTCCCTGGGGGAGGGCTGGCGTGGGAGAGGCTGATCACCAGCACCCAGACAGGCCAGGGCCCCCTGGCGGGGAGGGTGGGCACACATCAGGAGCGTTCACGCTCACCTCACACCTTTTCCCTCCCCATCCTTCCTCCTCGAAGCCCACACCCCTGGCCAGAACAGAAAGTGCCCCCTCACACCAGGGCTCGATGGTTTTCTAACTATACCCACGGCTCTGGGCGGTCATGCGGGAAGCAGAGCGGGTCACCCCTGCTCCACAGATGGGGGGCAGCGCTGGGGAAGGACTGTGCCTTGTCACAAGTCCCCTGGCGGCCCCCATGCCAGCGTCGCCCCCTGCGCCCACAGGCGGGCCTCGGCCAGGGGACGGCATCTCCCTGCCCCGTCCGCTTCCAGAAGGCCCGCGGCGCACCATGCGAAGTCTCGTGAAGGAAATCACATCGAAACTACCCTCCCACCTGGGACGAGTGAGGATCCGGAGTGTGCTCCTACAAAGTGATCTCTTCTTCACCTTTTCATTTAATTCCATTTTTTTTTTTAAAAGCCAGTGCTCAGCCAGCTCATTATGGGCTTCCAGGTAGTCGGGTAGAGACATGTTCTGAATTAGCAACGCAGGCCCAGACCTCCCAACCGTAACCCTGGGATGGCCCTCATACCATCCTGAAGCTGACGGGCAAACTGGGAAGAGATGACACGCGAGATTATGCTGCTGCAAGACAGGGTTATGGACAATACACCCAATAAACAAGCCCAGGGCTTTAATTAAAGCCTCCCAGCTCTTCCGATGTTTATCTTGGTGCCAGAGCGGGGCCAGGGAAAACAAGGGGCCCAGCTGATGTTTGCTTACCTTGAGCTATATCGAGGCACTGCATGGAGAGCATCCAGTAATAATAGGCGGCGTCATTAAACCTGCTCTCGACCACAGCGTTGTGCGTGAGCTGCTCCAGCACCCGGACCGCCTCGCCCTGCCGCCCGGCCTTGTGGAACGCTGCAGGGGCACAAGACCACGCCCCGTGCGGGGGAGTTGGTGGGGAGGTTCTGCGGGGCTCGCAGGGTGTGGCGGGGGTGCGGGCGCGGCAGAAGTGGGACACTCATCGGAGCAGCTGCAGCCCCACGCTGCCGGGATGCGCCTCTCAGGCCCAAGGCTATAAATAACCGAGGCTACATCCTGAAAAAGTACAGTGACACATATACTCCTTTGGGGAGCTGGGAAAAGGCAACCCACTCTGAGAAGGCATGGGAGACAGAGAAGGCTGAGGGCCACGCCGCGGGGCAAAGTCTGAGGGCCGAAGCACCGCTCACCGCGTGCCCTGCCCCATCCCAGGACAAAGCTTGGCCACTCCCCAGGTGACACCGTGAGGGGCTCAGGGCTTTTGTTGCCAGTCCCCTCGCTGCATCATCACAACAGACCTACAGACTTTGTGACATGGGCTCACGAGGTGAGGGTAGGCTGGCACCCCCAAGGTCACAGAACCGAGCCCGACGCAAGCCCTTGGTTGGTCTTCAACTGAGGGCTTTTGGATGACCACCTTGGAAAATCTGGCTTGTTCTAGCAACCAAACATTTGTAAAAACCAGCAAAAAATTTCTCAACCATTCTTCCATCCACTTCACAGAAATTTCTAGACTCCCAACTATGTGGTCAGAGTCTCGGGGCGTTGGGGGCGCCTGGGGAGGCACTCCTAGCTATGACACTTGCCCACACTTGGGCGCTGGGATGATCCAAGCTCCCTGCGGTAGGGAAGAAAGAGGTCTGGCCTTTATTCCATTCTCATCTCCAATCTCTTGTCTGAGTACCAAGTTACTATGGTGATGGATTCTTGGAAGGGTAGACACAGACAGATGGGTAGGTTGACGTGTTTTGCCCAAACATGCACATACTTCAGCACCTGGGCACTCTGGAAGCGCTGAAGCCGTGGAGAACACACTGTCCTGCCACGGGGCCTTTCGGCTGAGGAGCTCCGCGGGGAGACACCCCCAAATATGTGCAGAAGTGGCCACTGTTCCCACAGAGAAGTGCAAATGGGATGCTGTGGAAGATGACACGCCCAGCTGCAATCGGAGCCCTGCCCAGAGAGGCAGCAAACCCGAGTCGGGGGAACCAGGCTCCCAGACAGGCAGACCCCTGGTCCGATGCTGGCTCTCCAGTTTGGGGCTTTGGGACTTTGCAGGGCACCATCAGCCTCTGCGTCTCTGCAGTGCTGCAGGCGAGATGCAGGCTTATGTGGTTAAGTGCCCCATCAGTGCCTGGCACAGAGAAGGCCGTCACATTTAAAACTATTACCAGTTAAAGCTCTAGACGTCCTTTCACTCCTGTGTGCAGCTGTTTTCCCAGTGGGTGCACTGAGGAGCAGAGGAAACTCCGTTTCCCTGAGCCAGAGATAGAACCCAAGTTTCTCTTCTGGGCGAGGAAAAGTGGCAGGTGAGACCATGCCACTCACAGTACGGGAGGTCTCTTGTTCCATCCTTGCCCCCCACTGCGCCCTGCCTCAAACTCCCTCTGTGCCACCTCTTTGCTGTGGGACTTCAGACAAATCCTCTACCTCCTCCAACCTCAGTTTTCTCATCTATAAAATGGTACCTACATCACAGGGCTCCTGTGAGGATAACACGGGATGATACACCGGCGCACACGGGCCTTTGCTCAGAGGCGACGGGACCTGCCAAAGCTCCTGGGGCTCGACCGTGAGTGGTGGGCTCGAGAGCATCCCACTGGAAGCCCGTCTCCTTCCCACGGCCCCACGGTCTCCACCACCCGGCCCATCACACCTGCGGGAGGGAGCTGTCACTCAGGGCCACAGTGGGAGGGCTGGGCGGCTCCCGGGCGTGGGCGTGGCCAGCGCTTTCTCCTGCCCCTTCTGCGCGGTGCCAGGCCGTGCTGCCTACCTTTCTGGGCTTAGGGTTAGTGCGCGGTGCCAGGCCGTGCTGCCTACCTTTCTGGGCTTCCTCAAAACGATCGTTCTCTGCGAGCCACTGAGCATAGGGCACGTAGATGTCATCCTTAAACTCGGGGTGCTTCTCACCCAAGGCGAAGGCCTAGGGGAAGGAGTGAATGCAGTTTTCAGAACCCGGCCCCCGCCGCCCCCATGAAAGCACGGCGCTTGGCTGAATCCATTAGGGATGTCATATTTTGCCGGCCTGACAACTCAGACGGGGGGAGTGCCTCCCCCCCCCACCCCCAGAAATGCAAAAACAAATCAGCTCTTTGAAAACAAAAGGCAATTAACAGCAATATGCAAGCGACTGGATTCAATAACAACACAGTCTGTTTCTGGACCACAGAAGCGGCACAGAATCGGAAACATTTTATTTTGAGGCTTTGCGTGGGCTCCCGTAGCGCAGCAAACAGATTTCTTTTAATTGCAGGCGACACCTAAGGAAACAGAATTGACATTATCATCACTGCTGCTTATTAGCTGTCAGAGATGACTGTGGACGTGGTGCTGTGTGGCACCCGCTGTCTGCTTCGTCTGAGCCCAGAACCACCTGTCGGGCCAGGAGAACCAGAAATGAGTCAGGGGGCCAGGATGTGGTGATGGGGAGAAAGCCTGCCTGACGCACCCATTTCTGCTGCTTGGGAGAGCTGACAGACGCCTCTTGAGAAGCCATGACTGCCTCTGTCTTCAGCCCCACCCTTCTTCATCAGTGACCTCGTCACCTCAGCGAACGGAGCCACTGAGGGGAGACGAGGGTCAGACGGCTCTTAGCAGCAAAGCCTCGCAATGGCCCTGCAGACCAGACCTCAGCGGGTGGGTGGAGCAGGTGGGGACTGTGGGCCCAGCGCTGAGTCCCCTGAAGATGGATTTCAATCCAGGGCACAGGAAGCCAGGGAGCCAGAGGCTGGGAGTCAAGCCACAGAGGGGGAGTACAGTGGCGGCTCCCCATGCAGTACACGGTCAGCCCCCTGCAGCCGTCTCTCCTGCTGGCCTGGCTAATTCTTACCAGCCCTTAGGACACAGGAGTCGGGGGAGAGGGCGAGGCCCCTGCAATGGCTCTGGCAGCCTGTACCTGGAAAGCATGGCTGGCGTTTTCCGCCACAGTTTGGCAGAAAAACACCACCGAGCAGGGTTTAAATGTCACAGAGGTGTGGCGTCCGTATCAGCGACGCGTCAGCCAGGACCAATGGCAGGCAGTGGGGGCTATCATGTTAACTCTAGCGTCCCTCACATGTATCAGAGCCAGCAGGCCGTGAGGGTTTCCTGAATGAGCGAGTGAGTGAAGGCAGAAAGCGAGCGCGGAGAGGCACTCCGTTCTGGAGTGTTCTCCAGAACACTCGGGGCTCAGAGAACTCGCGGGCAGGTCTCCTGACCTTTAGGCCAGCACTCATGTCAAGGGCAGCTGCTCTCCGTGAGAACCGCCCCCAGTCCCCGGGTCCCAGGGCTCTGGGAGGGCCCCGGCGCTCACCTCGTCCCAGCGCTGGGTCTCCACGTGCAGCTGAACCAAGGACTTGAGGTCACCAATCTTCAGGTAGGTCTCCGCGGCGTAGCCAGGGTTATCCAGCTTCTTGAAGAAGTGAGCACACAGCAGCAGCGGCTCCCGCTCGGCCTTGTCCAGCTTGCGGGCAATCTCAATGAGCCTGGAGCCGCAAGAGCGTGGGGAGGAGGTGGGCTCTGGGGAGGCGGCCGGTGGGGGGAAGCCCCATGGCGTCTGGGTCTCCCCGAGGGTGGCTCTGCGCCCATCATGCTGACGGCCACCACCCTCCCGGCTCAGTATGGTGCCTCGGCCCCTGGCGCTTGATGCGAGGTTATTCATTGAAGGAGTACTTCACCCAGAAAGGCCGCCTGGTGAAGGACACCGTATCCCCCACTTCATGTGCCTTTCCCGGGAGTAACGGCCCTGTCCAGCAAGCGCTGGGGGTAGCAGGCAATGTCTGCCGCTCACCTACGCGCATCAGCTCAGCGCCGTGAGCCTTCCCACGTGTGATCTCACCGGATCGTCTCTGCCCTTGGGGGGTAGTACTGTTATTCCCATTTCACAGATGAGGACACCAGAGACCAGGGTGGAAGGTGGAGCCACCCGACCACGCCTCTGCAGCCGGGAAGTGGCCGAGTGCCCTCTCCAGCACCATTAGAGGAATTCTCGCAGGGGAGCAGGCGTGGGGGTGGGAGCAGCCTTTGGGGACCGGACCGCTGGAGGAAGGGCCAGTGCGCTAACGCTCTGAGCTCTGGGGGGAGAGCCTCCGGGGATCTGCGCCTCTTCTCCTGGCCACAGTGCTGACCGGGCCAGGGCGGGGGTGGGGGGTGCCCCGGGACCACAGGTTCACCTGGCCCTGCCACAGCTCATGGGCACATGGGGCCTCATGGAGAGCACTTCTTCCCTCCGGAGAGGCCGGGCTTTGGAGTCAAAGCGGCTCTCCCGGGGGAGAGGGGTTCTATCTACCCAGCTTGCTCCTTGAGAGAAAGGATGGGGAAGCAGCTGTTAAAAGAGACATCTCAGAAATCGGCAAGCTCAGGGAGGCCTGTCAATCGCACTGAGAAGAATAATGGCTCTAAAAATACCACTTCTCAGCAGAGACAGGACGCATTTTTAGGGAAAGCTGGTGCAGGCAACGCCTTGGGAGCCCCCCCCCGCCCCCTCCCCCCCGTTAAACCTAATGTCCCCAGAGAAAGGACAAAGCGTGCTTGATGTCTCTTCTGAAGGAGCTGAGTATCCCAGGGGTAACGTGATACATATCAGCTGCAAATGACGGTGACGTGAAAACCTAGAGTGAGTAGGGGCCCTAAACCTGCCTGGCTCTCTCCTGTCCCATCCCTTTTCATGAAGAGAAAAACCTAGTGGGGGCGGGGGGTGGTACAGGCGAAATCTGCACCTCTATCTCCAAGAAACGCTACTCTGGGACAAGAGGATGATGGGGCGGTGGGTCACCACCCAGGGCCCTCTGTGAGGGACCACACCAGCCACGTGACTTAGTCGTTGACCAGCCCCTCTCCCTCCTGGGTCCCGGGCCACTGCGGCCCAAGGACCACAGAGTGGTTTCCAGGGCAACCGAAAGCCTTCAGGGCGCAGGCCGAGCCGACCCCAGGAGCCGCTCCCGCACCTTTTCTGCCAGCTGCGGCAGCCTGCACGCATGTACTCGTGCACAGACACACACACACACACGTGTTAGCCCGAAGCCCATTTCTGATGGTGGGAGGAGAAAGGCCGCCCCGTCCAAAAAGGGTCCTGAGACTGAGCCCATCCTCCGTCTGGCAGCTCCACCCGAAGCCCGCGCTTGGGTTCTCTGCCTCCGTCTATGGCATTGCCGACCGCCCGGCCAGAGCTGCGAGTCCAACTCCAGCTCCCCAGTCGGCCCCGCCCTGACACCACCGCCTCGGTTCCTGCCAGTTCAGCTCTCCCATGTCTCTCTCGTTCCCTCCGCCGCCACATGGCCCCCCTGGCCCATTGCACTGGACACCTACCTGGTCTCCCTTCCTCCAGTTTTCCCCCCATCCTACACCTTTGGTGGGAGCACGGCCCTGACCCGGGGTCCTACCCACCTACTGACAAGTCTAAACACCTCAGTTTGGCCCCCGAGGCCATGAGACCAGCCCGGAAGCCCCTGCTGCTGCCAGCATCCTCCCCGCCCCTCTCCTGGACCATCATCCGAAGGCGGCCGACCTGTCCTGTCTGTGCTGTTCCTCCCCCGCACGCCCTTCCCTTCCTGCGCCTCCACCACTTGAAAGTTGTCAAAGGCCCTTCCGGCGAAGACCACCCCCCGGGAGAAGACAGCCACGGTTCCCCCCAGGGGAATGCACATCTCCTTCCCCGAGGTGCCTGGCACTGCTCCTGTTCCTTTCAGCGCCAACCGTGATACAGGCCACGGGCACTGCTCCATGACTGCCTGGCTGGCCCTGTGCGACCACTCAGTGCCTGAACCTCGGTTTCCTCATCTGAAGGGGGGCATGCAGACACCGACCCTGAGGGTGTCGGGGGAACCACATGCCCGCAGGGAGCTGCCGAGCCGCTCAGGCGGGGCTCAGGGCATGGCACCCCCAGAGCCTGGTGGCCCCCCACCCTCCACCACCCCTTCCCCCGGCCTTGCTGAGCAGCTCAAAGGCAGCGACTGCTGTATCTCTGTCTCCCCCAAATCGAGTCACCGCCACCTGTGATCAGACACTGAGAGAAACACTGTGTTTTCCCTTGTCAGTCACAGCCGAGCGCTGACAGGATGTGACACGCCGCCACCCACGTGCCTCTCGCGGCCGAGGCTGGAAACCTACATGTCGACCCAGCCGTGGTCGCCGCTGATCTCGATGGCCTTGCGGTGCTCGCCCGCCGACATGTACATCTCCACGGCGGCTTTGGGCTCGTTGATGTTTCGAGCCCAGTCGGCCTGTTTGGTGATTAGCATCTTTGTTTCTTTGGGGTCTTCAGATCCAAGGAAATCCTGAGGAAGCACAACAAACAAAAACACTCCGGATTAGGACTTCCTGCTGCCAGCGTGACAGCAGAGCTGCCGGAGGCTGCAGCGAGGTGGTGGCGGCCGGCAGCCAGGATGCAGGCGTGGGCCAGGCCCCGCGGGGCCGGTGGGGGGACGGCCAGGGGCCGCCCCACAGGTGCTCCGGGCGGGGGCCAGGGCAGTGTCAAGGACGGCGGCCCTCATCGCTTCCTGCCCGTCCTGCTAACGGCCGCGTGTCCTTCAGCTGGACAGCGCTTTCCAGACTCGGGGAGCACCGTGCAGACTCCACGGTGCGGGAGGCTCACGGTCAAGGTGCTGTTTCTCCTTCACGCAGAGTTTGATGTAGCTGTGACTTTACACAATTTCAGATACTCAGACCCAGTGGACCCTTCACTCAGAGAGTAAGGACGAGCCCCCTCCCCCACCAGCGCCTCAGAGTGAGGCCGAGGGTCCCCTGAACGCAGGCGGGATGGCTTCCACAGTCCCCGGACGGCCCCTCAGCCGCCGCCGCGCTGCAGGGTGTCTGTTTCCTGACTCTGCTCACCTTCTGCCCCCTGAACTCGGGGCATGCTCCCCTCGGCTCTGCCCTGGCTGCTTGCCTGGTAAGGAGCACAAGGGATTCTGGTGAACCACTTCTCAACCAGATGCTCAGAAACCAGGCCTGGGTTCGGGTCTGTGGGGGTGGGGACAACAGGAGGCCACGGGGATCTGAGGCAGAGGGAAGGGGCTTGCAGAGGCCCCGTGAAGGGGGGGAGAGGCCGGGGGATCTGGGGGGCTCGGAGCCTGTGTTCCTTCGACCACAGCGGGCCTCTGAGGAGCCAGGCCCAGCTTCCCTGGGTTTGGCCTGAGGATTCACGAGAAACAGCCTCAGAAGAGCACCTCTTCTCAGAATGTGGTTACCCAAAGTACGTGCGTGGGGGCCGCCAGAGTGGAGGCAGCTTTGGTGCTGACAATTTTAAAGGTGGGGCTTGTCACAAAGGGAAGTTGAAGAGCTTAAGAGCACAGGCCCACGTGCCTCCTCAGCGGCGGTTTGTCTCGGGAATAGAGTGCCCTGCGGAGCCTGCGCTGTGTGGAGCTCAAAGCCTGAGAAAGCACGCCTTTCCCCTGATTAGCACTCACTTGTCAGGAAAGTACAGTCAATGTACGCTGAAAACCCACTCGAACAATTAGCGTTCTCTTTTCTTTTTCCATTTGCTTTCAGGGTAATTGGGTAGCCTCTAAAATAACACATTAGATGGGCCAAAGACGAGCGATTCTTTTAAGGGGAGGACGGAGCGTCACGACCCTGACTCTGAGGCGCCAATAACAGACAACTCGCTGCAGCTCACGAGGGGAAGGGGCTAGGACGGTGGCTGCACGTGCCGGAGACGCCTGGTTTGGGCCCTTAAGGACACGGCCTTTACTCTCAGTAGCTACAGCGCTGACCCTTTATGCCAAAGCAAAGCCGGAAGCTCTGCTGACCTGGTTGGTTAAAGGAGGTGAGCGGCTGGAGAAAACAGGCATCATGAGAGAACAGAAATGTCCTTCAGAGTGAGGGCTCATGGACTGTGGTGTATCTGTGGTGAGAAGGGCCAGAAGCCAAGGGCGAGCCAGGAGCTTGGCTGGTCGGTGAGGAGCAGAGCCAGGGACACGACTCACAGGCTTCGTGACGGAGCCTGCCCCAGCCCCTCAGCCCGGCTCCAGAAGCTCTGACCTAATTGAAGTTGAGTCTAAATGGTTCCTCTAACAAGATGGCCTTCTAAAGGTTCTTTGGTTCCATGGCGCTGATTTACACGTTATCTGGGGCCGTGGCAAAGGCTTTGTCCTGGAGTGGACAGAAAGAGGCCGTGCTGAGTGATGAAGGAGACTAAACAGTGTTCTCATGCTCGGTGATTTTGATAAGGACATGCCACATGAGAGTTAAGAGCATTATAATTCCCTTTATCACCACATAAACATGTCACTTACCCGGAAAGCATACAATTTATTTGTACGTGGGAATGTAATTTAAAAATTTTCTGAAAACCAGATTGAATCTTGGGAAGCAATTTTCAAGTAAACAAAAACATACCACGTTAATAAGCACTGTATCCCACCCGCCCCCCCACCCCCCGACATAATGTGTATGTACACATTTTCTCAAATTCAGACTATGGGTGGGGAGGGCGGCTGAAATGGAACCAACCTACTTGGATCCTACTTGGAATTTTACCAAAGACTGAGACCAAAAACAACGCCCAGCATATTTACCTTCGTGGAGAGGCAGACCAGATGGACTGTGTAAATGGCTGCCTTTCTGGGTGGGAGACTGTAGGCCCACGAAGCCCGCCGGAAGTGTGATGGGGGTGCCCCCGTGCAGGGGCAGGGCAGGGTGGGCAGGGGGCAGCCCTGAAGGACAACCACGCCGTGGTCCCGCCTGGCCTCGCTCGTTCTCCCAACCTTGCTGAGCTGAGCTGGGTGAGGTCGCCCTCTGAGAAGGAGATGGAGGCTAAGCAGAGTGAAGCTCCTTCCCCAGCTCACCCACAGGGAGGCCGGGCCTCACGCCCGCTCCCTGGACCGCAGTGCAAGGCACTGTCTCTGACGCCGCGGCTGCCCACCGGGGCTTCTCAGGGATTCCGGGAGGGGCAGCTGGCCCAGAAGAACCACCACGACCAGCAGATCCCAATACCCACATTGTAGCCTCAGGGATTCGCTCCCTTACTCCCAGGTTCTATCCTTGCTTTAAATGTTATTATCCCCAGAAAGAGACACGCTGAGGTAGGTGTTCTCAGTGTGAGCGTGCTGTTACATTGTGTGTGTGTGTGTGTGTGTGTGTGTGTGTGTGTGTGTGTGCGCGCGCGCGCATGTGTGCTGGGGTCTGGAGAGAGTGGAGGGTACAAGAGTTGAGGAGGGCAATATGGGGGCAGCCGAAGCAGCCAGACCTGAGGAATGGAATGAAGGAATCACCAAGGAAGAGATGCGCTGGGGCCCGGTGCTCGGCCAGGTGCTGAGGACCTGCAAGTCCAGGGCTGCATCACAGCGACCCAGGTACTGCTGTTCGCCCGGGGCCTCACAGAGGCGCCGAAGAAGAGCGCGCAGCCGTCCTCAGGAACAGAAGCGCAGGTGGACTGCGCGGAGGGCTTTCCGTCCTGAACTTGCCAGATAATTACCATGAACAGCCTCTGACTGCTGTGGCTGATGGCTCACTGAACATTCTGAGGCCATGAGGTTACTGGCAGACAGGGTAACAAGGGTACCTTCATGCGGAAGCTGAAGCTCCAACACTTTGGCCACCTGATGCGAAAAGCTGACTCTCTGGAAAAGACCCTGATGCTGGGAAAGGCAGGAGGAGAAGACCCTGATGCTAGAAGGCAGGGGGAGAAGGGGACGACAGAGGATGAGATGGTTGGATGGCAGCACCGACTCAAGGGACTGACCAAGCTCTGGGAGATGGTGAAGGACAGGGAAGCCTGGCGTGCTGCCAAATCCGGGGGTCACAAAGAGTCGGACACGACTGAGTGACCAAATGAGAAGCTGTGGAAGGCAGACCTGGCTGCCCCAGGCGCCCACCGTCCTTCCACCTGCGCTCGGCCCACCTGCAGGTGTCCTGCGCACCGCTGGGGGGCTCATTCTCACACAAGCCTTCAGGAGCTGCTCCGGGAAGACCCTGCATGCCTTGGAAGGCCCAGGCCTGGAGACTAGGCTTACCAGGGCCTCCACGTGCAGAGGACATCAGCCCTCCACCCCACACGCGCGACGGGGGTGGTGGGCCCACACGTGGGCAGGGCCGCCGTCGTGGCGCCTCTGACACCCTGCACGAGGCCCGGCACTAACAGCACCTGGCACTCAGGAGGCCTTGGCCGGAGGGAACCACATGGGCCCCCGTGACGACAGCAGAGCCGGCTCAGGCCTGAGGACACAGACGCTCAGCGGCTTCCGACAGAGGCTGGGGGAAACTCCTGGGAGACAGAACCCCCAACCCTTACCAAGGGGATTCCGCTGGTTAGAACGCACCGTCCACTGGCTCTGGACCGCCACGCTCTGCCCCTTGTGACGTCAGCCTACAAGGCCAGCGGTGGGCCAGCTCTGCCCAGTGGCTGCCGACGGTCCCCCTGCTGACCAACCTGCCCACGCGCTTTCCGAGGCCGCGGCCACGGTCCGTCCCACGCCGCGTCTGGGAAGGCAGCCTGGAGGCGGCGGCGGTTACCTTGGCGTACTCGAACATGCGCAGGTCCGTGAACATGTCGAGCGCGAGGTTCTCGTGCCCGCTCCTCTTGTACAGTTTGGCGGCCTCGTGGAACTTCCCCTGGTAGGAAAACACATCTGCCAGAAACAGGTCATTGTTGGTCTCTCCCCGCTTCTTCCGCTCCTGGAAAAATTAGAAGCATAGGAAATGGTCTCCGCAGCCGTGGCAGGAAGCGCCCTTCACAAAGGTTCGCTGTGGCTATTTCCAGTTAAGCCCCTGGGCCTTCCTACTGGAACCTACGCTTGGCTCCTGGGCTACTGTGTCTCTCACCTCCGTTTCTGGTGGGAATGCCTGACAACAAAAGCAGATTCCCCCCCGCCCAGATGAGGGAAGATCAAAAGAGACGCAAACTTGTTTGTTTAATGGAAATTCCTCACAGCAGCTTCCTTAAATACCCTTCCAGGGAAATGACTGCATGGTTAGGATGGGGTGTCCTGCCCACTCCTGGGGACCCCCCAAGCTCCAAGAAATCCCAAACTCCCAGGCCTGGTTTGGCTGGGCTGTGACTCATGATCATGGTGGACAGGGAGAGAAATTTTAGCATTTCCTCCTGAGAAAAAGACCAGCAACACAGGATAACGAGGCTCACATCCCGTTCACTGCAGAGAAGGTCAGCGACGCTGGGTGCTGAGCACCCACTAGACGTCGGGGACCCCTCAGCCAGGGCCACGCTGCCGGAAGCCCAGCCTCGGGAGGGGGCAGGCAGGGCCACACGGGGCTGGGACTGGACTTCATCTGACTCCAGATGCTCTTTGCTGTACGTAATCCTGCCTTCGGAGACCAGTGACCGTCCCCAAGGACACACCTGTCGAGTGCCTGCCCCGCGCGGCACGCGTGATCGATGCGTACATGATCACACACACGCAGAGGCACAGTGGCTGAGGCTGACGAGCGAGCGGGGCCCTCCTCCCGCCATGGTGGGGGACAGCCATTAGCCTGCAGCTCATGCTGTTTGTAAACACTTGGTGGCTCCCAGTCTCTCATCCCCGGCAGCTCCCCTTTGCTTGTATTCCAGCAAGTGCACCGCAGAGGAGGAACACGAGACGCTGAACCAAACTCCTAGACACGCTGGTGGAAGTTACAACAGCTGGAGGCAACAAGCCTCCCCACTGACAGAGAAGAATTTATAAAAACCAAAAGGCAAACAAACCCAAACTGTACATAGTTTACGCCAGTCAGCCAAATAAGCCGACTCCTAATAGTAGGAAATAAATTAAAATCTCGCAGTGAGATAAAGAAATAGGTTTTGCGGGGTGTGGAATTTAGGCCAAATCCGTTGCAGGCCCCAGAACCTCACTAGGATCAGAGCAAACGATTCCACAGGCTTAGCGAGTAAGAATCGCATGGACAGACTCTCCCGCCTGCTCTCAGCCCAGCGGCAGCTCACTGACCCAAGAGGTGCCCAGTAAAGAACCCGGGTTCTTTGGAATAATGGCGAATGCCTAGAAGCAAGCCACTGAGGCCCCCAAGCAAACAAAACGGATCCTCGCTCAAAGGCCCTTTGCTCTTTTTTGCCCAGAGGTAGTTCTTCCAACTTTCCTCTGCCCAGCTCAGCACACGTCGGAAGACACTGCACATGTGATCTCAGGAAGACGTGATAAACGGCCAGACTTGGTCCTCACAAAGGCCAGTTACTTTTGCACCGTGGCCTCGTCTTAAGATGCCTAGATCCAGACCATTGACCTACAAACGCGGCCCCTGCTAGTCATAAGCAGCCCTGGCCACCATGGGTAGGCGGCTCTGAACACCCCCTGCCCCGTGCAGGTAGGGATGGCACAGAAGACGCGCTGGAGGAGGGCGGGGGTCTGCAGGGCAACCTCCGGGAGCAGCTTCTTAGAAGGCGACACGGCCCAGACTAGAGACCGCAGGGGCCTGGAAGACGGAGCTGGCTTGAACCCCACCTGGCCGTCTGCCTTGGGGGGGCAGACGCAGCCCCCTGAGCCTTAGTTTTATTTCTCAAATAGGGACACAAAGAGCAGCTGCCTCGTGACGCTGCTGTGAGGCTGCAAAATCGTGTGCACGCGGCTCATGCGTGCGGCAGGGAGCAGGCACTCGACAAACGGCAGCGATCACCAGGCCGGGTCGGCTGTGAGCTCTGCAGGCCTCTCCTCCACGGGGCTCTCTGCCCAGGGGCGCAGCATGCAGCCTGGCCTGCGACAGGGGTTTATGATGCTGAACTGAGCCAGAGGGACGAGACATTTGCTGAATTTCTCGCGGCTTCCATATGTGAATTCAAATGTATCTCACATTCCCAGAGCCTCACAATAAATCTGCTCTGAAGCAGAAATACGTACACCTTTTCACAGACAGACGGCATGAAGAGACACCGGGATAGAGAGCAGTCTCCCATCCCCCAGCAAATGGTGCAGGTGGAACCAGCCTCTTGGGGCTCCCATGGCCCCCAGGGTGGCCGGTGAGGAGGGCGGGCTATGGGGAGGGCTCAGTGTTCCGAGGGTGCAGCCCTCCTCCCCAGGGCCTGTCCCGGGGGTGGGCGCAGACCACGTGCGTTTGGGAAATGCCGCCTCCACGGGCACGCTGTAGAGCCCTGGAGAGGGTGGTAACGAGCTAACAGACACTGCGAGCATGGAATCCAGCTCCCGAGGACCTGTTTAATCAACCCTGCGAAGAAGGTCTCGTCCCATTTCCCAGGGAAGAAACCTGAGCTCAGACAGACGAGGCGCCCCCCTGGCTCACCCAGCTCCCAAGGGACAGCCTGGACTCCCGGCTCCCACGTGCCGGCCCCCTCCGCGTGGCGCCCTGCCCTCCCCCGGACACCCGTGGGCTCCTGCCACGTGTCCTCCAGGCGACCGCCTGCAAACCACTGACGGCGCGTGTGTGCTGCCCTGAGAAGGAAGAACACTTCATCCTTTACCTCAATGCTGCTGATGAGCTCTAAATACCGGAGGTCTTGTACTCTGGTGAAGGCCTACAGGGGAAGAAATGAAAGAAAATCAGCTGCCTTCTGGGCTTCAAAAGTGGGTGATTGGTTGGGGGCGGGAAGTCGAGCTTTAGAAAGTGAGCCAGTGAAAGGGGGGTGGGGGAAGAAGCGAGCACTGATTAATCACCCGGCGTCTGGGAGGGTTCTGCCACTCATGGAGGCGGGGCTTTCTCTACGGGATTAGTCCACGCAAAGGACGCATCACTCGCTTTGGGATTAGGTCAACAAAACCCGGATGGTGCAGTTGGCAGTGGGGCTGGCTTGGGGGATTCTCTATGCACAAGGGAGGACCAGGTGTACGAAGCCTCTGAGGCAGCGATATCAGGGGGGTGGGGGGGGCAGGGACTGACCGAGGAGAGACCATGTCCACCCTAGTGACCGGGACGGAGCGCGGGAGACAGCCGTGCCTTCCGCAGGGCACAAACACAGGGCGGCACTGAGGGAGGGGACGGGGGCAGAGCTGAGGAGGAACAGACACGGCTTCTAGAAGGAAGGGGCAGGCGGGCAATGAATCACTCCTCGTCCCTGGAAGCAAACTCTTACGTAAACCTGACAGGTGCAACTTGCCGTGGACTCACTGTAAGGCCAGAGGTTTCAACCCATGGGCTACCAGAACACTCTAGGCAGCCTTCAGCAGGAGAATGGCTGTTTGCTAAGCCTCTCTTGCGGCTTTCAGATCCTGCAAGGGCTGGAGTGGAGCAGGGCCCACCCGTCAGGAGGCTCTTCATGGGCTTTTGCTGCCAGCATCCTCCCAGGAGTGCTCCTGGGCAGCATCCCATGGGAGACGGGCTGACACACGCCTGCAGGAGGCAGCAGATCCAGGAGCCTTAGAACAACCACCCCAGCCGACCGCCCTCTGCTTAGCTGCATGACACCCTCCATCCTAAAAGGCCGGGGAAGTGGGCAGGTCATCCGGCCTCCAGCTGCCTCATGGATGACCACAGAGCGACTTCATCTTTTCACCCTGCAGGGCCAGGCGTCCTGTCAGGGGCTGGAGACCCAGAGCCCGCTACGACCTGGCCTGTGCTCCCTTCTGCAGTTCAGGGGCCCGTATTCTAAAAGGGGAGGCAGGCAGGTGAAAGAGACCACGAAGCCTGCCTGAGCCAAGAGCCGTACACTTGCAAACTGGACGCCCTGGAGAACGCAGACTTACTGACTGGCAACGGGCAGTGGCGGGAGGCAGGACTCAGCAAAGCTCTGAGGGGCAGGAAGCTGACAGACGGCACCCCTGGAGAGGGGTCCCCTGAAGGGGCCAGGCAGGCATCACGTGAGCAAAGGGAGGGACGGCTCAAAACAGCCATCTCCACGCAGGCTCTCACAAGCCACCGTCCAGATCCGGGCTTCCAGAAGCAACGTGACAGGAACGTCCGGCCAAGCGGCAGACAGGAAAGAAGGAGCCCTCAGGGTCTCAGTCCTGGCTGGGGGCCTGAACCTGCCCTGGCCCCACCTCCAGGCTGCCAACAGCTTTCTCCAGACGGGGCAAGGTAGCAGGTCCTCTCTGCGGGCCGTCTAGGTCTGCTCTGCTGGGATTCCAGGCCTTGCCACCGTGAGAAACCTGTCTCCCAGTTCCCTAAGCCCTGACACATTCTGCAGAGTCAGGGTGCCCTGGTCGGAGTGGTCAGAGTCACAGGCCCCGGATAACCTCAGGGAGGTGTGGGAACAGAGTTCTGTTGAGGCCGCCAGCCGGCAGGCCAGGCAGCTCTCCTGCGCCACCTAGTGGAGGCGCTGGCCTATCACAGGGACCCACCCTGCACCCTCCAGCGCCTGGGAGTCTTTGCAAAGCAGCAAATCGCAGGCTGGCGGTTTGGAATCTGGCTAAAATGATCAAGTTCCAGACTAGGGTTAAAATTCTGTGGGCTTCACACAATAATCTCTATTACCAGGGAGGGTTTGGGGGATACAACATGGGGAGGGAGGAATCTCAGGTTAGTTCTTATCCAATCAAACATCTGCTGAGCTCCTAATGGTCTGAGGTACTGTGCTAAGCGGGCTTCCCAGGTGGCTCAGGGGTAAAGAACCCACCTGCCAATGCAGGAAATGCGGGTTCAAGGGGGTTCAACCCCTCGGTCAGGAAGATCGCTTGGAGAAGGAAACGGCAACCCCTTTCAGTATTCTTGCCTGGAGAATTCCACAGACAGAAGAACCTAGCAGGCTACACTGCATGGGGTCGCAAAGAGTCAGACACGACTGAGCAACTGAACAATTGCGCTAGGCAGTGCTGGCTGAGTCTGGGAAGAAACTGATGCCTAGCTCCTGGGCATAAGGAACTGACGACCTCTAAGGAAGACTTCTCACTGCAATCCAGGCTAAAAACAAACAAAACACCGTCTAGGACTCCTGTGTCATCCTTCACCCCTCCTGGCGTTTCTAGGGGGCTGCGGGGGGTGGGGGGGAGGGTTGGTAGTGGTGGAAACCCCTCCACGGACTTGCCTCCTCTGTCCTCTGAGTTCTCAAGAATCCCTAACAGCCCTCCCTCCTGTTACCACTTTTCTGACACTTAGTAGATCTAAGACTGATACTACATCATGATAATCTTACTCGTTTTAATCACGGCCAGCCTTTGGCCAACCACTGCCAGTTTTAGAACCCCTTCTCCCACGCGGGGGTGAAGCCTCAGGACAGCAGGTCACGCAGGCGTCAGGCGGTGTTCTCCCCGTGCTGCTGAGGGAGTAGGGGCACGAGGCTCCCTGGGGCCTGCCAGCCCGAGCGGGCACAGCTGTGCCCAGCCAGGCTGCCCAGTCACCAGCCAGCCCACGCGGGCACTGCAGCCCCCAGCCCGCCCGCCCAGCCCCGGCCCGATCTCCGTCCACTCTCTTCTCAGGGGCAGCAGCCTCAGCCGAGCACAGGGCGGGCACCACCCTCTTCTGCAGCCCCCTGCCCGCCAGCTGGGGGTACGGGTTGAGGACCTGGTCCATGGACCGTGGGAAGAAAAAGAGGGGAGGGGGAAGGGGAGGGACACGACTGGAAGCCACCCATTCCCCCGCTTCAGGTTCCAGATGAAAACCTGTCTCAGAGACGTGGCCGGGCTTTTTCTAACGTGTGGAAAGGGGGCAAACGTCTTCAAGCATTTTTGGAGTTTTAACAGGCTTAGCCAGGCAACACCATCGTGAAGAGAGGCCGTGAACCAGAGAGGAAAGGTGTCTGTGGAGTGACACTGGGTCAGAATCAGAGAACCCGACCATTTCGTCCAGTGGCCCTAGCGGAGCCCCGAGAAGAACCGCACCGTGTAATAAACGGCCTAATACCAGTAAGTGCTCTACCACCTCTGACTGCGTGCCGATGCGGGGCAGGCACTGGCTGGGCGCGGATGAGCGCTAACAAGGCTGACGGCAGACGCTAGAGGATGCCCCTCTGTGTCGGGCTTTATAGGTCCCTACAAGTCTGTGAGAAGGGGGCCTGTGGTCACCCAGTTCAAACACATGAGCAACCTCAGCAAGGCTGCGAGCAGCTGAGCTGGGGCCCCGGCACAGGCCAGTCTGAGCCCAGAGCCCAGGACAGCAGGCTTTGGCCTCCACAAGGGGCCCTGGCTTGTGTGGATGGACGCTCACCTTCTTCGCTGTCTCAAACTCCAGTCCTTCCAGGGCTTCCATGGCCAGCTCGCGCCAGTCGGTGTCTGTCACGCCCAAGCAGGCAATCTGGTAGGCTTCTCGGAACATCTTCCTGTCCAGGTACTGGTACATCGGCGCGGACTGGAGGGTTCGGCAACAGAGAGAAGACTGCTCTCAGAGCAACGCGCAGAGTCAGAGGCACACGAAGCCTGACCCTGCAGAGCTGGGCCGCAGGAACCTGCCGCACCCAGCTCAAGCCTCCCCCCGGCCCCGCTGACAGCCTTCCGTCCGGCCCCTCTGTTCACAGCCATTGAAGCATCGTGTTCACAGCACAAGCCTCCGCTCGCCTCCCCTCCACCCTCACTGGCTGCCCCCACCTCCAGGGTCGGGGGTGAGAGGGGGGCCTCATTACACGATGTCACCCTCACCTGGATTGCCTTTGCCCCCCTCATTCTTTGCAAGGTACCTAAGTCAATTTGTTAGTCACTCAGTTGTGTCCAACTCTTTGCAACCCCATGGACTGCAGCCTGCCAGGCTCCTCTGACCATGGAATTTCCCAGGCAAGAATCCTGGAGTAGCTTGCCATTCCCTTCTCCAGGTGACTTCCTGATCCAGGGATCCAACCTGGGTCTCCCGCACTGCAGGCAGATTCTTTACCATCTGAGCTACCAGGGAAGCTCAAGTCACTTCACAGGCTCTGTTAAAATGTCACTTCTCCCAGAAGGTCCTCACTGACCCCTCAAGGAAAGAGGTCTTCTCCTTGTCCCGACCTCAGGTTCTATCTTAATTACCAGCCTGTGCCCTCAAGGCTTGCGCAACCCGAGGGTGGCAGCGGCGTTTGACTGACCTCCCCCAGCAGGCCCTCAGTCTCCGTCTAATGCCTGTTCACGCTGCTGAAGGAATGAACGACATTACCAAGAGGAAGGGGCCTGGGATGGCCTCCTATGAAGGCGGCTGAGAAACCTGCGGATCCCAAGAAAGGCTGCCCTCTCCTCATCCCTGGCGCTGGGAACCCTTCTCCCATCCCTCGCCTGGGAAGGGCTGCCTTGCCCTGACACCTGTGAATGGTTCCTAACAACTTCTCTTTTTAGGTTTCCGAAGTGCTTTTGGAGTCCCACAGCCCTGGGTGGTAGGTGTTGTTGATGTTCGGTACCTCAGTCGTGTTGGACTCTTTGCGACTCCATGGACTGCAGCACGCCAGGCTTCCCTGTCCTTCACTATCTCCCGGAGCTTGCTCAAACTCATGTCCATTAAGTCAGTGATGCCATCCAACCACTTCATCCTCTGTCGCCCCCTTCTCCTCTTGCCTTCAATCTTTCCCAGCATCAGGGTCTTTTCCAATGAGTCGGGTCTTCGCATCAGGTGGTTAAAGTATTGGAACTTCAGCATCAGTCCTTCCAATGAACATTCAGGATTGATTTCCTTTAGTATTGACTGGTTGGATCTCCTTGCTGTCCAAGGGACTCTCAAGAGTCTTCTCCACAGTTTGAAAGCATCAGTTCTTTGGCGCTCAGGTGTCATTATCCCCTGATTACTGCCCAGAGACTGAGGCTCAAGTGACCTGTTAAGGACCCAGAAGTGGAGCGTGGAAGCCTGGGGGTTGGACTGGGGGCAACCTGACCAGGTTCTATGCCCCTCTCCGCTTCATGTGTGTGTGTGTGTTCTCTTGCACATGAAAACAAGTGTACACTGGGCCCTGGTGGCTTCCACAACAAAAGGCCAGTCAGTGGGCTGAGGCGCTGCCCCTGCCCAGGCCTCCCAGGCAGTGGACATCAATCAGCCAGCACTTCTGTGCTAATCACTCCCAAATGTGGGGCTGGAAGTGCTGTTTTCTCCATTCCCGGCCTTTATCTTAGAAATTTCCTGGCCTGTTTTCTTAGCTTTAGACTGAAGGAAACAGCAGCAAGATTGCTCTGAACGCTCACCTTTTCCGCCCAGCGGCCCCACCCAGCTCTCCTCCCTGGAGGCTGGCAGCAGGGCGTGAAACCGGGAGTGGTCCAGCTAGAATCCTGGCCTGGCGAGGCCACATCCTAGCTGAGGGATTTGGGGTCAACGGATCAGCTTCTGTTTCCATGCCCTGCCCAGCCCACTGGCGACCAGCGCGTTAAGAATGCCTGCGGCTCCTCTGTCCTTCCAAGCCTTCCTGGGTTCAGATCAAGCATCACCGCCTCACAGAAGCCTCTGCAAACTCCCCGAGAACAAGGAGCTTTCCTTTCTAAACTCCTCTGGTGGACCACCTTTGTTCCAATTTAGTTGTTTTGTAGTGTTTGCTATTTAAAGATCAGGAATAATAATCATAGGAATTGGACCAGACAAAATCTGAAAGATGGACGCATTGAGCTCCACTGCACAGAAGAGTGAGGCCCCCAGAGGGAGAGGGGCTGCTCCAGGCCGGGGCTGGTTAGGGGGCAGGGTCAGAACTCAAAGCTGGTTGTCTCCCCTCAGGGGCCCCCCAGGTGGAGCCCCACGAGGGTGGGACGGGGACACAGATGAGCATGGAAGCCGTGGCTGAGACACGGGCCGGCCTGGGAGGCGCCATCTGAGAACAGGCGCTTTAAAAGTATTCAAACCGAACAAATGCCCTCTGAGCTCTGCTCCATCTCACTGTCGCATTCCAAGCATGAAGTCACCACCGCCCCAAGGAGCCAGCCCAACCCGGGGCTCGCCGCTCTACTTGGCAGCCCTGACGAACCCATTCTTGCACAAGATGATGTCAATTTCGAAAGGAAACCAGAAATCCCCAGAGCGGGCCTGCTGCTTTCTCCCTCACCTCTAGGCCAAAACCACAGGCTGGCTGGAGGCAGGGGTGACAGATAAATCGCCTTTGTCTTGGGGCTGCCTCTCCTGACCCCTGGCAGCTCCGAGCTGCTGCGTCAGCAGGACGGCCCTGGTGCGGCCCCGGGGGCCCTGGCTCCTGAATCTGCAGGGCTTGGCAGAGGTGCCCAGGGCTGCCCCTCCAGCTCCTCTGGGCCGGCCACAATCAGGGAGCAGTGAACTGTCCTTTATCTTCGAGGTCAGGGCGGCAGCGCTGGAGGAAAACTCGAGCTCAGCGCGGCCTGTCTGCTCGATGGAGGAAGGCTGAGTTTCTAGCGGCTGTGGGGCCAGGGCGTGGGCTGGGGGGCAGACGAGGGCTGCGGGGAAATGGTCCTGCGGGGTGGGGGGAGCAGTTCTTGCCCCTCCTCCTGCCCCGATTCCACCCATCTCTCCCCTCCTTTCTTTGGCTTTCTTGTTTGCGCTCTCCTCTTCCTCAGATCTGAATTCCACTACCATGTACTGAATAATTGCCCTGTGTCAGGCTCTATTCATTCCGAAGCAATAAGTAACAAGGGTATCATCGTCAGTTTAGAGGGAGAAGCAGACCCCAGCCCCGCCCTGTACAAGAAGCCAAGGGACCTCCCTAGTGGTCCAGTGGTTGAGACTCCGCACTTCCAGGGCAGGGGGTGTGAGTCTGATCCCTGGCTGGGGGGACTAGGATGTCACATGCCTCCTGGCACAGCAAAAGAAAAACAAAGCCAAAGCAGGGAGCGTGAGTGAAGGTGAGACGTCTGGAGGGGGTGCAGAAGGACAGAGCCCAGCTAAAGGGCGATCTGGAGACATGTCTACAAATCCTCCACATGGCTGTGACCTTTGACCCAGCAATTTTCACTCCGAGGAATGTATACCAGTGAGCTCTAGTGCGACTGGTGCAAAGACCTGGCTGGGAAGATGCCCGCCACCTACAGGAGCAAAGAAGCTATAAACGGCATGACTGTCCAACTGGCTGAGTACATCGTGGACACTGTGCGACAGAACAGAAAGCAAGCATCAGAAACAGGGGGCAGGGCTTCCCTGCTGGATGGGTGGTGAAGAATCCGCCTGCCAAGGCAGGAGACACGGGGTTCGATCCCCGACCTGGGAAGACCCCACATGCTGCAGAGCAACTAAGGCCGCGCGCCACAGCGACTGAGCCTGTCTGTGCTCTAGAGCCTGAGAGCCACGGCGGCCAGGCCCGCGCACCCTAGGGCCCATGCCCCGCAACAAGAGGAGCCCCCAGAATGAGAAGCCCACGGACTGCCAACTAGAGAGTGGCCCCTGCTCTCCACAACTCGAGAAAAGCCTGCGCGGCGACGAGGACCCGCACAGACAGAAAAAATTAAGTAATTAAATTAAAAACAAAAACCAATGGGGCAGCGGGAAGCCAGTGTGGTTATAGCAAAGGGCAACCCAACACTGGGCCTCGTGAGCTGGAAGTGCCGCTGCCGCGCGGCTACCCAGGTGATAGATTTTGTACAGTGGTTCTGCAAACTGCTACCAGTGAGGTCACCTCAGCAAGTGGTTACAAAAGATGTCCGTCTGACTTCCTCCGAGTACAATCACCTCAGTATTCTAAATGCTAGAGAAGCATGTTTACTGATGTGGAGCCGTGTTTCCAGTAGATCGCTGGGTGGAAAAGCCCAACTACTAGGTGATGGCCAATAACGCCTACAAAGTGATGGGTCTGCAAACATGTAAGATTAGGTTAACTAGAAGACGGAGGTGAGGGGAGGTGATTACAAGTCTCTCTCTCTTATTTAAAATCTGCATTCAGTGAAAATACGGTAAAGCTGAGGTTTCATCTACAGGAGCAATACTTAGAGACAAAAATCACAAAACAGTATTTACAGTATGGTTCCACTTTTGCTTCAAAATGTTTACATAAAATCATATACTCAGAAGTGTGTATCATGCGTCTATTATATATACATATAGAAATGGCCTAGGGCGTATATTCTACAATATTTAAGATGACTCTCGGGAGGAGGCGTCCCTGGTGGCTCAGTAGTAAAGCATCTGCCTGCCAATGCAGGAGACATGGGTTCAATCCCTGGGTCAGGAAGATCCCAGATGCTGAGAAGCAACTAAGCCCGTGAACCCCAACTACTGAGCTTGTGCTCTAGAGCCTGGAAGCCGCAACCACTGAAGCCCAAATGCCCTGGAGCCCATGTTCTGCAACAAGAGAAGCCCCCGCGCCTCAGTTAGAGAGCAGCCCTCGCTCGCCGCAACTAGAGAAGTGCTCACGCAGCCATGAAGGCCCAGAACAGCCAAAAATGAATAAATAAATAAAAGAGTGATTCCCGGGAGTTCCCTGGAGTCCAGTGATTAGAGGGCTTCCCTGGTGGCTCAGCTGGTAAAGGATCCACCTGCAATGCGGGAGATCCTGGTTCCATCCCTGGGTTGGGAAGATACCTTGGAGAAGGGAATGGCTACCCACTCCAGTATTCTTGCCTGGAGAACCCCATGGACAGAGGAGCTTGGCGAGCTACGGTCCACGGGGTCACAGTAAGTAACAAGGGTATCATTGTCAGACACAACCGAGCGACTAAGCAGAGCACAGCAGCGATTAGAAGTCAGCGCGTTCACTGCCGGGGCCCAGGGTGGCTCCCTGGCTGGGGAACTAAGGCCTCACAAGCCGCATGCACGGCTCTCAGTGAAGCGCGGTCTGCCACCAGACGACCGTCCTACCTCCCCTGTCCCTCCCGGGGAGGGGGTCAGAAAGGCATGGAGGCTCAGAGAGGCTGAGCTGCCTGCCCACAGACACGCAGGCTGCGAAGGGTCCAGGTCCAGGGCGCCTCCCGCCGGACTGCGGCTGCAGCTGCCACGCCCGTCTCTCCACCCTGTCTCCTCTCCACTCCCTCCCTGGCGGCCCCGGGCTCCTAGGCCCTGCCCTGGCTGGGGGCCGACAGGCTGCCAGCTTACCTGTGGCACCTCCACAGCCGACATGGAAAAGATGTGGAGGCAGAAGACCTTGGAGCCGTTGTAGCCGACCACGAAGCCCTGCAGCTTCTGCTGGTGCACCGGGAAGGTGCTGGCCTTGATGCTGAGGTAGCCGCCGCCCGAGAAGCAGAGCATGTCCTCACACTGGGTGTTCCAGGCCACACTGTTGGCGTTCGGCTCCTGCGGGCAAGGGACGGTGAGGGGACGGCTCCAGTCCTACACTCCGCCAGGGACTGGCTCCCTAAAGCCTGCATCACACTAAGCTGCTAACATGGGTTAGAGGGAAGGTTGGGAGAGAAGGGATCAGACACAAAATGGACAGCACAGAGGAGGGGCAAGCTCCTCTCTGCACTGCGTGTGCTGGAATTCTTCAGGTAAGCATCACTTCTGAAAAAATTATTATCCCCAAAGATTAATCGTTACATAGGAAGTGAGAAAATCAGCAAAGTGGGATCTAGTTCTATTAAAGAATGAATAAACAAAGCTAGTCATGGAAGAAGATTTAAAGGGATAGATCCCAAACAATTACCACTGATTGTTTGGGGGTAGCTGAGATTGTGGGTAATTTTTTATTTTCTACATTTTTTTGTTTGCCTCAAATTTCCTTTTGGTCATGAATGTCTATTGTTTTTTATGATAAGAAAGAGAACAGTGAGTTATTTTAAAAGTAGAAAATAATATATTGTCTCTGCGCTGACAATCCACACATGTAAAATCCTTCAAGCTAAGTTTCAACAGTACATGAACAAAGAACTTTAAAATGTACGAGCTGGACTTGGAAAAGGCAGAGGAACCAAAGGTCAAATTGCCAACATCTGCTGGATCACAGAAAAGGCAGAATTGCAGAAAAACATCTACTTCTGCTTCATGGACTATGCTAAAGCCTGTGGATCACAACAAACTGTAGAAAATTCTTAAAGAGACAGGAATACCAGACCACCTTATCTGTCCCCTGAGAAACCTGTATGCAGGTCAAGAAGCAACAGTTAGAACTGGACTTACAACAACAGACCGGTTCAAAATTGGGAAAGGAGTGCATCAGGGCTCTATATTGTCACTTTGCTTATTTAACTCATATGCAGAGTACATCATACAAAAGGCCAGGCTGGATGAAGCACAAGCTGGAATCAAAACTGCTGAGACAAATATCAACAACCTCAGATATGCAGATGATACCACTCAAAAGGAAGAAAGTGAAGAGGAACTAAAGAGCCTTCTGATAAAGGTGAAAGAGGAGAGTGAAAAAGTCAGCTTAAAACTCAACATTCAAAAAACTAAGATCATGGCATCTGGTCCCATCACTTCATGGCAAATAGATGGGGAAACAATGGAAACAGTGAGAGATTTTACTTTCTTGGGCTCCAAAATCACTGCAGATTGTGACTTCAGTCATGAAATTAAACAACACTTGCTACTTGGAAGAAAATCTATGACCAGCCTAGACAGCATATTAAAAAGCAGAGACATTATTTTGCCGACAAAGGTCCATCTAGTCAAAGCTATGGTTTCTCCAGTGGTCACGTATGGATGTGAGAGTTGGACCATAAAGAAGGCTGAGCGCCAAAGAATTGATGCTTTCGAACTGTGCTGTTGGAGAAGACTCTTGAGAGTCCCTTGGAAAGCAGGGAGAGCCAACTAGTCAATACTAAATGAAATCAACCCTAAATATTCATTAGACAGACTGAAGCTCCAATGCTTTGGCCATCTGATGCGAAGAGCCAACTCACTGGAAAAAGATCCGGAGGCTGGATAGATTGAGGGCAGGAGGAGAAGGGGTCGACAGAGGATGAGATGGTTGGATGGCATCACTGAATCAAAGGACCTGAGTTTGAGCAAACTCCAAGAGATGGTGAAGGACAGGGAAGCCTGGGGTGCTGCAGTCCGTGGGATCACAGAGTTGGACATAACTTAGCAACTGAACAACTAAACTACAGTCACCCCAGGAGGCACCCCCGCCCTTCACTTCCCCTCAAAGTTTTCTGCTCAGCTCTGGAGCCCCAGGGACCAGTAGATGTTCATACGTTTCTGCTAGAACCTGTTATAATGACTGAGTTTATAATATACAAACATTATAATGTTTATAGTGAACATGGATTACTTTCATAATGAGTAAAAATCAATGTAAGTGTTTTCCTTTGCAGGGGGCCGGGGCAGCAGAGAGGAGAAACAGATAGCTGAGAACATTCGTGTCTCTGGCAACTTGGAGAATTACCTCCCCTGGCCTCCTGCAGAGCCCTCAGCAGGGCTGGGAAGGACACAGGCTCTTCCACTCCTGCTGAGGCTCAGCTGCAGATTCACAACTGGGGCCCTGCTAACCTAGTAACACCTCCAGCCATGGGCATTGAGTCTGGGGAGAAGAGAATAACGCTGAGGGCCCTCTTCTGTGCCAGGCGCTGAGCTAGGTTCTATGGCACCTTGTTTAGCCCTGCAGCAATTCTGTGAGGGGCAAGTACCAGTTTCATTTTAGAGGTAAAGGGCAATCGAGGCTCAGAGATGGTCACTGACTTGCTAGAGAGTGCACAGTAAGTGATGAAAGCAGGGGTGGAGGCAGGTCTGTCTGAAGATAAGCCTTGTGCTCTTTCTTTCCTCAAAACCACTCTGGCTCCCGGTGATGGGGGCGAGTAGCTATGACGGAATGGCCTCAGCCCAGCGGTAGCCAGGCATCCCCTTCCCAACCCGAGGCAGCACCCCTCTGCTGTGTTAATGCCGCTGCCGAGGACAGAGCGCCCTGATGAAGGGACCTCACTCTGCCCACCACACAGGGAAAGCCGCAGCAGCTGAGGAAGCCAGTCAGGGGAGGGTTCAGCTCTGCGCGGAACTCGCTTCAGGCAAATGGCCTTGACCACTTACAAAGCCCTCAAGAGGCAAAGCGCAGCGCCCAGTCCCGCAGAAAGCCAGCCAGCACTGAGCATGGAGCCTGGGGGCCCTTTTCTCCGCTGACACGTCCTCCGGCCTAGGCGTTGTGTAAGCAGTGCCTATTCCCCCAAATACCCCACATCTGCCTGCTCCAGGGGATCCCTGTGAAATGGCTGAGGGAGGACTCCCCCCTCGCCCCTTTCAGGTGACAAAACTGGTCCTGTTCCCTGACTGTGTCTCAGGGCAATCGCAGATACAGGCGGGCCTCCGGTCCGTGAGAAGCAGACTTTTCTGCTTCTTCAGATGTACGGAGAGCCCACACGGGCCCCACTGCGACTTACTATTACTCCTTTACTGCTCACAGTAATCTTATCAGAAAGGTGTAACTTGCCCACTTCCCCAGTGTGGGAGCCAACGCCCACAGGGCTCACCCAGCTCCTGCAGCTCGTGTATGAGGGGCGGGCTGGGCCAGGGCTCTCAGACTCTGTGCCTCTGCACCTCCCTGCTCCCCCAGAGCCCCTCCTGCGGGACTGGGAAGCGAGGGGAGGGTCTCTAGCCCGAGGATCCTGTCCTGGGCACCGCGGGGTCACCTGGAAAAGCAGCTCCTTGGTGTGGATGTCATACACCAGGCACATGTCGTTCTCGTCCACCACAGCCAACTTGTTGCGGGAGGCACTCATGTCCAGGCAGCGCACGGCGGTGGCCTGCTTCAGCAGGATGATGGCGAAGAGATTGTCCACAAAGATCTTGAGGATCTGGCAAAATTTCAGAGGGCAAAGTGTGAGTAACCATGGCCACAACACCCTGGAACACCGGCAGGTTGCTGGAACCCCACGTGCTCTACAGGCGCCATCGCCACTAACTGCACCAGAGGCTCTGTGGAGACGAGGAAAGGGAGAGGGCGTTCCCCACAGGGGACTGAGTGTGGTCCACAGAGGCTGCCTAAGTAAAGACAGGCCCCGAGACCCGACCGACCCACTCGAAGGTCTGCTTGACTGGGGACAGTCAACAACATCACCCAGAGTGAAGGATTAGAAGATAGCACAGAGCAAGAGCTGAGTCACCAACTCATGCAGGAAAAGGCTCCTGTAAACAGTGACAGACTTCTGGTGTAACCACAGCAAGAAGAGGGTGATGGGGAGGATGGGGAGGATGGGGAGGAGGATGGGGAGGATGGGGAGGATGATGGTGAGGAGAAAGGTGAGGATGCTGGGGAAGATGATAGGAAGGATGATGGGAAAGATGGTTGAGGATGATGGGGAGGATGGGGAGGAGGATGGGGAGGATGGAGAGGAGGATGGCGGGGAGGATGGAAAGGAGGATGGGGAGGAGGATGGGGAGGAGGATGGGGAGGATAGAGAGGAATATGGTGAGAATGGCAAGGATGATGGTGAGGACAATGGTGAGGATGATAGTGAGGGTGGTGAGGATGATGGGATGACAACAAGGATGGTGAGGATGATGCTGAGGAGGATGGTGAGGATGATGGTGAGGATGGGGAGGAGGACGGCAAGGATGATAGTGAAGATGATGCTGAGGAGGATGGTGAGGATGATGCTGAGGAGGATGGTGAGGATGATGGTGAGGATGATGACGAGGAGGATGGTGAGGACAATGGCGAGGAGGATGGTGAGGATGATGGCGAGAAGGATAGTAAGGATGACGGTGATGATGGTGAGGATGGAGAGGAGGATGGTGAGGGTGATGGGGAGGATGGTGAGGAGGATGGTGAGGATAGTGAGGAGGGTGAGGAGGATGGTGAGGAGGAGGATGAGGATGGTGAGGATAGTGAGGACGGTGAGGAGGATGGTGAGGAGGAGGATGAGGATGTTAACAACTACTATATATTGACTGTGTTTGACAGTCCTATGAAACATGGGCTGCGAAACATGCGGGTGAGCCATGTGGGAATCTCATTTTAAAATCTGAGCCTCAGAGAGGTGAAGGCACTTGCCCGGATCACACAGCTCGTGAGCTGCTAAGCATGCACACGGCCCCAGGATCACCTGCCCACAGAGCCCAAGCCCTCCAGTCTTGCACTGGAAGCGACAGTTGACAAGGAAGAAGCCAGCTCTCCTTCACTGTGGTGCTGACACTCTGCAGCCTCTGCTAATCTCATCCCCTACGACTTTCAGCCCCAGGAAAGGCCTAAGAAGCCTCAGCCACAGCCATCTGCTAGACAGCTTGGCTCTCAGGCTTATGCAGTTATATTTTCCCTTTCAAATTTCCATGTAACCCACTTAGAACTTTCTTCTTTTGCGCAAAGAACACACACACATGTCTGTTCAACTTTTTGTAACCTAGATTTTCCACCTCTATTTGAGCATAGGGCCCATTTTCCTTGAAACACCTGGTAACAGCCTGAGGACTAGCATCCTCTGAGATGCAAGTTAGAACACATTACTTGATCCATTCACTGCTCTAACAGGCATCTGATCTAAGGAATGAGCTCCATCTCCCTCTCTGTGAAGACACTGAAACTGAATCTCCAAGTCTCCCACCTCCTGGGTGACGTTAAATCCACGAAGCCTCCATGGCAGCCCAGAGGCTGCAGAGCCAGCTCTGCCAGAACGTGGCATGCTGAGTGGAGGCCACAACGGCTTTGGCTTGACACTGTCCCCATAAAACAGGATCCTGGGCTGCCCTCCAACGTGCCTGTGGGGCGAGGGGTGGGGGTGCGGCGGGGGAGTCCTTTTCTTGCCCCGGGAACCCACCGCGGGGTCACCACTAGTCTGGTTGCCCGTGTCTGCCTGCAGATGACTGGCCTAATGGGAGACGCGAGGGCGCACTCACCTGTCCGTTCTTCAGGCCGACCAACAGACCCTCCCTTCCTGGGGGGCCGCCGATCACCTTGATGTACCGGATGAGAGACTCCATCTGCCACTCCCGCTCCTTCACGCCGCGGAAGGACAGGCACTGCAGCCGCCTCTCCTAGAAAACAAGCGCAGCTCCAGGTGAGCGCCAGCAGGACAGGCGTGCCCGGGTGCCCAAGGAGCTCTGCCTTTGCCTGCAGGGTGAAAACTACCTCCACACTCAGTACCCACTGAACCCCATCCAGACCCTGTGCCTGGCAGCTTCACACAAGCCTCCCCGCGGAGCCCAGCCCAGCCTCCATCTTCAACAGACCTCGGGGCAGCCACAGCCAGGGGCAGCACCGAAGCACATCTACAGCCTGTGGTACCCTACCCCTGGGCTTCCCAGGTGGCTCAGTGGTAAAGAATCCACCTGCGACACAACGGACGTGGGTTCGATCCCTGGGTCGGGAAGATCCCCTGGAGGAGGGCACGACCACCCTCTCCAGTATTCTCGCCTGGACAGTCCCATTGGATAGAGGGGCTTGGTGGGCTACAGGCTGTGGGGTCACAGAGTCAGACATGACTTGGTGACTAAATAACAACAACAACCCCTCAACTGCTTTAATTCGAGATTTTTAGAGAGTTTTTTTTTTTTTTAATAGTATCTTACATATGTGATTCCTAAAGGATTCCTTTCATTTTATCACTTCCAATGGGCCTAGTTTTGCAAAACCAAATCCACCTCTACTTCCAGGAAAGCAGCTGGGCTGGCTTTCTCTTACTGTCTTCCCAAACCTTCCTGGCATCAACCTAGACATCTTCTAGGAAGCCCTAAGTTGACAAATCCTGTTTTGCCAAAAAAATTCTCAGGAAGTAAAAACTTCCTTTACTCTTTTGAGTTGATATAATAAATTCTTTTGTTGTTTAACTGAAAGTGAGCATAAATTTCTGTGTGTATACGTTTACCTAAACGACATTGATCTTCGTTTTGTGGGATATCAGTGTATGCTTCAAGTCATTAAAATATATACAACCCCAGTTCAACAAAGTGCTTTGTGCAATAGAAAAATGTATTTTTCAGTTTTTTTGTTTTTGGCCTCAAGTCTTGTAGGATCTTTGTTCCCCTCCCTGGGATTGAACCCGGGCCCTCAGCAGCGAGAGTGCAGAGTCCTAACCACTGGACCAACAGGGCTCAGTTATTTCAGTCGTGTCCAACTCTGCAACCCCGTGGACTGTAGTCTGCCAGCCTTCTCTGTCCATGGGATTTTCCAGAAAAGATTACTGGAGGTTGCCATTTCCTTCACCAAGAGATCTTCCCGACCCAGGGGTTGAACCCGTGTCTCTTACATGTGTCTCTTGAGTGGGCAGGTGGGATCTTTACCACTAGCACCACCGGGGAAGACCAACAGGGTAGTCCCCGTGTTCTCCAGTTTACGGCCCATGGTTTTCTGGTAGAGTCTGACCTGTCCAGATGCCAACAAGCATGAAAGCAACAGCCACTGAGCTTGACGGATAAGGGCTTTCTCCTAGCAACCAGCTCTAGAGCCGGGAGGTGGGCACCCCGCTCCCGGCGGGGGGATGAAGCGGATGCAGCCCGCTCCCGTGCCCCTGCCGCCCACCTGACAGAGGATGATGTGGTTGGCACACACCACCAGGAGGTTGCACTCGAACTTCCTGGCAATCTTCTCCTTCACCCGGTAGCGCATGTCCAGCGGGTCCTCAGAGTATAGCTCGTAGACGAGGATCTTTTCAGGCAGCTGGATCGCTAATCGATTCTTGTAGATGGCAATTTTCTTGACAAGTTCTTTGCATTTAATCCGAACTGTCAAAGAGGAGGAAAAAAAAAAAAAACAACCAGCTCGAACAAGAGGCTATTCGGTAAGGGAGAAGGCAGAGAAATTAAAAGCCATCATTTACTTAATGCTAGTGGCAATTAAAGGAGACACACTCATCAAAACACCTTTACAGAGTATCTAATACGCAATCAACCCTGCTGAACACTGAGTTGCATACCATCTTTGTGGCCCCGAGCTTATATCTGAGTCTGCAAAGTGAAAGTCTTTGTGCTACCATCGCTTGCTGAAGATAAATCTCCTCTGAATGGCACTAATAGCCCCTGATGATCAGTAACGCGTCTGGGTAACTGCCCACAGCCCTGGACACTCGCCACCCAGCACTCTTGCCAACAGGGGGCCGAAGGCAGTCTCTGGCACACAGCAGGGTCTCACACTCGCGCTACACATGGAGAAAGTCCCTCAGCAAGGATGGCGGGGAACTGCCCGGCCGGGTGCGCCCTCAGCATCTCAGGTGGAGTCTTCAATCAGAGGTGCTCCCAGGCAGGGGACCAGAGGATGCCACCTGACTCTCCAAGACACCCCTCGACCTGGACCCCTACACACAGGCCCCCGTAGTGCACTGTGGCCGGGACACCTGCAAACAAATGCCCTTGAAATAAGCAGGTTCTCAGCCCACTGAACCAGCATGGCCACTTGAGTGGACAGAGGAAGGGACTGGCTACCCGAGGCCTGGAACCCTGGCTTTCTGACCAAGCCCGTGCAACCCACTGCCCCCTTCTCTCTGGGGGGAGCACCCGCTAGGAGGTGAGTGGACACAGAGCCGGGGAGAAGCACCCCAGAAGGGACTGTGATCGGAGAGGACACAGGTCCGCAGAGACCCACCACACAGGTCCCCCAGCCCCCGGCTCTGACTTGTTATATGCTGCCCTCCCTTAGCCAGGCAGTCCACTTCCCCTTAGTATTAGCTGCAATTTTTTTTTTTTTTTGGGAGAGAGGGTTTATTGCTTCAAAGACATCTATATCCTCTCCACGCTCCCACCACACAAAACAGCAAGACCCAGTGGTCCAACATGTGTCCAGAACACCAAGGAGCAACACGCCCTACCGTCTCATGTGCCCTGTGAGCAGCCCTGTCAACCTGCCCCTCTTCCCAGCATCTGGGGGCAGAGGGGCTGCAGCTGACGCGCACCTTTCTGCTCGGTGATCAGGTGCTGCACAATGACATCCGTCATGCTATCCCTGTAGGCGTAGCGGTCCTTGTAGAGCCCATGGACCGTGCTGAAAATCAGCTGGTAGAAGGAAATGGTGCCATCCTGGCAGCCCACCACCTGCGGAGAGCGAGCGTGTCAGTTCTCAGCCTGCTGTGGAGACAAACCGTTCCCACCTGCCTATCAGGAACAAACATCGGCGATCTCACTGGCTAAACACGTCTGACGTTCACTGACTACTCAGGCGGTGCCCCAACCAACCAACTCCCGCTTCTTACCACGTAGTTGGAGTCGGGCTTCACTTTACACGTCCACACCCAGGAGTTCTGCTCCCCAATGGCCCCGAGCCGCACGCCATCCTTGGTGAAAAGGGACGCTTGCTTGTCTGACCCACCCAGCAAAATGTACTCCCCTTTAGTAAAGTAGCTGATGCAGCAGGGGTCAAAGTTCAGGGAGTGGTCCTTCCCGATCTGAACAAAGAGAACACACCAAGGAAGATCCACGCTGAATTCAAGATCACTGCAACACAATCAAGGGCTTTTCCCTCTGTCCTTTACACGGGGAGCTGGGAAGGTTGGGGAGAGCTGGCCAGCATTCTTCCGGGTGTGACTGATGCCATCACGAATATAGCCCAGGCCTCTACAACACCCCTCTCCCCTCCACACGGACAAACCCTCCGGGGTCTCCCCGAGTCCCACCCAACGGCCCCAGGGCTGTGGCTTAGCTCTGCAGCCAATCCACACCCCAGATGGTTTTTCTCCCACTAGGCCTCCCCCTCTGCTCACAGCCCTTGCGTGGCTTCAGGATTTCCCTCAATCCTGAGGGAAATTTCTTTTTCTTTTGGCTTCTCTTTTCCTTCCCTCCTTCTTTCCTTTTTTAGTACTTCACAAAACTAAGTCCATTCTTTTTCGACAATTGTTCTTTATTCTGAAACTACACTCATCCTATTTCTCTTTAGAACAACCTTATTGAGGTATTTCACACACCATACAATGCACCCATGTCAAGTGTACACTTCATTAACTTTTAATACATCTGGAGTTGTATAACCATCATCACTAATTCCAACACCCCAAAAAGAAGCCCTGTACTTGTTAGCAATCAATCCCCTTCCCCCTCTCTTTCTACCCCCTGGCAACCACGAATCTACTTGCTGTCTATAGATCTGCCCATGTTGGACATTTCACATAAATGCAAACACAGACCGTGTGGCCTTTTGTGACCGCTTCACCCTTGCTGCAGTATGCATCAGTACTTCATTCCTTTTCACTGCTGAGGAATATTCCATTGTATGGGTATTCCCCATTTTATTTTTCCATGCATCAGTTGATGGACATTTTGGTTCTATTTCTGGCTATTATGAAAAATGCTGATATGAATACTTGCATGCAAATTTTTGTGCAGATGTACGTTTTCATCTTTCTTAGATATGGATACCTAGTAGAGTTGCTGGGTCATATAGTAACTTAGCATTTAACCTTTTAGTAACTACTTAAAAAGAGGTTGGGTATACCATTTTATATTCCTGTCAGTAGTACACAAGGATTCCAATTTCTCCATCCTACTGGGTGTGAAGTGGGTCTCATTGTAAGTTTGATTTGCATTTTCCTGGTAGCTAATGATGTCGAACATCTTTTCATTTGCTTATTGGGCCACATGTATTTCTTGTTTGAAAAAATGTCCATTCAGATCTCTTTTCCATTTTTTAATTAAGTTGTCTTTTTATTATTGACTTGTAAGAGTTTTTTACTCCTTGGAAGACAAGCTATGACAAACCTAGACAGCATATTAATAAGCAGAGACATTACTTTGCCAACAAAGCTTCATCTAGTCAAAGCTATGGTTTTCCCAGTAGTCATGTATGGATGTGAGAGTTGGACTATAAAAAAAGCTGAGCACTGAAGAATCAAAGCTTTTGAACTGTGATGTTGGAGAAGACTCTTGACAGTCCCCTGGACTGCAAGGAGATCCAACCAGTCCATCCTAAAGGAAATCAGTCCTGAATATGCATTGGAAGGATGGATGCGGAAGCTGAAACTCCAATACTCTGGCCACCTAATGCAAAGAACTGACTCATTTGAAAAGACCCTGATGCTGGGAAAGACTGAAGGCAGGAGGAGAGGGGAACGACAGAGGATGAGATGTTGGATGGCATCACTGACAAAGGACATGCGTTTGAGCAAGCTCCAGGAGCTGGTGATGGACAGGGAAGCCTGGCGTGCTGCAGTCCATGGAGTCACAAAGAGTCAGACACGACTGAGCAATTGAACTGAAGAGTTTTTTCACATATTTAAGATGCAAGCCCCTTATCAGCTAAACGACTTGAAAACTTTCTCTCCCACTCCGTGTGCTGTCTCGTCACGGCTGACGGCGCCGCCTCTTCTTCTAGGGTGAAGGTCACACTCCTGAGCTTGGTTCCCAAGATCCTTCTCTGTCGACATGAGCCTCTCACAGTTTCCTAAGTGGCCCATGCTCTTTCAAACCTCCAGCCATTCTCCACAGTACCCCAGCACTAGACAAGGGTGTCCTTTCCCCCTTCTTCTCCACCAGGTGTCATCTCTTCCAGGACACATCCTCATGTCTCCCTGCTCACCCAAGGCCTGAAGGGCTAGCCTAGCAGCCGCTCATAAATGTGGAGTAAATAAAGCAAATACAGGTAGGCAGGGTCACGACTAAGACAAAGACTTTATAGACCAAGCTGCATTTCAGTTCGACCATTTACTGGCAGTGTAGGACCTTGGGCATAATATTTATTCCACTGCCCCGAGACTTGTCTGCTCATATCTAAAAAGCAGACCATCAGACTTTCCTGACGGTCCAGCGGTTCAGACTCTGCACTTCCCCTGCAGAGGGCGTGGATTTTATCCCTAGAAGAGGACATTCCACATGCCTTCAGTGTGGCTCAATAAATGTAAAAAGTTGATCATCAGAGTACCGACTTCGCAAAGTTTTGTAAGAATTAAAAGAGATAAAGAATGCACAGCACTGAGCCCAGAACGTGGTGTCATAGGAAACGCTCAGTGAACAGGAGCTAACACAAATAATGAACAGTTACTAATAATGCAATCTCCAAACGTGAAACAGACTAAAACCAACAGGCGTGACCAAACCGGTACCTCCCCCAGGCTGGCACAGACCCGCATACCTGTTTTCCACTCAGCTGGTAGAAGGAAAGCTTCTGTCCCCAGTCAGCTACAGCCAGGATGTCATTACGTTCCTCTCTAATCAACAGAAGACAAAAGAGGTTACGTGGGTCCAAGGCCTGCTGGTGAGCGTGGCCTGAAGGGTTTAACAAACAACAGGAAAGAGAAAGCCCTGGTCAGGCGGTCAGACTGCCAAGTGCTGGACAGGAGGCCAGAGGCCAGAGGGCTGTGACGTGGGCCTACCCATCAACCGGTCCAGTAGGAAGGGGAAGGTGAGGTCAGCCCTCCCGGGATCTGTATCTCGACAGGATGCCTACCATGCGGGTACTCATGGTGCGGGGACATTGCCACCGTGAAGAGGTGAGACCCCTTGTCTCACAGCTTCCTGGAAGCAGAGCTAACATAGCGAGGTTGGAGATCCGAGAGTACTTTCTCTTACACACTACACAAGGTGGGGAGGGGTGGAGAGACGTGTCTTCGACGGTGGGAAGGCATGGATCGTCTGATTCTTTTTTTAATGGACAGAGGGGAACCTTGCTTGCTCTTCCTCAAGAGGAAACTAACACCCAAAGCTCGGTTCCCTTGCAGTTGGGGTTCTTGCGCAGGTGGAATGGTTTCTGATTGGACCTAGCAGGAAAGAAAGGTGGCTTGCCACGACCAGCCGCTGTCTCTGAAACCGACTGCCCAGTGGCATCAGCGTCCTGGAACTGCGGCTGCAGGAGCCACACAGGAGAAACCTCCTCGGCCAAAGCTGCGGATCGGGCTCCTCAGGAGCCGAGTTCGAGAGAGGTTCCCAGCCCTCGGGCACTGGCCAGAACCCACCTAACCTTGCTGCTTCTTCATTAACTCCAGCGTTTTGAGCCCAGGCCCTGGGGTCATCTGACAGCACCATGAGACACTCAGGCAAAGCACGGTGCAGCCCTATGAGCAAAACCCGGGCAAGGGTGACAAGATGGCAACTCGCACGGGCATGAGTCGAGAACCAAGGGGACAGAGACGACGCTGGAGGGGGGCGGAAGGGGCCCACAGGTGAGCTCCGTGTGGTCAGCACTGACATACAAACACGACCCAGGGGCCCAGGCCGCGGCGAGCCCTCTTGGGGAGACCTCGTACAGCTCTGGGTCGGCTTCAGCCTCCGTGAGCTGGAAGGGTGGTTTCCAACCTCCTTTCTCCCCCTTTTACCACCCCCCCGCCACAAACCCTAGGCAGTGGGACTCTTCACCAAAACAAAAACTTGTGTTAGTAACTAAAGGGTCTGCTCTGGTTGAACACAGGTTGGGACGTGAAGCCCACCCTCTCTTCCGTTCCTGGCCCCCCGTCTCCCACCTTCTTTTCCCAAGGAAGTTCGGGCACCACACAACGGTTTGGATGAAGTGACCTAGCTTAGGACTCGTCAATCAGAATGTCCTGCCTCCCACAGCACAGCCTGCAGTGGTTTCCCTACAGGTAATCTGGGCTGAAGAGGAGGAAGGACGACTGGACAGCGAGGATCTGACGTGAGGACTGCGGGTAAGACGGGGGAGCTCCTCTCCGATGCGTGTCCTAGCAAATGCAAGGTGAGGTGTGGTGTGGGAGCAGGCTAAGAGAGGTGTCCAGTAAGAGGGGAGGTGTCTGATGAACTACGGTACACCCAGGCCAGGGCACGCGGGCAGGCGCTCAATGTCATGTTTTTCAAAGGAGCCCTAAATGTTACTGTAAAGAGTTCACTCTGTGATGCTAAGTGGACAAAAAGGGAGTAGGATATGGTTTGGTTCATAGTATGAATGCGCTACAAGACTGAGGGGAAATACACTTAAGATGCCGACCGTGGTTTCCACTGGGGATGGGGTTTTACAGAAAAGCTGAACTTTCTCCTTTGGACTTTTCAGTGTTTGCCAGAGTTCCTCTAAGAAGAGTCCTATGACCCACACACGAGCTTCAGGGGAGTGCTCCCCCCGGCGGGAGGAGCCTGCGCCAACAACGCCCCCGGGTCTCTTTGGGAAGGGAGCCCGGCCGGCCGAGGCTGGCGGCGGGCCCTTCTGGGACGGGCTCGGCTCCTCGGGACACACTCACAGGCTGTCGTCCCCGGCACTGTCGTCCTCTTCCTCAGGCTCGTCCTCCTCTGCCTCATTACCCTGACTACTGTACACTGCGGACTTCAGACTGGAAGGGATTTCCTGAAAGTATCTGCTGACAGTGACTTCCTCAGCATCCTCCATCTCTATGTTCATCCAGAAATTCTCCCATCGGCTGCAGACGGTAAGGGGTTGTTCAATCGCATTGCCTAGAACTGCACTAGGGCTATTAATTTCAAGGCCTGTCAAGAAGCCCCTGCCCCCTGTCCGGAAGAGGACAGCGACCAGGTACACCAGGCATCCTGCGTCTCATGAATTAAAAATGGGCCCCCGAAGCCACAGAGTCATCTGTGGCCGCAAAAAGCAAACAGCAGGAACTCTGGGGTAGGCTAATGGGCTCTGAAGCCATCAGACATGCATGCCACAGCCCTGGGCTGGACCAAATTATTCAAGAAGCAGCATAATCATCTGATGTCAGAAAGGCCGTGAGATTAAACGGCCTTCTAAATCAAGTAGGTCCCACCTTTAAAATGACATTGGGCTGGTAAACAATTAAGTCCTTTACCTTCAGAGGACTCTGTGGGGAATAGTGGTGGCTTAATAATGTTATAGGATTATACAAGGAGATCTAAAGTTATTAGGCCCCCATCAAAGTCACATGAGCATAGTAAAGAAAATGTGCGTAAGGTTGGAGAAGGTAGATGCCACTTGTTTGTGGAGCTGTAGGCTTTGGGGATATTTATACTTAATACTGACATTTGTGGGGCCAAGGGCAGCAAAAAATGCTCATGAAAAGGCAAAAAGGGCTCATGAAAAAGCACGTGTTCTGTTCGGACTTGGAGGGAAGAACTGAAAAGGGGAAAAGACCAAAATAAAGCCACGGCACAGAGGTGAGCTACTGATTCAAACGGAGTGGCTCTCCTGTGTCACACGCATACACGCTCTGTCACACACACACACTCTGGGCTGGCCTAGATAGCTCATCTGCTCGGCTATGTTTCTGGGATGCATTCCAAAACTCAAGATGGGCTTTTTAAAAATTCCATTCAAATGGAACAGGTTCCAAAACGGATCAGTCACACGGGCTGAGAAGCCTTTGAATCAGGGAGCCTTCGTGAGGAGAGGAAGAACCCAGCGCGCTGAGGAAGGGCTTCCTAGGGCTCCTGACCGAGGAGGAGGATGGTGGAGGAGCAGGAGGGTGGAGGAGGGCGGCGGAGCGGTCACCTGGACGGGTTCCAGCAGATGGACCAGATGGGGGCGAGGGAGCCCCCCGGCCGCTCGATCTTCACCTTCTCCTCGCCGCTCTTGTTGCGGATGCTGACGACCCCGTTGAACATCCCCAGGGCCAGGTACTGCCCGTCGTTGGTCCAGCTGTTCAGACAACCGCCAGAGGGCGTGGGGCGGGGAAAGGGAACACGCAGGTGAACGCAGTGAGGGTGGGGCCCGGCTTCAGACCGCCTGATGAGGCAGCCACGGCCGGATGCACCTGGGCCCTGATGTAAAGCTCAGGAGGCCACACTTTGAGTCCCACTGCTTCCCAGCGCGGAGGGCAAGACATGACGGCGGGAACACCTTCCTCTGGGCGCCCACGGTCTCTGTCGGCGCCGCCCCAAGGGCCCCAGGCTCCGCCTGCGCTGCTGGCGGGGCCAGCCCACTCCCTGCTCTCCGTGTCAGCCTCCCCCCGCCTCCAGATCCCCCTGAGCACAGGACCTGCATCTCGGTGACTGCCAGTCTCCCGGGCAGGTGCCTGCCAGCTGCTGAACGAAAGGAAGGCTGCGCTGAGAAGCCGCTCGGCGAGCACAGCCTCCCTTTGGGAGCATCTACCATCTGCAGGAGCCACTTGCTTTCAACTCACTACCTCGTGTGCATTTCACAACAGCCCCATCAAGACGGCGTCTTTTTTTTTTTCCCCTTACATACAAAATTGAAATATATTTTTCATTTTTCTATGTTTTACAAACAACTGATTCTTCTTCATTAAAAACCTCCACTCTGTTCTAAAATGAGAATATCCTGATGCTTGGAAAAAGCACTTATTGTAGCTTAAAATTAAAAAATGTGAGTGAATGACTCCATATATTGAAGTGTTACATGTTACTGCAAACATCAAATTTCTTTTTTTTTTAGTATATTTTCTTTTCTTTCTATCATCTTAATTCCCATTTATCAAATGAGGAACCTCCTGAGGTCACAGAGCCTGTCAGCTGCTGAACCTGGATCTGAATCCAGATCTAACGTCAAAGCCTGTGCTTCCTCCAGCGCTGTGCCACCTAGACAAGGCCAGCTTCGCGTCCCCAGAGTCTGCCCTGAGCACAGCCTGAGGCAGGGACACCTGCTGCTAGACAACTGCCCAAAAGCCACCTGCAGTGCTCTTTCGCTCCACCATCCAGGACACGGGTTCTTCCCATCAAGGAGACCACGAGAGAAGAAGAAAGGAAACATGGGGCCCAGACCAACTAGGAAGCATAAGACCTTCTCTACTGTGTGAACTAACCACATTCTGAGTCTGTCTGAAGAGCAGGGGAACAGAAAACCACCCTCAGAGCTGCCCCTTAACTTACCTGCAGCAGGTGATCTTGCTGCTGGATTTGTGCTTAGAGACAGACTTCTGCTCAGGAGACCATAAGCCTTCAATGCAAAATAAGAACGAGAGACGGGTTGGACTATTGTTGTTGTTCAGTCACTAAGTTGTGTCCGATTCTTTGTGACCCCATGGACTCCAGCAGACCAGGCCTCCCTGTCCCTCACCATCTCCCAAAGTTTGCCCAAGTTCATGTCAATTGCATCGGTGGTTGGAATATTACTCAGCAACCAAGAGGAACAAGCTACTGACACACGCTACAACTCAGATGGATCTCTAGGGTTTCATGCTGAGTTTAAAAAGTCAATCTCAAAAGGTCATATGCTGTATGAGCCCATCTCATATAGAGAATAACACATTAATGGTTACCAGGCACAAGGCGTTAGCTATAATGGGAGATGGGAAAGAAAGTGTTAGTTATGTTCAACTCTTTGCAACCCCCTGGATTGTAGCCCGCCAGGCTCCTCTGTCCATGGAATTTTCCAGGCAAAAGTACTGGAGTGGGTTGCCATTTCCTCCTCCAGGGGATCTTCCTGACCCAGGGATCAAACCCAAGTCTCCTGTGTCTCCTGCACTGGCAGGCGGGTTCTTTGCCACTAGCGCCACCGGGGAAGCCCACAGGAGATGGGGAAGTTGATGACAAAGGAGCATCTTTGCAGTGATGGTCACCAACACAGTGATGACATGACTCATCTATACACACAGACTGTGCCAGGCCAGCCTCCTGATCATGATCTTGTACGACAGTTACATGAGACGTGTCCACAGCGGAGAGAGGAGGAAGGGGGGTACCTGAGACCTCTCTACTATCTCTGCAGCTCACTGTGAGTCTACAATTACTGCAGCTCACTGTGAGTCTACAATTACTGCAACTCACTGTGAGTCTATAACTACTTCAAAAGAAAAAAAGAGAGGAAGAGACATTGGTGAATTTCTAGCCAACCTTTAACTCAAAGAAACGGTAACTTTCATAGTTATTACACTGTAACCAGGATACAACTTAGAGGTCAAAGTAAGGAATGATGCCTCCTAAAAACCCAGCCTCTGCTCCTAGGCTTTCCGGGCCGTGCCCTGTCCCCACATGCTGGTTGCCTTGGACTTGCTCCCTCCTGCCACTGACTCAGTGCCGCACAACAGGTCTATGTCTGGGCAACAGCACCAAACTCTGCTCTGGGTCTGGGCCACGAAGCATGGCCAAGAAGGAAAATCTAGGGCAGAAATACATTTGCAGAGCAAGATGCAACATCCAGCAATTTGCCTCCCTGGTCTCCGGCACTGGAAGGCCTCCTCCGGCATTTCCGCCTGTGCTCCAGCCGTCTCCCCTCACCGCACCCTCCCTCTGGGGCCTCTCGGGAGTGCTGTCCAGAGCAGGCGCTAGATGCAATCACATGGCCTGGGTCCATCCCTTACCAGCGGGGCCACCTCAGGCACGTCACTGGACCACCCTGAGCCCCAGCTCTGTTTCATCGGCACAGCAAGGATGAGAATGCTACCTGACCTCAGGGTTGCCACGGAGCTCACAGAGGGATTCATTTAACCCTTGGCACGGTGCCTACTGGCCTTCCCTGGAGGCTCAGTGGTAAAGAATCTGCCTGCCAGCGTCAGAGATGTAAGAGATGCAAGTTTGATCCCTGGGTCGGGAAGATCCCCTGGAGGAGGAAAAGGCAACCCACTCCCGTTTTCTTGCCTGGACAATCCCGTGGACAGAGGAGCCTGGCAAGCTACACTCCATGGGGTGGCAAACCGTCAGACATGACTCAGCAACTGAGCACACATACACACCCTCAGCGCCCACCACGTCACAAACGCTCAACAAATATTATTACTTCATAGTGTATTTTTACAAATTCGACCTCCCTACCTGCCCCCGACCACAAGCTCTTTGAGGGCAGGATTTCTACCGTCTTTTTCACCCCAAAAGTAAGCACCCAAACCAGTGCCTCACATGGAGAAAGTGCTAAATTTTTCATTAATGACAGTCCCTTCCCCTTTTATGTACATAACGTGCTTTCAATCCCATCCTCTCTTTTGAACCTCTGAACTCTATCAGTGGACGGAAAGAACATGTTCACTTTAGGTCAGGAAGGGAAACAGAGGAGTCAGATCTCTTGTTCCCTGACTTCAGTGATGGCTGCTCTGTGTACACACTATCTCCCAGCAAGGAAAACAGAACTGACGAACTGAAAGCCAGACTGGACCTTGAACCTGCAAGCCTCCACCCACTCTCCCGGCCTCTGCTCTATGCCGGGACCCCACCAGTGCCGTGTGCGGGGCGGGTGTGCTCCTCGGGGAGGACAGCCACAACCACGAAACGAGTAAAGGGGGATGCGCTGCACACGGATGCTGGGGGACACAGAGGTGGGGACAACTGAACTGTCCCCTCTCAGAGGCAGCAACGCCAATCACGCCAGGGCTCTCCCGTTCCTCTCCCCACCTCCCTTCCCAGGGCCTTCTCCCAAATTGCCATCTTACCCACCCATTTCTGACCAGACTCAATGGCCTCATTCACTCCTTTGGTTTCTACACAATTTTAAAGACAAGTCTCAGCCTCCCCTCAGCCACTGAAGGGAGAAGAAGGCGCACTGACTCGTCACCACATTCTGGATGGATTCCAGCACTTTTTCCCAATTTCCAGTCATTCCAGGACGAGACGCTGGGAACCAGCACCTACCGATGTCGCTGGAGGAACAGGATGCCAGCTGGTGGGTGATGGGGTTGTAGGAGACACACTGGATGGAGTCATTGTGCCTGGAAGTAAACAGCTGCAGATGATTACACGGCAGACCACAAACGCTGCAGCGGCTCCAGCAGCAGGCCGTAACGACGGGCCCACAGACAGCCTCTCTGCTCCGCCCCGGGAGCCCTGCTGCCAGCGGCCAGGGAAAAGCACGGGGGTGGACGCCCCCCTCCTCGGGTGCCTCTCAGCCACCATCTTCCTCTCTACACGTTACCCACCCCCCAGGCCGGCCACCTCCTCCAAGATAAACGCGCTGAACGGCTCTGGGGTGTCAGCTGGTAAGAGAATGACGGGAAGCCCCTCGCCAGGCGCACTGGAAGCACCGTGTGAATGGCCATTCCTCTTATGCTCTGTGCAGGCCTGGAAATACATTCACTGACACAGGATGCAGGTACAATGAAGATACTGTCATAGACCAAGACCTGGAAACACCTGAGATGACCGTGAAGGCTGAGGGAGCCGTGTCCCACGCGTGACGCCTCACCTTCAGGTCTACTCCACTCGTGACCTACTTCATTCATTTATTCACTCATTCAAATGTTGATCTGTACACCCATGTTCATAGCAGCATTATTCCAACCAGCCAAGAGGTGGAAGCAACCCAAAGGCCCATCAGCAACAGATGAATGGATAAACAAAATATGGTCTGTAGACACACTAGGGTGTTGTTCAGCATTAAAATGTACGGGGATTCTGACACATGCTACAGCACGGATAAACCTGGAGGACATTAGGCTCGGTGAAATGAACCAGTCACAGAAGGACAAATACCGTAGGATTCCACGCATATGAGGTACCCAGAGGAGTCAAATTCACAGAGAGTAGAACTGCGGTGCCCAGGGCTGGGGAAGGGGGATGGAGGTGGTTGCTTTTAGGTGAGGAGTCTCAGTTTTGCGAGATGCAGAGAAGCCCGGAGGTTCAGTGCACAACAACACGGATGTACTTAGTTAGCACCACTGACCAGCACACCTAAAAATGCTCAGGATGGCAAACTGCACGTTATGTGTATTTCACCACAATTCAAAGGAAAACCATCACTTGTCAAGTACCTACAATGGGCCAGGCAAGGCACCGGGCACCAGAGACACATGGTGAACAAAACACAGGCAGTGTCTGCCCCCATGGAGCCTCCAGGCTGATGGGAGGAATCGATCAGTCATCAGGGTAAGTGTAAAACTACAGCTGTGAGGGACTCGCCTGGCGGTCCAGTGGTTAGGACTCCACGCTTCCACTGCAGGGGGCCCGGGCTGGATCCCTGGTCGGGGAACTAAGATCCAGCATGCCACCCAGCACGAACCCCACCCCCCAAAATAAAAGTGCAGCTGTGAGAAACGCCATGAAGGAGACCCGACGGAGGCTAGAGGGGCAGGGAAGGCTTCTCAGAAGAAGCCACGTCTGAGATCTGCAGAGGATGAGCAGAACCTCGGCACAGAGAGCGGCCTGGAGCACACGGAGCCCAAGTTTCGGGCTGGCCACCCTGGGTGGATGTGGGGTCCTTCCCTGAGGTGGGGACACTGGAGGGGGCCAGAGGGTGGGGTAGAATGTGCAACGTCAGACTAACTGAACTGAGCTACACAGAAGCACCACCCAGTGCCGGCCGGGCCAGCAGAGCTCAAGACTGCTCCCTCACTAACTCACTCCCCAACCTTCTCAGCACACAGCCCCACAACTGAACTTCAATCCCAAGGAAAAAAGTCCTTCCTGATCTCTTTTCTAAGGGGTTTGTGCTTCAGTTGCTCAGTAAGAGGCCAAGTAATAATACCGTGCCCCTAAACCATCACTTACGTGTACTTGAGAATGCCTTCCAATTTTGACGTCCAGATTATAACGCTTTTGTCGGCCGATCCAGAAGCAAAGCGTTTGCCTGAAAGCGTTTTTAAAAAGAAAATAAATTTCACATTTCTTTAGGCTGGCATTTTGCAGACAGTATTTCTTAGAAAGCTGCTTCTTTAAGGTCCCTAGGAAGTATCAGTTGCTTCTGCAACCCTTCTTATCAGTGCTGGGTGGCAGCACTTTGGAGTCAGGAAGTTTGAGCTCATTTCCAGTTCTGTCTGGCACTAACGGAGATGTATGGAGAGCCTGTCGCAAGCCAGCATCACGTCCTACACTCAGAATTAAGTCATGATTCAAGCATACGTGATCCCTACCTTCATAGAGTTTGTCTGGTGGGCAAAGCAGGCATTAAGTTAAATTAATCCAATTCAAACACAATGTGGAGAGAAAAAAAAGCAGCTCTATGAAAGAGAATACATGGGGACCTCATTTCGGTGATGGAGGCTTCTCTGAGAATGGGATCATTCATTAAGACGTGGAGGCTGAGGGCTTCCCTGATGGTTCACTGGATAAGAACCCGCCTGCCAATGCAGGAGACCTGGGTTCGATCCATGATCTGGGAAGATCTCACACGCCACAGGGCAACTAAGCCCAAAGGGCAACAAAGACCCGGCACAGGCAAAAATAAATAAATATAATTATTAGGAAAAACAAACAAAAGACCTGAAGGTTGACCAAAGCCTAGCCAGGTGCAAAGAGAGCAGAAAGGCCCATCCATATGGGTCAAACAGATGTGCAAAGACCCTGAGGCAGGAAAACACTGCACATCTGGCAGGCTGAGAGCAGCCAGCCTGGAACATCATGGGCAAAGGGCGAGGTGGGTGGTGGAGGGATCTCCTGGGGCTTCGGGGCCACATTAAGACCCTGCTCTCTGTCCCAAGGAAAGGCTTCAAGCAAATGAGGGCCAGGTGAGGCTTTCGCTCTCACACTTTGACTGGGTGGCACCGCTACAAATACTAAGTCAGAGAAGCGGCTCTTGTCTCTTCTTCCTGTCACTGCTCCCCCACCCCGGCAGGCAGCAGGGGAGGGAGAGAGTGGGCTCTGGGCTCAGTCTGAGCGGGAATTCCCCCTGACGTCACCCGCCAGCTGCAGGACCTGGCAGGAGCCACTGAGCATCTCCAGGCCCTCGCTTCCTCATCGGAAAAGCGGAAGCAACAACAGTGTTTACCCCTCGGCTGTTGTGAGGAGGCAATGAGATTACAGTGCTTAGGACTGGGCCTGGCCTGGGATCGATGCTGAACAAAATCAGCTACTATTATCACTATTACTTCCTCACATCATCTTGTATTGCTTTCCTTGAGGAAATAAAACTAGTTCTTACACACCTGTGTATCATGGCTGCTTATTAAGTATTTAGTAAACTTAAGGGAGAAACCAGAAACAAGCGAAATCATCATATTTTAAAGAGTAAAACCATAATTCAGTGTATCTTTACTTCTAGATCCAAGGGGGAGGGACTGTTATCACTACCCAAGTGTTCCGAGGGGCGGCGTGAGGCACGGGGAAGGCGGGCTCCGCAGCCAGAGGACCAGGTCAGGCCCGGCCCTGCCAAGTCTCCTGTGACGCGCTAAGTCGCTTCAGTCGTGTCCGACCCTTTGTGGTGTGTGGACCATGGCCTGCCAGGCTCCTCTGTCCATGGGATTCTCCAGGCAAGAACAGTGGAGTGTAATGGCTCCAAGCCTATCTTCTCACCCCTTCCCTGCCTGCTTCAGAGGCTACTGGGAGATCAAGTGAGATGACACGTATGGCAGGACTTTGCAAAACGCTGACAAATGCCCCTGACCGCAGAGTTTGCTCTGACATCCCCAAGGGCCGTCATGGTGCCGCAGGCCAGAGGCCCTAGACTTATAAATTCTGAGACCTCACAGGTCACTCCCTGTTATCACTGAGAACTTGGCATATAAAAAAACAGGACTACCATGGGACAGCACACCTGACTACCAGGCAAGAGCCAGCACTGTCTCTGCCGCTAACCTGTTGTCATGTGACAGAAACTCACGTGACTTCGCTCGGTCATTATGCAGGTCTAACGTGAAGAGGATGGACTAGGTCAGGCTAACGCTGGGTGCGTGAAATGGCACGTATACATGCAGTATGTGCATTTTTCTAGAGAGGGGTCTGTAGCTTTCATCAGATTCTCAAAGAGGTCCGTCATCTAAAGGAAGTGAAAACCCTGGCACCTGAGTGATCATGGTCCATCCGCGCCCTGCGCCCCTGGTCCTGCTCCCTCCCAGCAGCGCTCAGAGAGGCCCGTCTCTAATCCTAGGTCCACGTGACACAGGAGGAAGGTGAGACTCAGAGAGTCAACCACCACCTCTAACTCACAGAGCTTCTGGGCTGGAACTGTCTCATCCCAAAGCCCATGTTCCTCCCCCAGACGCCCAGCTGGGGAAGCATGGATTTACTTTAACCCTCCGCATCAGTTTCACGCAGCTGGTGTGAGGACCACCTCTCTACTTCCTCACCCCACCTGGTGCCCTAATTCCAATGACCCTTCAACTCCATTAAAACCTCCCTCTCCATTGCCCCTCAGTCCTGTGGTCCTCTCTCCCCTATGACTCAGCAACAGTTCAAGGTCAATGTAGATAATCACTCTTTTGCATACATCCTCTGCCCCTGCCCTCGTACTTCATCTTCAAGAGGAGCCCGTAAACCTACCACTCTGGTAAAACCCCCCTCTCCACTTGCTCTGCCCCTCCCGTATCCACACAGCTCTAAGTGATGGAGAAAAAGACATCATCACACCGCTGAGTTCACTTTCAATCCACGGTCACCAGCTTCGGGTGGGCCTTTCATGGAGCTGGGGTCTCACGACACCTCCTGGGGCCATTTACTCAGCCCCTTGGGCAGGTGGTGACCGACTTTCTTCCTCTGCCCTAAACTCTCAGACACCTCCTTCCCCATCCTCGCTCTCAGATGTTGCTGCTTCCTGCCTCACTGAAAGGATGGGACCGAACTCCATGGCCTCTGCTCCAGGATCTGCAGCGACGCCCCCAGCTCCCCGCCATGCCACCTCTGCCCTGGGTCCCCTCTCCTCCCCTCACTCAACGCAGTGCTCCAGCAATTCCCTCCCCCCTCTCTACAGCATCAACTTTCTTCAAATTCAGCGTGTCCGAAACTGAACTCCTGACCTTTCACTCTAAGTTGCAGCCTTCCTCATCTCAGCAGAGGGCAACTCCATCCTTTTAGTCCCTCGAGTCAAAAACCTGGGAGTCACCCCGACTCCTCAGCCAATCCTACTGCTTCTACCTCCCAGCTCTATCCACTCCTCACCACCTGCTCTGCTTCTATAGGGATCTGAGCCGCCATCACCAGTGTGATAAAATCTGCCCAGATGACGATTCTTCACTTGTCTTTCTGCCTCCACCCTCACCCCCTGCAGGCTGCTCCCAGTATTTAAAACAGAAATCAGATCAGATTTCTCCTCTGCTCAGAGAAATGGTTCCCCATTTTCAGTGAGGATCAAAATCCTATGGCAGCCCACATTAACCAGCCAGCACGCCTGTTCCCTCTCTGCCCTCGTCCCCTACTGCTCCCCACCGCCTCTCTGTCCCAGCCCCAGGAAGGCACACCCACCGGAGGACCTCTGCAACAGCCGTTCCCTCTACGAGGAGCTCTCCTCCCCCTAGTACCAGCTGTCCTCACTTCCCTAGCTCCCCACCTCCAATCTTGGCTTACTGGTCCCCATCTCAACAAGCCATCCTGACTACCCTGCCCCATACTGAACCCAGCGCCCTGACCCGCCCAGCACTCTCAAGCCCTCTTATTCTGCCCTGTATCTTCTTCCCCACACTCACCACCTTCCAGTGTACTGTTTAATCTACTTATTTAGTACATTCATTGTATGTCTTTCCTCATACTCTCTCCCCCGCCTCCCCCAACATAGACATGAGTCTCACAAGGGCAGGGCTCTTTGCTTTGGTCTCTGAAGTATCTCAAGCAGCTAGAACAATACTTGGCACACAGACAGGCTTCAATAAACACTTAAATGACTGAATTAAGCTGAACGACTGAAGTCTAAGAGGCTGACTGTCTTCTGTAACTGGACGCGGTGCTCGAGCTCACTAAACATGATGTGGGCACAGCCAAGGAGAGAGACAAGCGACCGTGAGGCCACGACAGAGACTAACGCCGAGCGGCCTCTTACCGTCCTTCGCATATGCCACACAGTATACGGTGTCCTTGTGTCCCTTTAGGGGCTGAAGCAAGGTGCCATCAGATGTATCATAAACCTGGCAAAGAAGAGACCAAACTACAGATTACCCACATGGCATCCAAGGGTCAGAATTCCTGCAGGTCGTTGCTGCTATTTTTATTTTCATAACAAAAAGTGTCAATATTCTCAGTTTGTACCAAGCAAAAACTACACCGAGAAACCAGACTAACTGTGAAAGTTGAGAAACCCAAGAAGTAGAGGCCACGATTCCGCGTGTTGTGTGGCTAGGAATGTACCATTAATGCTCGGGAAACCAAAGTTCGGTCCGTGAAACTTCCCTGCAAAGTTCACTCCCCTGTGTGAATCTGGATCTACGACCATTCAAGCTAGACCCTCCCAGAGAAAGCCAGCACTAAGAGCCCAGCGCAAGCAGGATTAAACGCCAGTGCGACCCTGTGCCTCCTGCGACATCACAGAGAGGCATCTCACACTTGCTACCAAGAGTCTGAGAGTCACAGACCTGGACTCTGGGTCTGTAAGTGGGAAGGAGTGTTGTAAAACCCAGCTGTAATGTGGACGTAGAATTTTACAGCTGTGTGACATCTATAAATTTTGTGGAGATTGAAAAAAACACACCATCTGAGAAATAAAGGCAAGACCCTCCAGAAAGGATCCGTGTTGGAGAATATAACCTATTGGAAAAACCTAAAAGGATTTGGACTGTTTACCCTGGAGAGAAGAAGTCTGTGGAACAACTGACTCAGGGCTTTAAGATTATGTGGTTTCCCAGCGGACAGTGGAAAGCAAGCCGTCTGCACATCTAGAGATGCCAGAGCGAGAGGAAGCAGGCTAATGCAGGAGGAAGGGGCAGAAGGCAAAGGTTCTCAGGTCAAACTCAAGTGTTCTCTGAAAACGACTTTTATACACTGGGACAGCTTCCAGTGGGAGCTTATACTCTTTGAAAATATGAAAAATAGGACAACATCCATATGGAACTCTTTAGAAGGGCCTAGGCCGTCTGGCTTTTCATGGAGGGAGCCCCTTCAGTCCTGTTGCTTGAATTTTTTCAGGGCGACAAAAATGTGAACTGACAACAGCTCCATTTCAAAGGCATTTTGATTAATTATTTTTCAACTCATTCATGGGTGTCTCACGGTAGAAAGGGAAAGATTAATGACTCCAAAGGAGGTATTGTTCACAGGTTCCTAGCTGATAGACAGTTTACCTACCTGTTTTAAATAGCCCATTTCCTTCCCTATTAAAAAGTAATGACTGGTTTTTCCGCCCTTGCCTTTTTTATCTTAAAAACCGGGTCAAATTTCAGAGCACTTACACGAGGGAGAGGGGAAAAAAAGCACTTAAAAAGGAAACTCAGACAAAATCCCACCAGTAATCTGTTTCCTGCAGCCAAAATCAGTTGGGTTCCATCGGGCTTGAACGCGAGGTCATACACACTAAACAGGAGACAAGACAAGACAAAAGGACAATTAGGAGCCAAAATGATGAGGTCGGCTAATGGCCAGGAAAGCAAATGTTATGTCCATTATGAAGCACCGCTTGTGTAGGAGGAAGAAAAATAATAGCTAAGAATTGCGTTTGGTTGCAAATTCCATTCAATCACCACACCTTCCATCACAATTCACTTGGCAGCTAGGACTGTATCCCACTTAGCACTTGTCCAGAAGCCAGACGCCAGACTCGATTCAAAGGGTCAACAGTGGGGGGCACTATCTCATCATGAAACCATAAAGGCTACACAAATGAGTATGTGAGAGCCAGAAAATCCACAGGACATTTACTAAAATATCATTACTTCCTCCAATTAATCCAACATTTATCAAGTGCCTCTTCCATGTTAAGAACTAGCAGCTACAAGATGACAAAATCAGTCCCTCCCTGCCGTCATGAAATGACCACCCTTGTAGGAAGGTGAGGCTGAGACACACTCACAGAGAACCACATGTCATCAAGTCTAAAGCACACATTTTTTTTCACATTTTAACACTTCTGATGCTGGGATGTGTCTTATAACTGATAATGTGTCAGTTTAGTTGGCAGCATACTTTGCTCTCTTAAATCAAACAGAAAATAATATTTTACAAACAGTGACCTCTTAGATTGGTTGGAGTATAGAATAATACTGTGATAAAGGCTTTAGGAGATACATTAAAGCATATGTTGTAGGATTCCAAGCAGGAAGACAGAGTGTACTGATTCAGAGAGGATCAGAAAAAGCTTCATGAAGAACACAATCTGTGAAAAAGGTAGGGCTTTCGAGACAGGCAGGGGGAGACAGAGAAAGCGCATTTCAGGCAGAGAAAACCAAAGACAGGACGGTGTGAACAGCAAACATCCAAATAACCTAATTTGACTGAAACATGTGGCTATGTGCAGGGCAACAAGAAGCAAGTGATAAGGCTGGAGAAAACAGACTGGAGCCATACTACAAAGATTCTCAAATGCCCCCAGGCAGATGATTTTATTAGTTCCAGTGACCCAAGAAGAATGTGTCAGACAGCACGGCCTGACAGCCTCCTGTGAAACCTAAGCATGGGGTAAATTAACCTGGTACCTGTGAGTGATCCAAAACTAGACACCGTGGGGAATTCCCCAGTGGACCAGGGTTAAGACCAGATTTCATTGCCAAGGGCATGGGCTTGATCCCTGATCAGGAAAAGATTAAGGGCAGGAGGAGAATCGGGCAACAGAGGATGAGATGGCTGGATGGCATCACCGAATCAAAGGACATGAGTTTACGTAAACTCCAAAAGACAGTGAAGGACAGGGAAGCCGGGCATGCTGCAGTCCATGGGATCGCCAAGAGTCAGGTACGACTTAGTGACTGGAACAGCAAACAGGGAACTAGCTTCAGCCGGTAAAGAATCCACCTGCAATGCAGGAGACACAGATTCAATCCCGGGGTTGGGAAAATCCCCACTCCAGTATACTTGCCTGGAAAACCCCATGGACAGAGGAGCCTGGAGGGCTACAGTCCAAAGGATCGCAAAGAGTCAGACACGACTGAGGGACTAAGCATAGGGAACTAAGATCCCACAAGCCTCAGGTGTGGCCAAAAACACAAAAAAAACTCTCTGGTAACTACTTAAGAGCATTTACCATAGAGATACCTCATGTTCCCAATACAGTATACTAACGCATATATATGGAATTTAAAAAGATGGTAACGATAACCCTATATGCAAAACAGAAAAAGAGACATAGGTGTACAGAACAGACTCTGGGACTCTGTGGGAGAAGGCGAGGGTGGGATGTTCTGAGAGAATAGCATTGAAACAAGTATACTATCAAGGGTGAAACAGATCACCAGCCCAGGTTGGATGCATGAGACAAGTGCTCAGGGCTGGTGCACTGGGAAGACCCAGAGGGATGGGATGGGGAGGGAGGTGGGAGGGGGGATTGGGATGTGGAACACATGTAAATCCATGGCTGATTCATGCCAATGTATGGCAAAAACCACTACAATATTGTAAGTAATTAGCCTCCAACTAATAAAAATAAATGAAAAAAAAAAGAGAGAGATACCTCATGTTTATCTCTTCAAATGCATCATTTTATGTCGCCCTCACAATTCTGTGAGGTAAGAATTACTACTCAATTACAGGTGGTGCTAGTGGAAAAGAATCTGCCTGCAATGCAGGACACCCAGGTTTGATCCCTGGGTTGGGAAGATCCCCTGGAGAAGGAAATGGCAACCCACTCCAGTGTTCTTGTCTGGAGAATCCCATGGACAGAGGAGCCTGATGGGCTACAGTCCATGGGGTCGCAAAGAGCTGGACACAACTGAGCAACTTTCACTTTCACTTGAGGACACCACAGCTCAGGGAGGTCAAGTATCTTACCCAGTGTCACACAGTCAGGAAGTGAAAGGGCCAGAATTTTAACTCAGATCTGACTCTAGAGTCTGTGCTATCCCTCCTTCCACTCTCCTGAGTTGCTATCAATTTTAACAAATTTTGGCTGCTCTCAATACTTTAAAAACAGTGACTGATATTTATTAGGCACATTTATTTACATGTGTGCTCTCAATACTTTAAAAACAGTGACGGATATTTATTAAGCACATTTATTTACATGTGTGCAAAGCACAGTTTAAATGTTTTACACATGTTAACTTCCTTAATTTTCATAACAACCCTATATCTGTTTCACAAATGAGAAGACAGGTAAAAAGAAATTAACTAACCTGCTTGAAAATAAACAGCTACTGAGTGGACTGGGCAAGCACTCAATGCAGTTAGAGCCGGAATTCAAATCCAGTGCTCAGCTGCTAGCTATCAGCAGCCTGTGCTGTGAGCACTTTTATAAGAGTTAAAAGATAAGTTAAAAAAAATTTTTTTTTACTCAGATCTTTTTTTTTTTCTCCAAATCTCTTAAAAAGAAGTGAAAGATACAGTGGAAGGGCTATATGTTTCAAGAAAAGAGCAGTACAGAAAAGAATCAGTTCAGTTCAGTTCAGTCACTCAGTCGTGTCCGACTCTTTGTGACCCCATGAGTCGCAGCACGCCAGGCCTCCCTGTCCGTTACAAACTCCCGGAGTTTACTCAAACACATGTCCATCGAGTCGGTGATGTCATCCAAACCATCTCATCCTCTGTCATCCCCGTCTCCTCCTGCCCCCAATCCCTCCCAGCATCAGGGTCTTTACCAGTGATTCAGTTCTTCACATCAGGTAGCCAAAGTATTGGAGTTTCAGCTTCAGCATCAGTCCTTCCAATGAATATTCAGGACTGATTTCCTTTAGGATGGACTGATTGGATCTCCTTGGAGTCCAAGGGACGCTCAAGAGTCTTCTCCAACACCACGGTTCAGAAGCATCAATTCTTTGGCGCTCAGTTTTCTTTATAGTCCAATTCTCACATCCACATGTGACTAGTGGAAAAACCATAGATTTGACTAGACGGACTTTTGTTGGCAAAGTAGTGTCTCTGCTTTTTAATATGCTGTCTAGGTTGGTCATAGCTTTTCTTCCAAGGAGCAAGTATCTTTTAATTTCATGGCTACACTGACTACAGTGATTTTGGAGCCCAAAAAATAAAATCTCTCACCGTTTACACTGTTTCCCCATTTATTTGCCATGAAGTGCTCGGACTGGATGCCATGATCTTAGTTTTCTGAACGCTGAGTTTTAAGCCAGCTTTTTCACTCTCCTCTTTCACTTTCATCAAGAGGCTCTTTAGTTCTTCTTCACTTTCTGCCATAAGGGTGGTGTCATCTGCATATCTGAGGTTATTGATACTTCTCCCAGCAATCTTGATTCCAGATCGTGTTTCATCCAGTCTGGCATTTTGCCTGATGTACTCTGCATATAAATTAAATAAGCAGGGTGACAATATACAGCCTTGACGTACTCCTTTCCCAATTTGGAACCAGTCTGTTGTTCCACGTCCAGTTGTAACCGTTGCTTCTTGACCTACATACAGATTTTCAGGAGGCAGGTAAGGTGGTCTGCTATTCCCATCTCTTGAAGAATTTTCCACGTTTTGTTGTGATCCACACAGTCAAAGGCCTTGGCATAGTCAATAAAGCAGAAATAGATGTTTTTCTGGAACTCTCATGCTTTTTTGATAATCCAACGGATGTTGGCAATTTGATCTCTGGTTCCTCTGCCTTTCCTAATCCAGCTTGAACATCTGGAAGTTCATGGTTCACGTACTGTTGAAGACTGGCTTGGAGAATTTTGAGCATTACTTTGCTAGCGTGTGAGATGAGTACAACTGTGCAGTAGTTTGAACATTCTTTGGCATTGCCTTTCTTTGGGATTGGAACGAAAACTGACCTTTTCCAGTCCTGTGGTCACTGCTGAGTTTTCCAAATTTGCTGGCATATGGAATACAGCACTTTCACAGCATCACCTTTTAGGACTTGAAATAGCTCAACTGGAATTCCATCACCTCCACTAGCTTTGTTCATTCTGATGCTTCGTAAGGCCCACTTGACTTCACATCCCAGGATGTCTGGCTCTAGGTGAGTGAACACACCATCGTGGTTATCTGGGTCATGAAGATCTTTTTTGTACAGTTCTTCTGTGTATTCTTGCCACCTCTTCTTAATATCTTTTGCTTCTGTTAGGTCCATACCATTTCTGTCCTTAATTGTGCCCATCTTTGCATGAAATGTACCCTTGGTATCTCTGGTTTTCTTGAAGAGATCGCTAGTCTTTTCCATTCTATTGTTTTCCTCTATTTCTTTGCATTAATCACTGAGGAAGGCTTTCTTATCTCTCGGTGCTATTCTTTGAACCTCTGCATTCAGATGGGTATATCTTTCCTTTTCTCCTTTGCCTTTAGCTTCTCTTCTTTTCTCAGCTATTTGTAAGCCCTCCTCAGACAACCATTCTGCCTTTTGGCATTTCTTTTTCTTGGGGATGGTCTTGATCACTGCCTCCTGTACAACGTCATGAACCTCCATCCATAGTTCTTCAGGCACTCTATCAGATCTAAACCCTTGAATCTCTTTGTCGCCTCTACTGTATAACAGTAAGGGATTTGATTTAGGTCATACCTGAATGGTCTAGTGGTTTTTCCCTACTTTCTTCAATTTCAGTTTGAATTTGGCAATAAGGAGTTCATGATCTGAGCCACAGTCAGCTCCCAGTCTTGTTTTTGCTGACTGTACAGAGCTTCTACATCCTTGGTTGCAAAGAATATAATCAATCTGATTTCGGTGTTGACCATCTGGTGATGTTCATGTGTAGAGTCTTCTCTTGTGTTGTTGGAAGAGGGTGTTTGTTATGACCAGTACATTCTCTTGACAAAACTCTGTTATCCTTTGACCTGCTTCATTTTGTACTCCAAGAGCAAATTTGCCTGTTACTCCAGGTCTCGCTTGACTTCCTACTTTTGCATTCCAGTCCCCTGTAATGAAAATGATATCTTTTTTGGGTGTTAGTTGTAGAAGGTCTTGTAGGTCTTCACAGAACCGCTCAACGATGGTTTAGGTGATAAAACGACGAATTTAGGTGATAAAAATGGAACAAGACATTAAACAATGATGAATCATAAAGTGAGAAAGTCATTCTCTTTAGAGACTGTTTCAAACCTTCTAACAAGACACAGGACAAAGTCTTGGTTTGAGGCTATTCATCTCAAGCACCTCTCTGCCCACACTTGCTAAATCTCCGGCTTTAAAGACAGTACCCCTGAGGCTCAAAGGTTCTCTAGCAACAGTATCTAAGTACAATTTGTTAACCCCCTTTTGTTTCTCCCTGCCTTAAGTCCTAGTCATTTTACATTTAAAGCAATTGCTACTGGTTTTCACATACTGAGTAATAACGCTTCCCTGTAGAATGTAAAACCATATTTAAAGAAAAATAAGTCAGACAATTTTGAGAGAAAACAAACAAGAGTATAGGCAACACGTGGATGTGGCAAAAAGTTGTCAAGTTGGAAAAACACCGAGGAGCCCTGGATGGATTTTTGAGTAAGACAACGACAAGATCCGATTGTGAGGACTTGTGAAGCCGCCTCTAAAGGCCGCTACCTCATACGTGGTACATCCCCTCGCTCCCACTCCAGGCCTCAGCTTCTCCATCTGCAAAATGGTGGGAGGGCTACCTTGGAGTCGTCCAGACCCGGGGCTCAGTGTCCTCAGCCCGGGCCACAGGCCCGTTGCCCTTGGCAACCACCGGGATTCACGCCAAGGCGCCCGCCATCCCTCTGGCCCTCGGCCTCCCGCTCCTCCCGGAATGTCCCACTCCTCACCACTGCTCGACTTTATCTCTCCACGTCAACACGGCCCTCATCGCGGCTTCCCTGAAGCCTCGGGCCCCTCCTCCCCACCTCAGCAACAGGCCTCACTCGGCCAGCCACTTTGTCTACCTGCGTTACCCCGGCAACGCACATGCGCAGTGAGCTGCGCGCGCGACGGGGTTTCGAGTGCGCATGTCTAAAAGAGCTGGAACGCTGGAACGGGAACCTAGAGGCGCCCGCGATTGGTCGGAACGGTGCGTCTTCCTCGACGAAGGATTTGATTGGCTGAGCCGCAGAAATGGTGGCTGCGGTCGAGGGGGCGGCCGGAAAGCTGCAGAGGAATCAGACAGGCTTTCACTGCGCTCATCTGTTGATTCCAGCCTAGTGCTCCGAACTGAAGAGGTTTTCACTTCTTACTCCGCTGCACTCCCAGAGCGACGCACCCTCTTGGCCTGTTGCTGCCGCCGGAGCCCGCTTGAGGGGCACGTCTGGGATGGAGAGTCCGAGCCTGGGGGACTGCGGAACTGCCCCCTCGGTCGTCGACTGTGAGCGCCTAGTCCCAGACCGGCTGTGTGACCTCCGGCAAGTCATTGTCCCCTTTCGGGCCTCTGCTTCACCACCTGTAAAATGAGAATGGGGCGGGGGGAGGGGGGAGTAGAAGGTGGCTGGGCCTTTCTCAGCTAGGGGGTGTGGAGCCTTGGAGGCCGGCAGAGTTAATTCCTGCAAGCAGAGGCTGGACGAGGGAGCTGGGCGGTTTTCTGGTGCAAGGAGATGACTGCCTGGGAGTCAGTCAGTCATCTGACTGGAGGATCATCAGTCATCATCAGTCATCTTGAGGATCCGAGGAAGACCTTGGAGGAGATGTGTTAAGCAGCCAGCAGCGCCCCAGAAATGGATACTGTGAGAAAGTAACACAGGAAGCTGCAGTCATTGTTTGAGTACTTGTGTATGTGCGGGGTGAGGCTAAGATGACTTACCTAACCCCCCCCCCCAAATATAATCTTCAGAACTACCTTAAAAGAGGTATCACCTCCTTTTTACAGGTAGATAAACAGACTTTGAGAGGTTAAGTAACTTGCTCTTGGATCACACAGGTAGTAAATGGAAAAGCTGGTATTTAAATCCATTCTGTTGATTTTAAAGTTTGTGCTGTTTCCACCAGGATTCAGTTTCCTTTTCACCAAAACTGAACGGTGAAATTTCTCAAGATCCACCCATATTCCACAAATTAACCCCAAATTGCATCGGAACACCTTTATTCTAATCCTAGTTAATCACTGATTCATGCTTAGTTTCCCTGTTTGTAGAAAAGAAGTCGGTTAGACAGACATCTCTAGACACTCATCCAACTTTGAAAATGTATGATTGAATGATTAGGATACCCTCTACTGAAGTTTTTCGACAGTAGTACAGGAACAGAAGTATTAGACCAAGATTTAAGTAGACGTGGGTTCTGGAATCTTTTCTGCAAGTAACAATCTTCCTGTCACTCAGTTTTATCAATAAAATGAGAGTAATCCTTATCCTACCTACCTTAACAAGGTTATCAGATCAAGAATGAATGAGAATTTGAAAATTCTATATCAGAAGTTCTTTACCTTTTTGAGGGCTACAACTTCTGATGAAGGTAATAGATACTTTCCCACCACCCCCAAAACGCACATATATTAAAAATTTTACCTCACTTATTTGGGGGGGAGGGTGAAAGAGGCTGTCTCACTAACTCTTTTAAGCCTTTCTGTGTATCCCCAGGTTAAAAACTTGGCTCTTGGTTCATATGTTTCAATTTATGCCAAGTGTCACCAGAAACCTCTATAATGGCGCTATTCAATGATTAACAAAAAAAATTTTTTTTCTAGCAAAGTGCTTGAGTTTTTCATTGTGCAGTGATTTCCAACCCTTTTTAATCCATATTGGAGGACAGGAAGGTGTTGAGAAATAGGAAGATACTCTCATAGCGTGACTGATCCATACTGACTCTAACCTCTCCCATAGTCCATGTAGTTCCTTTTCTGTCACTGACTGAAACTGAATAAGCAGAATCAAATTAATTTTAAATGAGCTAATCACTTGCCCTTTGTTTTTTGTTTTTTTTTTCAGGGAGGAAGATGTTGCTCTGGGGTCAGAGAGAGTGGGAGAGGATGAAAAACAAATGGGGATGAAAAGCAGCAGTGATTGTAATCCCCCGCTACAAGAGCCTATTGCTTCTGCTCAATCTGGTGGGAATGCAGTGACAGAGTGCCGAAAGTCTGTATCGTGCGGATGGGAAAGAGTTGTGAAGCAAAGGTTATCTGGGAAAACAGCAGGCAAATACGACATATATTTCATCAGGTGAGCATGCAAGGTCGTAAAGACAGTGCAGCCAATAATTTTGTCTAGACGGATGGTAGGGAAGCATAGCAGAAATTTTGACTTTTTTCTGTCTTTAGCATAAAACCATCATGGATTTTGTTCCTTCATTGTCACTGGTTAGTTATAGCCAGTGAGCTGGGGACAAATACTTAACCTTTTCTCCTACCTTGAATGGTTACTGGTAAGACTGCGCTTGAATTATATTTGTAAAATTGTATTTTATTATCAAAGAGGAAGCTATTTAAAAGCACCATTTTAGCAGTTTTTTATTTTAAATAGCAAATGTCCATGGCAAAATTTGGAGATTACTAAAAAAAAATCTGAAACGTGACCCAGTTCTTTTTAAAAATCACTTTTATTTACTAGCAGTAAGTGTTCTTTAATATCATTTTCTAGCCCACAGGGACAGAAGTTCAGATCCAAAAGTTCACTTGTTAATTATCTTCACCAAAGTGGAGAGACTACTGTTAAGCCAGAAGACTTTGATTTTAGTGTACGTCCTGAAAGGAGCATCAAATCAGGATGTAAAGACCGAAACACAGCAGCTCTGACATCCCAACTGCAAAACCAAAGTAACGGTTCAAACCGGAACCTCAGGACACGAAGCAGGTGGAAAAAAGATGCATCTCCCCTGCCAAGTGCTAGTTTGGAATTGCAGGATAGTGGAGAACTACCTAACTTGAAAGAGGATGAGGGTGTTCATGATATTGCCTCCAGAAAGGTTAGAAAGTCCAAAAGAAAGGTGACTGTTTTGAAAGAGATTCAAACTAAGAAAACAAGGTGCTGTGAGAGTCTTCCAGATCCTGTCCAAAGTAACGGGGAGTCTCAGAGTGAACCTGCTGCGCGGGAAAGTCACCCTGAGGGTACTTGCATCTCTGATGCCAGAGCCAGCGACCAGGCCCTCAGTGTGACCACTGAAGAGGAGAGGCTTGGTAAAAAAAAATCGTCGTGTTTGGAACCAAATGTTGAACAGATCTCTTCTGGCATCGTAAGCAAATTATGTTCGGCCAAAGAAGCAGAACCCAACAATAAGTGTGAGGACACCGTTTTAGAATCTGAGGAAATAAGAACCAGAGTAGAAGCTGGAGAGAGGAAGGAGCATTTGCATATGGACGTTTCGGAAGGTGGCTCTGAAACAGAGGACAGCTCACAAACAGAGAAAAGCCCTACGTCTGCGAAAGTATCCCAAGGTATTCAGTGCGCTAAAGTGCTGTTAAATGCGCGGAGGAGTTTGCACTTCCTGCCTGTAGCCAGTTAGGATGTGGGAATAGAATGAAGTTCTTGAGCCGTGTTATCAGATACACCCCACCAGTTGGTCCTAGTGCTTTGTCTGACTGGTGTTTAAGCCCTTTGGCATGGCAGAGAAGGAGTGGTGGGCTGCCACCTTGATGACCCCAGCAGAGGACAGTTGTGCCACAGACAGTTGCTACCGTGGCTCCCTAGTACTACACCTGGGACTCTCGTCAACAGTTCTCTCCCTTCTTCCCTTTTGTCCAGCCAGTAATCTTAGAACGTTGGAGGGGAAGAAAAGGCTTCCCTTGTGAGGTCTGAGGAAGACTCCTTTTAGACATAAACTGTTTGAGATTAGCCACTATCTTCTCTTGTTACTTATTACTGATATGTGACTTCCAGTTTAATTTTGCATGTATCATAATTTTGCATGTATCACAATCATTTTTATTTTCTGTTGTAATGCTATTCTAAAATGCTTTAGAGCTCTAAATAATTCAAAACTAATCACATAGTTCATCTATTATTTGTAATATGCTCTTGATACAGAGTTCAGAGCTTAGCAGTTTTGCCTTAATGATACTTCAGTGAATAGGAGATGAAAAGGAGACCTTTGAGCAGCCCTCTCTTAGTTATTCATTATGCCATTATGATATAATGAATAACTCCTTTAAAGAAGAATAGTAATTTTACTTAAAGTCCTATGGGGAGACAGCGTGGGACAGACCCGTAGAGCAGGTGGTTAGACTTGGTTCCTTCTCTTAGTCCTCCTCATGGTTTTATTATGTCTTTGCTCTGCCTGGAGTTTCTCTGCCTTAAATAGAAGATGACCACATACACCTAGGAACTGCATAAAAATTCTTCAAATCTGCCCATTAAAGACCTTGAGCATCCTAAAGTCTTGAAGTTTATGTAGGTTTATTGTTAGTACAATGAGCAAATAAAATATTGAAAACATCCTTTAGTGACTAAAATGCAAGTATTCTATTCATCGCATGCATAAAGTCTATTCTTAACATGAAATGATACGTTTACTGTAGGTAATACTAAGTGTCTGACGGAGTAGTAAAGACTTTCCCATTGTCTTAGTTATAAACTGCCAAGTGAACTGAACTTAGTCTCCTATTAATAAGAAGGCTTAGACAGCATATACTTATAGGAATCCGCAGAAGAAATTAGCAAGTAGGTAGTAAGAGCAGTTTCCGTTGTTCTCTTTTTACTTTCCACTGGGCTTTGCCTATTCAGCGGAGAAGGCAATGGCACCCCACTCCAGTACTCTTGCCTGGAAGATCCCATGGACGGAGGAGCCTGGTAGGCTGCAGTCCATGGGGTTGCGAAGAGTCAGACATGACTGAGCGACTTCACTTTCACTTTTCACTTTTATGCATTGGAGAAGGAAATGGCAACCCACTCCAGTGTTCTTGCCTGGAGAATCCCAGGGATGGGGTCGCACAGAGTCGGACACGACTGAAGTGACTTAGCAGCAGCAGCAGTTGCCTATTCAAGCTAGAATAGCAAAAAACCCCAGACTGATTACCTGGAGACATGGATACACATCCCAATCTATAGTCAATCTCGCTGTTGTTCAGATAGTTGCTTAATTTCTAAGCCTTAAGAGTCTTCACCTGTAAAATACAAGCAGTAACCCTTACTAGTCCTGTTTTTCACATCATGAATGTTGTAAAGTAAAATGGGAAGTGAAAAAGATGGCTTCACGCTAGACAAACACAAGGTATTATTAACTGACATGCAAATTTAGAGGGTATGGCTCTAGGGATTATTAAATGAGATGATTTTAGAAACTTGAGAAGCCTAATAATGGTGGTTAAAGAGTCTTTGTTAAATTGAACATCCCAATGGATAGTGGCCTCCGGTACCGTAAGGTCCAAATCTTTGGACTTTTCTGCAGGTTCTGTTTTATGTGTATCCTTTTTTGTTGTTTTCCTGATAAAAGTATTCACTGCAGAATATTTGAAAAATACAGAAAATTACAAGAAAAGTTAACAACAACCGTTATATCATTTTGGTTTATTTCCTTCTATTTGGTATCATTTTTTCTTTTTTTCTAAATTGGAATCATGTGTTGAGTATTGCTTTTTTCACGTAAAAGTTAATGACATGGGAAAAAACTCATGATCTAGTCTTAAAATATTTTAATGACCACATTGTACAAGTATCATAATTTAAAATATTCTATATTATTTCCAGTTTCTGAAAATAGTGAACTCTGAACATAAATCAAAGAGAACTAGTATAACAGAGTGGTTAAACGCATGGACTCAGGAGCCAGGTTGCCTGGATTAGAATTTCAGTTCTAACCACTAATTAAATAGAACAAAGAAGTATAGCTAATAAAAAAAAAAAAAAGAATTTCAGCTCTGATACTTACTAGCTGTGTGACTTTGGGCAAGTTACCTAGCTTCTCTGTTCCTCAATTTCCCTATCTTCAAAGTGGAGATAAAATAGTACCTGCCTAGCTCCTAGGTCATTAGTAGGATCAAATTGGTTAATTTTTGTGAAGTTCTTAAATAGCGCCTGGGACATTCTAAATGCTTTTTAGTAGTAGTGTATTGTTATTTGCAGTCCTGAATATTTCTGTAGACTGAACCATAGATTCTGTAAACAATGTTCACTCTTCCTTTTCAGAAGACACCATCCAACGGACACAAATAGAAAAAAGGAAAACAAGCCTGTATTTTTCCAGCAAATACAACAAAGAAGGTATCCCTTTTCCCATCAGAAAGCCAGACTTTAAATCTGTTTCAGGTGCTCAGCTCTGATACAGTGTGTTTGTTTAGCTCTTAGCCCCCCACGACGCAAGGCCTTTAAGAAGTGGACACCTCCGCGGTCACCTTTTAATCTCGTCCAGGAAACTCTTTTTCATGATCCATGGAAGCTCCTCATTGCAACTATATTTCTCAATCGAACCACAGGTTTGTGGATTCTTTTCATCTTTGTCTTTAGTAGAGACTGTGTGTTGAGGAGAATTGGTTAGGCGGCCTGGCCTCAGGTTTGATTTTTACCTCAGGTGAGGCCTCCTTTTAATCCTCAAATTTTTCACCTGTGAGAAAGTTAGACTAGATAACCTCCAGCAGCTTTTTTTGTTTTTTTAATAATTAAATTTACTTTTAATTGAAAGATAATTGCTTTCCAGTACTATGTCTGTGTCTCTATTACCAGCCTTTTTTTGCATTAAGGAGCAAATTGTCATTTATTTTCTGCTTCCAAATTATTTTTGGTCATCAGTGAAAATCAGTTACTTAAGATTCCTCATCTCTCTGTCATGTATAAGTGCACTTCTTTTTCATTGGATGCTTTCTTTAATGTCAGTGGCGTGTTTGTGTTAGATGTGCTTTTACACTAGTTCTCTGACGATCTGATTATTTAAACACTGACATCGTGCAAGGCCAGGTTTCAGCATAATCTGGACAACTAACCAAATAGGTTAATGATGTTAGGTATGGACCCTGAAAGTGGTTGCTGTTTATTTAGGTAATGTCTTCTCATTCATGCTTGATTGCTCAGTCGTGTCCAACCCTTTGCGACTCCATAAACAGTAGCCCGCCAGGCTCCTCTGCCCATGGGATTCTCCAGGCAAGAACACTGGAGTGGGTTGTCATTCGCTTCTCCAGGGGATCTTCCCGACCCAGGGGTTGAACCCAGGTCTCCCACCTTGCAGGCAGATTCTTTACCATCTGAGGCACCCGGGCACGTTTCATAAAGAGAGTGTTTTTTGTTTTCATTCTTTCTTTCTTGTTAAACCACTGATTAGAAGACATTGGTTTCCCAGGTGGCTCAATGGAGACGCAAGAGACACTTTTCACTTCACTTTGATGTGAGGTTTGTAGATAAGGAAGTATCTGCACCTAAAATCAACCCATCCAGAGGCATGTAATCACATCCTTATTTTTACTTCCCAGGCAAAATGGCCATCCCTGTGCTCTGGCAGTTTCTGGAGAAGTACCCTTCCGCTGAGGCAGCAAGGACCGCAGACTGGAGAGATGTTTCAGAACTTCTTAAACCTCTTGGTCTCTACGATCATCGAGCGAAAACCATTATCAAGTTCTCTGGTAACTTTACCCATACACCCAAAGGAGAAAACATAAAAATGTGCCTATTTAAGAGAGGGCCGTACCTTAAATTTTAATGTCTTCAGTTGTGACATTAATAGAGATCTTTCTGCCCAAGCTCTGAAGGCATTTGAAAATTGTTCGCCTGCCCCAAACCACGGTCTCCCACTGACCCAGGAGGTAGATCTTTGCCCGGCGCTGGGTCAGGCCGTGTGAGCAAGATTAGAGGAAGAAGGCAGGGAAGCAGAAAGCCCAGCTGACCTCGGGATGTTCCCTCTGTCCAGTTAGCCCAGCTCAAAACAATAGAGATGAGTTCATGGCAGACAGCAGAGCCGACAGGACTTGGCACTGCAGGAATTCAGAAGGAAGCAGTCACCACTGAGGCTATTAGGAGACATGCTTTCCCGTCCCTTTCTCCTTTTTAGGGAAAGGATTTTTCTAGAAGCTAACCTGATGTGTGGGGTGTTGTGTTCTCAGATGAATATCTGACAAAGCAGTGGAGGTACCCGATCGAGCTTCACGGGATTGGCAAATACGGCAATGACTCCTACCGAATTTTTTGCGTCAATGAATGGAAGCAGGTAAGGCCCAGCTCCAGCACATTTTGTCTCTGGGGCAAAATAAGTCCACCATGGTGGTTCAAACTATTTCTTGGACATAACTCACTATTACGGTCACAACCAATTTCACTCCAAGCTGGAGGGGTAGTGGTGGCTTGGGGTTTATTGACAGCAGGAGAGGGTCTAGAGGTTTTCCCAAGTTCATGAAGACTCCCTGGCCTCTGAGTGACCCGCATTGGTATGCCTCTTCTGGGCCTGTTCCTGTCGTCCCCATTCACATACCGTCTCCAGGCCCGATGTTGTTTTCCTCATGTCACAGTCGTACTCGCCGTCACAAGCCCACCCCTGAAGGACAGCAGGCAGGTTTGGATTAGGTGGTCTCAGTTTGTATGGACGATGGGTCCTTCGTCAGCTACCTGTTCTGTTGAGCATGCCCAGCCTGCAGGCATCCGGGAGGCATCCTGGCCGCCAGTAGGCACTGCCTCAGAGCCTGGCACACTGCCCCCTTGGTCTGTGACTTGTCCTGAAGCGTTTAGCTGCTCGGTCTGGCCAAGCCCAGCCCTGCTTTACCCTTTGTTGTGACCTGAGCAGGTCGTTTAAAACTCTCAGGGTCTACAACCTCCTTCTGGAAAAATAGCCTATTAATGTTTGACTCACGTTATCACCACCTCACACACTGAGTCCTGGGGAAGATCATTTCCAAACTGGAAAGTATCTTGTAAACTGTGAATGATTCCTTTGATGTAAGATAGAATTCTAAACATTTGTGAATCCTGTTAGGGTACAGATTATTATAATTTTTCAGGTATATCATCATACGGTGTTCCCCCACCGTATCTTTTTTTTTTTTTAACAATTTTTTATTTTACTTACTTATTTTTGGCTGCACTGGGTCTTCACTGCCTTGTGTGGTCTTTCTCTGGTTGCGATGAATGGGTGCTAGCCTTCATTGCGGTACATGGGCTTCTCGTTACACCAACTTCTCTTGTTATAGAGCACAGGCTCTAGGGTGCATGGACTTCAGTAGTTGTGGTGTGTGGGTTTAGTTGCTCTGCATGTGGGATCTTCCCAGACCAGGGATCAAACCTATGTCCCCTTCATTGGCAGGTGGATTCTTATCCACTGCGCCACCGGAGAAAACACACCCCCACCACCACCACTATATCTTTAAAAAGCCAATTTAATAAATGCATTTCTGACAAACTTACATAAGGCATCTGTCTTCTGTGTTGTGTTTCTTCCAGGTACACCCTGAAGACCATAAGTTAAATAAATATCATGACTGGCTTTGGGAAAATCACGAGAAATTAAGTCTATCTTAAAGAGTCTCTGAAGTTTTCAGACTTGTTTTTTTATACATCGCTTTGCACTTTGATTCTTCAGAGCTACAGTAAGCACAACCACCTTTCCAGGCGTATGGGTTTTAATCAGCCCAGCTACTACCAACCTGCTGCGTGTTTTCTTAATGTGTGTACCACTGGTAGATCTTTGCTACGGAATGTGCTGGAACATGTTTTAAGAGCTTTTTTTTTTTTAAGAAAAAATAAATTGTTATTTGACAACAATCCTAAAAATTTAAATGTATATGACTTTCCAATAATGAAATGTGATTTGAAGTTGGAAAAAAACTCTTCTTAGTTACCAACAATATAAAGCAAATTTGTATCAGCTTTGCTTGAGGGAAGATTAGACTTTCTGCTCTCTTCCTGTAGAAAATGATACCATTGCTGTTCAGTCGCTAAGTTGTGTCCAACTCTGTGCAACCCTGTCGATTGTAAGTCACCAGGCTCCTCCGTCCATGGGGATTCTCCAGGCAGGAATACTGCAGTGGGTTGCCATTTCCTCCTCTAGGGCATCTTCCTGACCCAGGGCGCGAACCTGCATCTCCTGTGTCGGTGGATGGATTCTTTACCACTGAGCCACTACTAGGGAAGCCCAATTAATAAAAATACTTTTATTAAAAAACACCTTCTGTGAGGGTGATCTGGCCGTGTCATCTGTCACCCCATTGACTGCCAGGGTTGATTTGACTGGCTGGTTGGCTAGGTGAGCTGCACGTTCCGCTGAAGAGGACAACCTTCCCCAGTTGAGGAGGACCGTTCTTTGATCAAGGATATGTGAGTACCTGCACCCACCTGCTAGAACCTCCAAACAAGCTCTCAAGGTCCATTTGTAGGAGAACATAGTGTATTCAAGCTTCCAAGACTCCAGACACATCCAAAAAAAAAAAAACACTAACCCCCAAGGGAAAATAAGAGTATTTTGTCATCATGAATGTGTGTGTTTTTTATAGAGCCTTTCCTTCTGTTCTTTTTTTTTTTTTTTGACTGTACCAGGTCTTAGCTGCAGTATCTAGTTCCCCAACCAGGAATCGAACCCAGGCCCCCTTCATTGGGAGCACAGAGGCTTCGCCACCGGGGAAGTCCCTGTCATTTTGCATTCGTAAGGACTCTGTTGACTTTTAGGAATTGGAGGTTTGCCCCCAGCATCCATTTGATAACGGAGTGTGGATACCTTCCTGCAGTTATGTTTCAGAGTCTTGGTTTCTGACTCATATGTTCACTGTTATCCCCCCTGTGAAAACTCAAGCATTTACCCATCTCTCATCTTCCAGCTGGAGGACAGGAACTTTTTAGTGTTATGCCATTTTTAATACAGGTATTATCATGGTATAACCCAAATACTAAAACATTTACTTTAGAAGGAACTCACATTACAAATGAGAATCTTAAGTTATCAAGCCTCAATTAATCATTTTAAGGTGAGAGGGTAACAGGCAGGGAGGCCAGGGGAAATAGGCTGCAAGTGTCAGACGTTTTTTTCTCTCTCTTAAGGGGCAGGAGGAAACAAACTACAAGGGTTAAGATTTTTTCCACTTCTCTATCCAAATTTAAAAAGGTTTCCCTTAAAATTCTGTGTTGCCATAATGACACCTGGTTCCACCTGAACTTAACTTTTCTCAAACCTTGAGCTAACCAATGCATTTTTCTTATGGAAATAATTGTCTTAAGCTATGTTAATGTACTGTGTTTTTACCCTAGACTCTGTCTTCAAGTCAGTTCCACCTAAAGGCCAAACCTTGAGCTAACCAATGCATTTTTCTTATGGAAATATTTGTCTTAAGCTATGTTAATGTACCATGTATTTACCCTAGACTCTGTCTTCCAGTCAGTTCCACCTAAAGGCTCAGAACCGACTTGACAAACCAGTATGTTTTACTCATACATTGTTCTCCTAATCTATATTAATGAAACTGTATATTTGCTTGGAAATCTGCCTTTATTCAAGGTTCATGTCAATGGCTTTATGGCCGGAGAGGACTCACCTGGTGCCAGTGTTATCTCAAAATAGATGTTGTGGGTGAGGGGCCTGGTGCCATTCTCTAAGTTTGAGACATTTCCTTTCTCTCATGAGCAGACTGCTAGTAGGTATATAACATCCGGCTAAAGACTAGCAAGGGGGCACTCTTTCTGCCCCCTTCCGATGTCTATGTCAGAAGCTTTTCTCTGTCTCTTTTATTCTTTAATAAACCTTTATTACACAAAAGCTCTGAGCAATCAAGCGTCGTCACTGGCCCCGGATTGAATTCTTCTGTGGAGGCCAAGAATCCCAGCGTCTTACACGGTTCAGCAACAACCTTTCAAAGGCATAATTTGCAAATTAAGCTGATTGAATAAAGGAAAAATAAATTGTTAGGAAAACTGCTTTTGTTGTAGGGTAGGGTGTGAACAGAACAAGGAAACACTGCTCCAGAGCACTGGTTGTTTGCACTTCAGTGAATGAGTTCCATTTTTTAGAGAACGATGGATTTTGAACAGAGCGGGAAAACTGGCCACACACACACCCGCAAGGCAAGCATCCACTGCATAACCTCCCATCACATTTTTACGTAACAGACACCAGAGTAGCAGTCACTAAGTGCGAAGGTCTGTGCTGGGTAGGGACATAAAGATGAAAAGGCTCTGTGGGGACCCTCACAGGAGAGAGAAAGGTATAAACAATAATGAAAAGAACAGAAGGGGTAAGGTGTGGGGACAAGGCGCCGAACACTGCGGTGAAAAGTCTAAAGGGTCCCCTGCAACCCTGGCCACAGCTGAGGTCGGAGGGTAGGGCAGGCACCAAACTTTGGGTTCAGGGGTGGCGGGGCCCAAGTCCCATCCCAGCACCTCCATCAGGATTGTGGGCCTGTGGACTTCGCAGGGAAGCTCCGCATCAGGAGCTCAGGCTATAGCAAGCCCTGCCTTTTCCCTTTTCCTGCAGATGACCTGGTCTCTGTACCTGTTCCCTCATCTCTTGAGAATGGGTCAGTTATGATTATTAAGTCAATATACGAAATAGTTTACATGGTGTCTGGCTTATAGAAGCACTGCATCAATGTGGCCCAAAGGGATGGTCCGAGTGAAGACCTCAGATTGTTGAGAGGGTCACAAAACTAATGCATTTTAGGGACTTCCCTGTCAGTCCAGTGGCTAAGACTCCACCCTCCCATTGCAGGGGGCCCAGGTTCGATTCCTGGTCAGGTCACTAGATTCCACATGCCTCAGTGAAGTTCCAGCACAGCCAAATAAAATAGTTTAAAAAAAAAAATAATGCATTTCAGTAAAGATGGTATCTTATACACAGTAAGCCCTCAAGTGTTTGGGTTTTTTCTAACTTTTTATTAAAACAAATTTGCCCCCAAAAATTTAACCATTTTTAAAGGGCACAATTCAATGGTTTTTAGTACATTCACAATGTGCAACTGTCATCACTAACTCCAGGATATTTTCATCTCCCCAGGAAGAAACCCCTTACCTGTTCATTTTAGTCCCTTGTATAGTTTCTTTACATTTTTAGTTGCTCAAGGAGACATTTGTCCTGGTATAAGCACTGCAGCCAAGGGTCCCAAGTGCCAGCCTGTCAAAGAAGCATGTGTAAGTACTTCCTTTTTAATGACTAATATATATTCCATTGTTTGAACAAGACCACCTTTTGCCTATCCAATGGACAGGTCCAATTTTGGGTTGGCCAGAAAGTTCCTTCGAGCTTCTCCCTCAGATCCTATGGAAAAATCTGAGCGACCTTTTGGCCAACCCAATGTTTCTCAGGTTCTATTATTTCCAAAGCATGGCACTGTTAGGGGAAGCACACTGATTGAAACCACCCACCCTGGCCAGGCACCATAGTAACCATTTGCATGAGTTGTTTTAAGGCAGGAGGTCCTGGTAAGGTCCTGGTAAGTGTACTAATAAGCCTCCACCAACCAGAAGAGTTCCGGAAAGGTCAAAAGGAGACACCACCTGTCCGACTGCCTCCCAGAATCCTTCTCTCTGGCATCCATCTCGGCTGAACAAGGCGTGCACCACCAGGAAGGACTCTGAGTCAGAATGATTGGCTAAAGACAACCCCGAAACTAATCCCATCACCATAAAACCCGAGACTGCCAGCCATATGACAGAGCAGTTCTCCCGGGTTCCCTTACCCTTCTGCTCTCCGCCAGGGCGCCCTTTCCCAATAAAACCTCTTGCTTTGTCAGCAGGTGTCTCCTCAGACAATTCATTTCCGAGTGTTAGACAAGAGCCAGATTTCGGACCCTGGAAGGGGTCCCCCTTCCTGCAACAGCACTGTGTATCTCGGGGACCAAGCATAGCAAAAACACTGCCTCTATTGTCCAGGATTCACTAGGGGTCTATCTGGAGGAGGGAGGGGGTGTTCTACACAGGTGGAGACCTGCTGAAGTCCCTACGGTTTAGGGGGAAACCAGGGATTTATTACTCCAGATTGAGGGGCCACCGGGCCAATCTAAGAAATCCAATGGGGTTTTTGTTTGTTTGTTTGCGGAGCCAGAGGCTCTGCACCATTTACTCCCGGCCCCTCCCAGGACCCTTGCAGGGAGCCAGGCTGCCTCTCCCGGACTCCAGGCCTGGTGAGTCCTCTCCCGGCGGGCCTCCCGCCACGTGGCGGCGCCCAGCCAATCAGCGCGGGGCGTCCGTAGTCCTGGCAACAGTTGCGTCCAAGCTCCGCAGGTCTCCTGTCTCTTGCAAACTTGGTTATTACTGCTTTTCAGATACCTCATACTCCCGCGCAAGCGCACACACACACACACACACACACACACACACATATTTACACGCGCTCTTCAGCGCCAGCTCCCCGCGCCGCGACCATGGACGACTCTAAAGAAGAGTACGAGGCTGCGTTCCGGTCGCTGCTCCGTAAGCTCACCCTAAGCTCCCGGGAATCAACGCCACCTCCGGGAAGCCCTCGACCCCCGAGTGGACGGGTGCAAGCGGGCTAGGACAGGACGGGTATCCCATTGTGCCGTCCCCTCTCTGGGTGCGGGGTTGCCAAGGAGTCGGGGGCAGGTCATGCATGTTTCTCAGATTTCCGGGCCAGGGCCGGAGAAGCCGGCCGAGTCGCCTTGGTTTGGAACCAGAGGCCCAACCCATGTGCCCGGGGAAAGGTGTCCAGGCCCTCTGGACTGTCCCTGCTTCCTCACCAGACTTTAGTACATTCAGTACTGGAAAAGCGGCATGGAAAAGAACACCAGTCTTCAAACTTTGCCCGGTAGCCTGCTGTCCTTGATAAGCACCACAACTTTAGAGGTGAATGACAGATATATGGATAAGCCCAGAAAAAGGGATGAATACTGGGTCCAAGGATGACACCCAGGAATAAGAGATCTGCTAAGCGCGGAGGAGGCGGGGGAGACGGGGAATGCTTCGGTCCTGGAAGAGATCTTTACACGGAGTCCTCCAAGCCAGGAGGAGGAGGATAGGCCTTCCAAACCAGGGGAAGAGCATGCACAGAGGCCCAGAGACATGGTGTCTTCAGAAAACTGCTCAGAGTTTAAGTGCTGCTGGAGATGAGTGGTGAGAGGGGTCAGAAGGGATGAGATCCCGAGAGATCTTGGGAGCCAGGAGATGGAGAAGCTACTGAGAATAATGGGATCAGATTGGGAGCATCAGCAAATGCAGAAATGAATTGGCAGACTTGGAATGTTGGGAGTGGGGAGCTGTTCCAAATACCCCGGCCAAAGAACCCGGGAGGCTAGGGAAAGGCGCCAGGCGAGAGGGGACTTCAGGGACTTGGGGGCTGATTAGATAGAGAACTTGGGAAGAGCGATCAAGGTTGACACTCAGGTTGGTAGCCAGGATGACTGGCAGACGGAGGTGCTTTCTACAGAGATGAGGAACCTCCCAGAAGAGTAGACAGGGACGTGGAGGTAAGTTCAGTCTTGGTTGAGTTTGAGATCTTTGTCAGCCATACAAGTTGAGGTGCTTTGGGGGCAGGTGTAGGTAGAATGCTAAATCACTTCAGTCGTGTCCGACTCTGTGACCCTATGGACGGAAACCCACCAGGTTCCTCAGTTCATGGGATTCTCCAGGCAAGAATACTGGAGTGGGTTGCCATTAGTCAGAGCTAATTCCAAGTCATAAATATTGGTATGAGAGTCCTCTGCATATGGAGGGCCAGAGAAATGAGAGTGGAGGAGATTGTTTGAAAAAAAACACAAGAGCACCCAAGTGTAAACCTGGAAGCCATCGACTTTTTAGTAGTGGATAGGAAACAGAAGCCCAAGAGTAAGTAGTCAGAGAGGTAGGATGGAATTCAGGGAGAGATTTGTAAAAAGCATTGGGTAGTTCTCAATAAATGCTGGTTGGATGAATGGCTACATTCTCAGTTGAACCCAGCATCTTGTTGTCAAAGGAATAATACATGGGTTGTTGAGAAGTGCTTACTTCTGTCCACATTAATGTATACATAGTCATTTTCTGACTATGAAAGGAACACATGTGCATCGTAAAGAGACTTAACAACTGTACTGACTGTTCACTTTGTGCCAGGCTGGGTACCGGGGATTCACAGGAAGTAAGACACAGTTCTTACCGTTGGGAGACTCACAGGCTGTTGGGAAAAAGTATCGGCATCAAGAAAAATATGGTAAATGCTATGAGGGGGCTCTGGGGGCTCTGGGACCCAGAGGGGCAGGAGGGAGGGGTTGGGATGCTTCTGGGGACAGGTGATGCCTGAGCTGAGCCTCTGAGGCCAAGTAGGGAGTGACCAAGTGAGCAGGGGAGAGGAAAGTGCATTCCAAAGACAGAAAGGGGGGCAGGGGCAGAAGGGGGTACCTTGGAACCACAGTCAGGTTAGCTTGGGAACCAATACAAGGTGAGGAAGCAGTGATGAGGAGGAAGCACTGGAGAGATTGGGGGGGGGGGGTTGGCAGGGGCGGGTGCGACAGGTGGGGCCCTGTTAAGGAGATTGAACTTTATCCTGGAGGCAGCTGGGAGTAACAAAAGTTTTAAGCAGGAGAGTTTTCATTGTAGCAGGAAAATGATGTAGCAGGTGGCAAGATTTTTTTTTTTTAAGATTTTTTTTATAATAATGCTCTGTTCCTTCTGAATTTTAGAACATTCCCACACCTGTTATTCATTTGCTCTTCATAACAGTTTTGGAAGGTTGCTAGAGCAGAGTTTTTGACATTTTAGTAAAAGAATTGAGACTCAGTGGGATTAGGTCACAGCCTGGAGTAATATCAAGAAATGGCTAAGAGCTGAGCTCTGGGGCCAGGAAAGCCAAAGTTCATGTCCCACCTCTGCTACTAATCAACTGTGTGTCCTCTGGCCTCGCTGAGCACAGTGTCTTAATCTATGAAATGGGTATAATCATGGTGCCAACTTCTTAGGTCCATCCACTTGTAATTCACTCACTTAGCAAAGTGAAAAGGAACTAAAGAGCCTTCTGATGAAGGTGAAAGAGGAGAGTGAAAAAGCTGGCTTAAAACTCAACATTCAAAAACTGAGATCATGGCATCTGGTCCCATTACTTCATGGCAAATAGATGGGGAAACAGTGTAAACACTGGCTGATTTTATTTGGGGGGGGCTCCAAAATCACTGCAGATGGTGAGTGCAGCCATGAAATTAAAAGATGCTTGCTCCTTGGAAGAAAAGTTATGACTAACCTAGACAGCATATTAAAAAGCAGAGATGTTACTTTGCCAACAAAGGTCTGTCTAGTCAAAGCTATGGTTTTTCCAGTAGTCATATGGATGTGAGAGCTAGACCATAAAGAAGGCTTAGCACTGAGGAATTGGTGCTTTTGACCTGTGGCATTGGAGAAGACTCTTGACAGTCCCTTGGATTGCAGGGAGATCAAACCAGTCTATCCTAAAGGAAAGGAAAGTGCAGTCGTTCAGTGGTGTCCGACTCTTTGTGACCCCATGGACTGTTGCCTACCAGGCTCCTCCGTCCATGGGATTTTCCAGGTAAGGGTATTGAAGTGGGTTGTCATTTCCTTCTCCAGGGGATCTTCCCAACCCAGGAATCGAACCTGAGTCTCCCATATTGCAGGCAGACACTTTACCATCTGAGCCACAAGGAAGTCCTAAAGGAAATGAACCCCAAATATCCATTGGAGGGACTGATGCTGAGGCTGAAGCTCCAATAATTTGGCCACCTGATGTGAAGAGCTGACTCATTGAAAAAGACCCTGATACTGGGAAAGATTGAAGGCAAGAGGAGAAGGGGACACAGAGGATGAGATGGTTGGATGGCATCACCGACTCAATGGACATGAGTTTGAGCAAGCTCCAGAAGATGGTGAAGGACAAGGAAGCCTGGCATGCTGCAGTCCATGGGGTCACAAAGAGTTGGACATGCCGGAGCAACTGAGCAACAACCACCAAATATCTACTGAGCTCCCAGTGTATGTTGGCACTGTGGAGGCGCTGGGACTCCAGCAGGGAACAAGAGAGATGAGATCCTGGTTCGAAGTGTACTGGAAAAGATAACCATCAACCAAGGGCTTCCCTGGTGGCTCAGCATTAAATAATTTGCCTGCTAGTGTAGGAGGCTTCAGTTCAATCCCTGGATCAGGAAGACCCCATGGAGGAGCAAATAGCAACCCACTCCAGTATTTTCACCTGGGAAACCCCATGGACAGAGGAGCCTGGCAGATGACAGTCCATGGAGGGCAGGGGGATCACAAAGAGTTGGACATGACTGAGCATGCTTGAGCATTATGAATAAACTAGATTCTAAGCATCTCTACCACACAGTAAGGCAGGTACCATCATTATCCCCATTTTACAGATGAAGAGATTGAGACCCAGAAAGAATAAGAGGTCATGCTGCCCATAAGCAGCTGGGCTAGGACTCAGGCCAGAGCACTCTGGCTGCAAAGCCTCAGCTGTTTCCAGCACTAGGCTGCCTCTGATGTTCAGACCATCAGAATGGCATTTCAAAAAGGTCATTCTGATTGCCAACGAGTAAGGTGCAGGCAGAGCCTGGTGGAGTAAGATTAGAACCTAAGATGGGTTCCATGAGAAAGCACAGAAATCCCTTAGCACAGTGCCTGCCGCGGAGAGTGCCCAGGCGCGTTAGATGTAAATATTTTCACCATCATCGCAAGGCAACAATGAAGTCAGGCCTGGAAGCCAGGCTCCCTGACACACAGCCCAGCGCTGAAGCATTTCTCCTTCCTGACTCCTTTGGTCCTCATCCTGATAGGAACTCACCTTCTAACCCTCTTCCTCCAAGGGTTCTACCAGTCTAAGTCCTTGTCTGACGATGAAAATGCCAGCAAGGAGCCGGTGTTCAACCCTGAAGCGGTCATCGCCCACTGCTTCAAGCAGTTCAAGCAGGACTTCCAGCCGCCCAGGAGCCGCCGGCGGGTCATCGTCCTGCCGCAGAAGGAGGCTCCGAGGCCCGTCCGCCCAACGCCCGAACCCCAGACTCCCACGGAGCCCACCCCCACCCCCAAGGCCCCGGAAGTCGACATCCAAGAACAGCCGGAGGACCCGAGGGCGTGGCTCAGAAAGAGGCTGAAGATGCGGAAAGACCTGGAATCCTTCGGCAACGTCGAGAGGTGGCTGCAGAACAAGGCCAGCCTCACGCTGTCTGAGGCTAAAGTCCTACGTGATATCCACAAGGTTCGGCACGTGGCTCGGCTGCCAAGCCAGCTGGTCATGAGCAGGGACACCGCGGTGAGCAGCCCGGTTTGCCAGGCGCGGACACTTCGGGTGTTAGGGGCTTGCTCATTCCCTCAGATTAGGAAGGGTGGGGATCTCACCCTAACCCCTACCATCCCCACTCCCAGTCCAGGGGAGTCCTGGGACAGAAGTCCTGAAAAAGAGGGGTACTTGTGATCTCTTGTTGGGCTTCCCTATTGGCTCAGACAGGAAAGAATCCGCCTGCAATGCAGGAGACCCGGGTTCCATCACTGAGTCAGGAAGATTCCCTGGAGAAAGGAAGGGCACCCCACTCCCATATTCTTGCCTGGAGAATGCCATGGACAGAAGAGCCCAACGGGCTGCAGTCTGTGGGGTCGCAAAGAGTCAAATGCGACTGAGCACATACACACACACACACACACACACACACACGTACACACACACCCCACCCCACCCCCCGCCATGTATTCACAGGGCTATTATGAAGATCGCAGTTGTGAGAATGGAAGGAAATCTTATAAATCTTTTCCTTTCTAAGAAAACATTTTACAACATTTGTATATGAATCTGTGTATATTATACATATTGTTCCCTCTATAAATATGAAGACAGAAGCTCAGTGAGGCCATATATTGTCCAAGCCCATAGGGATAGTACCTGGCAGTCAGTAGCCAGAGCCCTCATCTTCCAAATGCATCCAACCCAGACACCTGAAAATTCTCCCAGTTCAGGTAAAGCTGGCATAAGAGGTCAGATAACTTGGGTTTAAACCCAGCTCTGCTACTTCCTAGCCATATGATCCAGGCCTCAGTTTCCTCAACTGTTAAATGGGGAGAACCATTGTGCCTGCTTCCCACGGTTGCTGCAAAATCCAAATGGATTAATATGTATAGGGTGCCTGAGACATGCTGAGCATATAGTGAGCCCTCATTCAATGTTTGTCATTTTTATTATTATTGCAGAATTACTGGTTTCATTTGGGTTAGCCCCCAAACTTCAGAGTCGGTCCTTGGTATAATCATAGTCAAAACCCAGCTTTCGTGGTTCTCACACACCCTTTCCGGCCAGCAGCCCAGCCTCTAGGTATAAGCACTGGACTTGGGTTAGAAATCCACTGCTTACTTGCTGTGTGACCCTGGGCAAGTCACTTCACCTCTCTGAGCCTGTTTCTTCATTTGTGAAAAGGGAAGCTAATACCTAATATCGAATTCACGGCATCCTTCTTATCCATTCAGCAAACCATTACTGCCTGCTTGCACAGGGCTGGGGGCTTTGTTCAGTACAAGCATAGGAGGTGGGGAATGTAGCTGAGTAAGACGTGGTCTTGCTCCCAGGGTGTTCACATGTTAGTGGGGGAGGCAGACACAAGAGATTAATGACTCTGCAGTTGACTCCAGGTCACTAAGAGACTCCAGGCCGCTGAGGCGCTATAAGCTAGGGAACAAAAAGGCCTTTTGTAAACTGTCAAGGGCTCCACCACACTAAAGGAACGGTATTCCTAAGTAGTTTACCCTGCTATCTGTTGGGGGGTATCCCACGGATAACAACATCTGAAGATGCTCAAGACCCTCATATAAAAGGGCAGAGTATTTGCATATAACTCACGAGCATCCTCCCTTACATTTGAATCATCTCTAGATGACTTAGATTACCTAATATAATGTAAAGGTCATGTGAATAGTTATAAATATCATGTTAAGTATGACATAAACAGTTGACAGCCTGTGACAAATTCAAGCTTTACTTTTTGGAACTTTCTGGAGTTTTCAAATCCATGGATGTGGAGTCCATGGACATGGAGGGCTGACTGTATTCCCGTTTACCTGGAAAGGGAAGAGCAGTAGGATTCTGACAGATGGAAAAGGGAGAGGTATTCCAGGTGGGAGGCCCCGGGGGGCCAGAGGCTGGGAAGTGGGGGAAGCAGAGGCTCCAGGTGGCTTCAGGCAGGGGCTCATATTTTGATGCACTGAGAGCCCAGTGGGATTATAATAGTGACTGGTCTGACAGGAGAGATGGGGATAAGCATGAAGTCCTAGTTCTCATTTTGTCCAAACCTCTTGTGCCTGATGCGAACTTGGAGGCTCAGGGAAGCCAAGCGGCCCAGGCCTCCCGTGGCAGGACGCGCCTGCCGGAAGCCTGCGCCCTGTGCCCTCCACCCTGCTGTCTGGGTGGCATGGCTCGGCCTCTGTCTTTCCTGTCTCTAAATCTGGGGACCCAGCTCCGTGGTGTCTCCTGAATGCTCCCCTCTGCCCCCTTCTCTTGCCTCTTTCAGAAGAAAAGCCAGCGACCCTCCCGCCGGCAGGTGCCCCAGCTCCAGCTGCCCGAACCCCCCGCCCTGTCGACCTTGTTCCCCCACCTGCCCTGCCACAAGATGAAGATCCTGGAGCTGTTCCACAAGGCGGACCGGGGCGAGCACCAGATCTCCAGGGAGGAGTTCATCGCGGTTCTCAAGACGGTAAGCGCCTCCCCCGCCCCTGCTGGCCTGAGGTGGGGTGGGGGTGCCCATGTACCTCCACAGCCCCACTACGCTATCCCCAGCCCTGCTCTGACTCTCCCCCGTATTACATGTAAAGCCGGATTGGAACATGTGGCTTAACCTGAGGCCCCCATCAGACCCCTAAGGCCACCTTGCCCCAGTCTGACCTTGAAAGGCCCTACCTGAGTGGGAAGTCTGTAGAGCCAGCCTTGTAACCAGCCTGCTGCTTAGGGAATCACTGTCTTGCCAGTGAGACCCCAGAACTGAGCACAGAGACAGCTGGATCTTCAGTCCTGCCTTTAGAACCTTCTAGAACTTCTGGAACCATCACTGGCATGTGACTCACACAGGGGTATTGTTAAACGCAGCTTCTGTCCCAGTACCTCTGTGTGAGGGTCCCAAGATACTGCCTTCGTTTTTTTTGTTTTTTTTTTTTTGATGGGGAGAGGCACCACGCAGCTTATGGGATCTTAGTTCCCTGACCGGGGATCAAACCTGGGCCCCCAGCAGTGGAAGCAAGGCGTCCTAACCGCTGGACCACCAGGGTAGCCCCCTCAGGATGCTGCATGCTAACAAGCTCCCAGCGATGCCCATGGTGTGGGTCCTTGGACCACACCTTGATGGGTTATTCAAAAATTCAATTTAACTGTAAATAAATAAAACCAGAACTCTAGTTCCTCAGGCATAGTGGCCACAGTTGGAGTGCTCAGCAGTTGCTCTGCTGCCGGACCCCTCAGACACAGCACCTTCCCATCATCAGAGAAAGCCCTGTTGTTCTAGCAGAGCTCTGCTAACTATGCCCCAGAAGTCGAATCCAACTGGTCTCCTGTTTTTTTGTCAATAAAGTTTTATTGGAACACAGCCACACACATTTGTCTATGCGTCATCATGGCTGCTCTCATGCCAGGAGGGCAGAGTTGAGTAGTGATGACAGAGACCCACATGGCTCAGAGCCTAAAATATTCACCATCTGGCCCTTTCTAGAAAAAGTTTGCTGACTCCTGGTCTGGGTGACTTAAAGCTTTTATATATTTTGAATACATGATACCTTTAAAAAAACTTTAGGAAAGAAGGGGAATGCTACACTTTTTTCAGTCTTAAATTGCCAGCAGTTTTACGCTTTGATTTTATGCCATGTAGTTATCTTAACATTTCAAAGCATTTAAAACAAAAAATAAAGGGTCCTTAACATCATCAAAAAGATCAAACACGGGGTACTCTTTTGCCCCCTTCTGATGCCTATGTCAGAAGCTTTCTCTATCTCCTTTATATTTCAATAAAACTTTATTACACACACACACAAAAAAATGGCTGACTGGCTCCTGAACTGGACATGTAGGTACAGAAGTCCGGCGGGGGTGAAAATATCTAGATTAGTGTAATTTTGGACTGCCTCAGTAAGCCGTGAAAGAAAAAGGGCAGGATTTTCATCTTTTTCTTGAGTCACTTCTCTAATCTTATCGTAGTTAACATGAATTTGAGAGCTTTTTAGCATTCCTTCTAGTAAAAAGGCGATCATATGATGCAGGTACTGGATGCCGGCATCACCTGCTTGATACGTCCACCGTGGCTCAGTTAAAGGGACTGCATCATCAGCCATCAGATTAGTCCTATCTTGGCTATGGAGCTGATCATCATGAGTCTGGGCTGCCTGCCATATCCGTTCCTTTTCGTCAGGGGTTAAAGTGGCATTTAGGATGTAATAAAGATCATTCCAGGTTAAATGATATGCTTGTGTAAGGCGGAGGAATTCTTTTCTGTATCTGGTAGGATTTTCTGAAAAGGATCCCAGTTTTTCTTCAATTTGGCTCATATCAGAAATTGAGAAAGGCACATGAACCTGTGTAGGGCCCTCCGGTCCTGCTACCTCTCTGAGGTCCTGGCTGATGGAGGGGGAGTGGGTGGATATCTCTTTTGGGGTTTTGGAGTCACCGCTTCCTGTTTTGGAGGAGGAAGGGCTAAAGGATGTGGTCCCAGGGCGGTAGGGAGGAGGCTAAAAAAAGAAAAAAAAAAAAAAAAAGATCAAACACTAAATCCTTTAGCACCAGGTGAGTTCTGATCATCTTTAAGTAAAGCTCAGCGTGTAAAGAAGCTGGCAAAGATACATTTCCTTTCACACTGTTTTTTCTTGAATATTCAGTATTGCTGGCAAGTATTGTATTTCTCCAAAGTTGCCCGTCACCCTTAAAAGAGTCCCAGGCATCAGATTTCCAACTCTATTTTACTTCAGTTAAGGGAGGCCTCTGTGTCCCTCACGGACAAGGATGACAGATGTGAGATCCTCCTTCCAGTCCGGCACAGGAAGGCTGAGATTGGAATGGAGTGGGCAGGGAGGCCAGAGGGAGAAGTAACGGCCTCTGCAAAGATGGGGGACACGTCTGGACCGGGGTTTGCAAGGAGGGATGGGAGCTGTTCAGGCAGAAAGTGGGAAACGGCTGAGTCAAGGCAGAGGGTGAGAAATGTGCAGGGCCCCAGGGAGAGGCTCTGAGCTCCTTCGCAGGGACCCTGGAATGTGAGCTGGGGGCGGCTGAGGATGAAACTCAACGGGGAGGCGGGGCCAGGCTGGCAAGGCCTTGGCCATCCCAGCAGGATGTCTGGAGCGAGGCTGCCCACCTGGGGGCTTCTCTTGTCTCCTCAGAGTAGAGTCCCTCTGAAAAGCCAGGAGGTGGAGGACATTGTGATCTACCTCAGCTCTCTGGGGAAGCACAACAGCATCACGATGGATAACCTGGCCAGCACCTACAAGCAGTGGTCTTTGGCTCAGCAGCGAAGCACCCTGACCACTGCGACAGAGAGTACGTATCCGCCTCCGCCGCTCCCCGTGCAGGGGGGGAAGCTGACGCTCAGAGAGGCTGACCACCTGGCCACAGTCTCAAATCTAGAAGGCGGCAGGGCCACGATCTCCTTTCTGCCCGGGGCCGCAGAGGCCTGAAGCAGGCCTGGAAAAGCAGGATGCTAGAGGATGGGAATGGCGCCAGGAAGGCTGGGGCCGAGTGCGGGAGAGGGAGGAGAAGGCCACAGAGGCACTGGAAGAAGGGACACCTTCTAGGTGCCCGCTCGGTGACACTGGTCACTGCCCGAAGGGCTCCGTGGCCGGGCACCCTCTCAGCTCCCCCTTCCTCCGCCTCTTCCCTCCGCCCCTAGATTCCAGATCATCCTCGGACGGTGGCTCCGCACAGAGTCCATCCCCGAAGCAGAAGGCGGATGTATCCCCAGAGGCTCCCAAGATGGACCTGCTGACGGTGCCCGTGGTCGACACGGAGATGGAGGCACGGCCCATGACGCTAGAGGAGATGGAAGACGTGGGCAAGCACTACCGAGACAGGAAGCGGCAGAACAAGGTGCCCCCACCAGCGGGAGGGACGGGGCCCGGGGAGCGGGCAGGCTGGGCCCACCTGCCCACGTGCCCCAGCTTCTGGCCGGGGGAGCTCTGGGGGTCCCGGCTTCCTTACCTCCTCGCTCCCTCCTCTGTGTGTATGAACAACACCTGCCTCCCAAGGTTTCTGATAAGATGAGTTGATAGGATGTTTCTGAAAGTACCGAGTTCCCTTCCTCCAACTGTTGAATCATGACTGAATCCTGAGGCCAGGACTGCACATGCATCACAGCTGGAGTCCAAGAACCTGGCCTGGGGCCTGGCACTGAGTAGGCACTCCAGAAACACACGTCGAGTGAAGGAAGGGAGAACTGACCGGATGAATTAATTCGCCCGATAAATATTTATTGAGAGCCTGTGATGCGTCATGCACTGTTCTAGGTGCCTCCCTGGGGGTTCAGATGGTAAGGAATCTGCCTGCAATGCAGGAGACCCAGGTTCAATCCCTGAGTCGGGAAGATCCCCTGGAGAATGGAAATGGCAACCCACTCCAGAATTCTTGCCAGGAAAAATTCCACGGACAGAGGAGCCTGCTGGGCTACAATCCGTGGAGTTGCAAAGAGTTGGACAAGACTGAAGCGACTTAGCAAGCACGCACCGGGCTTTCTGTGTGTGTATAGGGTCGCGTGTGCGCTTCTGTGTAGGGAGCCGTGCACACAGAACCTTGTGCCGGGACCATTCACATGTTATTCAGGGGTCACCTTGACCACGGGTGATTTTTCCTCCCGAGTGGCTGACATCAACACCTGCACTCACGGGGCCTGGGGGCAGAGGCGGCTGAGGCTCCGCGTCTGCCTTGGGCCCGGAGGGAGGCGAGGAGGAGTGAGTGCCCGCCTCCGCTCTCCCCACAGCTGGCCCTCCCCTCCATCCAATACGCGGAGCAGTGCCGCCTGGTGCGCAGCGGGGACAAGCACTTCGACGAGCACTGCCTGCCGTCCACCGTCCACGGGGAGATGGAGGGCATCCTCAACAGGTCCCGCATGGACACCTTCCTGGTCTACCTGCAGTGCTGGAAGGTCTGCGAGGCGCACGGCCTCCCGCTGACCGAGGACATCCTCATGAGAGGTACGCTGGGAAGGTGCCAAGGGGGGCCCCGAGCGGGGGGCCAGGGGGGCAGCCACCTGAGGCTTGTCCTTCCCCAGCCGACGAGCACCCAACCACACCGCGGGGACGCGGCGGAGAAGCGGGGCGGGGGGAAGAACAGCCCCACCGGGTTCGCTTGTATTTATTTGGGGCTCTGTCGCCACGGGGGCTTTTTCTCCAGGTGCGGGGGGCGGGGGCTGCCCTCTAGTGGCGGCGCACGGGCTTCTCGGGGCGGCGGTTTCTCTCGTGAAGCACTGGCTCCCCGGCACAGGCTCAGCCGTTGAGGCACACGGGCTTAGATGCTCCGCAGCACGTGGGATCCTCCCAGACCGGAGATCAAACCCGTCGTCCCCTGCACTGGCAGGCAGATTCCTGTCCCCTGCGCCACCAGGGAAGTCCCCTGGTTCGCTGTGAGAAGGGATTTTTACAGCTCTGCAGGGCCCACACTCTGCTCCATAGGCCCGGAGTCCCCGTTCCCCAGCCTAGGGAAGGGAGCACCAGGACTGGAGTTCCAGGTGAGGGAGCCAGCGGTGGGCCAGGAGGAACAGTCCCGAATGAGCACCGACTATCCTGTCGATGTAGGAAATACATTGGTGTTATAAGAGTGAATCTGTGCATGTGATGTTTCCTAGAAAAAGGAACTTGAAGACCTCAAAAGGCAGTTGTTAAGATGAAATAATGTAGTTATATCATAATTATTTGGTATTCACATTTACTGACAATAAGAGCCATTTCCTTAAGCAGATAAAACTATCGCAGGATCAGGGAAAAGATGGTTGAAGAATGAGACTTGCAGACAATGCATTGTTTCATTTAATATTTATGTCTGATTTTTTTTTTTACACATATGCTTTTGTCCTTGGGAATTGTGATTGCACGATAAAGGGAAACTATTTTGTTATTCCTAAGTATGAATTAGTTTGCTTATTAGAGTAGGCGATTTCGGACAGGAAGCCTGGCTGGGAGAGGTAACCGCGACGACACGTGGAGTGTTCCAAACCCACTCGTCTTGACCAGGCCTGTTTCTCCGTGCTTCTGCCACACAGAGGGAAGAATGCACAGGGAGACCGGTTCTGCAGAAGCCCTTTGCCCTCTGCTGGGCCCACAGGTCTCAACCCTGAGCTCTGGCACTGGTCCCGCCCTCTGCTTGGGGCAGGACCTGTGTTCCCATATATCCAAGCAGATCTGAACCCTCCACTCCTGGGGGAACTGCATGCTTCTGAGACATGGGGCAGAGGAGTGGCCCGATAGGCCCCTGATGACCATGTAATGATGCTGGCATCCCACATTTATAAAGTATATATTTAACAGCTGGTCTCTGCTGCACTGGAGGGCAGAGGTTTTCCTGTAAGAACCTTGCAGGAAGGAGCTGTGGCCCTACTGGGCTGTGGTTTTCTGATAAAGGGACACACGGAAAGTGCCCTGACTTCCCTGAGAACAAGAGTTAGCAGTCACAGTTGGTGGTTTCCTTATTTTTCCCCCTGGGAGGGGAAACAGACGCTCAGTGTAGAGGACCTTGGGTCTTGTATTAGTTTGGTAGAACCGTTGTAACAAAACACCACGGACTGGGGGCTTACACAGCAGAAAGGTACTTCCTCACCATTGTGGAGGCTGGAGAGTCCAAGACCAAGGTGCTGGCAGGGTTCATGTCCGCTGAGATCGCTCTCCGTGGCCTCCAGATAGTCACCGTCTGGCTGTCTATCACACGGTCATTTCCATGCACACATGCACCCCTGCTGTCTCTGTGTCCAGATTTCCTCTGCTAAGGACACCAGTCAGACTGGATGCAGGCCTTCCTTAGTGGCTTCATTTTAGCTTTATCACCTCTTGAAAGGCCTCTTCTCCAAATACAAATTCTAAGGGTCAGGGCTTCAATATATGAATTTGGGGGAATACAAGTCAGGCCATAACAGGTCTATACAGGAGGAAGTGGCTAACGGCCTTCAGGAACACAGGCCAACCAGCCTAAATGGTCACTGTCTCCCGCACAAGCTGCACGCCCCTCGCTTGGGCAGCTGCTTGCTGCCATCTGGGCTGAAGGGCAGAGATACAGCAGGTGACCCCACAGCTCTCGACCCTGACTTTTCACGAAATCATCCTTCCTCCCTCCTTCCTCGGGGAGTCTCATGCTCCCAGATCACCTGGGCTTGGCGCGCGGTGGGGCTGCATGTGTTCTAAAACGTAGGGAGGATTCCCAGGCACACGACTGCTCCTGCGGGCTAGGTCTTGCCCCCAGACGTGCCGGCTGATCTGTCCCCACCAGAGGATCGAGGCTTTACTGATTCTCTCCACCACCGGCTTTTGCTGGCTCCTGGGCCCGCACACAGCTGAGCTTCACGTGTCTGCAGGATCCCTCACTCATGGGCACATAGGAGCATTTGTGGGTGGGCTTCCGTTTGCTTCTGACTGGTCCAAGTGGAAAAGACGCTAGTCCATCTCTGGCCACTGTCCTGGCCACTGTCTGTTGGCTGTCCATGACAGAGACCAGCACTTCCAGGTCTGTGCCTGAGGCTAGAGCTTGGTGGGCTCAGACCCCAGGCCTCAAGCTCATGGGCCAGACTTCTAGAACATCGAGGTATTTCCCCTCCCCACTGAATATAGCTTTATTGTTCTGCTCCCCCTAATTTTATAGATAAATCTTTCTCATTTACATTTTTGAAAACAAATCCAAACAAAATCCCCCAGCCTGAGTTGACCACCAATAATATTTAACGACTGTCCTTTCACAAATCTTTTTCCTATTTATTTGCTATTCACATGGATTTGTTCTATAAGTCATTTTTTAAAAGTCCTATATGTATATACATTAAAAAATGTAGTTTAAAAATCATGTAAACCTTTTAAAAATGTTGATGTTGCCCATCTCCCCCTTCCCTCCTCTCCCTTCTCACCTGTGCAATCCCTGCCCTCCACCCAAATAACCAACATGAAAAACCTGGGACTTCCCTGGTGGTCCAGTGGCTAAGACTTCATGCTCCCACCGCAAGGGGCCTGAGTTCAACCCCTAGTCAGGGAACTAGATCCCAGATGCTGCAACTAAAGATTGAAATTCCCTCGCAACTAAGACCTGGTGCCACCAAATAAATAAATATCAATAACAATAATAAAAAAAAAATCATGGACTTCCCTGGCGGTCCAGTTGTTAAGACGCTGAGCTTCCAAAGCAAGGGGCATGGGTTCCATCCCTGGTCGGAGAACTAAGATCCCACAAGCCTCTCAGCCAAAATCGATCATGTAAATAAAGAAGTAAATTTGTGTTGGCCAGATAAGGAGAAGGGGCATTCTAAGCAATAAACTGTAGTTGATTCACCAACTGAAAAAAAAAAAATGAAAAAAACCTTAAAAAAATTAATAACCTGGAGAGTAAACCTCCATCACTGTATCCAGAACATGAGATGCCGGGGCGAGCCCTGCTCAGTAGTTGCAGGAGGGTGGGGCCCCCAGCGCTTCTCCTGCACGAGAAAACCCACCATCCACCGAGTCTAAGTTAATCCAGTGACGTCTTGGGTGAGGCCTCCTTTCCTCCTTGAGGGACTCCTGACCAGGACTCCTGACCCTGCAGAGCAGGCTGTGGGGCCACGCTCCCTCCTACCTGCCTCCAGGCCTCGGGGCCACCGCCGCCCTGGTTCTGAACAGGCCCCCTCATCTCTGGTCCCCTGAGTGGTAGCCTGCCAGCCCCACTTCCCGACAGCGTGCTGCCAGGACGCACTCACCACCATGGGGGGGGGGGCGGGCTGCAGAAGGGCTTGTGGACCCACTGCACTATTTTTTGCAACTTGCTGTGAACCTACCATCATTTAAAAATAAAAAGTAAAGAGACTTCCCTGGAGGCTTAATGGTTAAGACTCCAAGTTTCCAGTGCAGGGAACTGTGAGTTTGATCTCTGGTCAGGGAACTAAGTCTCCATGTGGGGGGAAAAAAAAAAAAGACTCCATGTGCCACTGGAGACCAAAAAAAAAAAGTCCAAAAAAAATGTATATAAGAAAAATCTTTTCAAACAAGAATGTGAATTTGTTTTTAAAAATAGCCCCCCTCGGCCCCAAAGGCTGGGTTGGGGAGGGGTCTCGGGCTGACAGGCCGTGTTTCTCCTCCTGCTCACAGCCCTGATGTACCCAGGGGACAAGATCATTTTCCAGAAGGACCAGGTGCGCCCGATCCGGCAGCCGGGAGGCTACTACTCAGACTTCAAGCCCTTCAGTGCGAACCTGGCCCCGCTCCAGCCCCAGGCCGTTCCCGCTCCTGTGGCTCAGAAGCCTGACAAGCTGAGTGTCAGCCCCTCCTCCCCACCCTGCGCTCCTGCCCACTGATGCCTCGTGGCTGGGGGGTGGTAGGCAGTTACGGGGGGGTCATGGGCCGGTGTCTGTGTCCTTGCCCGGCATGTCCAGCCCACCTGATCCCCACGGACTGGCCTCGTGCTCCCCCTGCACGCGTCTCCCCAGCCTCCTTGCCTCACCCACACGCAGCTGCTCTCCTGACTACATCCTACACAACCTTAAGGTCTCTGGAAAAGGTTAAAAAGAAGGACTTCTTCGAGAAACCGGGGAGGCCTCTTCACGAATCGTGGGCTGGGTGTAGGGCCCCTTCCAAGGACAGTGGTGGCAACCCCTCTTCTACCTTCTCTAGCAAAAGGTGGGCGTGCACACCCCCGCCCAGAGAAAAGAACTCTGCCCTGGGGCCTCCCCCGACCCTCAGATCAGCCCAAGTCCCCTCTAAGAGAATGCCCTCCTTTGTCAGGAGGTGACCGGTGAGCAGGCTACCAACCAGCTTTGGTGGGCACTGCAGAGTGGAGGCGGGGAGGGGAGAAGGGGCCGCTGACCAGATCCCGTGACGGGGGAGGGGCTGAGGAACTGTCCACACCATCCATCACTGCCAGATGCCTGCTACGGTGGTCTGGCCAGACAGCCGGGGTGGGAAGCAGTGGAGCCGAGTGGAAATCACAGACCAGGGATCAAATGGACAGTTACCTCGCTCACTGAACCTCAGCGTGTTCATCTGTAAAATGGGCCTAACAGCTCTACCACACACACAGTGAGGACCCTTAGCGCCTGAGCACTGATCGTCAGAGCCCATCCCTTCAGGCCATTCTTGAGTGTAGGAGTGGGCTTCGCCTGCAGGTGGCGCTGGCCACAGCCCCGGCGGGGAAGAAATGAGGGGGAGCTGGGCAGCTGGTCACCTAGAGAGTCCCCTCTGATCCCCTGCGTGGCTGCCACCAGTTCCCAAGCCATGAACCTCAAGAAGCTGAGAAAGTGACTTCTGTCCTGCTCCGACAGGCCCCAGTTATAAAGAATAGAGGTCCCCCCGGGGCAAGGGTGGACTGGTTTCATTGGCTCCTTAGCATGCCTTGTCAAAGATTCCGAGGCCAGATGCAGACTTGCTGGGAAAGAGTGCTGTGGCGATTAAGTGATGTCTACCAGGCTCCAGGTTTGGGGCGTTAGCTTTTACCACACTTGTCCTCAAGGCGGGATTCAGCTCTGGAGGGCAAATGGGAGTCGCGGGTGCAAAAAGGATTCAGATGACTGAGCATGTCTCATAATGGCTTGAGAAGTCTCCATGCCGGGGAACAGGAAACCCGAGGCCCCCACAAGCGGACTGACTTGTCCCAAGTCACCCAACCAGCCAGGCTAGGAGCCCAGGGCTGCCGTCCTGTCTGCCTCCCCAGTAGGGGCCCAGAGGTCTAGACACTCCAGTCCACTGTGTGTTCCACTGGAGCATGGCGGACAGAGTCAGGGCCCTGCCCAGGGGGAAGAAGTTCTCTTTCCAGGGCTCTGGTCTGGACTCAGAGGTGGGCCCCCGTCACCCTGACCTACTTACTACCTGAGGCCCCACTGACCTGGATTTCCTGTCTCCTGACAAGATACCTCTCTCTCTCTCTCTCTCCTCCACCAGGAAAATGCCGAAGAAAATCAAGAAAATCAACTTTAAGGAATTTGAGGACTTCACCAGGTCTGTAGTGATCATCTAACTCTGGGGGGTGGGGGGCGGGCAGGTGGGAGGAAGGGACCCGGGACTCAAGTATTGCAGGGTCCATGAGACCCAGCATCCAGGACTCAGGGCCCAGGAGCTGAGGATCTGTAAAGTGACTGTTCGGAGCACCAGGGGCTTCCCTGGGGGCGCAGCAGTAAAGAATCCACCTGCACTGCAGGAGCCTTTGATCCCTAGGTTGGGAAGATCTTCTGCAGAGGGCCATAGCAACCCACTCCAGTATTCTTGCCCAGAGAATCCCATGGACAGAGGAGCCTGGCGGGCTACAGTCCACGGGGTCACAGAGAGTCGGACACGACTGAAGAGACTTAGCACGCATGCGCACACAAGAGTGCCAGGCAGACCCTGCTCTCCACTCGTTAATTCACGTAAATCCTCTCCACAGCCCTATGAAGTTTTTCTTAGCAGTCCCATTTCACAGACGAGGAAACTGCCGTACCGGAAGCTTAGCTTCCTTGCTCAGAGTCACGGATCGATTAAGTGGTGGCGCAGAGATTTGGACCCACCAGGTGTGCTGACTCCAGCGGCTGCCCTCTGAACAGCACGTGAAAACGCCTCTACAGAACAGGTGCTGTGCACGTTAAGAGTCTGGATTTAGAGGCAGCCGACTGGCAGTCAAGCCCGCCCCCCGCCACTTGCCAGCTGCGTGGCCTTGGGGAAATGACTTCGCCTCTCTAGGCCTCCGGGTCCTCGCTGGTGAGGCAGACAGGACAACAGAGTACTAGAGTGTTTAGCACAGTGCTGCGCCTCCGCTGGGGAAGGAGCCCCAGCTGCCCCCTGTCTCCATGACAACTGTCTCTGTCTTCTCCTTCCCCAGGAAGCTGAAGGAGAAGAAGCCCAGCGGTCCGCAGCTAACCCATCCCAACTTCTTCTGGCCGGGTCACCTCCTGGACAAGCTGCGGCTCTACCTGCCCATTGTGACCATGGACCGGAGCCTGGCCATCTTCAGCTGTGTCCAACAGCAGCCCCACGTCTACTCGGCCACCTACCACCCCGACCGCTGGTGGCCCATTAAGGACATGAATTACGTGACCTACGCCCATTACGATGCCCACAAGATCTATCATATCAACTAGAGTGGCCCAGATGCCGCCAGACCCAGCCATCCTGGGGCCAGGCACCAGTGCAGCTAGCAGCCCAGAGCCGTAGATGCAGGGAGGGCGTCAAAGAGCCAAGCAAAAGAAGCCGTTTCAATGGGAAGGCCTGGGCCAGCTGTCTCCAGACAAAGTGTCTAGTGTCTCAGAGGGTGGATGTGTCCAGGGAAAGATGTGGTTTTTGAGTGTCTCCCTCTCCTAACCTCTGTCCTGTTGAAATAAAACCGGGTTGGAGTTTTCCTCATTTCACCTGTGATTCAGCTGATGTAATTTCTGGACTCAGGAGCTGTGACCAGAGGGGTGTTGGAAAGCTGGGGTCCAGGGTCTGGGGAAAACAGCAGGCACATTTCCTGGGGTGTTGATGGGGATGCCGGCATGACCTCTCCAGCCTCTCATCCCGGACCTCAGTGCCCACCAGCAAGCAGCAGGCAGTGTGGGTACCCTTGTGCCCTCCTCTTGAAATAAAATAAGCATGTCCCTCATACACCCTCAAGACAGAGCCCTTTGGGTCACTACTTCCAAAACTCTTGGGCCTTTTGCAACTGCAAGCATACTCTCTGGTTCATGAGCCCTTCCCCTGACTCACCCATCTGACCCCGTCAAGACCTTTTCCATCACGACACACACCCTGTGGGCTGCTATTAGCTCAGTGCCTCTGTGCTGGGCATCCCAGCTGACTCCTACGGCCGCAGGACAAGCGGGATTCCTGAGGTGTGGTGCCGCCAGAGATGTGATTTTGGACAAGACATTCCCTTCACAACTCCCATCTCATGTCTCCGGGTCTCCTCACTCTCCCCCTCCACAGTCAAAATCTCACCAAGGAGTTGTCAACACTCCCTTACCTTCTCACCCATTACGCAGTCAACAACACAATCAATCCATCTCAGCTTCTGTCTCCGTCTGGCTGTGTAAGTACCAAGATCACTGAAGACAAGACATCCGTATTGTGTTCAGGTCTTGGAATCAAGGGCCATTTTCTTTTCTCTTGAAATTTGATTTTGACATTAATGTTAAAAACAAAAGGTAAAATTAAGCAAACCAAGAACAATGAATAACCAGACCGTCTAGCCTAATGGTTAGAAGTGTGGATTTGTGTGTGTGTGTGTGTGTGTGTGTGTGTGTGTGTGAAATCTCCAAACTTCACTCTATACATATGTAAAATTAGGAAAACTAATAGAACTATCTCATGGAACTGCGCGAAATCCACCGAATGAGTGTTTTGATCGTCTCATTGCTGTTTATAAACTCACGTGAGAGAATTATTAGGAAGTCTATGTTTTGCTCTCTCCTGGCCACTAAGAGGCGCACTTCGGGAGAAGAAACGCGGGCGGAAATAATCTAAAAATTGGATTATCCTCCGGAGGGACGGCTTCAATTCCTGGCGGAAGTGAGTGACTCCTCGCTAGGTCTTAGAAGCTCAAAAAGAATTTCAAATTTTTATGCGGCCCCAACTGAAGGCATGAAAATTTTTAGTACTACTCCTAGATATTAATAACTAGGAAAACACAGGCAGCCTCGGCTTTTTTTCAGTATTATTTCTCTGACGTGTCTTTAGTATCTTTGAAGGGCTAAACGCCGGAAGTGCTTGCCTTTTCTCTGTCAGGATGCGAAGCGACGTCCCATCAGCCCCCGCGCGGCCCCTTCCTCTCTCTTCCTCGGCGCTGCCTACGGAGGTGGCAGCCATCTCTGACTCGGTGAGTGTTAATCGGTGGCCATCCGCGTCTCTGCGGTCTGCGTCTGGCCCCTTCGCCGCCTGTCGGGGAAGCTCGTCCTTCTGAGCAGTCGTCTGGGTGGGCATTGCCCTTCTTGGTTGGCTGGAGCGCGTACAGAATCCGAGCGAAACGGCCCGGCAGGTGATGGAGGTTCGCTTCCCAGGGCCGCTTGTGCTCCAACGGAGGCCGCCTGGGGTCAGTCAGAGCTGCGGACAGCTTGTTTGAGCCCTGGGGGCGCAGGGCGCTGGTTGGGGCCAGACTATGCGGGGGTCCTAGGGGGCTGTGAAGCGACTGGGATAGTTGCGGCCTGATTGCCCTAGCTCGAGTTCTCGGATCACCTCGCTTAGCCCTGTCTACTCACGTGTATTTGTCTATTTCCACTGTTCGGCGCTCCTCCTCCAATTTCTGGCCCTGGGGTTGCTGCTTTGACGAGACCGCCAAAAAAAAATGCTGAGCTACGACTCGAATAGTGTAATTAACCGAAATTCTGGTAGCGGGTGAGGATCTCTGGGAATGTGAAACTGCGTCTTGACCTTCGAGGATCCCCCTTTGGCGGCATTCTTTCTTGGCTCTGACTGTGCAGGGTGACCCCCTAAACCTCCCAGGATCGCATCTGGAGAATGGCTTGTATTCTGCCAGCTTCGGAGTCGGGAGGGAAAGCAAGCCTGGCAGAGGTACCCATTCCATTCCCAGTTTGCTCAGTATCTGGTGATTGGAAGACACTCTGCAACAAGAGTTCAAGCCTCCGGGCAGGGCGAGAAAGTCCTTCCAAGAAGTCATCTTTGACGTGGTCTCTTGCCTGTTTCTTGAAGGCATCATGGCCGCCCTCAGACCCCTCGTGAAGCCTAAGATCGTCAAGAAGAGGACCAAGAAGTTCATTAGGCATCAGTCAGATCGATATGTCAAAATCAAGGTATGTGGCCCAGGATGGAAGTGTGTGTTGGGTGAAAAGAAAATAGATGGTCCCTAAACAGGTTGCTGGGTTTCTGAGCTCTGCTAGATGACTGGTCCCTGGCTGGTGGCAGGGCTCTCTAGAACCCCAGGTGGCCCTGCCTCACCGGCACTCAGGCTCTTGATGTATGTGTAAAGTTGGAATTTAAATAACACGGGGCATGGGCCTGTTTTGAGGTATATAGAGGCTTATACTAGTTACATCTCAGGTGCCTTTGTGACAATATGAGGGTGAGATTATACTTATTGCATAGGTGGGAAAACTTAGGTGCTGAGTGTGATGTTGAAAGCCAGGCTCCTCATCTTTATACACAGGCCCCTCACGGTTCATGGGTATGTAGTCTGCTTTTCCTTTGCTTGGAAGACGTGTGAATGGAGGTGTGTATTTGTGCTGGTCAAATGTAGGAGCTCCTATGAAATCCTGTTACCCAAAGACAACTAGAGTTTGGCACATTTCCTTTTCATCTGGCCCCCTTTTTTCTCCTGAAGTCAGAGTAGGCACCTTCACAGACACTAACCATGTGTGTTTTTTTATCTTCAGCGGAACTGGCGGAAACCCAGAGGCATTGACAACAGGGTACGCAGAAGATTCAAGGGCCAGATCTTGATGCCCAACATCGGTTACGGAAGTAACAAGAAAACCAAGCACATGCTGCCCAGCGGCTTCCGGAAGTTCCTGGTCCACAACGTCAAGGAGCTTGAGGTGCTGCTGATGTGCAACAAGTGAGTTGGGTCTCACCTCTGGGTTCAGGTGTCAGAAGCCAGCCTGTGAGATCGGCTTGGGCGGGCGACTAGAATGCAGTTGGAGGAGTCTTGTATCCTCAGGAGCTTGGAGGATGCTTGTTGGGGACTCCAGAATGTTTCCTTTGCTGGGGGGAGGGGGTGTCCTAAAAGTGTAGAGGCCTGGGACCTGAAAAGAGGTAATGGCTTTGCTTGGCACTGCGGCATCCTTTGGCAGTGGTTTCCAGAACATTACTTAAGTGGGGGGAGGGGCAGGGATGAAACAGAGCCCAAGACCCAAGGGATTCTTAGTGCTGTGGCCACAGGACTCTTCAGAAGGCTGCAGGGGTGGAGGTGTTGCTGCCTCATTTGGGGCCCTAATGGGAGGTTGAGAAAGGAGAGGCCGCAGGCAGAGGACAGCATGTGTTCTGAGGAATTTAGACACTTGGGGAGCTCTGTGTGTAAATGACCTGTGGTCTGTGTAGGGCAGTGGGATGAGAAAAGTTTTTTCGTGGGGGGTGATTTAGACACAATTTTAATCTGGATTGGGGGGAGGCGGTATTTCTTGGTTAAGTGGAGGAGAGTTTGTTTTCTTCCACTACCCATAGTAATTCTGGGCACAAGTAATAAACAACTAGTATTCTCACTCACTGTTGAGTTTCTCTAGGTCAGGAATTTAGCCAAGCATTAAAATACTGCAAGTATTTTGGAAAGGATGGGCTTAGGAATTAATGTTGGATGCCCAAACCGCACTGAGTTAGCAGGTTGGTAGAGAACTGTGACAGAATGGTGTAGTTTAATACCTTTTGTGTAGCAAAGATTGCACTGCATATGTTGCTGGTTGCCATAAAGATAAGTGTGTTTTTAATAGTACCTTGGTAGTTTGTTATCAATAGCCACAGAAATACTCTGAATCTAATTCACAAATTCTATTTCTGGGCATTTATCTTTAAATAATTGAAACTAAGTTGATCATTGCAGTAACTGAACAACACATCACTGGTGAATGGTGGGGGTACAAGCACCAGCTGGAATGTTATGCTTATATTAAAAACAGTGGTCATTAAAAAAAAACAAAACAAAAACCCAGTGGTCCTGTGTGGAAGATGCCCAAGCAGAGAAAAAAAGTATTTTAAATATGTGCACTGTGATCATGATTATTAAATACACATAGATGAGGACCTGGGTGGTGGTGTTTTTTTTAAAGATGGAAAGTGTGATACAACTTAAGTCTCCTTTAAGATACTGGCATGAGTAGACTTTAAAACAAAGCAGTTCTCTGTCTGGATTGGTTTGTCTCTTACTGTGAAGCTATTTTCCTGCAGAGTTCTTAATTCTGCCTGCTGCCTTTAGAGTTTGCTGAAATTTGTCCAGGGGTAGTGTGTCTAGTCTTAATCCGCTGTAATGGCTTCATAAGGCATTTCCTTGCTGAAATGTGCTCATGAGACCAATTTGCTGACAACCTGGGGTGGGATGTGACTGTGAAGGAATGGATAGACAGACCAGTACCTGGCGAGTGCTCAGGAATTGTTGGGTCTTGTCATTCACTGGATGAGTCTAGATAGACATTGTTACTTTTCAACTTGAATTTTGTCTGCAGCAAACAAACAATGTTTATGGTCTGGGCCAGGGAGCCCTTGGCTTAAACAGACTGTTGGATTTTGGTTGTTGGTTGCTTTGCAGAAAGTTTACCTAAACTTTTAACTGGCAAGGCCAAGCTCCCTGAGACTGCCTTGAGCTGGGAAGGTTGGCCCAGAGGACTGAGGGAGAACCTTCAGAAGGCTGAGCCATCCTGGCCTGGCTGTGACTTGGGAATTCACTTCCACCTCGTGGCCTTGGTTTCCTTGTCTGTAAAATGGAGGTGCTGCCTGGGTCACAAGGCTGCTGGGAGGACTCAGTGAGAGGGGTCACTACCAGGGAACACTTAGGAGCTTGCTGCTAGCACCATGGAATCAGGTGAGTCTGCAGCCCCTGCCTTCAGTGCTGTGGCTCTGAAAGCAGAGGAACCAAAGCTTTTGCCTTCCCAGTGGAACACAGTGTGCCTTCCAGGCAGGCCTCCTTACCCACGTACTGATCGTCTCTTCCAGATCTTACTGTGCTGAGATTGCTCACAACGTCTCCTCCAAGAACCGCAAGGCCATTGTGGAAAGAGCAGCCCAGCTGGCCATCAGGATCACCAATCCCAATGCCAGACTGCGCAGCGAGGAAAATGAATAGACAGCTCGTGTGCACATTTTGTTTGTGGTAATAAAAGCATAAAACCCGACCATCTGTCGTCTCCCCCTTGGTTCTTTTTTTTTTTTTTCCCCCCTTGGTTCTTGCTCTTCAGTATGACAGCTTGCCACAGATTGGTCTTCTGCCTGTTTGTGCTCTCTGGAACCTTCTGTCTGGAAGGGGTGGTTTGTAAAGGACCTGTGATCCTTCTCAGGGTGCACACCTCAAGTGCTCAGACCAGGGTAGGTTCTGAGACCCAGATGGAGGGTCCTTGCACTTGAAGCAGGTAGTCATTTTTAGCCTCACTTTGTAAAGTTAGAAGTTACCCTGTGCGGTTCTTACAAAGACTGAGGACAATCAGGTTTCCCTTTTCAACCGTAGCCGTAGATCTCAGGTAACAATAGCTAGAATTCAGCTGTTCTATGACTTTTTATGAACCATTTTTCCAACACATGGTTTAAGCAGCACAGGTCACGTGGGATAGGGCATGTGGCACTCTGGCACAAGACTGGGTTTAAATCCCACAGTTCTAGTAGATGGATGTCTCAGATTGGGTCCTGTTCAAAACCTAATCTAACAAAATATATGTTGAGTAAATTACTGGTCATCTCATTCCTCTGAAAGACTTGGGAAGCATTCTGACGGTCTTAACTACTGAGGAAAGGAATTGTGCAGAGAAAATAATGATTCAGGATCTGTCCTTTATTGACCTGGGATGGCAGAAAATTGTTTGGCCTGACATTGACTGTTTCTGTGTCCTTGATACTAAAAAGTAAAGAGGACGGGTTCACAAACCATCCGGTGACACATTTGCCAATTTGCTACATGAGAGTCTGGGAATTAGAAAAAATTAACATCTTATTTCCTACCCAACCCACATGGCCTTGCAAAACTATAAAGCATTTTGGATTCTAAAGTGTGAAGAGCTCATAGAGGTATCTCGCTTTTCAGATGCCCAGCCAAAGCACTAATTTTTCGTAGATCAGAACAGGTGAAGTAGAGAAAGGAGAAGGACAATATCTGGGACAGTGGCAGGGAGGAAGGCCGGCCCCCTGCCTCCTATGAGCACAAGAGTATTTATTTCTAAAGACTAAACACTGAGCAGGGACCCCCGGCTGGAGGGAGCCAGGCTAACCTGTGTGAAGTCACATCCATTTTCACGGGAGGCCTGGAAGGACTACCACACCCCCTCTGAATGACTGTCCTGAGTTAAAGGGGCCAACTGTTGGCAGCTCTGACAGAGCCTGTGAGTTGGGGGTCCCTGGAGAAGGTGCTGGAAGCCCCGAGCAGGAGCTGGAGGGCCCCCAGGGAGATGGAGAAAGGGCAGGAGTAGAGGCCTGCGGTGGTAGGAGGGTGAGGCTCTGGCTTTGACTCTGGTGGGCCTCCTTGCAAGCTGGGGTCCCCAAGGGCTGGGTGCTAGCTGAGTTCCATGGAGTCTGTGCTGGGAGCCGAAATGGAATCCTTCTGGATGCTTTCAAAGAGGGCAGCCAGTTCGGGATTGGATCGGATTTGAGATGAGAAGTCAGCCATGATGGGGCTCTTGCCCACTTCCGGGATGGTCAGCAGGGCGGCCACTGCCCTCATGGCTGAGCGCTTCAGTTCATCTTGCTTCTCAAACTCTTGTTTCACGGAACCAGCTTTGACCTAAAGTGGAAACGATGAGCTGGTCACCTATCATCTTGCTCAGCTCATGCCCCATCTCCTAGCTTTACGTGCTTAAAAGTAGGCTCTTGGCACCGCTGGACTTGATGAATGGCTTGTTCTGACAGCCTGCTAGCTGACCCCTTCCCCCCACTCAAGTGCAACCCGCTCTGCTCACCAGCCCAAAGTTGGCTCGCCTGCCTTCTGTTGCCTTATCCCCACCTGACCCGCCTATTCAGGGAATCTCGGGAATTTCCCTACTGTTTATGGAATCAAGTCCAGGTTTCTGGTCTGCTCTCTGGACACTCCATGACTCAACCCAGACAACACTCAGGCTCTTCCTGGTAGAGGTTAAGAGCCTGGCATTGGGCAGTGCTGGATTCAAATGGCTCTGCCCTTTTCTTGGTTAATTCAAACCCTTCCAAAACCCAAATTAGTTCCTGCACTTGGCAGGCATTTATTGGGTCCCCTGGGTGTGACAGGCTCTGTTCTTAACACACAGCTTTCCGTAAGCCTTCTGCTCCAGATCCTCCCAGGACCATGAGGCACTCCAGGGTGATATCAGGCACTGCCTGATAGATAGTGTCTGACTCAGTTTCCCCATTAGGATGTGAGAGGAGGGAGTCCACCATGTTCAGTATCACATGCCTGGTGGTACCTGCACAAGGCCTGACACTCAGGACATGTTTAATAAAGACAGCCAGGTTTGAATACCAGCTTTACTGTAGCCTTAGTCAGTAACCTCTCTGAACCTTTGTTCTGTGTATGTAATGATAAGAATAAGACAGTGATAATGACTGAATAGTGTTTCATATACCACCTGTATCTCAGGAGGTTCTCAGTAAATGGTAACCATGAACCGTCTGCAGGGGACCCAGCAGGTACACCCAGGGCTGGGCAGGGGGCTTACCTTGGCAGTGCAGGTGGCCCTGAGGGGCTCAATGAGCCGATCCACCCTCTGCAGGACGGGCACAGGACACAGGGTAGCCAGTCGGGCGAGCATGATGAAGGTCAGCATCTGGCCAGGGGAAGGAGACAGTTCTTGGTGAAATAGCCCAGGACGGAAAGGAGCAGGCCCTGGGGGAGAGCAGAGGTCTGGACCCAGCCCCCGGAACGCAAGTCCAAAGTAGGAGCCGGCCTGCCTGTCGCACTGATCTCTGCTGGCACTCACCAAATACTGGCTGACCAAGGAATGTTTTCGTGCATTTGCCCAGCAAACACTGAGATTTACAACACTGGCTCTTAAGTGTGTGGAACTTTTGGATGATTACCACTCCATTTATTCACTTTTATATTGTCTGCTGCTGCTGCTAAGTAGCTTCAGTCGTGTCCGACTCTGTGCGACCACATAGACGGCAGCCCACCAGGCTCCCCCGTCCCTGGGATTCTCCAGGCAAGAATACTGGAGTGGGTTGCCATTTCCCTCTCCAATGCATGAAAGTGAAAAGGGAAAGGGAAGTTGCTCAGTTGTGTCCAAGTCTTCGCGACCCCATGGACTGTAGCCCACCAGGCTCCTCTGTCCATGGGATTTTCCAGGCAAGAGTACTGGAGTGGGGTGCCATTGCCTTCTTCGTTTATATTGTCTAAACAAGCACAATTAATGACTTGATTATTTTACATTAGTTTTTCATTGTAAAAGGGATTCATTCTCATTGTATATATATTAAAAAGCTCAAGGACAGAAGGTGAAACCTGTCTCCCCCACAGGTAACAAAATGGCCCAAACTTCTACAACTCACTCTCCACCTGACGGGGGGTCTGGGCCACCTTCCACGCCAGCACACAGATCCCACTCCAACAGTGTCAGGATCCCGTGACGGGAGGGACCCGGTGCACTGAGCCAGCTCTCCATGATCAGACATTTTGGTGGCTGCCAGCGTTTCCCAACCCCCAGAAAGCTGTGGAGAACCACCTCTCGCCTAAAGCTCTTGGAACGTGTGTTTAGGAGTTCAAGTCCACGGAGTCAGTTCACGGAGTGAATTCCACATTTTGAAATGTGCTTAGGGCTTCCCTGGTGGCTCGGTGGTAAAGAATCCGCCTGCCAATGCAGGAGATGTGGGTTCATTCCCTGGTGTGGGCAGAGTCCATATGCCACAGAGCAAGTAAGCCCGGGAGCCACAACCACCGAGCCTGTGTTCTAGAGGCCCGGAGCTATAAGTACCCTGCACTCTGCTCCACAGCACGAGAAGTCACCGCAATGAGAAGCCCACGCGCTGCAACTAGAAAGTAGCCTCTGCACGCCGCAACTAGAGAAGAGCTCGTGAAGCAACGAAGACCCAGGACAGCCACAAATGAATCAAGAAGTAAATGCATACAACGTTTCTAAGTTCTACATTTTTGTAGTTCTGGCCAAACCGACCTCCCAAGGCCTTGCCCACTCCCACCAAAGGTGTGAGAACTGGGTTCTTTTTCTTACTGGAAAAGAACAAAGTGGGGGACTTCCCTGGTGGTCCAGTGGTTAAGACTTGGCCTTCCAGGGCAGGGAGGGGCGGGTGGGGGGGCATGGGTTTGATCCCTGGTCAGGGAACTAAGATCCCACAAGCCATACTGTGCAGCCAAAAAGACAGAACAACGCAACTACTTTCGTGGGGGTGCCTGGGGCGGGTGTGGGGGACAAACAGGCAGCGTGTCCGGCGGGGCCCCTCCTACCCGGATATCGTAGTGGTCCTTCAGGCCGTCCTCCAGGTGGTTCAGGAACTCGCAGACGTCCAGCTGGCCCAAGCAGCTCTCCAGCAGTGAGTACATGCACTCGAAGGCCGCCTTCCGCACGTCCAGCCCGTCGTCCACTGTGTGCTTAAAGGGCCCCATCTCCACCTGCAGGAGGAAGGGAGGAAGACGGGCTGGGCGCTGTGACCCCAGGCACGGAAGACACCTCCCCAAGCTCCTGCTGTGCACCCCTCCCTCATTCAGCACTGTGTCCTGTCCCCAAATCATGCCTTAGACTCTCCAGTTTCCACGCCTGCGCTCAGCCGGCGATGCCTTTTGATAATGATAATAGTAATTCAAATGACATTATAATCCACTGAACAGGTATGCTCTGCCAGGCACTGTGCTGACTGCTGGACAGATGACACCTGACCAAATCATCACAAGAGTCCCAGGAAGACAGTGTTACTATAAACTCCGTTTAATATATGAGGAAACTAAGGCTCAGAAATGTTAACTTGCCCAAGGAGACGAGCCCAAGTTAGTAAGTGGTTTAATCAGAATTAAAAACCCAGGTCTCTTTGACATTGTTACAACCACAAGGGTTTGCTTGTAGTGGTAAACTCCTACTCACCCCTCAAAGCCCACTTCAGATGCCTTCTCTGGGGGAACTTTCCTAACCTCTCTAAACAGAATTGTATCTTCCTCCGAGATGCTAGGTGGTTCAGACCTTCTCTTTGTATCATGCAAAGACTTGGCTATTAAGTCACTTTAACTCTGTACCTCTTACATCCTAACTTCACCACGTGGGCTCTAAGTAAGTTCAATAATCAGGAGGCCATTAGCAAACTGGTGGCTTGTGTCTGGGCCAGCTGAGTCCTGGCGCCCAGGTGCAGGGCTGGGGTCCCTCGGACACCTGCTGAATGTCAAGTGATCACAAGAGTTGCCCACATTTATTGAGCGCCGACTGTGTGCCAGGAGCAGTTCTGAGCACTTGCAAGATTTAGCTCATTAAATCGTCTCAACAACCCTACAATGTGGACACCATTATGTCTTTCCTTTTGCCCGTTTGGAGAAACTGAGGCTAAGAGAGGATTGGGGCTGCCCCGGCCAGGCTCACACCACCAGGAAACACAGGGGCAGACTGGACCCTGTGAACCCGCGCTTGCTCTGATGAACCTGACCCTAAGCCTCTCCCCAGCCCCAGCAGTCCGGTCTGGCTGTGTTCTCCCCCGGCTTCACCTCTCGGATGAGGTCGCGGCGGATCTTCGTCTCCTGGTAGAGGAAGGGCAGGATGTCGTCCAGCAGGTCGCGGACCAGAGAGGGCTTGTTGTGCACGGCGGAGTTGAAGAAAGCCAGTGTGGCCCGGCGCACATTCAGGTCCGGGTCCTGCAGGCTCTCCATGAATTCTCCTGGCAGCAAGACCAGAAGCCGGGGTGAGGGGCGGCACAGCCACAGCCAAACACCGGCCGTCCCCGCCCCACCTCGCTTATCTGGTTAACGGGGGCCACTCAGACCTGCCTGGGCTGGTATGGATGTGTTCCGAGCATCTACTTTGCACAACAAACTCCAGATAAGAAAGTGGACTTGCGTGTGGCCTGGGTTTAAATCTAGGCTTGACCATGAGGTTACTGTGGGACCTTGGGCCTCCTCAACATCCTCATCTGTAAAACGGGGGTAACAACTGTAGGACTGGTTTCAGCATTTAAAACGTGGTAATGTTGCACTCAATATGCCAGCAAATTTGGAGAACTCAGCAGTGGTCACAGGACTGGAAAAGGTCAGTTTTCATTGCAATCCCTAAGAAAGGCAATCCCAAAGAATGCTCAAACTACCGCACAATTGCACTCATCTCACACACTAGTAAAGTAATGCTCAAAATTCTCCAAGCCAGGCTTCAGCAATACGTGAACCGAGAACTTCCAGATGTTCAAGCTGGTTTTAGAAAAGGCAGAGGAACCAAAGATCAAATTGCCAATATCTGCTGGATCATCAAAAAAGCAAGAGAGGTCCAGAAAAACATCTATTTCTGCTTTAATGACTACACGAAAGCCTTCGACTGTGTGGATCACAATAAACTGTGGAAAATTCTGAAAGAGATGGGAATACCAGACCACCTGACCTGCCTCTTCAGAAACCTGTATGCAGGTCAGGAAGCAACAGTTAGAAGTGGACATGGAACAACAGACTGGTTCCAAATAGGAAAAGGAGTACGTCAAGGCTGTATATTGTCACCCTGCTTATTTAACTTATATGCAGAGTACATCATGAGAAATGCTGGGCTGGAAGAGGCACAAGCTGGAATCAAGATTCCCGGGAGAAATATCAATAACCTCAGATATGCAGATGACACCACCCTTATGGCAGAGAGTGAAGAGGAACCAAAAAGCCTCTTGATGAAAGTGAAAGACGAGAGTGAAAAAGTTGGCTTAAAGCTTAACATTCAGAAAACTAAGATCATGGCATCTGGTCCCATCACCTCATGGGAAATAGATGGGGAGACAGTGGAAACAGTGTCAGACTTTATTTTTTGGGGCTCCAAAATCACTGCAGATGGTGACTGCAGCTATGAAATTAAAAGACGCTTACTCCTTGGAAGGCAAGTTATGACCAACCTAGACAGCATATTTAAAAGCAGAGACATTACTTTGTCAACAAAGGTCCGTCTAGTCAAAGCTATGGTTTTTCCAGTGGTCATGTATGGATGTGAGAGTTGGACTGTGAAGAAAGCTGAGCGCCGAAAAATTAATGCTTTTGAACTGTGGTGTTGGAGAAGACTCTTGAGAGTCCCTTGGACTGCAAGGAGATCCAACCAGTCCATCCTAAAGGAAATCAGTCCTGGGTGTTCATCGGAAGGACTGATGCTGAAGCTGAAACTCCAGTACTGTGGCCACCTCATGTGAAGAGTTGACTCATTGGAAAAGACCCTGATGCTGGGAGGGGTTGGGGGCAGGAGGAGAAGGGGATGACAGAGGATGAGATGGCTGGATGGCATCACCGACTCGATGGGCATGAGTTTGAGTAAACTTCGGGAGCTGGTGATGGACAGGGAGGCCTGGCGTGCTGCGATTCATGGGGTCGCAAAGAGTCGGACACGACTGAGCGACTGAACTGAACTGAATGTCTAAAAAGCACGTGGCAGAACTCCAAGTGAGGACTCTCTAAACGCTCCCTTGATTTTATTTCAGATGAGCATCCTGAAGATCAGAGAGGTAAAGAGACTTATACAGAGTCACAAAGCATTTCTCTGAGCATACATCTTTTTGTGTAGGTTAGATTTTTTAATGACTACATTCATGTTTTATATAGTCAATAAATAAATAAAATCAAGAATGAGAGGGGTCCCTAAAAAAAAAAATCATAACTGTATTTCAAATGATATAAGTACCCAGGTTATGAAGGAGAACAACTCATGTAAGTAACTTCCAAAGTTCTGTGACAAGATGCCCCTCAGGCTAAAGATGAAAGAATTATAAACGAATACTGATTTTTCACAGATAAGGGTTAGCAATTCTCATGACTACCTTCTGTGGACTCCAGGATGAAGTGAATAAATATCTTGTGGAAAATAGAAGCTGGCATTCTCCCGTAAGAGAAGGCTACATGGAAAGGGAGAAGGCAAGCATGAATCCTGTGGTGCTGGACTGGAACAGGAGGTGACCCGTGTATATAGGGGCTATTGTGTAATACATATAATAAGTACCATCCTCCACTAACAGGAATCAGGGCTTCTTGGAGAAATGGTTGATTCCAGGGACGAGACAGGAAAGGTTCAAGATGGGTCTGGAGCATCTTATTGTGCAAAAGATAAGGATATGTGAAAAGAATGACAGAAACATGTCAACAGAACATAGGAAACAGCTTGAAAGGCTCCCACTGGCTTAAGTGTGAGACAGTCTTGGGAATCTAAATAAAAGACAGTAATAGATTATAATCCACTGAGTGAAATACAAATCCCTGAGTCTATAACGATATGAACAAATCAGTGAATAAATGGGGGAAAACAAAAAGTTATTCCTGAGAATAAAACGCAAACTAATAAATATGGAAGGAATGCTGAAATTAGAAAGTTGTTATTTAGTTGTCATAACTGTCAGTAATCATTTATTCAGGCAAGAAACCACAATGCATGCAAAATGTAGTGTGCAAAAATTTGATGAGGAAGAAGATATTTCAATAGGCAGAAGAGCTAAAGACATTTCTCCGAGGAAGGCGTACAGATGGCCAAAAAGCACATGAAAACATGCTCCACATCACTAACAATTAGACAAATGCAAATCAAAAGTACAATGAGCTATCACCTAACACCGGTCAGAATGGCCATTATCAAAAAATCCACAAACAATAAATGCTGGAAAGGATACAGTGACCCTCCTACACTGCTGGGAGGAATATGAACTGGAATAGCTGCTATGGAGAACAGTATGGAGGTTCCCTTAAAAACTAGAAACAGAACTATTCCTACCATATGATCCAGCAACCCCACTCCTGGGCATGTAACCGCAGAAAACTCTAATTCGAAAAGATACATGCAGCCCCATGTTCACTGCAGCACTATCTACACCAGTTAAGACATGGAATCAACCAACATGTCCATCAGCAGGGAGTGGATAAAGAAGATGTGGTACATACACATATTGGACTGTTGCGTGCATGTGCGACCCCACGGACTGCAGCCCGCCAGGCTCCTCTGAACATGGGATTCTCCAGGCAAGAATACTGGGGTGGGTTGCCACGCCCTCCTCCAGGGGACCTTCCAGACTCAGGGATCAAACCCGCGTCACTTACAGCTAACCTGCATTGGCAGGTGGGTTCTCTTCCGTTAGTGCCACCTGGGAAGCCCATAATGGGCTATTACTCAGCCATAAAAAAGAATGAAATAATGCCACTGGCAGCAATATAGATGGACTGAGAGACTCATACTGAGGGAGGTAAGTCATGGAAAGACAAATATAATATCTCTCATATGTGGAATCTAGTTTTTAAAAGTGATACAAATAAACTTATTTACAGAACAGAAACAGACCTATGGATGTTGAAAACAAACATGGTTACCAAGAAGGAAGAGGGAGAGGAATAAACTGGGAGATTGATTGACATATACGCAGTACTACACATAAAATAGAAAACTATTAAGAACCTGCTGAATAGCATAGGGAACTCTACTCAATACTCTGTAATGACCCATATGGAAAAAAGAGTGGATTTATGTGTATGTATAACTGATTCACTTCGTTGTACACCCGAAAGTAACACAACATTGTAAATCAACTACACTCCAATAAAATATTAAAAAAAAAAAGGAAGAAAAATCAAGAGCAAGAACAGGGTGGAGAGGACCAAAGTGGGCAGAGGGAGGGGGTGCTCACCGATGAAGGTCTTCAGGAGGGGATCGACGGGGTGGGGCTGGTCGGAGATGAGGTACTTAACTGCTGTGATGACCGTGCAGCGGGTGTGTGGCCGACCTGCAGGACGGGAGGGGTGGCATTGGCGGGGGCACAGCAGGTCCCGGACACCCCCGGGCTGGGGGACGCCAAGCTTCCCCTCGCCTCCGTGGGAGACGGGATCGGAACCTCTTCCCACGCAACCCCACACATCCATCTTCGAGGAAGTCATTACCACTTTCCTTGGCAGTCTGCAATCCCTCCTGAATTCCACCTGCAGCTGAGACAGTACAACTGCCGGTTCTCAAGCAGCCACCCCGAGGACATGAATCAAGAACGAGAACCCAAGACGGGGCTCAACCTGAAAAAAGACCTCTGCCCAGGCCTTGGAGCTGCGTTCTGTTTTTCAGATATTTTTTTAGACATATGATCTCAATTAATCCTAGTCATTGGTTGATAATAATATTAGTTAAAATGATTTCAAAAATTATTGTTAATCTCCACTTTACAGATGTGGAAAGAGAGACCAGAAAGGTTAAAATCAGATCAAAGGTCACACAGCAAGTCCAGAATTCACCAGCTGCTTCTGAGCTCTCTCTGGGCCCCCCTGTAACTTGCATTTTCCAAGGAGAGAGCAGTTGTACTTCAGATGGGCTAAAATTGCTTAATTTTGCTTTTCTGCTCGTTGTCTGAATAAAGAAGCTGCAGAAAGGGAAGGAAATACACTTCCCATCAAGGTGGAGGAAATTAATTGGCCATCTCTCTCTCCTCTCCACCTCCCACCCGTCTAGTGCATAGCACTGAATGGGTTAAGGCTGTTTCCACCCACAGACTTTAGTTGAAGACTTGGGACAAAATTTACAAGTTGATGCACGGGTATGAGGGAGAGTTACGGACTTCAGACTTGCAGCTTTTTCCCTCTTTCTCTTTCCACCCTGACTGGCTCCTAAGAAGATTCAGGGTAGCTGGTGAAGATAATACACATAGAATAGGATTAAATGAATTAAGAAAAATGAGGTCAAGGGCAAAGTGAGATGGAGACCAGAGTGAGGGGCGTGCAGAGAGAGGCAGTCCCATGAACTTGCTGGTACCAGGCAGCTGATCTGGCTCGAAGCGTCCCACAGCCGGCGGTAAAAAGGAAATGTGGCCGGTTAGCTGGTTCAACAGTGGGCATGAGGCCCAAGCAAATCTGAGTTATGAAAAGGCAGGGCTCAGACTTCCCTGGTGGTCCAGTGGTTAAAAACCCACCGTGCAATGCAGGGCACATGGGTTCAATCCCTGGTCCGGGAAGATCCCGCATGCCGAGAAGCAACTAAGCCCCACCGCAACTAGTCAAAGTCCATGCACTCCAACAAACACCAGTATGGCCAAAAATAAATACATTTTTTTTAAAAAAAAGGAAAGAAATTGCCCCGCATCCCGAGACCCTGGCCTCCCAAGGTTTCTCGTGAAGAGCCCTGTGGGTGTAACAGGCGATGTCCTCAACGTGCTCGTCCTGTCTACACAGCAGTTGAGGGCCAGAGCTGCAGCTTCTACACCAGCCACCCAGTAAGGGCCTAACTGGAACCACTAACACAGCAACGACAGCAGATACTAACAGTACAAATTAGGTACCACCCACCAGACCAAGCACTCTGCCTGCATTATGTCAACCAACCCACCAGAGACCATCTGGAGACCAGCAGACCAGCTCTGGGCCCAGAGGCCTTTCATTCCCAGGGGCTTTGATCTGCCCCATAGCCCACCATCCACGTGCTTGCCTTCTTCCTCCATGAGCTGCAGAACATCCTGAGGCGCTCTGACCCCACGACATGACACCTGCCCTCCTGACCCTGTCCCTGGCCCTCTCCGGGCCACGGGGCCTGGCATCCACTCCGAGTCCACGTTTACACTTGCTACTGGTCCGTGCCAGCCCAAGTGAGCTGCATTCTGCACCCTGCCGTCTCTGGCCCCTCAGAGAACCACCTTTACCAACCTTCGCCCGGGGCACGTGGCCGCTGACAACACCCAGTGGCATCTTGAGAAGTTTACTTGTTGGAAGGACACGTCAAGGATTGTGTCTCCTCTGTCCCAGAGGGTCCCCCTGAGTCTCAGGAAACACTGATTTTAACGGGTGAGTCTTATCAACACCATGACGCTCAGACCCCCATCACCTACACGAGCTCACCCGGTGTGGACCTCCTGGGCACACTGCCCACTTCTGATCTGGGCTGCCTCTGCCCATCCCCAGGCCCCTACCTGCAGCGAGTTGCTTCCGGAACCGGGGCAGGAGGAAGGAAGGGTTTACGAGGACGAGCTTCCCGATGCACTCGGCCACCACCCCCCGGGTGCCCTCCTCGGCGCCCTCGCAGCGCTGGAACAGCAGAGCCCAGATGTCCTCGGCGTAGGGCTTCAGGCTGTCGGGCTGGGCGGCCCCCAGGGCCTCCCGCAGCGAGTGCAGCAGCAGGTACTGCCTCCGGGGCTCGGCCTCCATCTGCCCCAGCAGGAAGGGCAGGAAGTCGGGCAGGTTCCCCGCGCCCACGCGGCCCAGCGCGTAGGAGGCGGCCGCCCTCACGTCCTCACTGGGAGAGCCCAGGGCTTCCAGGAGCACCGCCTTCAGCTCCCGCTGTGGGCCCGGACCGGCCACCTGGCCCACCTCGGCCAGCGACAGGAACGCCAGGACCTTGACCCCGGGGCTCGAGCTGGGCGACCTGGCATCGCCGACCAGGCGGTTGGCCGTGCCCGCCGCCTCCTGGGGACAGGCCGCGGCAAGGGCCGCCACGCAGCGGGCCAGCGAGTGGAACACCTGCTTGTGCAGGCCGGGCCCGCCGTCCGACGCCTGCTCGTACACGGGTGCGGTGAGCAGGCCGATGAGCTTGGCATAGTCCACGCATGGCGGCCGGGTCCCCACCAGGGCCTGCAGGAAGCCTTCGGTGGCCGCCAGCACCCCGGCCGGCAACAGGGGTGAGCGCAGCAAACGCAGCAGCTCGGCCAGCACGGGGCCACTGACCTCGGCCATGGAGGCCGGCTGGGCACGGGTCACAGTAGCAAGGAAGTCCACGGCCAGCTGGGCCACGTGCATGTCGCTCTCGCTGACCAGGGCGGGCAGCTCGGCCAGCACGGCCCGCACGGCAGACGGCGGGAGACCGGGGCCCTGGCTCTGGGCCAGCGCGGCCAGGGCCGCCAGCGTGGCCAGCCGCAGCGCCCGCTGGTTCTTGCGCAGGAAGGAGGCCAGGATGGGCAGTGCCTCGGCCAGGATGGGCTGCAGGTTGATCCGCAGCGGGGACGTGGCCACCAGCGTCAGGGCCTTGACAGCCGAGAGCCGCGTGATTTCGTTCCTCAGGCGGTCCAGGAGGAGCAAGAGCGACGGCTCCAGGTCGTCCCCGAGTCGGTCGCCCAGGTGACCCACGAGGTGGCCCATGCAGGAGATGGCCCGCTCCTTCACCTCCTGGTCCAGGTCGGTGGCCCGAAGCCGGGCCAGGGTGGCCGCAGACATCTCTCCAACGTAGGGCTCGGGGTCCAGCTTCCGAGGCGCATCCAGTGGCCACAGTGCCCTCACCAGCTCCTGGAGCACCAGCAGGGCCTCTGCTGCGATCTTGTAGAAAGGGTCGGCCACGCAGGCCATCACTGGTGGCAGGAGAGTGGGCAGGTGGGGCTGGAAGGCCTCAGCCGGCTCTGTGCCCAGCAGCCCCTGCAGGAAGGCCAGGGCGTCCATCCGGATGGTGGAGGAGCTGGAGCGGTCCGCCAGCGAGAAGACGATGCCTGTGGGGTAGGTGCCCAGGTTACCAGGACACACACCCTGACCCAACTTAGCCCTCCCTGGATGCAGGGGTGGAGGACCCGCAGGCGTCTGAGCTGGACCCAGGCATCTGGGCCCTTACGCAGCAGCAGGTTCTGAGAGGTCAGGGCTCGGCTGGGGCCAGGGCTGAGGATACAGGCCAGGAAACTTACATGAAAACAGGACAGAGGGCCTGCACCCCAGCCCTGTACTCACTGCTGGCAGTGGGGAGTCGCTGTAGGTTGTTGAACGGTGGTACCGGCAGGGAGCAAGGGCTGGGGGCTGGGTTCGGGGAGAAGCCCGGAAGAGCAGACCCCAGGTTCCAGGGCACCCTACCTGCTACCAGCATGGGCATGTGCTCCGCCAGGCTGCCCGGGAGGACGCCCGCCAGCTCGGTGAGGAGGCTGAAGCAGCCCTGGCGGGCCCTGGCACTCCGGTCTTTCAGCTGCCGCTGCAGGGCCTTCATCACAAGAGGCACCTGTGGGCAAGTCGGGGGCGAGGAGGCGGCCAGTGACCACCCAGGAACCCACATACCCCACCCACTACTGGGGGGCTCTGCCCAGGCAGCTGACAAGGAGGGACCCCCCAGCATGTGGAGGGGATCATTCCACGCTGAGCTCCCCATCACTCGCTCTGTGCCAGACACCTCACTCCACACTCGCCCTCTGAGGCGGGCACGAGTCCTGAGCCCACCTGACACCTGGGAAACAGGAACAGAGCTGAAGTGAGCAGCTCAAGGTCACCAGACTGGGGGCCCCTCTCGCTTCCCCAGCTGGATTCCCTCCCTGATGAGCTCCCCCACTCCCGAGGTTTGGATCCCAGGGAAGCAATGACTCCCAGATCTACATCTGATACCAGACTTGTGTGCTACCCGCCCACCTGACATCTCAACTCGGGCATCCAATGAGGCCTTTGAATAGAATAAATGTCCAGAACAGAACTCCACTCATTCCCCGCTCCACCATCTTGGGGACTGTACTTCATGCTCTAGCCAGAGCCCAGAAGTCACATGACATCTCCCAGCCCCTCGCCTTCCACATCCATCTGCAAACCCAAAAAACTACATCTCGGGGCTTCCCTGATGATCCAGTGCCTAAGACTCTGCGCCCCCAGGGCAGGGGGCCCAGGGTTCAATCCCTGGTCAGGGAACTAGATCCCACATGCTGCAACTAAGAGTTGCCACAACTAAAGATTCTGCATGCCACGACTAAGACCCAGTGGAGCCAAATAAATAGCTAAATAAATATTTTAAAAAAGGAAAAAAACTACCTCTCAAGTCCAACCTCCTGCCTTTCACCTACATGGCTGCAGTGGCCTCCAGCCCATCACAATCCATTTCCCACACGGCAGCCAGAGTGAACCTTTTCAAATATGAATGGGATACCATATTCCCCCTCCTGTGGCTTCTACCCTCTTAGAATAAAACTGAACCCCCTTTCTGCGGCCTGGAATCCTACTTGTGCTACTGGCTATCTGCCCGAGACTGTGCGGTCCAGGCACTTCATACAAAAGGCCAGGCACACAGCAGGTGCTCAATACACACACTTCAGCGAGTGAAGAGGTGGGGGGCAATGGGCGGAGGGAGGGCTGTGAGGTGGGGGGTGAGGGGGAGGGGCAGGCAGGCACACCTGTCCTCGCAGCATCTGGAGGTTGCTGCTGGTCTGGGTGGGCTCCTCCATGACCTCCAGCCACCCCTTTGGGGGCCGCGTCTGCCGCAGAAGCACGATGTAAGCCCCAAACACGTCGGCCTTGACGTTCTCCTCGCGCTCCTTGAAGCGGTGGATGAGCGCGGGCGCCAGGGCGCAGTGGAAGTCAGGCAGCAGGTCGGGCCGAGAGTCAATCAGGGCTGCCAGGCACTTGGCCGCTGCCCGGCGCACCTTCCAGCTCATGTCGTCGTCATCGCTGTATTCCTCCTCACTCTCTAGGGCAGGAATCAGGACACCCGTGGAGGCCTGTGCACCAAGGCGGGGAGCCGCCAGCCCCACCCAGCTGGTCTTCCAGGACAGAGGGGTGAGAAGTGAGGGGGCAGTGAGGAGGGCTCGGGTGGGGCTTCCCCTTTCCATGTAGCCCGCCAGGCTCCTCCGTCCATGGGATTCTCCAGGCAAGGATACTGGAGTGGGTTGCCATTCCCTTCTCCAGGGGATCTTCCTGACCCAGGGATTGAACCTGGCATTGCAGCCAGATTCTTTACCATCTGAGCCACCAGGGAAGCCTCCATGGTCACTACTTGTAACTATTAAGAAGTTGCTGCTTAGTCGCTAAGTTGTGTCCAACTCTCTGTGACCCCATGGACTCTCTGTGACCGCCAGGCTCCTCTGTCCATGGGGATTTTCAGGCAAGAATACTGGAGTGGGTGGCCATTTCCTTCTCCAGGTTAATGAGGACCTGCTGTGTGCTGGGGATGGCGCCAGACAGGGAACTAGCTGGAGGTAAACCAGGGTCCCCCCATCTGCCTTCAGACCCTTGACTGTTGTGACTGCATCCAGGAAAAACTGACTCCCAAGTGAGGATTTAGGAAATCCATTTGGGGCACAAGACCTGTCCTTTGGCTTTAGGACTGGCTGTATGATGTTTTATTTACTCGGCTTTCAGAAGGGAGGCAACAGTTCCCCTGCCCTGGGTAGGGTCCTGACTCTGGCTTCCAAGCAGGACTACCAATGGGAGAAGCTGTGTTTGTGTGGCTCTTCGCTCTCCAAGCTCTGCTCAGAGGCCGGAACTCAAGTCTTCACCACCCCTCAGGAATGAAGGTGTCTTGAGGCTCTTCTGTAGATACGAGTAAGGCTCAGAGAGGGTGAGAGATTTTCCTGAGGACACACAGCTAGAAGCAGCAGAGCTGAGTAAGGCCCACCCATACACACGGGGGAGACATATATGAGGCTCAGAGGAGGACGGTCCTACCTAGGGACACCCGCAGCCACAGGCTCAAAGACCAGCGTGTGCCTACTCACTCTGCTCTGTAGAGAACTCAGACTCAGAGCACTGCATGGTGGGCCAGGGGGATGGTCCCCCAGATGTGCCTTGTCAGCTCAGCAGATGGTCCCCCTGACGGCCCCTTGTTTGTTATCTCCACCCCTCACCCCTTGTCACCCATGAAGAAACACCCAGAGCTCCTAGATACTAACAAGAAAATGTCCAATCTCCTTGGCCTGCGACTTGAGGCCCCTACATGCCTGTCCAATCTCATCTCCTACCACTGCATCTCGCTCCGAGTACCCCACCAGGACATAAGTCTCTCACTTCCATCAGTGCCTCCAGGGTCCAGGGGCATCCCCCAGAGTGACAGACAGGACCACAGGCACAGAAGCAAAGAAGCTATTGAGTCCATTTCCCACCCAGGCATCTCTCCCTGTTAGTGCCAATCAATCCATCATCAGAGCTTCACATGGCTGGGATAAAGCAATGGCTCTTGGACGCCATAACTCAAAGGGTACAGAGGGACTTCCCTGGGGGTCCGGTGGCTAAGAATCCACCTAGCAATGCAGGGGATGCAGGTTCGATCCTTGGTCAGGGAACTTAGATCCCATATGACTTGGGGCAACTAAGCCCAAGTACTGCAACTGAGTCCACATGCTCTGGAGCCTGCACACTGCAATGAAAGACCCCGCATGACACAGAAAAGATCCCACGTGTGGCAACTAAGACGATGTAGCCAAATAAATTTTTTTAAAAAAAGGTACAGAGATGGCAGCATGAGATGGGGGAGTCTGGCAGACATGGCTCCAAGTCCCAGCTATGCCACTTCCTCGCTGTGTGATCTCAGGCAAATCTCTAAGTCTCAGTTTTCTTGTCAGAAATATGGGCATGATAATAAATATCAGGTTTTCCAGGTTCATCGTAAGGAACATGAAACAAGAGGGCACTTTGGACATCAGGAGATGCTCAATAAACAACAGCTATCACGACTCGCTCGTGATCTGTGCAGTCAGAGATTGTGGGGATGACAGAGGATCTAGATTTCCAAGGGTGGGACTGGAGCCCCAGGAAGAGGTGGGATCAGGATGGGGGCACCAAATGCTGCCCCTGACTTCGGCTGGGGGACTCATGGGGAGGCTGAATCTGTTCCCACCCACCAGCCCAAGGACAAGCTGGCTGCCCACCTTGCTCGCTGAACTCGCTGTCCTCGGTCTCCATCTGCTCCTCATCCTCGTCACTGTCGTAGTTATAGTTGGGGTCATGCTTTACATACTGAAGGCAGAGGCTGGTCACGTTGGGCACGTGAGGGCCCATTTCCTTGGGGCACCTGTGGGTGGGGTGGGGGAGGCTCTGCTGGACCCAGGCATGACAGGCTGGGGGGATAAAGCCCAGGGGTAAGCCCCAAGATCTGACTGCTTTGAGGCCAGCATCTTGTGCCCACTCCATCCCTACCAACTTCTCAAAGAAACCCCAGGGCCCCCATTTCTAGGACCCCTGCTGCACCTACTTCCTCAGGAAGGCCTCAAAGGCCTGGAGGCAGGACTCCCGAAGTTCGTCATCATCCAGGTTGCAGAACTCCTCCACCAGGGGCACCAGGCGGTCCAGGTGGGCCCCTGCGGGACCAGATGGGTCACTGAGGCAAGGCCAGCCCATCTCCTGGGCTCCCCCAGCCACAGCAATCAGCCTGTGCCTGTCCCTGCCGCCTTGGCCACTGCAAACTGTACCTCAGAGGCTTCAGCAGAAGTGGGTTGCAGCCCCGATTCAGCCCCATCTAAGCTATGGGACCTTGTTAAACACAACCCTTGTTTAACCTCAGATCACTCATCTTCACAGTAGGGATAACAACACCCACCAGGCAGAGAGTTTGTCAAGATTATCAATAAAATGCAGATAAAGATGTGCCTGGCACAGAACAGGCGCTCGATAAGTGGCAGCTGTTGTCAAAACTATTATTCATGTTGATTATTTCCTGTGCTAGGCTGTAGCCCTGGGTGAGGAAAGTGAGGAGACAGGTACTGCCCTTATAGACCAGGCTAGAGGGGCCCCCTGCCTGGTCCCTGGGCTTCAGAAGGATCTCCAGCTAAGCCCTTCTCCAGCTACACCCTTCCCTACTTTCCTGCCCAGTCAACCCTGAACCTGTGTCTGGTCTTGTGCAGGTCTCTTTTCCAGGCCCATGCTTCTGAGGGTGGCCAAGGGGTGGCTGCCGTTGGGGAGATGTCGACAGATTTGGACTGGAGGCTGGGCTCTCCATGTGTGCTTGTAAGGGCCCTTGCAGTGAGAGAGCCAGAGGGGTGGGAGGGCAGACTGTGGCCACTCTACTTACACTGCCTTGTTCTAGCCTAGACTAACTCCAAGGAGTTTGAGAATAAACTCAAACCTGATCGCTGAATTCCATCTCTAAAAAACTAACCTCTGGTGACAGAAAGGAGATCAATGGTTCCCTATGGTGTGGCCTGGGAAGGATGGGCTGCAAAGAGACACAAGGAAACTTCTAGGGGTGATGGAAATGTTCTGCATCTTGATTGCGGTGGCAGTTTCACTGGTATATGGAAAGGTCAAAACACACCGAAGTGCACATTTTAACTAGTGTGGTGTGTTGTACACACGTCACCCCTCAATAAAAATTTTTTGAAAATTAAAACCTTGTTAATCACCTAGGTTGTTATTAAGGTACAGTTGTCAAAATAGGACGACAGAACATATTTTACTTAAGTCTGGGGGCATGACTTACAGTTACCTGCGCGAGCCTCTGGGTTGGGCTCAGAAGCAGGTCAAGCTCGGGGCCCACCAGGCTGCCTCTTGAGACCACCCTTTCTCTTCCAGGTGCTCCAGCCCCACCCCAGCCCCGCCCCTCTCCTCCGCACCTCCCCACCCAACCACAACCCCTAACCAAGGAGGTAGGGCAACCAAGCCTCGCCCCTTAGCCCAGGCCCCACCCCATCCCAGCACCCCGGTCCCTCGCCCAGCCCCCTAGCCCAGGCCCCGCCCCTCTCCAGCAACCCGTCCTCCGCCCCGCCCCTCGCCGTGGGCCCCGCCCCCTCGCCGTGGGGCCCCGCCCCCTTACCCAGGCGGTGGCCTGCCTGGCGGCCAATGCTGCCCAGACACTGGATGAGGGTGCGGATCGCCGCGGGGCTGGCTGGCGCGCGTGGGCCGGGCAGCCGGTCCAGCAGGTGGTCGGCGAGCTCCACGAAGAGGTCGGTGCTGCAGGCGGCCGCCAGGTGGCCGAGCGCCCCAACGGCCCGCTTGCGCACGGCCAGGCGTGGACTGCTCAGCTGCGGCAGCAGACAGTGCAGGAGGCTGGCGTGGAAGGCGCCCAGCGGAGCGCCCAGCCTGGGGAGTCGGAGGGGGCGTCGGGCGGGGCCCACCCGGCGGACAGCCTGGGCCGGGCACCTCCCCTCTCCCCATGGGCTCCTGGCCTCCTCCCCATTAGGACAACCCAGTGGTTCTAGGTAGACAGGAAGGTTCCCTGCAACTGTGTGAAGTGATTACTTATTATCACGGGAGAGGAAGCAGAGAGGGGAAGGACCTTCCTCAAGCCCACTCTGCCCACCTGGGGAGGAAGCCAGATGTACTGGGGCCTGGGGGACTCCACTGAGCTTTCCTGACTTCCCCCGAGTCTGGGCCTTGCCTCAATGCTCATCCTCACTCACTCACACTCACTGAGGGCAGACCGATCTCCAGTGTAGCTCTGCCTAATTCCTGCAGTGGCTTCCCAGTGCCCCTGGGATGAGCTGAGCTCCCGGCTCAAGGCAAGAGGGAACAGCAGAGAATGGTTTCTGCACACATAAACGCAGCCCGTTCCCACCCTGGCAGCTCCCATCCCTCCTTCAAGCCAGGCCTGTGCCCTTCCCATCCCATACGTGTCCTGAAACCTTTCCTCTCACTCCACACCTACACATTGACCTCACCCTCCCATCTCTCTCTGTCCAGCACAGACCTCTTTCCTGGGTTTCATGTATTCACCTACCAGAAAAGCTATCACCCCACATGACACCCCACAACCCCCAGAGACCCCATGTCTTCGATGGCCTCTGTCCTCTGAGCCGAGGGTCCTTCCCATCCAGGGTCCCCCTATGCCCACCCATGCCTGGCCAAGTCCTGCCCATCCTTGAAAAGTCAGCTGACTGGACTCGCTTTGGGAAGGTTCCCCCTTCCTCAGCCGGGGGAGGGTCTCCTTATCCGAGCTCCTACTGGCCCTGCTCTTAGCCATGCTGTTGCTCTTACTGCACTCACAGATTTACGTATCTTTGAGCTTTTCCCTAGAGGTGGCTTCCCTTGTGGCTTAGCTGGTAAAGAATCCGCCTGCAATGCAAGAGACCCTGGTTCGATTCCTGGGTCGGGAAGGTCCCCTGGAGAAGGGAAAGGCTACCCACTCCAGTATTCTGGTCTGGAGAATTCCACGGACTGTATAGTCCATTGGGTCACAAAGAGTCAGACACGAATGAGCGACTTTCACTCACTCACTCACTCACTCCCTCACTCACTCACTAACTCAGTCGAGGCGGCCAAGACCCAGCCAACTCCATCCTCCCAGCACTGGTCTAGTAGGTGTTCAAATCTTGAGAGGCTGAATGAACACTTTAGAAATGTGCAGTGCAATTGAAAACACTGGCCCAGCTATTAGGTTCCTCATGTACAGACTGTAGTGAGGAGAACTTGGTGACAGTCAAGTTCTCCTGGACACTGCTGGGGCGATTAAAGGGCCCTGAGCACAGGGCCTGCGGTACAGTAAGTGCCCACTCTGTGAAGCTGAGTCCCTCCCTGTCCCCTTGCCACCCCTCCCTGTCATCCTCGTTGTTCAGGGTGGCCTCCCGCACCTGCTCAGCATGTCAGAAAGGATGTCCAGGGCTTCCAGCTGCACGGCCACATCCTCCTGCTGGGCGATTGCACTGGTGAGCTGGCTGGTGATCTTCCGGCACACGTTGGAGGCCAGGCTGGAGCCTGCACAGAGCGCAAGGTGGGCGCGGTGAGGCGCAGGATCGCCTCCACCTGTGGCTGACCTTTGCTCTGGTTGCATCCCTGAAGCCACATCCCCTACCCCCCAAAGGGTGCTGATCAAAGAAGCCAGGACTTTCAGGGTCCAAGGTGTGACCCAGGGTCCGGCCAAACTAAAGGAGACAGCTGGGGAGCTGAGGAACCGAGGGCAGACCTGCTGGCTGGCCCACCTCACATCTGACCCCTCTGCCCTCTGCCTTCCAATGAGGAGTCTTTCCCAGACTCCCTGGCAGCCTGGAGGGGCCAGGTGACCACGTTCTGGCCAGTAAGATACAGGTCAGTGTCTTCTGGGGAAACACGTGCTTTTCTTATTAAGGGCAAGAGACGTGGGTAGAGACTTTCGCCCTGTCCTAACTGAGCTTCTCGGTAAATCACTGCAAAAATGGAGTGGCTGATCCCTCCTGAGTTAAGTGAGAAAAGCAACTCCCCATGTCTTCAAGCTGCCATTAGTTAGACTGTGTTAACTGCAGCGTCTAAGAGCATCTCTGAAACACAGCCATGAAGTTAAGCAGACGTGAGTCTGAATTCCCTGCTACTTACCAGGCTGAACCGGGGTAAGCCCCTTCACCTCTCTGAGCCTCTGCTTCTTCAATCATAAACTAGGACAAGTAACAGAAGCACCTGGTCCCTGGGACCTGGGTACCTGTGGCTGCAGCGGGGAGCTCCGACAGGACGGTCTTGAGGCCGATGCCAGCGATGTCTCGGAGCTGCTCCTTGTCTGACCGCATGTTGGCACAGAGGGCGTCCACGATGGTCTCCACCTGGTACTCCTTCACTTTGCCCACCAGAGGACCCAGGCTGAGCAGGGAGGGAGGGAGTGTAAGAGCCCAGGCTCAGCCCGAGCTGGGGTACCCCTCAGGTCCCCTCAAGGCTGTGGGGCCACATGTGCTGAGGAAAAGACTCAGATCAACAAGGGACTCCCTATTTTGCCAGAAAGAGAGGTACCCTCTGGCTGTGCTGACCTCCTGCCTGACACCTCCCAAAACTGCATCTCCTCCTGAATTTTGCATCTCAGCACATGGCTAAAACATCGAACCCAGAACCTCAGCTGGAAACCAAGGAATGCCCTGGAGCAGGGTTCTCAAACTTCCACGTGTATCAGAATCATCTAGAGGACTCGTTCAGACACAGATTGAACCCCAGATTTTCACCCCACCCCAGATTTTCAGACTTAAGGGGTCTAGGTAGGGGCCTGAAAATGGACATTTCTAGCAAGTTTGAGGTAGATGGTGCAGGGACCACACTTTGAGAACTTCTGCCTTAGAGGCTTGCTTCTCCCAGTGTGGTCACAGATCAACCTCATCAGCTCTATCAGGAGACGCAAAGATGCAGAGCTTAGGTCCCATCTGAGAGTTCCTAGACTAGAATCTGTGCTTCAACAAAACTGCCAGGTGACCGGAAAGCACATTAAAGCTGAAGAACCACAGAGGGCTTCCCTGGCGGCTCAGGGGTAAAGAACCCGCCTGTAAACGCAGGGAACACGGCTTCGATCCCTGATCCGGGAAGATCCCACACGCCTTGAAGCAAGGAAGCCCCAGCACCGCAACCACTGAACCTGTGCTCTGGAGCCTGGGAGCTGCAACTACCGAGCCGGCATCCCCCAGAGCCCGTGCTCCACAATAAGAGAGGCCACCGCAACGGGAGAGTAGCCCCCGCTCTCTGCAGTTAGAGAAAGCCCGTCCCCAGCAGCAGAGACCCAGCACAGCCAAAAATAAAAATAAAATTATTTTTAAATTAAAAAAATAAAAACCGCACGAGACACACTGTTTCTCAGCCTTAAGTCTGCACTGCCATCACCTGGGGCCTTTTAAGAAACTGTTACCCGCGTACCAGCCCCAGAGTGTGAGTTAAATGGTGTCAGGTGTGGCCTGGACACTGGGGAGTTGTTTGTTTTTTTTTTAATTTCCCAGGTGATTCTAACAGGCAGTCAAGGCTGAGGACCTCTGACCTAAGAGTGGTTCCCAGACGATGGTGTAGATTAGAATCCAGATTCTTGGGTGCACAGCCTCACCTGCCTGGCCCGACCCCCTCCTGAATTAGAATCCCTGGGTGGGGAGCACACAGTTTAAACAAGGGGCTCACGTGTCTGCAGTGCACACGAGTTTGCAAAACTCTTCTTTCTCCATCTAAGAAATCACGGGTCCTCCCACTCAACCTCCTGTAGCACTGGTTCCCAGTAGGGGTAAAACTGCTCTGAGGGGTGTTTTGGAAATTCACTGGCAGGCCTTCTATTAGTTATGCTCATCACAGCTAATGAGATGGCACTTCTGGCTTTTATTGACGGGAGAGAGGGGAGGCCGGGTGTGACAGAAAGACAATATTGCAAAACCATGTTTCTTGTCCTGCTGGAGCTTCTAACATCCCACTGGGCAGTCACACAGGTAAAAAGTCTTTCTATAATTATCTGAGTCCTAAATTATATGTAATTTCGTTTTACATATAAACACAAAAATACTTTTCTGTACCATTTTAATATACTCTAAAATTTCCAAAAAATGCAGTTATCAAGTAACTTGAAGGAAGACTGAAGTTTGTTGTTCTGGGAAACTTTACTGGGAAATGGTCACCATTTCAGAAATCTCCTAAAAGCAATGTCACTGTGCTGGTATTTGAGTCCCCAGCATCCGTACCTGTCTCTACCTGCTTGCTGCCTCAGCGCTGACAGCAAGCCTACACTCTGGTGCAGGCTCCCCATAACTTTATTACATGTTGATGTGCCTGAGCATTTACGCACTGAAACACACACTATCTTACTAGCAACTGCGTTCCTCTTTTTCCTTTATGTGCCGGTTTAGGGCATCATATAAAGTGTTTTGTAATCATGGGTAGAGGCAGGTGCTAGTATGCATGAATTTCATTTCATGGTAAGAAAAGAGTATTTCAGATTTTGTGTTATAAAGAGGGGTTACTGCTTTTGCTAGTAGGAAACCAGTCTACCTGATCTCAATTCCACTGTCAGAGGGACGACCAGACCACAAGCCTGAGCACGTCTTGTTCCCCCGTGAGACTCTTTACTAAATTCCCCCGCTCTTGGGGTCAAGTTGAAATTCACATAACCCATCTTGCTTTTTCAACTCTGGGGGCAACCGGCGAAGGTCTCAGGATCACACCTCATGATGCCAGTGGCAAAGACCCCCGTGTTCTTTCACCCCCACCATTTCTGTACGTGCCAGCCTGACTTTCCAGCTGCCAGCATCTACAACTGTGTCTGAGGGTTTTCTCTACCCGGAGATGTCAAGGAATGCATAACCCCCTGCCTACCCCAGGAACAGCCCTCAACCAAGGAAAGCTGGCAGGTGGGACCACCTTGAAGGTCATGTCCTACACTGTGTTCCAGGGACACCCCCAGGGTTAAGCGCCACTTGCCCACAGCGGTAAGCTGCTTGAGAAGTCATGCTTTATTGCTTTTCTTCCTTCCCCATTGCCCCACCAGCTTCCTGGGATCTCTCCCCTAATAAACTTACATGTGAATCTCTGCCGCAAGGTGTAACTGTACCCTGTACTTCCGGGGGAACCCAGACCAAGGCACTGTCCCACTCCACTGGCTCTCTAAGGAGTCGCTCGGTCGTGTCCAACTCTTTGCAACCCCACAGACTGTAGCCCACCAGGCTCCTCTGTCCATGGGATTTCCCAGGCAAGAATACTGGAGTGGGTTGCCATGCCCTTCTCCAGGGGATCTTCCCGACCCAGGGAGGCGCTCCAAGAACTTCTCAGCCAGTCTTTCCCCAGTGGTTGGACCCCCAAACGGGCAGGGGCCCTCCGGCTCCCAGTGGGGCCGACACTCACCACTTGACCGCCAGGTTCTGCACCTCCCCGTTCTTGTCCTCCAGGAGCCGGAGCAGCATCTTCACCACCTTGCGCTCACTGTCCTCGTCCAACTGGATGGAGTCCTTCTGAAGCTCCGACATCAGGTCACTGGTGGCCATGAACCTGGGCAGGGAGGGTGGAGGGGCATTGCCGAGCAGGCTCTGGGCCCTGGTGACTTGGGCAGTACCCTTACAGTTCCTCCAGGAGCACACGTTGATACAAAGGAGAACTCAAGAGCAGGTGGATTATCTGGGCTGTGGGCACTGCTAGGCCATCACAAGGAGTCCTGTGTGTGAAAATGTACTGACTTCCAGATTCTCTTGTTTGAATACAGCTGCGTCTACAGTCTATGGTTTTTCCAGTAGTCATGTACGGATGTGAGAGTTGGACCATAAAGAAAGCTGAGCACCAAAAAATTGATGCTTTCGAACTATGGTGCTGGAGCAGACTCTTAGGAGTCCCTTGGACAGCAAGGAGATCAAACCAGTCCATCCTAAAGGAAATCAACCCTGAATATTCATTGGAAGGACTGATGCTGAGGCTGAAGCTCCAGTACTCTGACCACCTGATGTGAAGAATCTGACTCACCAGAAAAGACTCTGATGCTGGGAAAGATTGAAGGCAGGAGGAGAAGGGGACGACAGAGGACGAAACGGTTGGATGGCATCACCGACTCAACGGACATGAGTTTGAGCAAACTCCAGGAGATAGTGACGTGCTGCATATGGTGGCAAAGAGTAGGATACAGCTGAGCGACTGAACAATAGCTTCCGGTGACAGTAACTGGCTCGCGGCAGTGACAGCTGCCCTCTGGAGGTGGACACACACTCTCCAGGCCTGCAGGATCTCCCCAGGCCCACTGCACCTGCTCACTGGCTCTTGCAGGCACTTGATAGCAGCAAGGTGAGATGCTGTGAAGTCCAGATCACAGAGTGGGCGGCCCCAGAAAAAGAGTTAGGCTTTTGATCCCCCACCAGGCCACCTCATACCAGCCTGGTTTTCTAGCTTGAGTAAGTCAACCAAGAACCTCCTCCAGCCCTGCACCTCACAACCCACCAAGCCAAGCCTCCTAGGGCAAAAGTGGTCACAGTAGGATTCCAGCCTCATCTTTGCAGGCTCAGACCTACTGCTGGATGTCCCAGTGGGCCCCAGGGCCCCTCAGGCAGGAAGGTGCTTGTCAGTGTCACAGGTGTTTATCCCACAGCTGGGATAAGCCTCAAGCTGCTGACAGAAGGAAAGAGGTTGGGCTGGAGGCAAGGAGAGGGTGGCAGGGTTGACGATGCCCACCTCTGGGCCTGCCTGCTGCAGAAGCAGCAGCCAAGGTCAGATGAAGGAAGAGGTTTGGATCTGAGCCAGGACAAGGCCGAGGGTATGGACTCCCCAGGTGGCTCAGTGGTCAAGAATCTGCCTGCCAATGCAGGAGATGCAGGTTGGAGCCCTGGGTTGGGAAGATCCCCTGGAGGAAGAAATGGCAACTCACTCCAGTATTCTCGCCTGGGAAATCCCATGAACAGAGGAGGCTGGTGGGCTACAGTCCATCGGGTCGCCAGAGTTGGACACGACTAAACAACAACAGCGACAAGGCCGAGGGTAGCCACATGCACTCCTAAGTCTGTCCAGCTGAAGGAATGTTCAGAGAAGGCAGGCAGGACCCTGCAGCTGAGTTTCTGCTGCAATTCGTGGAGACCCAGCTCAGCCTGGCAACCCAAGGGATGTGCTCCTTTGCCCAAGATGGGCCTCCTGCCCCTTTCTTTCTTTTCCACCTACCGAACTCCTATTCATCTGCCAAGGGCCCAACTCAAATGTCCCAGTCTTAGGAAGACGCCTCTCACCATCCTGCCCTATCCTCCACCCACAGTCTCTAAGCACACTTGGTCTCCCTGGACAGGAACCTCTCAGAAACCCTGCACCCCTTCATTATAGCACCTCTCACACTGCACTGCAAGCTTGGTCACCAGTGTCTCCTCCATTTAACATGAACCCACAGAGGCCTGTCAGTTCCTCTCTGAGTCTCCAGGCCCAGCACACAACTGGCCCAAAGAGGCCCTGAGGAGGCAGGGTGAGGACAGGAGGGGAAGGAGGGTTAGAGTCAGCCCCTAACAGAGCTCAGAGCCAAAGAACTGTGTGGAAATCCAAACACTGAAACCCATTCGTCTGAAACATGCTCCAGCATTTCAGACACTGCCAAGTTCCTGCAAATACTCAGCTCTCAGAGATATATTAATATATGTGTATATGTGTATGGTGGTGGTAAGACGGGTAAAGAGGAAAGGGTATAACTTGGTAGATAGGAGCCTGGGCACTGAAGTTTGGCTTTAAGTAAATACACTGGTCATGTCATTTATCACCTGGGTGACCTTGAGCAACGGCTCCTCAGCCTCAATTTTTCCATTTACAAAAATGGGAATTTTCTTTGCCCCATTTCATAACATCCTTGGGAGGTTTTAATGGGACAACCAGCTCTTAACATGAGGCAGGTGAGGAAAGTAGGCTCAGAGAGGTTGCAAGAACCGCCCACTGTCATCCAGCAAGTTGGGAAAAGAATCAGCCCGCCACTCAGCTCTCCTGGCTCCTCAACCAATACTACTGTGTGTTTTCAAGAAATGATGTAGTGGGGACTTCCCTGGTGGTCCAGTGGCTAAGACTCTGTGCTTCCACTGCAGGGGGCCCCAGTTCCATCCCTGGGTGGGGAACTAGATCCCACATGCTGCAACTAAAGATCAAAGATTCCGTGTACCCCCACTGAGTGAAACCTGCCACAGCCAAATCAACAAAGAAATATTCCCCAAAAATGATGCAGGAATTCCTGCAAGACCCCTCAGTTTACTGGTTTCACTGCTGGAGTCTGAGTGGGAACAGAACAGCCCCTGCTCACAGTGCGGACTGGGAACAACAGGGATGCAAGATTCCCTCCACCTGCTCAGGACCCCCACTCGCAGTCACCACCCGCCTCCAGGAGCCAGAGGACACAGTCTCAGTTTCATTCCAGAGAAACCCTAGAGGCGACTCAGCTGAAACACTGGGCCACATGGGTGCCTGGACAGCTGGTCAAGCAGGACCCAGCCCCCCTGGTATTCGGACTGTAAAAATAGACACCATCCTCATATGCTTGGGGGTGGTTTTAAGTGTTCTCAGGACCGCTGGCAGAGCAGACTGGACGGGCTTCTCAGGCTCCAGTTGGCAAGGCCGATTCCCTCTCCTGGAGCCTAGCCCCGAGGCCCCAGATGGTGGGGCACATCCCCTCGGCCGGTGGCCGGCTGTGTGACCTTGAGCAAGTCACTCCACCTCTCCAAGCCTCTGGAGACCAGGAAGAACAATCACGACCATGCAGGCAGACGGGAGGACTGAATGAGATTATACTGGACAACAGGGAGCCCGGGACACAGAAAACCTTCACTGAGCACCTACTGTATACCCAGAACAGCCTCCGGGACACAAAAGCAGAGTATACAGTCCAGTGGTCCAGGGACTCCAGGTCTCGCAGGCTCCAGAAGAGAATGTAGCAGAAACATGGGACAGGCATTGGAGGCATCCCAAGGAGGTGATGACTGGGTAGAAGCTAGCCTGGTGAAGCAGGGAAGTGAAGGGACAAAGAACTTCCAGGTAAAGGCCCAGAGCAAAGAGACGCTGCAGCCTTCTGCTGCGCACAGAATCACAACAGTGTCCCTGAGGCTTCTCTGGTGGCTCAGGGGTAAAGAATCCGCTTGCCAATGCAGGAGATGTGGGTTCGACCCCTGGGTCGGGAAGATCCCCTGGACAACGGAAATGGCAACCCACTCTAGTATTCTTGCCTGGAGAATCCCATGGACAGAGGAGCCCGGCGGGCTACAGTTCACGGGGTGGCAAAAGAGCCAGACACAGCTTAGCCACCAAACAGCAACAACAAATGAAGCATTCACCTGGTGCCAGCATCCCACATAGTTAACTCTTCACACCAACCCTCCAGGTGGGTTGCTATTACTCCATTTCACAGAGCTTCTGAGGCTCAGAGGGATTAAGCAGCTTGTCCACAATCACACCACCAGTAAATGGCTGGAGGCAGGATCTGAACCCAGGACTGTGGCTCTGAGGCTCTACTAAAGCAGCGGGTCTACTAAAGGGGGGCTGTGAAGGAATGAGTTGCTGAAGGCGGGTGAGGGGCAGGGCCTCAGTCTCCTCCCCAGTCAAGAATCAGACAGCCTTGCCAAAATCTCATCCTCTGTGTTAGACTGACCTGGATGTGGCCGCGGATTCTCCACTTCCTAACTCTGCGACAGCACCTGAGCCCTTTCTGCCTCTGAGCCTCACTCTCCCCATCTGTAAAATGGGGTAACCCAGACCGAATGCTCAATGGGTGGGAGTGGCTATCTCCTCTGAAAATTTCTTACAGCTCAAAGGGTCCAGAACAGGTTGTGTGATCATGGGCCAACCCTTTCCCCCCTCCCTGGGCCTCAGTTTCCCCAGAATAGGAGGAAGTTGGACCAAAAAAGGGAGTGGCCCAGAAAAACGTAGAAGCCCCCATCCGAAGCATCACCTACCCGCCTGCAAAGCCACTCAGCCCAGCCCCCTCCCGCAGGCAGGGTCGGAACAAACCCGCGAGGGGAGGGACGGGGAGAGAGTACCCCTCTGAAGTGCGGGGGTGGAGGCCTGCGGTGAAGTCGCTGAGACGGGGCAGAGCTGAGGGTCCCAGTGAAAAAGTCAGCCCTAGGGGCTGGAGTCCCGGGAAGGGAACGGGTTTCAATGCGGAGAAGAGGAGGCAGGAGAGGCCGAGGGCTTCAGCGTGGGTTGGAGAGGAGGGCCGGGGCCCATGGCCCGCGCGGAGAGATGCGGGCTTGGGCAGAAACGCAAGAGAAGAGAAGCTGAGAAACCGGGTGTCCGAGGGCCGAGCGGCGGGACGGAAGGCAGGGGCTGAAGTTTGCGCGGTGGGAGACGCAGCTGCGGGCTGGAGTCCCGGAGAGGGCCGGGCAGCGATCCGCGGACAAGGGGCGCCCCCCCACCCCGAGCTCCCGCGCGGGGCGCAGAGGCGGGGAGGGGGCGTTTCGGGGGGCGGGGTGGAGCTCCGGGAGGGATGCGGGGCGGGGGCTGCAGGGTCCCGGGGGGCAAGGACCGGAGCTCCGGGAGGGGGAGGCCGGGGTTTCGGGGCGGGGCACCCCGCCGCGGGGCCCGGCCGCGGGCGCACCTGAAGTCCTTGTCGCTGGACGTCATCTTCTCCAGGAGGCTGGAGATGTGGAAGGCGGCGGTGCTCATGGTGGCTGCGCCGCGGGCCGCCGGCGGGAGGGAATATGGCGGCGCGGGCCCCCTCCCCCGCCGCGCGGGCTGCGCTCAGCGGACAGAAATAGCCGCCCCCGCCCCGCCCCGCCCGCCGGCGCCGCGCTCGCAGCGGCCGCGGCCGCCGCTGCGGGAGGCTGGAGGCGGGAGGGGCCCGCCGAGGGGCTCGCGGATCCCTCCCCGGCGTCCTGGTCGCAGACGAGGGCCCATCACCGGCTTGCACACTCCCGCGGACCGGGAGCTCACCACCTCTCAGCGGATAGCTCCTCCCTACGATTCCCCGTGGTGCCCTGGATCCTGCTAGCGAGACACAGTCACGGTGACCAGAGAGTCTCCGGTGGGAGCCCCCACCTCGGTCAGTTCTGCTCCTGTGAGGCCTTGGCCAAGTCACTTGACCTCTCTAAGCCTCAGCTTTCTCATCTGTAGGCATTCCAGAAACAGGAGCTGCTATTATCGGTCAAGCCAACCAGCACACTTCCCATGCGGCCCACGCCAAAGCCAGCCAGGATATGAAGAGTAGTACCCTGTCGCACCAGGCCTTCTGCCTGCCTCATCCAACCCTCAGGACATCACGGCTGGTTTCTTCATCTTATACCCAACGCAGCTGAGTTGGTCACGCAAGTCACACAGCCAATCAATCTAGGATGGAATCAGGACTGACCCCAGACTGGGCAACAATTCTTCAATGAAGCCGCACGGTTTCTCCGCAGGTAGGTACAAGCTCAGGGTGGGAGGATCTATACGAAAACAGCTAGAGCCGCAAAACTTCTCCAGGGCTTTCCTGGTGGTCCAGTGGTCAAGAATCTGCCTGCTGATGCAGGGGGACGCGGGGTCCATCCCTAATCAGGGAAGATCCCACGTTCCTCGGAGCAACTAAGCCCCTGTGTCACAACTACCAAGCCCTCTCTTTTGCGCGGTGCTCTGCACCAAGAGAAGTCACTGCAATGAGAAGCCCGCGCACAACTGCAGAGTAGCCCCCTCTTGCTGCAACTACAGAAAGCCCAAGCAACAACAAGACCCAGCACAGCCAAAAATAAATAAATCATATATACATATGCATAATCAATTGTGTGTGTTTTTTTTTTTTTTTAAGAATTCTCTAAACAGCCCGGAGGCTGTTGGCTCTTGGCAAAGGGAGTCATGTGTGCAAGACAGCCCTGGGTTCAAATCCCCTCGAAGTTGCTTCCTGACTGTGATGCCTTGGGATAATGACACAACCTCTCTGAGCTATGTTCTTCGCACGCTTGTAAGAAGGGGATAAAGAAATCTTTATTTTATAACACACTTCTTGGGTACCTGTTTTGGGCTTCTGGGCTCCAGAGCAGCAGTGTCCAACAGAACTCTGCAAAGCTGGAAATTTTCTGTATGCGCACTGCCCCATACGATGGCCACTAGTCACATGTGCGGCTTTCCTGGTGGCTCAGCGGTAAAGAATCCGCCTGCCAGTGCAGGAGACACAAGAGATGCGGGTTCAATCCCTAGGCCTGGAAGATCCCCTGGAGGAGGAAATGGCAACCCACTCCAGTAGTCCTGCCTGGGAAATCCCATGGACAGAAGAGCCTGGCAGGCTACAGTCCATGGGGCCACAAAGAGTCAGACATGACTTAGCAACTAAACAGCAACAACCGCAAGCTATTTATAATACTAAATCACTTTACGGCTGTTTATAATATTAAGCCACTTCTTTCTGGGATGGAGAAAAATGTCTGGGCTTGAAGCATACAAGGTTAAACTCTTGTTCTGTCATATCTTTTTGTTCTGTCACATCTTTTGGGAAGTGAACTAGGTGGGCAGCTTGCCCCGAGAGAGTGACAGCCCCCTCCAGCCCTGGAGGGGAGCCAAGGATCCAACTGGTGAACATTCGTCTGTGCGTGCTCAGTCGTTCAGTCGTCTCCGACTCCTTGTGACCCCACGGACCGTAGCCCTCCAGGCTCCTCTGTCCATGGGATTCTCCTGGCAAGAATACTGGAGTTGAAGAAGGAATTCATAGGGCCTGGACTCCATCTCAGGCCTGTCCGTGCTGGTCGTGCGCGGCCACCTCTCCAGTGGACTCTGAACTCTGTGCTTAGCGCCTGTGGGAATGACAATGGAAGGATAAGACCCCCTCTGGGCAGGGGAATCTTGAAGATCACATCCAGGTTAAGAGAAAACTGACACTAATCACCCCTGCCTCCAGACAGTATCTGTAACACATAACACGTGAATGATGGGGTTATTGTGATTGTATTTACCCTTCCTTTGTAAGCCTAAAGGGATTTCGGCTGGTGGGTTTGGACGCGTACACATGGGGTATAAAAGATTTTCACATAATGCTGGTCGGGGCCCTTGGCTAAGAGGAGACTCTGCCTTGGGCCCGCCGGTGTAATAAACTGCACTCCACTATCTGCTTTGTCCTCCTAAGTGAGTTTGTTTCCCAGAAAGCGTGGCTATAACAGAGTGGGTTGCGATGCCCTCCTCGAGGGGACCTTCCCAACCCCAGGGATGGAACCCACGTCTCTTACGTCTCCTGCACTGGCAGACGAGTTCTTTACCACTAACTTCATCTGGGAAGTCCTGAGTTTTCCTGTCAGTATTTACCAAAGAGCCGGGCTGTGTGCTAAACACAGGGGTGATATGGAGGGAAACAGAGAGATGTGGTGCAGAATAACTAATAACTACTCTGTGAGAAGACAGAGTTGAATTTGAGTCGCTTCTAGCTGTGTGGGAGCTTCCATTGTGGCTCAGATGGTAAGGCGTCTGCCCGCAATGCGGGAGATCAAGATTCGATCCCTGGGTCGGGAAGATCCTCTGGAGAAGGAAATGGCAACCCACTGCAGTACTCTTGCCTGAAAAATTCCACGGACAGAGGAGCCTGATGGGCTATAGTCCATGGACTTGCAAAGAGTCGGACACGACTGAGCCACTTCCCTTTCTTTTTTTCTTTCTAGCTGTGTGACCTTGGGCAAGTGACTCAGCCCCTCTGAGCCTCAGTTTCCACATCTATAAGATGGAAATAATAGCACCCACCTGCCGGGGTCCAGCCTCGGCAGGATCCAGGGGTACCCTCAGGATGAACAGCATCGGCGAAAGAAAGAGAGAGAGAGAGAGAGAGTGACCAGCCGGGGGGTGCAGCAGAGTCTGGCAAATGCTTTATTTTTTACTGTGGCTTTTATACCCTAAATTAGTACATTTCTAAGGGGAAGATAGTTTAACATTACATCAGCTTGTTCTTCACGAAACCAGGGTGTTTTCTGCATACTTCTTTGTTTGTACGTTATCTTCTGGCCTTGGAGCCTATTAACATTTTATGACATAGGTGAATGCAAAACTGTTTTCCTGTAATCTATTCTTTAATGAACACAAAGGTCAGTCCTTTTGCAGAAGTTAAATTTATCTAAAAGGTTTACAACACAAAGACTCTGCAGCTCCGGTGACGCAGCCCCTGTTTAGCATTCCTGGTTAAAATGAACAATTCTAAACTCGTATTTTTCTAAATCTTTAACTCTAACCACTTTTAGAATAATATTTTTGTGTTCTCTAACAGGGCTTCCTCACCCCTCGAAGGGCTCTGTGCCTATTAGGGCCTTTTGTGTGATCAGGTTCTTTATGCTGTTTATGTTAAGGTGTTGTGAGCATTAGTACGCGTTTGCCAAGCAGGCTAGAATGCCAGCAAAGGGGTCTAAATTGAAACACTCCTTTCATCCTGGATAATCTTATAGGATACCACCGTCCGGGGGACATATTGATTAAAGTTCTAAGTTGGTTCTGTTTGGAGAGAGATCGGGGAAGGCCTTCTACCTGTGTCACAGAAATTAGGAAGTAGTCTAATACAGCAAGCATCAGAAAGACAGAGATCATCTTTAAGGTGAGCGCCGGGGCAGCTTTTCAAAATCCCTGAAGTCGTGATCTGCCTTGCTTGTCAGGTCTTCTCCTCATGACCTTGTCATGGGTGGGATCTCATGTGCTGGCTCCCGGCACCCACCCAAGAAGGAAAAGCTCTTGGCCGAATGCCGGGCACACAGCAAACCTGCAGTGAACTGTAGCTATTAGTTGTTTTTATTACTGTTACAGCTTGTGGAGGAGACATACACTGAATCGGATGGTGGAGGGAAGGATTGTGGGGACAGAGGAGAGAGATGGGAAGTGTGAGCCCAGCCTTGAGGAGCAGATACATCCTCCAGGCAGAGACTTGGGCCAGTGTTCCAGACACGCATGCTTGTATCCCCACAGTCTCAAGCTCCATCATAGCATGCCCTGCGTCTGCCCCTCATACCTGCAGGACAGGTGTGTCTTGTGACATCTACCTGGCTTGAGCCCAGTTAGACACTGTTCACAGGAGTGTCACTGCCCAGAGCTCTTAGGAGAATTCCCAGGCTGAAGGCACTGTGTCCTTCCGGCATGGGTGAATCTGTTTCAAACATCTGGGTCTTGGATCTGAAGATGATCTCAAAAGCTGTTTTTAAAGTCTCCTTCCCACTACAGTGTTGTAAAGTAACTAGCTTCCAATTAAAATAAACTAATTAATAAAAAAAAATCTTTCTCCCTCCCTATTTCCTTCCTCCCCTACTCCTCTCTCCCTCCCTCCCCCTTTCTGTTCTTTTTATTCATCATAAAGGTTAACAACTTGCACATTTATTAAAAGAACTTGCTGACTATCTCCTCAAGCACAGAACTATACTTGCAAACCCAACAGCAAGTATGGGACAGGATGACCAAGGCTGACACAATTCACAGCTGGAGATTTCGTAGCAGTGGTTCCAGCCAGGAGTCTCCTGATATCCAGTTGCTAAATACAGGCTTCAGACAAAGCAATGGAACCACAGTCTGGACACTAGGGTAGGACGAGACCACCTTTCTCCAGGTGAGTTCAGTAACTGCATGCTCAAAGACTGTTGTTATGGAAAGATCCTAATGTACACAGAAGTAGAAAGAATAATATTGATATAATAAACTCCCACGTCTGAATCCCCTAGCTTCTGCTGTTCTCCACATTGGTTGATTTGTCCTTCCTGTCTCCCCCTCCCACATTTTCCCCAAAGCTAGAGTGTTTTTAAGCAAGCAAATCCCAGACTCAATGTCCTGTCACCAGTAATTGCTTCAGCCTGCCATGCCAACGGATGACATTTTTACATAGCTGCTGTGCCAACATCATACCTCACAAAAATAACACTAACCTTTAAACAATCTAATATTTAGTCCATATTCAAGTTTCCCAGATTGTGTTAAAGATGTCTGTTGGCAATTCGTTTGTTAGAAGAGTGTTAACAAAATTCACTGGGCTCCGATTTCTAGAACTATGGCACTTCATAGGTTTTGCTTTCTGGAGGGCCTGTTTGGGGCAGAGACACAGGAAATGCATCCTGCCCCTTCTTAAAAGCTCCAGCTGTGTGGTGGACACAAAGTAGCTCACAGTAGGCCCTCAAGACGGCCCTGCAAGGTGATGCTGAGCAGGTGCTCCCATCGCTAGCCCCAGGACCCCCACTTCAGCTAAAAAAAAGTCCACTCTGATCTGATAGAATGCCTTAAATTTTACTTGTCAAGGGGATCTTTCTGCTATAAAAAAAAAAATTAAAAGCCACCTAAATTGAGTCTGAATCCCTTATTTTGCATTTGTCAGAGTGTCCTAGGGTGGATTTTTTCACCACTCACCCCCCTCTTTAAATTTGTTTGACATGTACACACTGTTTTATTTATTTATTTGTTTTTGGCTGTGCTGCATCTTCATTGCTCTGCGAGGGCTTTCTCTAGTTGCAGCGAGTGGGGGCTACTCTCTTGTGGCTGCTATTGCTAAGTTACTTCTGTCGTGTCCGACTCTGTGCGACCCCATTGACGGCAGCCCACCAGGCTCCCCGGTCCCTGAGATTCTTCAGGCAAGAACACCGGAGTGGGCTGCCATCTCCTTCTCCTTGTGGAGCACGGGCTTAATTACTCCGTGGCACGTGGAATCTTCCTGGACCAGGTATCGATTTCCCCTGCACTGACAGGCAGATTCTTTACCACTGAGCCACCAGGGAAGTCTGCCCACCCCCTTTTTCTAAAAAAAAAAAAAAAAAAAAAATTTAGCTCTTGTCTTTGTTTTTTAGAGGGGACATTGAGACACTGGCATCTGAGTCAGAGGGCTCTCAAGATGGCCAGGTCCAACTTCTGCCTTCAGCTGCAGAGGTTTTTCCATAGGCCCATTCCACAGTTGAAACAACTGAGGCCTGGAAGCCCAGGGTGAGTCAGGCTTAATCTAGATGTAGAAATATTTTCAACTCCATCTCAGATTGCATCAGGTACAGCCATTGTTTCTTAAAGAATATGGAATTGCAAAGGCCAGAGGCTACCTCTTCAAACATAGATTTAAATGACACATACAGGAGCTTCTAAGCTAGGTTAGGTTGGAGTTTCTCCATGGAGGAGTGAACAAAGTCCTGCCTTTGGAGTTGGGGAAACCTGGGTTCAAGTCCCGACTTAGACATATCTGTTATGTTGTTATAGCCACGCTTTCCGGGAAACAGACTCACTCAGAAGGACAATGCAGATAGTGAAGTGCAGTTTATTACACCGGTGGGCCCAAGGCAGAGTCTCCTCTTAGCCAAGGACCCCGTCCAGCATTTGTGAAGATCTTTTATACCCCATATGTATGTGTCCAAACCCACTATCCCAATTCCCTTGAGACTTACATAAACAAAGGAAGGGTAAATACAACCACAATAACCCCATCATTCACGTGTTATGTGTTCAAACAGTCAATAATCAATAAGCCCGCAGTTACATTCCAAATAGTTAATAACCGATAAGCCTGTGCTTACGTTCTGATAGATAGTGTCCGGAGGCAGGGGTGATTAGTGTCTGTTTTCTCTTCTTTAAGATTCCCCTGCCCAGAGGGGGGTCTTATCCTTCCGTTGTCATTCCCACAGGCGCTAAGCACAGAGTTCAGAGTCCACTGCCCAGAGGGGGGTCTTATCCTTCCATTGTCATTCCCACAGGCGCTAAGCACAGAGTTCAGAGTCCACTGGAGAGGTGGCCACGCACGATCAGCACAGACAGGCCTGAGATGGAGTCCAGGCCCTATGAATTCCTTCTTCAATGTCACCCTGAGCAGTCCTTTACTCCTCTGGTTCTCACTTGTCTCATCCATGAAATGGGGCAATAGTCCCTGTCTACAGCATTCACTTAAGAAATGTTGGAAAATGATTAACACAGACCCCGCCGTCAGAGACACCCATTTGGTGAGTAAATAAAAACTCACGTCAAGAACTGTGCTCGAGCTTCCCCGGTGGCTCAGTGATTAAGAATCCAGCTGCTGATGCAGGAGACACGGGTTTGATCCCTGAGCTGGGAAGATCCCACATGCCACAGAGCTGGCAAGCCCGGGTGTCACAAGTACTGAGCTTATGCTGTGGAACTCACACACTGCAACCACTGAAGCCTGAACGCCCTAGAGCCTGCGCTCCGAAACAAGAGGGGAAGCCACCGCAGCAAGAAGCCTGCACACCACAGCTAGAGAAAAAGCCGCGTGGCAACAAAGATCCAGCACAGGCAAATTAATTAATTAATTAATGACGATGAAAAAAAAAGAAAAAAGAACCAGGCTCCAGGGTGTTCATAGTAGGGGCACGTTCTCCACCGCCCCACACCCACAGGGCATCACTCTCAGACCAGACGCAGGAAGTCTTTGGGGAGCTCCCATCCGCCTGCGGGATCGCAGAGCTTCATTACGAGTGTGTCAAGGCCTAGGAAGGGCTGACTGTGTCCAGGCACCGCCCCGAACACTTCACACAAATAATCTCAGCATGGGCTGGGACAGCCGTCTCCCCCATTTTGACGGATATGGAGACCGAGGCCAAGCTGTCAAGCTGTGTAACTGTTGTCTGCAGAGTTCACGTGCCTGCTGAGTCAGGGGGCCCCCCACCCCGGCTGTCAATTCTGGAATGCAGGGAAGCCGGATGCCACCGCTCAGCTGCTGAGCTAGCTCCCCCGGACTGTCAGCCTTGTCCACAGGATGGTGGGAGGTTGTCCCATGAATCACTCCCCCGACATACACACAGCAGTGAGGTCACCTCAGCATGGAGCTAAGTTGGACTTCCTCATGCCTCTGGCAGCTCTGTTGTGGCCCTGGAGATCCGCCCATGGCAGAGAGGTGGGAAATGCCCCGAGGTCCTCCCTCCATCCTTTCGGAGGTCAACTCTTACGTGCTCGGAGAGGGGAAGTACCCTCACCTGGGCCTGCTCTGTACTGTGTGGTCACTCCATTGTGAGGGACGGGATGTCACTCCGTTTTTTTTTCAACCCCATCGACTGTGGCCTGCCAGGCTCCTCTGTCCATGGAATTTTCCAGGCAAGAATACTGCAGGTTGCCCCTTCCTTCTCCAGGGGATCTTCCCTACCCCGGGATCGAACCTGTGTCTTCTGCTTGGCAGGCAGTTTCTTTACCACTGAACCACCTGGAACGAGAAGATAGTAAACACAAGGTATTGACTGGGTCTTACGAACAGTACTACGTGCCAGTCACTGAAACCTTTCAGTGGTAGGAAGTATAATGTAGTCCATTGGTTCTTAAATGTGAGCAAGCACCAGAATCACCCAGCGTGTTGGGTGGCTAAAATGCAAATTGCAGTTCCCTACTCCAGAGTTTCTGATTCACTAGGACTAGGATAGGACTCAAGAGTTTGCTTTTCTAAAAAGGTTACAGGTGATGCTGATATTGCTGGTCCAGGGACCACATTTTTGAGGACAACTGATTAGTTCAACTTCCTTCCCCTTGCTTAATGGTGGTTCTCAAGTTTATTTTTCCAGGGACGGAGATCTCATTGCCTAGTCCATCAACCTATCTCATTTCTAGATAGTTTCTACTGTGAAGATATGACTTGTGTGTGTCTTTGTGTTGAGATGAAAACTAACCTTCTTGGCTCTCTCCTGGCCAATTCTCTCTGCCTCTGGACTGCATGGTCTCACCAGAAAGCAGCAATTAGAGGGGAGAGGAGACTTGCAATTAGACCAAAGTTCTCCCTCACCTTCACAGTCCAGAGCCACCAAGCCCTCTCAATTTTCCCCTCTGATTTAGAAGTGTCCAATAGGAATATATTGTGAGGAAATTCCCTGGTGGTCCAGTGGTTAGGACTCTGTGCTCTCATGGCTGAGGGCCTGGGTTTGATCCCTGGTTGGGGAACTAAGATCCCACAAGCTGCATAACCAAAAACCCCAAAACAAATACACACACACACACACACGTATGTATTCACTATATGTGTATATATGGATGTATATATTATATAATTATATAAATAATATATTAAAATATAATATATTATATTCTAACATTATATATAAACATATTATCTATATTATATTATATATAATAGCTATTATAATAATATAGATATTATATGTTATATATGTATGATACACCTATAATATATAATAATATATAATATAATATATTAGCATTATATTATAATATATACACTATATTATTATAATATATAATCAATACATTATAATATATAAATATATAAATATATTTACATAAATATATAAATATATTTACATAAATATATAAAAATATAAATTATATATATAACATATATAAAATATATAATATATATTGATAATATCTACATAGATAATATATATAAATATATATAGATATAATATATATATAATATATAATATATAATATATAGATATAATATATATCTATAAAATAATATAGATATTATTTTATATATAATATACTGTATATATTATATTATATATTATAAGATATTTATATATTAAAGGATATTTATAAATATATAAATGTATATTTGTATATTATAATATATTATATATTAAATACATTATAATATATAATATAATATATAATTATTAATATAATATAATATATTATATTGTATAAAATATATTATATATAAATTTATAACAAATAAATATATAATTTATTTGTTATAGATTTATAATATATATTACATATTATATAATTATAATTGTATCATATATATTATTTTATATAATAATATTGTTATATTGACATATATTTTATAATATTATATATTATAATATATATTACAATATTATAATATATAATATGTCAATATAATATATATAATATACATCAATATATCAATATAATATAATACATAGAAATGTATATATTTATATAAATATATAAAATGTATAAATTATATATATATAATATATAATTACATATATACTATAATTAATATATAAATAATATAATATTAATAATTAATATATAATTATACTATATATTTTACACTCATAATACATCTCAACTGTGCCCAGCCACATTTCAAAGGCTCCAAAACCACACATGGCTTGTGGCCACTGTTTTGCACAGTGCAGTGCCCCTGTCCCTAGTCCTCTGTACGCCGCCACTGCTCCAGCTCACCAGGATCCTGCCCCTCGTGTTTTGCCGCCCAGTCCACAATAAGGCAGCCAAATCATTGGTCTGAAACATGAGATTTGATCGTATCCCCATCACCCTCAGGATAACGCCTGATCTCCTTGATGTGGCTTCCAAGTCCTCTCTCTCTTTCCCTTCTCCCCTCCTCTAGCCCCCAAGTCCCCCACTCTCCCACTTTACTGAATTCATTTGCAGATCCTCAACACAATACTGCCTCTTACCTCTAAACCTTTGCACCGTTGGAATGCATCTTGGGCTACCCTTTCAGGTCACTCTCTCATTCAACAAAATTTATCAAGTGCCTACTATGTGTTGGACACTGTTCCAGATCTTGAAACTAACAAATACATAAGAAGGAAGTATACATAACAAGAAAATAGCATGTCTGATGGTGAGCAGTAAAGTAGGATGCAAGGGAAAGATGGTGCTGGTGGTTACTATAATATACAGGGTGGCCAGGGAAGGCTTCTTGGGAACGGTGACATTTGGGTAGAGAGACCTAAAAAAGTGAGGGAAGGAGCAAGGTGGCTGTCTGGGAACAGCACTCTAGGCAGAGGGAACAGCCAGGGCAAAGGCCCTGAGGAGGGAGGGCCTAACCGGAGTGTTTGGGGCACATTCCTGGGTGGCTGGGGCAGAGTGAGAGAGGATGTCATAGGAATTGATGTCAGAGAGGGCAAGGAGTCGGCGGCACATTGTACAGGGCTGTGTAAGAACAGAAGTTAGTAAGGGGGGAGTCCTGGGAGGGTGCTGAGCAGAGAGGGGACGTGAGCTGACTTGGGTTTTAACCAGATCCCTCTGGCTGCCCTGATGAGAACAGATAGTGGGTGGTGGACAGGAGCAAAGAGACTAATGGATACCAGGGTGGTTGCAAGAAGATGGCATGAAGAGGCTGGATTCAGAATATGTTGAAAGTAGGGCCAACAGAGTTTTCCAGAGACGTCAGAACCAGAGTATGAGAGAGCAAAGAGTCAAGGATGATTCCAAGGATGACTCCTGAGCTTAGATGATTCCTCTTCCAGGAAGCCCTCCTGGGAACCCCCAGCTGCCTGGGCCTTGCCTTCATGGAGATTGTCATGGCATGTCTCCCTCAGGGTGCTACCCAGGGCAGGGTAGGACTTGTTTACTGTCCTTCTTCCAGAGTGTTTGAGAGGTGAGTGAGAAAGGCAGGTTGAGCTGGGGTTAATTCTGGCCTCAACTTTGAGAGGTCAGTCCCCGCCCCCCACCCATTTGGGACCCACAAGTCAGTAGATATTCTAGCCTTTGCCTGGTTTCCTCACCACTGGAGGGCATTGCCAGTCCCACTCACAGGAGTCTCTCAAGGCAACACTGAGCCTAAGGCCTCCTCTTCTGCTGCCAGCCTAACCTCCGTCCTCCGGGGGAGCATCAGGTTGGCCCACATGGCTGTGCCCTGAGTCAGCCTCAGCCATGGCAGGGAGGAGGCGGCCCTAGGACGCAGCTTGACACAGCCAGAGTGGTGCAACAGGCCCTGAAGTCAGACGGCATGGCCATGGCCCCGGCGGGAGGAGACAGGGGTCTCGGGGTGCAGCTGCCCCATCTACCCTCCTGGCACATCGGGGTAAGAGTCAGGTCAGACAGGAAGGCCGGGGGCCGACAGCACCGCAGGAAGGAATGCCACGCCGGTGAGCGTGTGAACCTGGGGCCCCCAGCACAGGGTCAGGCCCCGCCCCTGCCCAGCGTCAGGCCCGCCCCTTCGCCAGGGGGCGGGGCCACCTCTCCGCCCCCCTCCCCCGCCCCTCCGCCGGCACCCGCAGTCCACGCTCGCCTCGCCTCCAGCGCGCACCTGCCTCCGGAGCTCAGGTAAGGGCCACGGGGCGCCTGAGGGGCGGGGTGGGGGGATTTTTTTCGGAGTTTTGGGGAGAAAGAAGCTCTTCAGCAGGCCTGACATTCTGTGGTTCCCGGCGGACCTGAATTTGAGTCCCACTCAGTGGTTTCTTAGTCAGATGAGCGCCTCCGTCTCCTCTGGAGAGTCAGTGGAGAATGAAGTTCTCCCCGGTGCTGGGAGGGTCCCGCCGGTCCACTCCGGGTCTGTCGCTAACTTGCTCTGCGGGGCCTTCAGAAACCTTACGACCTCAGCTTCCCCATTTGTGAGGTGAAGGCTCTGACTAACTCTCGGAAGGCTTTGCCCCCCTCCGCCCTCGTGGGACCCACAGCTTTGGCGGGTGTTTTCTCACACACGCCCTCCCCTTCCCCGCAGAAGCTGCCCTGGCCTCGAGGCTCGAAGGCATCTTTGAGGAAAAAGTACTGAACGGAGAGCTGGGGGAGGGGGGAGCCCCGCTGCTGTCAGAAGCTCAACGGGGCGGGGGAGGGCCGGGGGTGCGGCCGAGAGGGAGCCCCAGTCTCCTCATCTGTGCGTAGAGCATCCTGGCTTCTCTCCTGGGAGTCGGCTTTTGGGCCGGAAGCCAGCCCATTTTTCCTTTCACTGGGGACGGGAAAGATTATGGTCTGGGGCTTATCATTTTGACCTGGTTTGTTTAGAAACTGAGAGAAAAGTCACGTCAGGAGGGTGTGTTTGTCCTGTTTGGAGTCCAAGCAGATCTATACTAATGAACCCCCTCCTTTCTCCCCGTCTCCCTGAATTTGGGCTGGCGCAGCCTTCTGAAAAACTAGGGTCCTTGTGCTTTGAGATAGTTGCCAGGTCACCCTCTTAGGGCACCGTCTCCCACGTGATGGCCACATACCAGGACTGGGGACCCTGCTGGTCATCGCTGATGAAGGCCTTCTTTCATTTTCATAACAGCTCTATGTGGGAAGTTCTCTTTTTTCAAAAAAAAAATTAAATAACTTTATGGAGATATCATTCACATGCCATAAAATTCACCTTTTTTAAAGTGTGCACATCAGTGGTTTTCAGTTTATTCACCAAGTTGTGAAGAAAGTGTGTTTCAGTTTATTCACCACTGTCTAATTTAGAACATTTTTATCCTCCCCAAATAAACCCCATACCCTCTAGCAGTCACTCGCCTTGTCCCCTTCTCCCTGGCAACCACTAATCCACTTGCTGTTTCTATGGATCTGCTTATTCTGGACATTTCATGTAAATGGAATCATACAATAGGGGCTCTCTTCTGACTGGCTTCTTTCTCTGAGCATAATGTTTTCAAGGTTTATGCATGTTTTAGCGTGTGTCAGCACTTCATTCCTCACTATAGTTGAAGAATCTTGTATTGTATGATGATATCACGTCTGGTTTATTCATCCATCAGTTGATGGACATTTGGGTTGTTGCCACTTTTTGGCTATTATGAATAATGCTGCTGTGGACATTCATGTACAAGTCATTGTGTGTACATAGGCTGTCAATTCTCTTGGATATAATACAGAGGACTCGCTGGGTCCTATGGTGAAACTGTGTGTAACATAGTGAGGAATTCAAACTGTTTTCCAAACTAGCTGCACCATTTTACATTCCCACCAACAATATGTCAGGTCTCCAAATTTTCCACATCCTCCCCAAAACTTGTTGTTTGTATTTCATATTTTAGCCATCCTGGCAGGTGTGAAGTGGTATCTCATTGTGGTTTTGATTTTCACTTCTATAATAACTAATGATGTCAAGCATCTTTCCATATGCTGTTGTCAATTTGTACATCTTCTTTAGAGAAATGTCTGTTGAAAGCCTTTGGCTATCTTGAAATTGGGTTGTCATGTTATTGTTGAGTTGTAGATGTGCCTGTTCCAGGGGAAATTCTGAGGCTCTGAGACTGGGGGAGACTTGCAGTGATCTCACAGTTAGTGGTCTGTAGAAGTGGGAAGTGAGTCCGGGTCTGTCCAACATTCAAGAGGCAGCAAGCTCTTTCTCCTGCTCTGGATGCCTTTTGTCTGGTCTTTGCTGTTGCCAATTGTGTGTGTGTGTGTGTGTGTGTGTGTGTGAGAGAGAGAGAGAGAAAGAGAGAGAGAGAATGTGAGATACTGCTGGGAAAAGATAAAAAGAGAGAGAGAGAAGACAGAGAAACTGAGAGCATCTGGGATGAGAGAATGAGAAAGAGGAGCCTGACCTAGCTCTGGCTGTTTAATAAGACACCCACCTTGGAGGGTCAGAGCCATGGAAAATCTTTTCAGTTTTTGGTTTCTTCCCATTAATTTTCAAACATTGTGGTTGTTGTTGTGAACCTCAAAAAAGTTTACTTGGGAGCACAGTTCTCACTAATTTTTTTGTTCCTAAATCTGAAACAAGTCTAATTAGACCCCCAACCTAAACAAGGAATAGCATCCCCTAGTGTCTAGCTGGGCCTAAGAATCCGGAGCAGTGTTCATCAGACTTTTTGATAATGCCCTCTGCCCAAGAAAAATGTTTAGGCACCCCCAACACATATATATATTTATAGATTTAGAAATTATATACAAGTTGTTGTTGTTGTTCAGTTGCTCAGTCGTGTCCATCTCTTTGCCCCATAGACTGCAGTACACCAGGCTTCCCTGTCCTTCACTATCTCCTGGAATTTCCTCCAAGTTCACATCCATTGAGTCAGTGATACTATCTAACCATCTCATCCTCTGTTGCCCCTTTCTCCTTTTGCCTTCAATCTTTTCCAGCATGAGGGTCTTTTCCAATGAGTCAGCTCTTTGCTTTAGATAGCCAAAGTATTGGAACTTCAACTTCAGCATCAGTCTTTCCAATGAATATTCTCAGGGTTGATTTCCTTTACCATTAACTCGTTTGATCTCCTTGCAGTCCAAGGGACTCTAAACAGTCTTCTTCTCTAGCACCACAATTCAAAAGCATCAATTCTTCAGCACTCAGCCTTCTTTATGTTTCAACTCTCACATCCATATGTGACTACTAGAAAAACCATAACTTTGACTATACTGAACTTTGTTGGCAAAGTGATGTCTCTGCTTTTTAATACGCTGTCTAGGTTTGTCATATACAGGTACTGCAACCATTAGTTAATATCTCAAGATATTAACCATTAGTTAATATCTCTGAATATACTATACTATATTATACAGAGTGACTTTCCATCACCAACAATAGTGAATGGAAGTTCACTTTTCAAGGAGTTTTCTTATTATGATTTCAGTCAGCAACAGTATATGTGTGTGAGATCCTGTTCATTATTTTCAACATTAGGGTGCCTGCTATAGGACTTGAACTAGGAGCAGTGGTGGGTCTCTTCCACACTTTTCCTGTGTCTGGCTTGTACTTTCTGGATTAGCACTGTCTCCTTCCGTGGTTTCTTGACAGGGACTCTTTGAAGCCACTCGTCCACACTACAGGGGCTGATTCAGTTAAAGCTGCGTTGTGTGATCCTAACCCACCACCACGACACGGCAGTATAGGGCAACATAGGGCAATAGGCTGACCATGGAGGGATGGAAGATGTGGCCACAGCAGACCTGTCTGCACTGTGGGCTTCCCTACTGGCCTCTAGGGACCCCACTTAGTGGACATGGCGTTGGGTGTCTGATATATGGCCAAGGGTGCACATCAGAGTTGAACTATGTACTCTTAACTATTTTTAGCTAAAAGTGAAGTAGAAGTAGGGCTTCACTGGTGACTCAGTGGTGAAGAATCCATCTGCCAATGCAGGAGACACAGGTTCGATCCCTGATCTGGGAAGATTCCATATGCTTCATTGCAACTAAGCCCTATTGAGCCTGTGGTTGAGAGTCTGGAAGTCACAGTTACTGAAGCCTGTGTACCTTATAGCCTGTACTCTGCAACAAGAAAAGCCACTGCAATACGAAGCCTGTGTGCCACAACTAGAGAGTAGCCTCCACTTGCTGCAACTGGAAAAAAGCCTGCACAGCAACAAAGAGCCAGCAAAGCCAAGAATAGATAAATTAAATTTTTTAAAACTTAAGTAGTAATAGATGAACTGATATGTCCTTCCTGTGCTTTGGAGATTATTATTTGAGAGACTAACAGGTTTTGAGCTAAGGACATCTAAGCCCACCACTGCCACGCTTCAGCTTGCCACCTCTCATGTGGGGTGCTCGTGACCACCTGAAGCAGCTATCATTTTTAGACAGTTCTTCCATATATTGAGCTGGCATCTGCCTTGGTGACTCCCTAAGATCCTGACTGCTCCCTCTGAGCTCACAGTCCCACCTGGGCCCCCTATCTTGGAGGAGCCCTGCAGAGACCTGGGGACAATGACCAGGTCTGTTTATGCAGTGCTCATCCTTAGGCTGAGCAAGTCAGACATGGCTGAGCGACTAACACACCCGGTCCTTCATCCAGTTCTCTTGGATGTAGTTTCCTCACCGTCCTCATCCTCTGAATTATCTTGATTTGTCCAGACTCTCTTCTGTTCAAGACCCAAGATTGAGCCTTAAGATAGGAGATGGTAATGTAGAGGTCACCTTTCTCACCATGGTCTCTGTGCTTCTATTAATATAAACAAAGGCTGTGTTATCTTTGCTTTGTCATGTCCAACTCTGCAACCCCATGGACTGCAGCATGCCAGGCTTCCCTGTCCTCCACTATCTCCTGGAGTTTGCTCAAACTCATGTCTGTTCAGTCAATAATGCCACCCAGCCATCTCATCCTCTGTTGACCCCTTCTTCTTTTACCTTCAGTCTTTCCCAGCATCAGGGTCTTTTCTAGTAGTGAGATCATTTTACCGTGTACTGTCTTATCCACAGCCCCAGGTGAGCTCCAAATCCCTCAGTGAGTGACATTATTTTCTGTGTCAGAGATGAGAAAAAAGGGCCTAGAGAAGAGAAGCAATGTGCCCAGGGGTTGGTGGCAGGGCCCAGCCAGGCCCTCAGTCTCACAACAGCTGACTCAGTTTCCTCCCAACCCCTGCCCTGCGGGCACCAAGAGAATTTTCCACCCATACCATGGGATCCGGAGCTCTGAAAACACCATTTCTGTTCCAAGCCCCTGCTTGCCAGGGTCTGTTCCTAATTCATTCCGTTCCCCAACTGTCGTGCTTGAAGGGCGGACAAAACCCTGGACGCCAGAAGTTGACACTGTCCAGATTAGCCAGTGGGAGTGCCCTGGCCTGGATGCCAGGATGAAAAGACTGGCCCCAGTCATGGCAGGGATTGGAGCAGATGACATTTTCCAACACTGTGCCAAAAGACATGGAGCCACATTCTAGGAGAAAAGACTGTGCTCTTGTGTAGTCTTAGAAAGGATCAGATTAACTAGACTGAAAGAGCTTTCTCTCCTGCAGGCCTTCTCAGAGCCTTTCATATACAACTGCACCTTGTGCAGCTCCTATTGGAGCCTACGGAAAGCAGCATTGCCCAAACTTCTTTGAAGATAAAATCCATTTTTTCTTGGAGTATTTTAAGGGCCCCATTAGATGCCATTTTGTAACTTACTTTTAGAATGTACTGTTCTGGGCCTTTAGGCACGTCATATCAACCCTGAGTGCCTTTGCTGATTGAGTGGATGAACCTTGAAGGCTTTAACAGAAGCAGAACATTAGTTTCCTAGAATGTCAGAGCTGGAAGAACCTTGTAGTGTGCAACTTTTATGTATGAGGGAACAGAAACCCAGGGCAACCCAGCAACTTGTTTGGAAGAAGGAGGCCAGATGCAGGTAAGCCTGTTGGGAGATGATCATAACATTCAGGGGAGAGATTCTGGCTATCTGAGTGGACCACAGTCTGCCTAGCATGTGTTGCCTTTGTTAAAGATACAGATTTCTCTGAGCTGCACCCTATCCCTAACCTTGCTCTGAACATCAGACCCTCAGAGTGAGGGAGTTGGGGGATCTGCACTACCAACAGTGCCCCCCAGGGACATCTGACCATTAGCCAAGTTTGGGAGATGTTGAGCATGGGGAAGGAAGGGGAAACTCTCATTTACTGGGTGACAGTATTCTGGGCTTGTTGTGGGCATGATATCCTTCAATCCCCACAACACTTGGGGGGAGAGATATTAATACCCCATTTACAGAAGCTGAGCAGCAAAGGGACAGGGATGGGTACACAATAACGACTGGCTCCAAAGCCTTCACTGCCCTTGTAGGATCTCTTGGGAAGAAGGCAGTGGGAGTGGAGAAACCAGTTCCTCTTGAAGGTAAAATCGGACAGGCTTGGGCTTTGGCTGGCCAGAGAGGAAGGAGCTGGGTCATCCTTCCTGCGTTTGGAGCTTGAGGGCCCAGAAGGATGATGGAGTCAGAGAAGCTCGGAAGGAAGATGTTTGGCTTCTGAAAGCTCTGGGCTGAGCCAGGCACTGGGTCGGGGGAAGAATGTGGTAGGCAGAGTGATGATCCCCAAAGATGCTTGTGTTCTAATCTCTGGAATCTGAGACCCTGTTAGTTTATGTGGCAAAGGGGAATAACATTGCACATGGAATTGAGGTTGCTCATCTGCTAACCTTAACATATGGGATGATCATGGGTGGTCTGAGTGGGGCCCAGTGTCATCACAAGAGTCCCTAAGGGTGGAAGAGGGAGGCTGAAGAGGTCAGAACAGTGCAGCGTGAGGACTTGCCCTGACATTGCTGGCTTTGAAAATGGAAGAAGAGCCACTAGCCAAGGAATGTGAGTGGCCTATAGAAGCTGGACAAAGTCGGAGCCGGGAGAGGAAGGAGAAAAAGCAGCAGCAAGGAAATGGGTGTTCCCCTTGGGCCTCCAGAAAGGCAGGCAGCCCAGTGGACAACTTGATTTTAGCCTGGTGAACCAGTGCTAGACTTCCAGCCTACAGAATGGTGAGATGCTAACCATGGGTTGCTTCCAGCCACTGAGTTTGTGGGAGTTTGTTACAGAAGCAATAGAAAACCAGACAGGAGCTGAACCAGCTCCAGGATGGTCTCTGTTCTCAGCAAGTGTACAGGTCTCGAGGGCAAGGTCTTTAAGACAACTGGCTTGGATGGTTACCATGATGGGGAGACCCAGGAGGTCCCCAACCCAGCCTGGAGTTGTGACAAAATACCTCATATGGTGTGGGGGTCTCAGGGGCCCTGCCCATCCCACCCTGGCCCAGCCACCCCGGCAAGCCCCACTTTGCTCTGCCTACCCTTTCAGAACAAACCCCCCGAACCTCCCCCACCACCCCGCCACACACACACACACACACACACACACACACACACACACACACACACACTTGTCTCAACTCAAGTGCTTTGGCTGCAAGTAACAGAAACCACCTCAGGCTACCATAAAAGGGCTTCTTTGGGAGGATATGGGTGTCTCACAGAACAGAGGGTGCATGTGAGGAAGCTGACCACGGAGAAGATGGTACCCAGGAGCAGAAACGAGAGGGCCCTGTGGCAAGGCAGAGCAGCGCCAGCTGATTGAGAGCTCTGTGTCACTCATGCTCGTCACAAGTCAAATCCCTGGGAGGAAGAGGCTGAGAGTCTAGCCTGGGTGGAGGGCAGTCACCCCTCAAGAACCCCCACATGCTTGTCCTGGAGCTGCGTCTGCCTGGAGGGATGTGATTGACGTTAGGGCGTGGGCTTGTCTGGGGTGACTTGAGCAGCCAGAGGAGATCATCCAGGGCTGTGACTTGCTCCTGGGCTAAGACTAGCAGGCGTGAGGTAAGATCTTGAGTACTGAGAATGCCCTGTTAGTCCAGTGGTTAAGACTTTGTGCTTCTGCTACAAGGGGTGTGGGTTTGATCCCTGTTTGGGGAACTGACATCCCTCAAGCCGTACCTCTGGGATCACACCATGTGCTCTCGCCTGTCACCAGAAGGGGCTTTGACGCCAGGTGGGCCAGAACAGTCCACCCCTCTGTTGGCTGTGTTCCCCTCCCAGCTGTTATTTCTGCTCCCAGCATCCCTTCAATCCCATCTCCTGCCCTGTGCATGTTTAACTGAGCTGGCCCACCATTGGTGGCCCCAAGGCACGACGTTACAGTCCACCTGCGGAAAAAGTTGGTCATTAGCTGAGCTTTCAAGGCCCAGGATTCCCCAACCTCATGGGATTCCTACCCCATCACCTCCCCGCTGCCGCCCACCCCTTCCACTCAACCTTCCTCCCACTCTGGCCATTATTGCAAATCCAACTGCAGGGACCTCCCTGGTGCTCCAGTGGCTAAGACTCCATGCTCCCCATGTAGGGGCCAGGATTCAATCTCTGGTCAGGGAACTAGATCCCATAGGCCGCAACTAAAGAACCCGCGTGCTGCCATGAAGATTGAACATCCTGTGTGCTGCATCTAAGACCTGGCACAGACAAATAAATAAAGACTTTTAAAAAATCCAACTCAGTCTTAGTCAGCCCTCTCCTCCAAGGTGGGACACCTGAGGAAGATAAGCAACCCGTGAATTGGGAGACAGGGTTCTGGAGCCAGCCTTGCCCCTGAATCGCTATGTAATCCTGTGCAAGTTCCTCTCCATTCCCAGTTTCCCCATCTGTTAGCTCAGACACCGATGCCCCACCCTAGCTGGGCGGGGAAGGCGATGCCCCACCCTAGCTGGGCGGGGAAGGCGCTGTGAAGCTGTAAAGGCTCCCCTTACTGTCCTTCCCACCCTTATAATAGCGGAAGCTTAGAAAATCTGGGCTGAACTGAAATGGAAATCCAGTTTAACAAAGCCTGTGGGTGCAGCGGCCCTGGCACCACCGGTGACTCAGCAGGGCTGGGGTTTGCAGAGGAAAATGCTAAGTATTGCATGTCCTTGTTGGACCAGCCTCAGAATGAGGGCAGGCACCTGAACGAGAGAAGCCTGCAGGCCTCTAACCAGGACCGGGGAATGGGGCGTCATGTTAGGGAAGGGAATGGATGCGAGTCCATCTGTAAGCTGGGAGACCTTGAAGAAGTCATTTGTCTCTCTGAACCTCGGTTTCTTCCTGCATAAAATAAGAGTAGTGTGTGTGAAATGAGATCCTGGGTACTGGGAACTCCCTGGTAGTCCAGTGGTTAAGACTCCACGCTACTGCTACAGGGAGCATGGGTTTGATCCCTGTTCGCGGAACTGAGACCCCCTATGTCATGCCTCTGGGATCACACCATGTGCTCTCTCCTCTCTCTGCTTTCTTCTTCCTTCACTTCTCCTGTATCAACTCCCTGTGCTCCATCTTGGTTCAAAAGAGGTCATAGGCTGTGAACTTGACTTTCAGAAGCCCCTGGCATCAATCCCTCTGTTTGATGTCCCACCCCTAGTACACTGTCCTTTTGTTTTAAGCCTCGCCCTGCACACTGATATAAGGGTTTTACACCTTTACAGTTCTGCTTATCCTTTCTTATTGAGGAATATGGGCCAAGGAGGGATGAGTAAGGACATAAAGAGGAGAAACAGGGCTCCCTCAGGTCCTGCCTCCATGAGCGTTCTGTTTCCCCTCCTGTCCATTTCAGTGTCCTGAAAACTGGTTGAGGAAGTTCCTTGGGTTCTGGGGACACTTGCTCAGGGCTCCAGTGGGCTAAGTGTCAATAGAAGCCAAGCTGGTGTCGTTTGCATAACACTCCAATGACTGTCAGTGGCTTCTTTCCCTCTGCTAATGACAGAGGCCTGGGAAGAGCTGCCGGCATCAACATGGACTAAGCAACTACCCTTGCTCAACCACTTACTAGCTCCCCGGTCAAGTTTCTTAGCCTCTCTTTGCCTCCAGGTTCTTACGTGTAAAGTGGGCACAAGCGTGGTGGGCCCTGATAGAGCTGTGGTGAGGCGGACGTGAGGCACATGTGTCGTGTGCTCAGATCCTTGCCTAACAGATAGGAAGCACTTGCTTGTTACTGTCTTCATCATCATCCATGTCATCATTTTTGTTTTCTGCCAGGCCTTGTGCAGGGCGCAGGTGACACAGAGATGAATCAGCTGTAATCCCTTCCCTGGCTGGTTAGTGATCTAGTGCAGGAGACTCACCCTGGGCGTGTCAGACCCTCTCCTAGGCCCTGAGCAGGGATCAGAAAGTGAATAGGAACAGTGGCTCCAGCAGTTGTGCAGCAAGTCAGGGCCTCGAGAAGGAAGATGCTGAAATAAGACACGGCTAGCGTAGGCTCAGGAGAGCAATGTGCCCCCTAGGCCTCCCCCAGATCGTGTCCTTCTTTGGAGCTGCTTCCTGCCAACTGTTTCCCATGTGGGCCAAGGCCCCTCGACTCTGTGCCTTTGTACACTGCTCCTTCTGGCCCCTCCAAGCTCTCCTTCAGCATTCCCTTCTTCAGGAGCTCTGACTGACCCTGGTGTGATTTGGCCCCTGGGTTCCCATGGGACTACCACCCCTCCTCCACCCCCACCCTCCATCTACTATGAAATACCTTGAAGACAAGGATACAACTTATTCACCATGGTATCCCTGGTTGCTAGCACATAATATGTACTGTGTACTAAGTTGCTCAGTTGTGTCTGACTCTTTGTGACCGTATGGATTGTGGCCTGCCAGGCTCCTCTGTCCATGGGATTTTCCAGCCCAGAATACTGGAGTGGGTTGCCATGCCCTCCTCCAGGGGATCTTCCCAACCCGGGGATCAAACTCGTGTCTCTTATGTTTTCTGCATTGGCAGGCGGGTTCTTTACCTCTAGTGCCATCACCCTAGCCTAAGCAAACAGTCAATACTCAATTAATGTATGAAGGTAGGGGAGGAAAATATATCAGTCAGAATTGTTTTCAGCTACAAATGTTGAGACTCCTGACTAACGAGGCTTAAATAAAACAGGGTTTGTTTTTCTTAAATAACTAGAAAGCAGGCTGCTGCTGTCAAGGGCTCAGCAGCTCAATGTCCCTGCATTAACTTTGGGTTTCCCTCAAGGTCACAGAATTGCCACTGTGGCTCCTGCCATCACATTCGAGAAAGAAAGGAGAGGCAAGACACAGCACCAGTACTGTTGGCCTCTTTTGTCAGGAGAAGCAAAACTCCTTCCCAAAATCCCATCAGACTTTTCACTTCTTTTTGGCCAAAACTGGATCATATGGCCACTCCCCACAGGGGAAACAAGTATCTACTTGTTGCATGCTTGCATGCTAAGTCACTTCAGTTCAGTTCAGTTCAGTCACTCAGTCGTGTCTGACTCTCTGTGACCCCATGGATTGCAGCACACCAGGCTTGCCTGTCCATCACCAGCTCCCAGAGCTTGCTCAAACTCATGTCCATCAAGTCGGTGATGACATCCAACCATCTCATCCTCTGTCGTCCCCTTCTCCTCCCCCCTTCAATCTTTCCCAGTGTCAGGGTCTTTTCCAGTGAGTCAGTTCTTTGCATCAGGAGGCCAAAGTATTGGACCTTCAGTGTCAGTATCAGTCCTTCCAATGAATATTCAGGACTGATTTCCTTTAGGATTAACTGGTTGGATTTCCTTGCTGTCCAAGGGACTCTCAAGAGTCTCTTCCAACACCACAGTTCAAAAGCATCAATTCTTCAGTACTCAGCTTTCTTTATGGTCCAACTCTCACATCCATACATGACTACTGGAAAAACCATAGTTTTGACTAGATGGACTTTGTTGGCAAAGTAATGTCTCTGCTTTTTAATATACTGCCTAAGTTTGTCATAGCTTTTCTTCCAAGGAGCAAGCATCTTTTAATTTCATGGCTGCAGTCACCATCTGCAGTGATTTTGAAGCCCAAGAAAATAAAGTCTGCCACTGTTACCATTGTTTCCCCATCTATTTGCCATGAAGTGTTGTGAGCAGATGCCGTGTTCTTTGTTTTTTGAATGTTGAGTATTAAGCCCTCTTTTTCACTTGCTTCAGTCATGTCCAACTCTATGACCCCACGGGCTGTAGCCTGACATGCTCCTCTGTCCATGGGATTCTGGACAGAGAATGGTACTGGGTACTGGGTACCCACTCCAGTACCTCCAGAATACTGGAGTGGGTTGCCATTCCCTCCTTCAGGGGAGCTTCCCAACCCAGGGGTCAAACCCCTGTCTCTTATGTCTCCTGCATTGGGAAATGGGTTCTTTATCACCAACACCACCTGTGAAACCCAAAGTGTTAGTTTCTCAGTCATGTCTGACTCTTTGAGACCCCATGGACTGTAGCCGGCCAAGCTCCTCTGAACATGGAATTCTCCAGGCAAGAATACTGGAGTGGGTTGCCACTTCCTTCTCTGGGGGAATCTTCCCAATCCAGAGTTTGAACCCAGGTCTCCCACATTGCAGGCAGATTCTTTACCATCTGAGCCACCAGGGAAGCCCATCTACTTGATATGGAGGAACAGAGTTCAGTTTTGTTAACAAGAAGGAAGTCCAGGGGTGATGGCAGGCAGAAGGATTAAGGGGATGGGGGTAAGGAGGGTGGTTTCTGGTTAGACCCCATCAGTAGAGGATTCATGAGCGAGGTGGTATTTGTGCTGTGCCTGGAAAGTCATGTACAATTTTGGCGACAAGAAAGACTGGCCTCAGTGGAGGTCTGGGGGCCTGCAAGTGTGAGTGTGCCCAAGGGCTACCACATGAGCAAGACAGCTAAAGCAGGCAAGAGGTAGGACCAGCTTGGCGAACTGTTGACATGTTTGGCATCATCCAGTAGCTCACTTGCCCACATACAGCTCTGAGTCTCTTCTTCCCCCTGAAATTCCACCATGAGAGATGATCTCAGCCTCTGAGATGTACTGGACACCTGCTCTGTACAAAGAATCCTCTTCAAAATATAGATACACCCCAGGGCTCATGGTCATCAGTCATTCATACCTAGATATCAGTTCATTTTATTGGCTAGTGACTTCCTAATGCTGAGCTGAATTCTGCCCTGAGAAATGGGAATTTTTATTCCAGAAAAGGGTAATGGAGCCTGGCGTCTAGGAGATGGGAGATGGGAGGGACTGGGGCTGGACCCCAAATGCCCAAGGGTCATAGGAGGTCTATGGAAGAGGGAACTCATGCCTATGGAGCCCTCCTTCGGGCAGGCACTGGCCGGCTTTCTTCTCTAAGGTGCTACCATCACAGTTCTAGAGGTAACTAGAACTTGGAGAAGGGGACCACCCGGCCAGGGTCATCCCGTGCACAAGTGATGGAAGTGAGGTTGAACCCTGCTCCACACAGCCCATGCCGTCTTCTTGCTGCCCGCATCATAGTAACGATTGTCATCTCAGCTGGCATTTATTCACTCCCTGCTCTATACCAGGCATTGTTCTGAGTGCTCTGTGGGTTTTAACTCATGCCATTCTCACAACAATACACTATGAGGTAAGCACTATTATTGTCCTCATTTTGCAGATGAGGAACCTAAGGTCCACAAGAAGTTAAGTCACTGGCCCGGAATCCCACAGCTACAAGGGTCAGGGTTCACACCCAGGCTGTCCAGCTCTGAGGCACGGGGAAAGATGCTGCCTTGTCTAGGTCTTGTAGTGGATTAAAAGTAGATTCTCTACCCAAGACAAACAAAACCCCCATGAATTCATAGGTACAGAAAAGAGATTGGTGGTTGCCAGAGGTGGAGGGTGGGTGGGAATGGATGAAGGGGGTCAAAAGCTACAAACTTCTAGTTATACAATAAAAAAGTTCTGGGAGTGTGATGTACAGCATGGAGGCTATTAGTTCAAAATACTCTGTTGCATATTGTAAAGTTGCTCAGGGGATAGACGTTAAAATTTCTCATCACAAGAGAAAATTTTTGTTTAACTACGTAAGGTGACAGAGGCTAACTGGACTTAGTGTGGTGATCATTTTACAGCATTTACAAACATAGAATCATTATGTTTTGCCCCTGAAACTAATATAATGTTATAGGAGCATTATACCTCAATAAAAATTTTTAATTAAATTGAAAAGAATTTTTAGGGCTTCCCGGTGGCTCAGTGATTAAGAATCCACTTGCCAACACAAGAGACTTGGATTTGATCCCTGGGTCGGGAAGATCCCCTGGAGAAGGAAATGGCAACCCACTCCAGTATTCTTGCCTGGAGAATCCCATGGACAAAGGAGGCTGGTGGGCTACAGTCCTTAGGGTCGCAGAGAATCAGACACAACTGAGTGATTAAACAACAACAAACATTTTTTAAAGAGTGCTTTCTCTTGGGGACTTCCCTGGTGGTCCAGGGGCTAAGGCTCCATGCTCCCAATGCAGGGGGCTCAGATTCTATCCCTGGTCAGGCAGGGAGCTAGATCCCACACACGGCAACCAAAGATCCCACGGGCCGCAAGTAAGACCCAGTGCAGCCAAATAAATAAAATACACATATTTTTAAAGTAGGTTCCGTTAAAAATAATAATAAAGTAGGTTCTGTAGACCAGCAGTTCCCAAGTAGGCATGATTTTTACCCCCAGGAGACACTTGGCAATGTGTGGTGACGTTTTGACTGTCACAACTGGGGCGGGGTGGGGTGCTCCCTGCATCTAGTGGGGAGGATGCTAAACGCCATACAACATGTACGCTGGCAAAGGAGCATTGGCCCCAAATGTGAGGAGTTTGGAGGTTGAGACCCGGGTCCAAGCTAGTCAGAGAGAAGTGAATCTACTCCTGTCAGAGTTGAATCCCTAGATTCAAACCTGGGAGGAGAAGAAATGGGGTGGGGTAGGGGTCTCCAGAACAAAGCCAGCACAGCTTGGCTAAGATGCTGTAACAAATACCGAATCCCAGTCTCAGAGAAGAGAGAAGCTGATTCCCTGTGCACGTGGTCAGCCAGAGGTAGGTCCAGGTGGGCAGGCAGCTCTAAGCCCAAGGCCTTGTGGGGCCCAGGTTCCTTTGCCTCATTGCTCAGGGCTTCCCTGGGGTGTTGACTTGGCTTGTGTGACGGAGGTTGGCCCCCCACCGCAGACCAGCATACAAAAAGCAGAAAGGAGGAAGTGGAAGTTGCAGAAGTTTAGGAGCCCAGAACTGAAACCGGATTCCCACACGCAAGAACCTATTGTAAAATCTTTAGGAATTTGGGGAGCAGGTTGTTAAACACAACCAGTTTTAAATTAAATTAAATTCTATAAATTAACTAAATCCTACAACAAGCAAGGCTAATAAGTACTTAAAATGTATCACTTCCTAATGTATTTTACTACATTCTGCTGTTACATGGACACTTGAGGTTTTCGCAGGTTCTATGTATATGGTGGAAACACTGCACAATGCTATTTGTGTTCCACTGCCCACCTCTTCCCAGCTTTGCATTCAGTGACATCACGTCGATATCAGCCAGTGGGAGTGCTTATATCACAGAAATCAGTAACCTATACAAATCAGAACTTTACAGTTTGCTTTGTTGATTGTCTGAATTTAAGAAAGTGGTCAAGCAAATGTGAATAATGCAGATTAAACCTCAAAACTGTAGGCATTACATTCTACTTGTTGTATATGAAATTCACAATACAGAGGACCTTATTTTTATTATTTGTGTGCTATGCATTCTTTTAAATTTTTTATTGTTTTTTTTTCTTGAAATATAGTTGATTTGCAGTGTTTCAGGTGAACAGCAAAGTGATTCAGTTATACATGTGCATTTATAGCTATTCTCGTTTAGATTCTTTTCCATTAGAGGTTATTATAAGATATTGAATATAGTTTTCTGTGCTATACAGTAGGTCGTTGTTTATTTTACGTACAGCGGTGTGTATCTGTTAATCCCAAATTCCTAATTTACCCCCCCATCCATTCTTTACATCAGTAAAATGTATTGCAGATGTATGTGTGTATGTGTTTGTGTGTGTATTTCCCCCCCAGAACCACAGAACATCTTGTCAGCTCCCCACTGCACAGTTCCCATCCACTCTCAGTCTATCAGCAGGAACCTGAGTCATATGGTCCCTTGGCCAAATCTAGCCTCCAGGGATGCTGGGAAATATTGTCCTTGGCTGGATGGCCATGTGCCCAGCTAAAATCAAGGCTTTGAGGGGGCAGCCCAACCATGGCAGCTCCATATATTTCCTCTAGAGAAGGGCACCAGCTCACTGATGTTAGCTGTTTAGATTTTCTGAGGCCACACGTCCAGCCTTCTCAGGGCCTCACTTGAAGGCTGTCTTCGAGTTACCACCAGCACCCACTCAAAACTTCAGGAAAGCACAGGGTGTGGTGTCCTGAAGGAACAGGTTCCCAAATCTCATTCTGCAGCTCCAAGTGCCTGCTTCCTGCCCTGGCTTTCACCACTTATGTCTGTAATCCCAACAGGTATTCCAGCAGGGCCTGACTGCATGATGGCCTTTGAGCAGTTTTGGGCTCCAGACCAATGTTTGGGGTTGCATTAAACAAAATGTGGGTTCTGGAGTCTCAAGTTACTTCATCTCTTTGAGTCTCAGTTTCCTCCTCTGTAAAGAGAGGATGATAAGATTTACCTTGCAGGGTTCTAGTAAAGGTTAAATGCGACAATCTTTTGCAAAGTTTTATTATCTAGAAACTATAATTCAAATGTGAAGTAATCCCAATTCTCTCCAGATTGGTTTGTGATCTGGCTCAGGTGGAATTATGAACATATAAACCCTTTGTAAAACTGCTTAGTACTATACTGATGTAAGGTAGCATATAACATTTTAAGTTATAAAAAAAAGTTGTTATTTTATTGTAACAAAAGCAGTACTGTTAAAAATTTAGAAAATTCAAAGTGAAAATGAGAAACTAAAATTACCCATAATGCTACCACTCAGAGACAACTGTATGTGTATATAAGGTCTCAGAGATAACTATATATATTTATATATGTGGACCTCTAGGGAATTATATTTTGATATAGCTCCAACAGTTATTAACTTGTCCTGTTGTTGTATTTGGATTCCCCCCCACCATGCCCTCCAACTCCCTTATTCAGATAATCAGGTTATTTTGAAGCATGGCCCAGACATCATACAATTTCATCATAAATATTTCAGTGTTTATCTCTAAATTGAAGGATATTTTAATTATTTTTGGCTGTGCTGGGTCTTTAGATGCTGTGTGGGTGCTCCTCTTTTTTGTGGTGTGTGGGTTTCCGATTACGGTGGCTTCTCTTGTTGTGAAGCATGGGCTGTAGGTTTTCAGGCTCCAGTAGTTGTGGCACATGGGCTTAGTTGTCCCACAGCCTGTGGAATCTTCCCGGATCAGGGATCAGCCTGTGTCCCCTGCATTGGCAGGTGGGTTCTTATCCACTGGACCGCCAGAGAAGTCCTGAAGGATATTTTAAATAAATATAACCTCAACTTAAATATCACACCTAAAAAAATAAGTTCTCTAAATGGAGGATGTCGATAACAGGGAGAGGCTGTACATGTTTAGAAACAGAGGGTATATGGGCAATCTTTGTACCCTCCATTTAATTTTTGTGTATTGTTGTTTGTTGCTGTTTAGTCACCAAGTTGTATCCAATTCCTTGAGACCCAGTGGACTGCAGTGTGCCAGGCTTCCCTATCCTTTACTATCTCCCGAAGTTTGCTCAAGCTCATGTCTTTTGAGTTCATGATGCCATCCAACCATCTCACTCTTTATCACCCCATCTCCTCCTGCCATCAATCTTTCCCAGCATCACGTCTTTTCCAATGAATTGGCTCTTCACATTAAGTGGCCAATGTATTGAAGCTTCAGCTTCAACATCAATCCTTCCAATGAATATTCAGGGTTGATTTCCTTTAGAATTGACTGGTTTGATCTTCTTGCAGTCCAAGGAACTCTCAGGAGTGTTCTCCAGCACCACAATTTGAAAGGTACACCCAAATGAATGCAGAGTTCCAGACAATAGCAAGGAAGCATAAGAAAGCCTTCTTAAGTGAACAACACAAAGAAGTAGAGAAAAACAGTTTTGCTGTGAGCTGCTCTAAAAACTAAAGCCTATTTAAAAAATAAGTTTTTAATAGTATCAAAAGTTGATCATTACTCAGGTGTCCCTATTTTTGTATTTCTGTTTTTATAAATTGTTCTTCTTGTACCTTTGAATATTGGGTGTTTGTATTTTTCTTATTTATTTGCCAAGCTCTTTATATATTAAGGATATTAACTAAGGTAATATTAACCACTTCCTCCAGGGAAAGCCATGGAGACTTCAGGATCCCTTCAAGACCACAGTCGAGTTCATGGAGAATCAGAAGATCTAGACTGTATGTTTGCTCTCTAACCCTCTGGGCAAAGCTGCATGGGAAGGAGAGTCCAGCAGTGGCTGGAACAGAAGACCCTGCTCAGCTCATGTCAATGAATGGCCCAAGTTACAGTTGAAACCTCTAGAGAAGTAGTGATTTTATGCACTTGCACATGCATGTGCTTGGTCCAGTCTGTCCCCCAGCACTCTCTAGCAGTGGGAACCCCTGTTGCTCCCCCAAATCGCAGAGGCTCTGGGAGCTTGGACTGGCATTAGGGAGAGTCCCCAGAAGAGGGGAGGGGTACCGCATGGCCCCAGAATGGAAAGGTTTAGGGCTTGATTGGATCCCACTTGCTCTGTAATTTACAGAGAATTTTAAATTGGCAACTGTTCTGCTGTGTGGGCTTCCCTGGTGACTCAGCAGTAAAGAATCCACCTGCAATACAGGAGATGAGGGTTTGATCCCTGGGTCAGGAAGATCCCCTAGAGAAGGAAATGGCAAATCACTCCAGCATTGTTGCCTGAAAAATCCCATGGACAGAGGAGCCTGGTGGGCTACAGTCCATGCAGTGGAAAAAAAGTCGGACACAACTGAGCAACTAAACCACCACCACCTACATGGTGTAGTGGTCTCTTGGAAAGGATGACGGGCTTAGAAGCCCCTCTGTGGGCTCCATATTCAGAGAAATGTCTGTTTCTGGCCTTCTTAGAGCCTCTGGAGCCTCCAAGAGCCCTGATCTCCTGCACCTCCCATGGGCCCTAGGGGTTTGGGAAGAGTACCCCAGAGAATCCAGCCACTCCTGGATCCCCAAGTCCATGTAGACCCCTGGGAAGGCCTGGGTGGTCCCTGGGGTGGGAAGGGCAGGAAATACTCCTCCTTAACTACATGTGCCTCCCAGATGGAGAGACGAATTTCCACAAGCAAGACCAGGAGGCCAGACTCGTTTCTCAAGGACAAGATGAGAGAGACAAGTCTTCCTCCTCTTCATCATCCTCCTCCTCGTCCTCCTCGTCCTCCTCGTCCTCCTCGTCCTCTTCCTCAGGTAAAGCAATGACTTAATTAAATACATATCTACTAAAATATCATTGAAGACAAGCATTTACATGGAAAAAACAATCTCCTGTCCTCTCCCACCTCGGTATTGCAGTTCCAGTTTTCCACATTCCCTTCCTGAGCCTGCCTCTCCATACACATGACTTATACAGTTATAACTCCCACATAGACAATTTTGTCCTCAGTTTACAATGTCTTCCCTATCTTATCCTAAGCATTTTGCCATGTTATTCCATAATATATTAGCAACTATTCTTTTGTGTTTCCCACATAGCCCCTCAAGTGACTGCATCTCATGTCAAGGAACATCTTAGTTTCCTAGGAGCACTTTGGAACAAGAGGCAATGCAAGTGTGTGTTCCAGCAGCCTGCCTGGGTTCACACGCTTTCTTTACCACTAACAGCTTTGTGTCCTTGGGTAAATTGCTTAAACCTGTGTGCCCTGGGGTCCTCATCCATCAGATGGAGACCATAACAAAATTTATTATCTCATAGGATTTATTGTTATTATCATTTAGTTGCTCAGTCGTGTCCGACTCTTTTGCAATTCCATAGACTGTAGCCCGCCAGGCTCCTCTGTCCATGGGATTCTCCAGGCAAGAATACTGGAGTGGGTTGCCACTTCCTTCTCCGGGCACTAAGAGAAAGCATCAGGAAAACAAACACAGAGTCCTGGAACCATCAAGACAGACTGACATTCAGGATCCTGGTCTCTGAGCCTGCCCTGGTGGCCTGTCACTCTATCTCAGACCCTGAGCGTTCTTCAGACTGAGACAGACCATTCGTCTTCAGGGCCCGGAGCCTGAGTGTCTCCCAGCTGCCCCCAAGCCCCCTCCACACAAAGGACCCTAACTCAGAGTCTGGCATCCAACACCACTCTCCCTACATATCTATTTGTTCTTAATGCAGCCTATTATTTTTTAATTAAAACTTTTTTATTGTAAAAGATTACACATGGGCACATTATAGAAAATGTGAAATATATAAAGAAGAAGCAAGAAGAAAGAAAAACATCCTTTGTTCTGTTAGATAATCACAAAACACATATTAGTGTATCTCCGTACATTTATTCAATATATATTAAATTGTATATGTATATATATTTTTTGTCCACACTGCACGGCTCGTGGGATCTTAAGCTCCTGTCTAGGGATCAAACCCAGGCCCTCTGCAGTGAAAGCATGGAGTCCTAACCACTGGACTGCCAGGGAATGCCCATCAATAAATATTTATTGAACATCAACCATGTGCCAGGCTCTGTGATGGTTACTGGGGGGACCAGCAACTAACTGTGATTTTTTTCTGCTCAAGTTTATTTTTTAAACAATTGAATTAGCACGTAGAAAAATTATCCTCATTCTAGACAGCATACAATTCTATAATACCTTTTATTAAAAATTATGGATAGGGAACTATATTCAATATCCTGTAATAAATCATAATGGAAAATAAAAAACAATCCTTGAACAACTTTTAAAGATTATATATTATGAATATATCATGGAGAAAGCTAAAATAATTTTTGTTTGCGTATGAACGGAGGTCATCCCTGTTGGATAGAATTTGGGGTAATTTTTGTTTTCTTATTTTCTGTATTCTTTGATATTTTGCAAAAAGTGATGAAAAAGCCTTTGGGGGACATTGATTAATGTTTATAAAATACAGAAAAGAAGAAAATAGAAGCCTCTCAAAATCTTATCTTCTGAGATAAATACTATTACTGTTATCTTATTAAAAATATTTAGCTGCACCAAGTCTTAGTTATGGTGGCATGTGGGATCTAGTTCCCTGACCAGGGATCAAACCCAGGCTCCCTGAACCGGCAATGCAGAGTCAGTCACTGGACCACCAGGAAGGCCCCCCATTGTTATCTTGATGTACTTCCCGTTCCTAGCTGAGATCACATATGCACTGATTTGTAAGCACAGTTAGCTTCCTTTCCTGAAATTTAAAACTTTATCCGTGATAGACCGGAAGTTTCCCAAACACTGTGTGTGTTTAGTTGCTCAGTCATGTCCGACTCTTGCGACCCCATAGACTGTAAACCTGCTCCTCTGTCCATGGGACTGTCCAGGCAAGAACACTGGAGTGGGTTGCCATTTCCTTCTCCAGGTAATCTTCCTGACCCAGGAATCAAACCCAGGTCTCCTGCATTGCAGGCAGACTCTTTACCAACTGAGCTACGAGGGAAGCCCTGCGCCAAGCACAGTGCGGGACATTAGGACTGCTGGGGCTCTGTTAATCATCCCAAGGGAAAGGGAGTCCCCTGGACCCGAAGCCAGAAACTCCTAGGCCTGAATCCTTGGAATGCTGACTGATCCAAGAGTGCAGATGACTCAGTCATTCTTCAAGGCTTGATCAAGTTCCTGCACCAGGCTGGGCAACCTTAGGACAGTGATGCCCTGCCTTGTCCTTCAAGAACACAAGGTGGTTGGAGGGATGAATAGCACCATGGACCCTCATGCCCACTGTGTCAGGCTCGGACAGCTGACACTATAGAAACCCCAGAGGAGGGACTTCCTTGGTAGTCCAGTGCTTAGGACTCAGCGCTTCCAATGCAGGGATGCAGGGAGCACAGGCTTGATTCCTGGTTGAGGAACTAAGATCCCACCTGCTAGGGAAGGTGGGCAAGACGGTGTGCTGGGACAACTAGAAAAGCCCCTCTACAGGAGGTGTTATCCCAGCTTAACTTCAGGATAAGGGAGCAAGTGGAAGGGCGTTCCAGGTGGGAGACCAAGCACGAGCAAATGCACCTCATAAGTGCCTTGTGGGCCTTGCCTTATCATCATGAAAGTCATAATAGAAATAGTAAGTGATTTGTTCAAGGTCACACAGAAAGTTTGTGACAGTTCCTATCCCCCAGCCCTCAAAGCAGACTCCTTTCCCCCAGACCACTCTGTTCACATAAACTAAATTCCAAGAACCAACACCAGAAGGAAGTATTTCCAGCTCAGTCCAGGCTGAGGTTCTCCTACAGCGTGTGTTTATTCCCTGCAGAGAACAGTGATGAGGACCAGCACCCCCGCGTAACCAGAGAACGTCGGCACAGCCAGGGGGCTGGACTCCCCCGCAGGGGCGGCTCACCCGGTAGGCAGCAGGCCTCACCATTTCTCCTTTGTCCGCTCAGTGGAACTGAGTGTGTCTGTGTGAAGATGTTCCTTACAGCATTGTTTATAGTAGGGCAGTCACAGAAACAGCCTAATGTCCAACAGCAGCAGCACAGATCAGCGATGCTCCACCCTGTCGTGGTCAGAGCTCTGGTCTTCATCCATCTCTAAAGCGAAAAAGAGAAATTCAAATCATAGGGTTGGTTTGATCTCATATCAGTTCAGTTCAGTTGCTCAGTCGCTCTTTGCGACCCCATGGACTGCAGCACACCAGGCCTCCCTGTCCATCACCAACTCCCGGAGTTTACTCAAACTCATGTCCATTGAGTCAGTGATGCCATCCAACCATCTCATCCTCTGTCGTCCCCTTCCAATCTTTCCCAGCCCCAGGGTCTTTTCAAATGAGTCAGCTCTTTGCATCAGGTGGCCAAAGTTGGAGTTTCAGCTTTGGCATCAGTCCCTCCAGTGAATATTCAGGACTGATCTCATTTAGGATGGAATGGTTGGATCTCTTTGCAGTCCAAGGGACTCTCAAGAGTCTTCTCCAACACCACAGTTCAAAAGCATGAATTATTTGGCACTCAGCCTTCTTTATGGTCCAGCTCTCACATCTATACATGACTACTGGAAAAACCATGGCTTTGACTAGATGGACCTTTGTTGGCAAAGTCATGTCTCTGCTTTTTAATATGCTGTCTAGGTTGGTCATAGCTTTTCTTCCAAAGAGTAAATGTCTTTTAATTTCATGGCTACAGTCACCATCTACAGTCACAATCTACAACAGTTATTTTGGAGCCCCCCAAAATAAAGTCTGTCACTGTTTCCATTGTTTCCCCATCTATTTGCCATGAAGTGATGGGACCAGATGCCATGATCTTAGTGTTTTGAAAGTTGAGTTTTAAGTCAGCTTTTTCACTCTCCTCTTTCACTTTCATCAAGAGGCTTTTTAGTTCCTCTTCACTTTCTACCATAAGGGTGGTGTCATCTGCATATCTGAGGTTGTTGATATTTCTCCCAGCAGTCTTGATTCCAGCTTGTGCTTCATCCAACCCTGCATTTTGCATGATGTTCTCTGCGTATAAGTTAAATAAGCAGGGTAACAATATACAGCCTTGACGTACTCCTTTCCCAATTTGGAACCATTCTTGTTCCATGTGCAGTTCTATCTGTTGTTTCTTGACCTTCGTACAGATTTCTCAGGAGGCAGGTATTCCCATCTCTAAGAAGTTTCCATAGTTTGTTGTGATCCACACAGTCAAAGGCCTTGGCGTAGTCAATAAAGCAGAAATAGATGTTTTTCTGGAACGCTCTTGCTTTTTCGATGATCCAGTGGATGTTGGCAATTTGATCTCTGGTTCCTCTGCTTTTTCTAAATCCAGCTTGAACATCTGGAAGTTCTTAGTTCATGTACTGTTGAAGCCTTGCTTGGAGAATTTTGAGCATTACTTTGCTAGCGTGTGAGATGAGTACAATTGTGCGGTAGTTTGAACATTCTTTGGCATTGCCTTTCTTTGGGATTGGAATGAAAACTGAACTTTTCCAATCCTGTGGCCATGGCTGAGTTTTCCAAACTTGCTGGCATATGGAGTGCAGCACTTTAACAGCATCAACTTTTAGGACTTGAAATAGCTCAGCTGGAATTCAATTACCTCCACTAGCTTTGTTTGTAGTGATGCTTCATAAGGCCCACTTGACTTCAGACTCCAGGATGTCTGGCCGTAGGTGAGTGATCACACTATCGTGGTTATCTGGGTCATTAAGATCTTTTTTATATAGTTCTTCTATGTAGTCTTGCCACCTCTTCTTAATATCTTCTGCTTCTGTTAGGTCCATACCACTTCTGTCCTTTATTGTGCCCATCTTTGCAGGAAATGTTCCCTTGGTATCTAATTTTCTTGAAGAGATCTCTAGTCTTTTTCATTCTATTGTTTTGCTCTATTTCTTTGCATTGATCACTGAGAAAGGCTTTCTTATCTCTCCTTGCTATTCTTTGGAACTCTGCATTCAGATGCGTATGTCTTTCCTTTTCTCCTTTGCCTTTAGCTTCTCTTCTTTTCTCAGCTATTTGTAAAGCCTCCTCAGACAACCATTTTGCCTTTTAGCATTTCTTTTCTTGGGGATGGTCTTGATCACTGCCTTCTGTACAATGTCACAAACCTCCGTCCATAGTTCTTCAGGCACTCTGTCTATCAGCTCTAATCCCCTGAATCTGTTTGTCACTTCTACTGTATAACTGTAGGAGATTTGATTTAGGTAATACCTGAATGGCCTACTGGTTTTCCCTACTTTCTTCTATTTAAGTCTGAATTTGGCAATAAGGAGTTCATGATCTGAGCCGCAGTCAGCTCCGGGTTTTTGCGGTTTTTGCTGACTGTATAGAGCTTCTCCATCTTCGGCTACAAAGAATATAATCAATCTGATTTCGGTGTTGACCATCTGGTGATGTCCATGTGTATAGTCATCTCTTGTGTTGTGTGTTGTTAGAAGAGGGTGTTTGCCATGACCAGTGCGTTCTCTTGGCAAAACTCCATCAGCCTTTGCCCTGCTTCATTTTGTACTCCAAGGCCAAACTTGCCTGTTACTCCAGGTATCTCTTGACTTCCTACTTTTGCATTCCAGTCCCCTATGATGAAAAGGACATCTTTCTTGGTGTTATTCTAGAAGGTCTTGTAAGTCTTCATAGAACTGGTTCAGCTTCTTCAGCATTAGTGGTTGGGGCCTAGACTTGGATTACTGTGATATTCAATGGTTTGCCTTGGAAACGAACAGAGATCATTCTGTCATTTTTGAGATTGCACTGAAGTAATGCGTTTCGGACTTTTTTGTTGACTATAAGGGCTACTCCATTTATTCTAAGGGATTCTTGCCCACAGTAATAGATATGATGGTCATCTGAGTTAAATTCATCCATTTGAGTCCATTTTAGTTCACTGATTCCTAAGGTGTCGACGTTCACTCTTGCCATCTCCTGTTTGACCACTTCCAATTTACCTTGATTTATGGGCCTAACATTCCAGGTTAGGACAATATTGCAATATTGTTCTTTATAGCATTGGACTTTACTTCCATCACCAGTCACATCTACAACTGGGCATTGTTTTTGCTTTGGTTCCATCTCTTCTTTCTGGAGTTATTTCTCCACTCTTCTCCAGTAGCATATTCAGCACCTCCTGACCTGGGGATTTTATCTTTCAGTGTCATATCTTTTTGCTTTTTCATACTGTTCATGGGGTTCTCAAGACAAGAATACTGAAGTGGTTTGCCATTCCCTTCTCCAGTTGACCACATTTTGTCATATATTTTGTAAAAAGGACCCATATGTGATTATAAACAAGACTGGAAAGCAAAATATCAAAACGTTAATAATGGTTATCTCTGGATGGTTATATTGTGAATGATTTTTCTTTTCTTTTTTTTGAACTGACTTTTACCATAGATGTTTTATTATAAGATTCTTTTATTTTTATAATAGGAAAAATATAATTTTGTGTTTAAAAAAAAACTTTAATAAATGTTAGCCTAAATTGATCATGGGAAGAAAAGAACTTGGGGGAAAGAGACTAGATTAATGCCTACTACAGATCCTGACACACACAAGGTGTTTAACAAATGTTCCCATGACTCTGCACCTGAGCTCTGGGTCCTATTTCTGGAGACAAAAATGACCAGGAAAGCAGACCTCAGTGACAGACCTGGATCTGAACCTTAGAATTGCCACTTCCTGGCTGTGTGACCTTCAGAGAATGACAGCTTTTGTGAGCCTCAGTTTCCTTATCTGTAAATTGGGGAGGGAGAGGTACTAATACCTCCTTCACAGAATTTCCAAGAGGGTCTAATGAAATATCACCAAAAATTACCTAGTTCAGTGTTGGTATCTCGTAAGTGCTCAATAAATGGCGGCTAGCATTACTGACTTTGCACAAGGCCCAGGTCCTCTCGGGCTCCCAGTTCTTTCTTAGTCAATTGAACATGGTCACCTCAGGATGTGTGAGGGGTGTCAGACAGAGTATCAGGAAATCTCTTGTAAGGTCGTCTTACTTCTCAAAAACCTCTCACCTCACCCTCAACACAAGGACTCTGTTACTTTTTAAAGCTTCCAACACCAGAAGAGGGAAGCCACTCTGGGGTGCTGTTACTGGGGGGAGCTAACTAACAGGTTTTTGTCTCCACCCAGGTGCTGAGCATGGGGAACCTGACATTTTGAAAGATGAGCTTCAACTCTATGAAGGTAATTGTTTGGGGTGAAACAGTGGCTTTGGGCGGAACAGAATAAAGGAAACGACACGAAGGCTTAGGGCTTTGTTGGGAGGAAACATGGTGATGAGGGTATTTCATGAGCTGAAAGTTGTGGGTGGGTATATGAGATGTGGCAAGGTGAGTGGTTACAACGTGGGCAGCTGGAGGTGGGCACAAGCGTTTTCTACCATAGTCAGACTGTGCCAGAGTATATTCTGATCTATAGCCCCGACTTTCAGGGTGACTGTCACCAGTTACCTAACCTTTTTGGATCTCAGCTTTCCAACCAGCAAGATGGAGCTTGATCAGTACCCTCTGTCTTGGAATACTGGGTTGTTTAAGCATGCATGGGAAAATTAAGGACCTGATCCCTACAACACTTACATTATAGACTAATTGTCTCTAAGGATTGTCACTTTTACAGCAAGCAGATGTAAATATCATGCCACTTTGCTTGGTAGCACTGTGATGAGTTGGAGGAATTTGTAGGAATGAACTAGTTTACCAGAAAGCCTCACAAATGCACCCTGCCAGATAAGAAAGTCTGTTTTAACTTTGTTTAATCCAGCAGTTCCATAATCTGCGTGGTCTCCTAACTTCTGATAATAACCCAAGGAATACAACAGGAAACATAGACATTCAAAGAAATGTAAATGAGACGTCTTAGTGTTCTGCATCAAGCTATTACCAGTGGTTGCCACTGGGTGGCGGCATTGTACTTAATTGTCATACCATCTTCTTTGAGTTTTCTGATTTTTTCTTTTTAACAAAAACAGGCATTATCCGATTTAGGAAAAAAATGTCTCTAACTGCTCAGGTCATGCAAGAAAGTTTTCACTGGATGTAAAATGAGAAACTGTTTTTTCTCATTTTACACCGGAGAAGGCAATGGCACCCTACTCCAGTACTCTTGCCTGGAAAATCCCATGATGGAGGAGCCTGGTAGGTGCAGTCCATCGGGTTGCTATGAGTCGAACAGGACTGAGCGGCTTCACTTTCACTTTTCACTTTCAAGCATTGGAGAAGAAAATGGCAACCCACTCCAGAGTTCTTGCCTTGAGAATCCCAGGGCTGGGGGAGCCTGGTGGGCTGCCGTCTATGGGGTCGCACAGGGTCGGACACAACTGAAGTGACTTAGCAGCATACACACACACACACACACACACACACATATTTTAAATGTTTTTTTCTCTTCAAAAAGTAAGTCATATTCACTGTCGAAAACATAAATATCATCATGTATTTGAGAGTTAATTCCTCCGAGTAATGAATTGCCCCCGTGACATTGGCAGTACTTGGTAATTACACTATGGGGGTCGCATTTCATGCTGTCCTTGGTTGCCCTCTGTCCCCTCGGTGCCGGCCTCTCTCTGATCACTTGCAGACAGTGGTTCCTGTTTGCACATCAGCCCTGAAGACAGTCAGCATCCTGGATGTTTGTTGCCATGAGCTGAGTGCCCCTTCCAGGTGTTTGTGTCCTGAGGCTGACCTGGAGGAGGGAAGTGTACAGAGTGGGGGCTCCTGCCTGAGGGGAGGAAGATGAGAGGCGAGGAGAGAAGTCACTGGGGATAGGAGAGGCCCCAAGAACCAGAGGTGGAGGGCCGCCCAGGCCAGATTAAAGAGAAGGCTGCAGGTCAGCCCAGGAACAGGGCTCGACTCATCCTGGGCAGCCCCGACAAAGAGTTTGACACTGTAGTTGGGGTCCAGGGCCCCCAGCATACAACCCAGCTTGGCTTGTAAACTCTGGGCCTGATGAGGCTGGGGGCGCAGGCCTAAGTGTCCTCACCTGTGTCAGGAGAGCAATGAACAGGCCCAAATTGCAAACTGGTGGCCTGTGTGTGCAGATGTGTTTTATCCAGATCCCAGCGTGTCTTTATTATTATTCTTAATGGTGCGTCCATACTCAGTTGTGTCCAACTCTTTGTGGCCCCATGGACTGTAGCTCACCAGGCTCCTCTCTCCATGGGATTTTCCAGGCAGGAATACTGGAGTGGGTTGCCATGCCCTCCTCCAGGGGATCTTCCTGACCCAGGGATGGAACCCACGTCTCCTGCATCTCCTGCATTGTCAGGCGGATTCTTTACCACTGAGCCACCTGGCAACCCCTGTTATTCTTAATATATTTCATCAATTCAATTCTGCGACTAATAGTTTTTCACATCTGGACATCTGTGAAATCGGGGTCCATCTTAAATTCACTGGCAACCCACAGTTATAATTGGCTATAGTTTTCCTTCCGTAAAATGACGTCATTCTCACAAACCATGACATTTTTGGCTGGATGGAATGTGAGTTGCCAACTTTTTGATAGTCCAGAAGTTTGTGTGAAAGCCTGAATTTCTAGCCTCTCGTGGGAGGTTAGAAGACCTGTAATGCGGGGCAGGTGTTCCTGCGGCAGCTCTCAGGGCTGCTGCGTGGCCCCGGTCCCTTTAGATGGAAAAGGAGCCCGCCAGTTTGCTCCAGCGCGCCCTGCACATCACTGGAAAGCCTCTGGGTGAGAGAGTTCCACCTTCCCCGGGGCGTAACTTCTTACCCCCCAGAGCACACAAGTATACAATCACTGATTTCTGTTCTGTGCAGGTGCCCCCAGGGACATGGTGCCTTCAGGAGAATCAGGTGAGTGTCTCTTAGGGGCGGGGGGTCATCGGTGCTGGTGTTGATGAGGTCTGGACATCATCTTTCCCCCGAGACAGCCAGCTGCTGTCAGATGCATGACTGCGAAAGATGGGACCCCATGTCCACTCTGGGCAGGGGCTCTGACCTGGGCTCAGCAGACTGGCAGGGCTGGCTGTGGTATGAGGGGGGCCAGGGGAGGTGAGAAAGGGGGTCCAGGCAAGAGCAAAGGGATTACTGATAACAGTCTATAGGTAGAAAGATCCCCTGGGGACTGGAGAATCTGACAGGGGCATTTTCAGAGGTCACCTGTGACATCTGTTAAGGACCTAAGCTGGCCTGGGCACTAATGTTGAGTTTCTAATTTCCAGGACTCCGAAGGAGAGGCTCTACTCCCACGAGTGGTAAATACGCAGGTAGCGGGAGGTGGCCTGGATTCCAAGGCCTGGGACGGACTACAGACAGCCTGGGAGGTGGGAGTGGGAGTCGATTCCAGCAGCGATGCCATTACCACCCAGGCTGTCATGTGACCCAGAAAAGGGGCCTCCGGGCTCGGGGGCGTGGAGCAGAACAGACTCAGGCCTGTGGAGGAGGAGGGTGTCAGTGGGGGTCCAAGGACAGTCGCCCCACCTTCCAGCTTTGCCCTGACCACCCTGAAGTGAGCGCCCTCTGACCCAGGAACTAGAACCCGGGAGAGCCCTTCTCAGTGAGGCCTCTTCAGAGAGGATCCCCCGAGTTGTTCCATTAAACACTCATCTCTCTCTTGTTCCCAAGGAGAAGTGGAGGCCTCTCAGCTAAGAAGACTGAATATAAAGAAGGACGGTAAGGAAATTGAGGTTCTAGGGCTGCTGCCGCTGTCTGATTCCAATTTCTCTGGGGAGGAAGTCAGCTGGTGGCCTGGAACAAAAATAATCACAGCCCACCTCTGTCACCGGCCTTGCAGTTCACAAACTCCTCAGCTTGGAATCACCTTGAGAGGGTAGTCCAGTGATGCCCATTTTGCAGATATGGAGACTGAGGCTCAGGGTCAGCTAGTGAGGGGCATGACTTGGGCTTGGGCCCCGGCAGTGTGCTCTTTCTGTTGGACACAGAGTCACCAGGATGAGAACTGCCCTCCAGGCCTTACGGCCATGATGGGGAGCAGTGACTGGGTGGGCTGGACTCTAGGGAAGGAGTTATGAGACCTGGCGGGACCTTCTCAGCTATAGGCCTGCAATCATGGGGGTCTCAAGGAGAAGGGTGAGGGTAGGAAGGGAGACCATGGTTTTATTTTCGGCCACGCTGGCAGCACAAGGGCTGTTATTTCCCCAACCAGGGATCAAACCCAAGCTCCCTGCAGAGGAAGCTCGGAGTCTTAACCACTGGGCTGCCAGGGAAGACCCTGGAACAGCGAATAAAGCTCCCTTTGAGCAGAGATAAGAATACTTTCAGTTAATTAAGAAGGAGGGAAAGAGGGAAACAGTAACCCCGCCTCTGCCTTGACAGATGAGTTTTTCCATTTCATCCTCCTCTGCTTTGCCATTGGGGCCGTGCTGGTGTGTTATCACTATTACACAGGTGAGTGGGGGGTGCGGCGTGGGAATCGGGGGCGGGGGTCTGGATCTGCAGGCTGATCATTCTCTCCCTTGCTACCCCTGCAGACTGGTTCATGTCCCTTGGGGTCGGCCTGCTCACGTTTGCCTCCCTGGAGACTGTTGGCATCTACTTCGGCCTGGGTAAGGCCCCATCACAGGCAGAGTCTGGTGTGGGGGCAGTGGCTGGGCCGGCCCCTCACAGAGGCTCGCCAAGGGCCGGAAAAGCCATGACCTAAATATTTTGTAAAGATTTCTTTATGATCGTGTTTGCTTCCTGACCTACCGCTCTCAAGGTCAATGAGAGGTCGTTGGCACCACCCCATGGAAAAAAATGGGCAGCTCCATGAAAATACAACAGAAACAGTTGAAAGTGGCAAACAAACAGAATTAGCCAGATACTGAAAACAAGGCAGTTAATGGAGTGGGGTGCTGAATTCGCCTCATTTCCTGGCATTGTTACTGCTGGTCAGGGTTGTTTTCAATAATAATAACTCAGGCCTATTATCTAAGCTTAGCCTGCTGCCTGAAATTCCATCAGAGCTTTGTTTGCATGGGTGAGGCCTTTGTCCAAGAGTGGGCAGCGGGAGGTCTGCCCCTGGGGTCCCTGAAGGGGGCACAGGGCACCATCACCTTTCTCTCTGTTTCTGGCAGTGTACCGAATACACAGCGTGCTGCACGGCTTCATCCCCTTCTTCCAGAAGTTTCGGCTGATAGGTAACATTCACTTTCTCCCTCTGCTCACTTTGTCTCTCCCCGCTGGGGTCTTCTGTTGCAAATGAGCCTTAGCATGTAGGAAAGAGGCAGAGCCTGGAGGTGAGGGCCTGGGTTCAAGGCCTGTGGCTGTTGCTGCTGTCCTTCAGCCGCTCAGGCGTGTCCAACTCTTCACCACCCCATGGACTGCAGCACGCCAGGCTTCCCTGCCCCTCACCATCTCCCAGAGTTTGCTCGAGTTCATGTCCATGTTCAAGTCCTACCTCCTCCAATCTCCTATTTCTGGGGAGCCTCTTTTAGCCTCAGTTTCCTCAGCTGGAAAAATGGGTGTCATCATACCTACAGCACAAAGGTGTTGTGAACATCAAGTGAGGAATAGATGCAAAAGTCCTTCGGTGTGAACCACTGTGGAAAAGTACAGGGGCCCTGGGTATTCCTCATTTGCTCAGAGAACTTTGAGCCTCTCCAAATGGTATCTTCTCTGTGATTTTATTTGCTTAACAGCAACTCGGGTTGGGAGTGGGTTTTAGTTCTCCTACACTTGACCGTTGAGGAAACTGAGGCTTAGAGAGGTAGAGTGACTAGGACAGAATCACACAGCTAGAATGGTTGGACAGGGCTAGAGAAGATCCTTTTTCTTGACCAGCAGTTCTGTGCCTACCATTACATCGGAAACTGACTGGCCAGGAGCTGTGTGTCTCTAGGTCGGAGACTTCCATCTCCTTTAATCTCTCTGATGCTAAAGGGGACACTAGCTGTAATGGCTGTGGGTCATGACTGCCTCATGTCAGCTGTTAGGGGCATTTGCGCCTCTGGGGTAACAGTGGGGAGGAGGCCTGGCTGCCTTCGGAATCCCATGCCATCCTGCGGGCTTTTCCTTCCAGGCGTCAGGAAGACTGACTGAGGCCAGGCCCCGGTGTGACCACCACCGCATCCTCTCCACCCACGAGGACAGAGTGGCATCCTGGGAGACACGCGGGCGGGCCACGCTAGAGCAATAAAGACAGCACTTTGCCTTCCATGTGGTGTGGACGTTGGCACCAGCGGGCTGAGGTGTCCCTCGGGCAGCGTCGGCATGAAACCCAGATGCCAGGATGATGGCAGGAGCGGGGAGGGTGCGGGCCTGTGCCCTTCACGGGGGCCTGGATCAGCAGGGGGATCCTGGGACATGACTCCTGTCTGGAGACAGTAGGAGCCCCTGCGCCCTGCAAGCTGTCATCTGTCTGGGCTTGTGATTTCTCTCAAGTACCCAGGCCATCCTGGCCCACTGCTCTGAGGCCAGGGAGCACCATGTTGGGCCCCTGGGGTGACCCTAATACAGGTGAGATGTTGGGGGACTAAAGCCACAGCATCAGGCATCTTCCCTTGGCTCATCCAGGGCCAGCCCTGCTACCCTTGGACTCCATCAAGATTCAAATAGACTCTCTCTTCCCTAGACTACAAAGAGTCAGCTAAGTATTCCTTTGGGTTTCTCCAGTGTGAGAATACATTTGGGGTCTTCTCTGACCCCATTGAGTCAGAGGGTTACCTTTTCCCACTGAACAAACTCTAAAAGGGAATAAATGCAAAAAGCCTGTCATTTTAGGTCCAAGACTTCAATTGCACAGGTTTGGAATAGGAGACAGGGTTTTGCAAATGTTCTTGTGAAAAAAGATCTAGAGCTGTTAGGTATTCTTAGCTCAGTAAATACCAAAGAAGTGAGATAAGAGCACCAAAAAATCCATGGTAAACTCGGTTTCATTAATCAAGGTGTAGAGTCTAGATTGGAGGAGGTGAGTATGTTCTCTCGGGCACAGGCAGGCCACACCGATAGGATGTGTTCTAGACTCACATGTCAAGGGTGACGGTGACAAACTAGAGAAGACACAGAAGAAGAAACCACAGTGTGGATATAAAGAATAATCAGAGAACCGAGGACGCTTCAACTTGCAGAAGAGAAAAATGCGGACCTTCTCTGAGCTCATAGACCCTGAAGGACACTTTCTCAAGTGCTTCCGCAGGTCCCGGTCCACTGTGTTGGTTGAATTTTCACGACAGCCTTGAGATATGTGCATCCCCCTCTTTCTGCAGGTGGAGAAACAGACTCACGGACATGGAATAACTTGTCAGGTTCCCGCAGCAAGTCAGGGGCAGAGTGTGAGTGGGCCCCAGGCCTGTGTTCTCCTGCTGCCAGGCTGCCCTACAGAGCTCGGCAGGCCAGTCCCCACGGCAGGCAGAGCATCCCTGAGGCAGCTGCAGTTTTTCCCGGTATTTCTCAGCTTTGGGATTTCTCAGAGTTACAGAATATTTTTATCAAGTGAGAAAAGGAGGGCTACCAACTCCTTACTTTGCCCATTAAATTAAAAAAACAAAAAACAAAACGGGGCTGCCCTGGAGGCTCAGTGGTAAAGAGTCTGCCTGCCCATCAGCGTAGGAGATCCAGTTCGAGCCCTGATCCCGGAAGATCCCGTTTGCCTTGGAGCAGCTCAGCCCATGTGCCACAACCATCAAGCCTGCGCCCTAGAGGCTGTGCTCCGCAAGAGAAGCCCCCTCAGTTAGAAGCCCACCCCCGCAACTGGAGAGTAGCCCCTGCTCACAGCGACTAGGGAAAAGCCTGAGCAGCAACAAAGACCCAGCACAGTCAATAAATAGATAAAATTATTTTTAAAAAATAACAAAACAAAACAAAAAAGTCAACTCTCAGCATTGTTTTATAACAGAAAGGATAGTAGTCCCAAATCAAAAAAGCAGGGACTTATCATCAGAAACAAAATGAGCCTTAAAATGAAAAAAAAAAAAATGAAGCTTTATGAACATCTTACTGGATATCCTTTGCCCTCCAATGACTGTGGTCTGGTGAAAATCTTTTGGAAATTGTGAGACTAGAGAATTCTTCAGGACTTGTACATTTTCTCATTTCTGGGATTTTCCAATTCAACTCCTACACCTCAAGGGAAGAAAGCCTTGCTGCCTCCCAGAGCACCTTGTCCTGCAAGAATTTTCCTGCTCTGTTCTAAGAGGCCTCTGTCAGTGAAACTTAAGGCCTTATTTCAGGAGAATAGTGACCCACAAGTAGGGAACGTTCCTGATAGTCACCGCTGTGTTCTCTCAACACTCAGCTCTCAGCTCAGCCCTGACAGCGTCACCTGGGGCCCAGCTCTCCGGCCATGTTCCTTCTTTCCAAGTTTGTTCGGGCTGTTCTGGGTCTCTTGCATTTCCACACAAGCTTTAGGATCAATTTGTCAATTTCTGCCAAGAAGCCGGTGGGAACTCTGCTGGGATCACTTTGCACCTGCAGATCAGTTTGAAGAGGATTATGCTTCTTTTTTGGGGGGGTGGGCTTCGCAGATGGCGCTAGTGGTAAAGAACCTACCTGCCAATGCAGGAGACCTATATTCTTGCCTAGAGAGTCCCGTGGACAGGGGAACCTGGAGGGTTACAGTGCGTGGTGTCGCAGAGAGAGACACGACTGAAGTGTCTTAGCACCCTTGCTTCTTTTTAGTGATATATTACTTTTAAAAAAAAAAATATTTTGTTTGAAAAAAATATCTCCCCGAATCCCAGAACTAAAATGAACCACAGATGGTATTTTGGTGTGTTTCCTGTGAGCCTTTTTAGTGCATGAGTTCATTTGTTTTGATTTCAGGCCTTTTATTCTCTCATACATAATAAGCATTTTTCCGTTACTACATACTCTCCATAAGCATCATTTCCAGCCACTGGGCATTTCATACTTTACAGAATAATCTCTCTATATTTAGGTGATAGTATCAGCAGCTAGCCTTTGCTCAGTACTTGTTACGTTTCATTTCATCCTTACCATCCTGACGTCATTTCATCCTCGTCACTATTCTGAGAGGTAGCGCCTGCCCATGATCCCCATTGTACAGATGGGAAAACTAAGACACGGAACGTTGGCTTCTGAGGTTTAGATTTCAACCTCTTGTGTATAACTCACTTTCCTCAAAAGGGAGCCTGGAGTTCGCCAATAAGACATTTATCAAATAGACAAGCAGGACGCACGGTTTCACGGCAGAAGCATGAACCTGCTGACTGGCGGGCAGGGTGGTTGAGCCTTCCTTGTCCCGACCCCAGTTTCCCCATCTGTACAGTGGGGCTCACAGTAGCAGCCACGTCACGGTGTGCAGTGACGGGTACGTGAGATCACCATGTTTCTGACACAGAGTAAAGGTACTTGATTTGGGCGGAAGCGGGGGGCACATCAGAGCCCTCAGGGGCAAGCAGAGTCAGCCCGGAGGAGAGAAACGGGGCACATGGGGACGTCCCTGGTGGTCCAGTGGCTTAGAGTCCACGCTCCCAGGGCAGGGGGCCCAGGTTCCCACAAGCCACAACTAAGAGTTCACGCGCTGCAACTAAAAGATCCTACATGATGCAACTAAGACTCCACACAGCCAAATAAATACTTAAAAAAATAAAAATGAAAGAAAAACGGGGAGCATGGGAGAGAGGGGCCAAGGGAGCTGACCAAAGTGAGCAGCAACTGTCCAGTTTTGCCATACGAAGTCTCTAGAGTAGTCAAGGGTAGGGGTGGGGGGAGAGAGGTTAAAGGGTTAGGGTTTAATAGAGAATTTTAGTTTGGGAAGATGAGAAAGTTCTGGAGCTGGTGACGGTTGCAAAACAGTAAGAATGTACTTTATGCCACTGAATGGTACACTTAAGCATAGTCAAGATGGTGCGTTTTATGTTGTGTGTATTTTACCACAATTAAAAAATTTTTCCAGTTATTTGTGGTCAAACAAATCTGGATCCTGGGACTTCCCTGGTGGTCCAGTGGTTAAGACTCCTCCTTCCAGTGCAGGAGGCCCGGGTCCGATCTCTGGTCAGGGAACTAAGCTCCCACGTGCAGCAACTAGAGAACATTGCTTCATGCGGCAGTTAAGTCTGCACAAACAACAACAGTGGATCCCATGTGCAGGCCGTGGACGGTGGGGAGCTCTCCAGAGCATGAGCTGGGAGCTGGAGGAGGTGCACACAGAATGGGAGAGAAAGCCAGAGCAAAGAGAAGGCCATAGTCATTTCTCTTCATCTTTCCAGAGTTTGGCAGCCTGACTGCTTTGTGAGGATGTGGGTTTGACCTCCTGCTGGTAACCTTGGCCTTTCTGGGCCCAGTGGTCAAAGGAGGGTCTCAGGTGGGTCAAGTTGTAGGAGCCCCTTGTGCCCTGGGAGAGAAAGCCCCCCACCTCCAGATCTCAGCGGAGGGTCTCCCTGCCCTGGTGCACTGCCTCTCTGGGGCACGGCCCCGGGAACTCCTCACCGCCTCTCTGCCTGGCTAGGGCTCAAGGCCAGTGCCAGTGGGGTCTGGTTACACCTCAGGCCTCAGGCAGATTCCAGGAGCCCCAGTCCAACAAGTGGTCTAAAAATAGAGCCCTGAATCCTGAGTCCAGGAAGGCAGGGTTGCAATGTAGGGTGGGCAAGAAGGGCTTGGGTGGGGGGCAGGGCAGGAGGGAGCTTCTATCTCTGGTTGCCTTGGACACCGTGCGCTGGGTTTCTGCCGTGACCACAGTGGAGGGAGGACATGGGTATGAGAGTATTTCGAGGTCATCCAAGCCAGTTTGCCTTGGGAGGAAAGGTGAGAAGTCCAGCCGAGCTGGGCTTGATGTCTCCTTCTCCTGACAGCCCCGGGGAATCCCCCTCTGTCTACTCCAGAGGAGCCAGGCAGGACCAGAGATGGAGGCAGGGATTCTACTGACAGCCTGGGAACCTGGGGGAAGCGCTTGATGTGGGGACCGGGCTGTGCGGGGAAGGTGAAGGGAAGGGCTTTGCAGGCAGAGGGCCCAGGGTGGGCAAGGGTGGGGAGGAGTGGAAGGATAGCATGTCTGGGGGCAACAGGGGTCAGCCCAGCGTGGCTGAGTAGGCATGAGGATTGGTGGGCAAGACAGCACACAAGGGCAGGTGGCCTCCTCTCCCCCAAAGGACCTGGGACTTTAGCCTGAGGACACTGCAGAGCCGTGGAAGGTGTTTGAGCAAAGGAGAGGCATGGAGATTGCCTTTTAGAAAGATCACTCTGGCGGCCCCTTGGGGGCCATGAGAATGAACGTGACCTCCAACTACAGGGAATGTAGTTGACCAAGGGCTACTGTGCTCTGGGATTGCACTGAGGCTGTGCTTCCCGCAGGGTGCTCCCAGCCATTGACTCAGAGACATACTAAACAGGCCCTTTCCTAGGATACACGGGACTCCTCTGACAGCTGACTGGCTTGAGGACTCCCCGACACCTGCCGAACCTTCCTTAGACTACCCAGCAGATGAAACCCTTCCACCTGACCCGCTTTCCTTGTCTTCTTCCCCTGGAGCTTGATTTGCATCATCCCAGCCTGCCACTCTCTCCCCGTTTTCTTTCCCATGGATGTTAGGGAAGGAAGTTCTTTTTTATTTCATCTCATCCTGTGCTAGCTTCTCAGAGGGCCCCGACTAGGGGTGAAACTACAGGCGGAGCCACAGGAACAGAGAAGAAGGGCAGTCCTGGGGACATTAAGGTCTAGTCCACAGGATGGCTGGAAGTGTGCACCCACCCGCAGCCCCTCCTCTCTCCGCCCCCCCCCCCCCCACCTTTCCCCAGGGCTGGAATTCTTTACACAAAGCCGGGCAATCCTCTGTGTCCACACTGGTCTCCCCAGCTAGGCTCTGAGTCTGTTCAAAATAAATAAATGAAGGAGTCACTGAGTGGATGAATGAATGAAGGGGGAAAGTTAAGTCTAGAATGATCCCAGAACTCCATGTTGGGTCACTTGGTTGTAGCCAGTATTTTTGCTATTTGCATGGTATTTTTTCTATCACTGAATTTTCCTTTGAAGAATAAACTTGCACTCTTTTTGTGCATCAGAGGAAACTCTCAGGAATGAAAAGACAGGAACTTCCCTGGAGGTCCAGTGGTTAAGAACGTGCCTTTCAACACAGAGGACATGGGTTTGATATCTGGTCGGGGAACAAAGATCCCACGTGACTCGGGGCAACCAAGTTCATGCTCTGCAACTAGATGGTCGGTACTCTGCAAGGAGAGATCTCACGTGACGCGGCAAAAATCACAACTAAGACCCGACACAGATAAATAAATATTTTTTAAAAACTGAAAAGAAAACCCATAGAAGGACAGAAAGTTTTTGCAAGTCATACATCCAATAAGGGTTTAACATCCAGAATATATTAAAAGCAAACAAACTCTTACAACTCAACAGCAACAAAACAAACCACCGAATTAAAAAATGAGATGGAGAAAAGGACAACAGAATCAAAAGGACATTTCTCCAAAGAAGATATTTTTTAAATGGCCAGCAAGTACAAGAAAGCAGGTTTTTGGTGCATTGGATGAGGCTCACTCACTTTGGGGAGGACAATTTGCTTTGCTCAATATTGTTAGTCATTAAGGAAACAAAAATCAAAACCACAATGAGATACCACTTCGCACCTCTTAGAATGGCTATTACGTTAAAAAAAAAAAAAAAGGAAATAACAAGTATTGGTGAGGCTATGGAGAAACTGAAACCCTTGTGTGCTATTGGTAGAAATAAAAAAAAAAAAATGGAGCAACCACTATGGAAAACAGTTTATCAGTTTTTCAAAAAGTTAAACATAGAACCCGACTATCCCACTCCTAGATCCATATTCAAAAGAATTGAAAACAGGGGCTCAGACAGGTATTTACACACTCGTGTTCACAGCAGCATTATTCATAGCAGCTAATACGTGGAAAGAACCTAAGTGTCCATCCATCAGCAGGTGAGTGAATGCATACACAAAGTATACTCTGCACACTCAACGGAATATCTTATTCGTTCAGCCACAAAAAGGAATGAAACTCTGACATCTGCTACAACATGGATGGACCCTAAGGACAGTGTCAAGTGAAATAAACCAGTCAGAAAAGGACAAATATTGTCTAAGATATGAGATCCACTTATAGGAGACACTCGAATAGGCAAATTCATAGAGACAGAAAGTATAAATAGAAGTTACCAGAGGCTGGGAGAAGGTGAGAGAGGAGGTAATTGCATAATGGGGACAGAGTTTGTTTAGAGTGATGAGAAAGTTCTGGAAACGGATAGTGGTGATGGTTATAGGACACTGTGAATTTACAAATGCTACTGAATTATACACTTAAAATGGTTAAGTGGTAAATTTTATGTTACACACACACACACACACATATCATTAGTCATTAGGGAAAGGAAAAAAATCAAAACCACAAGGAGGTACCACTTTTTCATGGTACATTGCTCAGTCGCTTGGTTGTATCCGATTCTTTTTGATCCCACAGGCTGCAGCATACCAGGCTTCCCTGTCCTTCACTATCTCCTAGAGTTTGCTCAAACTCATATGATGATACTATCTAACCATCTCGTATTCTGTGCACCTCAGTCCTCCCCACTAAAACACCTGCCCTTAATGGATTCTGGGGGTGGCTCTTAATCCCCCCCACTTGCTCTGGTGGTGGGTTCTGAGGGGCTTTAGCTAGCTGGCACATCCTCGCTGCTGGCTCAGGGCTGGGCCTATGGCAGAGACACTAGTTGCTCCCTGGGATCTTTTCTCCTTTTCTGGGTCTCTCTGACACAGCAGCCAAGGCTGGTCACTGACTAATCCAGGCTCAGCACTCAACAGAACCCACAGTCACCAGGTGGCGAGTCTCCCCAGAGGGACCCCAAACACCTCTCCCTTCCGTGTGTTACCCCCATCCACCACGGGGTGGGCGGCGGTGCCTATTTCCTCAACCCCTGACTCTCGGCTGGAATTGTGACTTATCTTGACCAACGGAATGTAACACAAGTGATAAGTGACTATCCCAGGCCAAATCTTTAAGAGGCCTGGCAGCTTCTGCTTTTCTTCCTGGAATTCAGACAGAAATCTGACTGTCTTAAACCCTCCTTGCAGTGATAAAGCCCAAGCTGGCTGTGCTGGGAAGCCAGGCAGAGAGAGGTCTGATCAGTCCCAAGTTTGGCAGCCACCCCAGCTGAGGCACCAGACAGGCAAGTGAAAAAGCATCTCTGACTTTCCAGCCCCAGCAGATGCCATATGAAGCAGAAGAATCACCCAGTGCAGCTCAGACCATCTTGAAAAATGATGAACACAATAAATTGTTGTGTTTTAAGCTGCCAAGTTTGCAATGGTTTGTTACACTGCAGCAGATCATTGAAACAGAGATCTGTGCTGGATATATTAGCTAGCGTTCTCCGGGGGAACAGAACCAGTAGGAGACACCCAAATACCTTTATTTATTATAAAAGAATTGGTTCATGTGATTATGGGGGTGGTGAAGTCCCATGATGTGCAGTCTGCAAGCTGGAGCCTCTGGAGAGCCCCAGAGATTGAACCCGTGTCTTCTGCATCGACAGGCAGATTTTTGTTGTTGTAGTTTTTAACCACTGAATCACCAAGGAAGCCCCAATCTTGGGATTTAAAATGATGCTTTGGAAGAAGTTTATGAACTAAGTTCCCACTTCTCCATTCTTCGGCCATTAAAGAAAGCTTGTGCTGTTCCAGTCTTAAGAAGAAATAACATAAAATAAAAATAAAAGATGCTTTGGAACCCAGTATCACTTCTGTGATATTCCTGCCTAAATGCATAAGCTGAATTTTGTCATGAAGAAATATCTAATAAACCCAGATCAAGGGACATTTTACAAAACAACTGATCCAGACCCTTCAAAAGCATCAATGTCATAATACAGAGACAGAGGAGTTGTTACAGATGAATGGAGGCTAAAGAGATATCATAAATGAATGTAAACACAATCTTGAATTTTCTTCAGTTACGGAGGACATGATTGTGACCATTAGCAAAATCTGAGTAAGGTCTGTAGATAAAACATTATTAATGTGTCACTACTAAGACGCTATTAACATATTGGTATTCGTTTCCTGGTTTTGATCATTTTACTGCAGTTACATAGGTTTTTAGCAAACATGGACTGAAGGACTGAAGGGTTTAGGGTAACGAGGCATCATGTCTGCAGTCTGCTTTGAAAAAGCAGAAAAGTTATTCACCAGAGACTAGTGCTTAGTGTCTGACTCTTTGTGACCCTTTGGACTGTAGCCTGCCAGGCTCCTCTGTCCTTGGGATATTTTTATGAGAGAAGGATAAAATAAATGTGGTAATATGTTAACATTTGGAAATCTGGTGAAAGGGATTTAGGAGTTTTTGGTTCTATATTAGCAACTTTTCTCTAAGTCTGAAATTATGTCAACATAAAAAGTTTATTAAAAATCTGTTTATCTGAGATCACAGCTGCAGAGACTGGCCAGTTGCAGGAACTACAGGTTTCTGCTACAAACACAGGCAACCGAAAAGAAAATGGATTAAAAAATTTGATGAGACTCCAAATAAGAAATCCAGTTGGCCAATAAACATACGCAAATGTGCTTGATCTCATTAATTATCAGGAAGTACAGACTAAAATGACAATGAGATACCACTACACATTCATCAGACTGGAAAAATTCGTCTGACAGTATCGACTGTAGCCCTGTAGAACGCTGGGAACAAACATCTGATGCCAGGTGGGAATGTACGCTTATTTGTTCAACCACTCCAGGAAACTGTTTAACATTACCTAATAAAGTCAGAGATGCACATTGAGATGTATAACCTGTTCACAGCAGCACCGTTCAAAATAGTCCCAGGGTAGAAATAGCCCATTGTCCATCAACAGGAGAATAGATAAACTGGAGCAAGTCACACGGTAGAATGTTACCCAGCAAGGAGAATGAATGTACTTCTGCTGTGTGCAACACACAGATGAAAACTTACAAACATAGTTTTGAGTAAACCCATATGGTTTTATTTAGATAAAGTCCCCACACAGATAAGCCCCAGTGCTCTGTTGTTTCAGGTACATGGACAGGTAATAGAACCATGAAAGTGAAAGTCGCTCAGTCCCGTCCAACTGTGCGATCCCATGGACTGTAGCCCTGCCAGGTTCCTCTGTCCATGGAATTCTCCAGGCCAGAACACTGGAGTGAGTAGCTGTTTCCTTCTCCAGGGGAACTTCGCAACACAGGGATCGAACCCAGGTCTCCCGAATTGCGGGCAGATTCTTTACCGTCTGAGCCACCAGGGAAGCCCAGTAGTGAAACCATGAAGGAAAGTGAAAAAGAGATTGATTAAGCATTGGGAGGGGTTTTTGTCTGTAGAAGGAGGAGTGTGATGGGGAAGGGTTATTTAATGTGTCCGAGGTGCTGTTAATGCTGTTTATTTACCGAGGTGGAGGCTACACTTTATCAAGCTGTGACTATATCTTGGATACTTTTCTGCATATTATATTGCACAATAAAAATTACTGAAATCAAGTATGAAAAAAAAAGTAGTCTTTGTTCTTTCCTCAACTGAAAGTGCTATTACAGGGCATGAACGCAAGAGGGCGCTCTAACCGGTGAGCCTGGGGAAACCGAGGTTTCCTGGCAACGGAGAAACACAGCGAGCGGGTCTTCTGCTGAGAGTGGGTAAGCAGTGCATTCCGGTTCCTACACCTGCCAGGTGGGCCCGAGGTCCGCTTCTGGCACCTGGAGCGTCTCTGTTGGTTCTAAGATGAGAAGGGCTCTTCTTCCAAAGGCAAAGTGGGGTTTGCTGAGCTGGGGAGGCTTTGCGTCGCTGCGCTTTTTTCTGCTACAGTCAAGGTGGCCCTTCTACGGAAAACTCCAAGCACGTTATACTGTTTCCCTCAAAACAGGAAAAAAAAAAAAAGCGGAAAAAATTAAGAAAGATCTTTGCCCACAGCCTTCGAAGCACAAAAAAGAAGACTTTAAAGATTTGGGCCGTGGTTGGAGGTTTTCTTGGTTTGTTGACAAAACAGAACGTTTTAAAATAAATTAGTAACAGGTACTTTTGAAGCTGAGTTGTTCAGTCGATCAGTCGTGTCCAACTCTTTGCAGCCCCATAGACTGCAGCACACCAGGCTTCCCTGTCCTTCAGTATCTCCCAGAGCTTGCTCAAACTCGTGTTTATTGACTTGGTGGTGCCATCCAACCATCTCATCCTTTGTCACCCCCTTCTCCTCCTGCCCTCAATCTTTCCCAGAATTAAGGTCTTTTCCAGTACACGCAGAATACATTGTTAAAAAGCGCTTTCCCATATTTTGTTTCACTTGATTTCCCAGGCACTCTGGTATCACTCCATTTTGTAGATGAAGAAACTCAAGCCCAAAGATGTTAAATGGTGAGGAGTCCAGAGCTTTCCTCCCATCTCCATTTACAGAAGAACATTTACTATTTATTTTGAAAGGGAAGAGGATGTTGTCTCTAATAAAGAAATTAAAACAGCAGGAATATAACTTATTTTCTCCATCAGATTAGCAGAACTATTTTAAATCATAATCCCTCACACTGGGGAGGTTGTTGGAAACTGGCAGCCTTTCCAGTACTTAGTGGCAGTGGAAACCAGTAGCCGCTCTTTGGAAGTGCAGCCTGGCAACATCTAGCAGGAGCCATAAAAATGTTTCTGCCCTTGGATCCTGCAACCCCACTTCAGAGAACCTCTCTGAATAACATTATTTGAAATTTGGGCAAGAGTGTATGTGCAGATATTCATGGCAGCATTATTTATGACAGCAAAACATTGAAAACCCAGAGGAAGAGTTAGGTTGCCAAGGGAACTATCATAATTAAGTAACATTATGTCTCTTTTTCAAATGATAATTTGGAAGCCTGTGGCATCATGGGAAATGCTGCTGTGTGATATTAAATATATATATATAAAAGGAAGCTACAAAATGGCCCGGACACTAGTTAAGTTCGTAACTACACAATATCCCATTGGTGTGGCGTAGAAGTAAAGTGGGGGAAAGAAGAGAAAATGAGAGAAGTGGGAATGATTTTTTTTCTAAAATTTATTTTATTGAAGTATAGTTGTTTTCCAAGGCGGTGTTTCTGCTCCACAGCAGAGTGATTCAGTTATTTATATGTATGTATATATGTGTACACACAGTTTTTATATCTTTTCCATTACGGTTTATCACAGGATATTGAATATAGCTCCCTGTGCTATATGGTGAGATCTTGCTGTTTATCCATTCTATATATAATAGTTTGCATCTGCTAATCCCCAACTCCTAATCCATCCCTCATGCTTCTTCATAACTTTTTTCTCCCCTTTCACGTCTACTCAGAATCTAGTTTTTCGTTTTCTTCATGTTTTTAGTGGAGTATTTTTGTCATGTCACTTGGCAATATCATGCTGACGTACTCCAGGAAAGGAGGAAAATATAACACTGAAGTACCCCACTCACAAAGAGGCAATCTCTAGTAACACTTTAGAACAGTGCTTCTTAAGCCTGAATGTACATTGGTGTCACGTGGAGGGCTTGTTAAAACCCAGTTTGCTGAGCCCTGTGGGGAATTTCTGACTCAGTAGGTGGGGGTGGATCTCAAGAATTTACGTTTTTACCAAGTTTGCAGGTGGTGCTGCTGCGGCTGCCCCCCAGACCATACTTTGAGGACCACTGCCTTAGTGTGGAGCCTTACAAAGTCTTCCTATGTGTCACAAGTCTAGATGCCTCACCAAAAAATGATGACTATTTTGGTTGTATTTCCAGGAGCATTCTTGTGGCTTAATCTCTGAAGTATCCGTAGTTATTAATTATCTGATTAATTAAGATTGTTATCATTATCAATTCATGTTATTAAAATTATTAGACTCAAGTTTCCAGTTCCAGAAGTGGAATCGTTGGGTCAGAAGACCTGTGTGGGGGATTCCCTGGAGGTCCAGTGGTTAGGACTCTGTGCTTTTTTTTTTAACTTTGTATTTTGTATTGCGGTACAGCCGATTAACAATGTTGTGATAATTTCAGGTAAACAGCAAAGGAACTCAGCCATACATCCACACGTGTCCATGTCCCCCCAAACTCCTCTCCCATCTAGGCTGCCACATAGCATTAGGCAGAGGTCCCTGTGCCATCAGTAGGTCCTTGTTGGTTACCCATTTTAAATATACCAGTGTGAAAAAATATATATATATACCAGTGTGTACATGTCCATCCCAAACTCCCTAACTATTCCTTGCCCCCATCCTTCCCCCCAGCAACCGTAAGTTCATTCTTTAAGTCTGTGAGGACTCCATGCTTTATTGCCAAGATGGCAGGTTCAACCCCTGGTCGAGGAGCCAAGGTTCCATGAGCCATGCTGTACAGCCAAAAAAAAAAAAAACTGTGTGTTTTTCATGATTTTAGTATACCTTGTCAAGCTGCCACCATAGAATCTAATGTTTGTCTTGTGCTGTGAAAATGTGCCCTTTTATTTAATCTGTAAACTCCATTAATTCATTCAGCACATATGCACTGAATGATATTTTGCACCAGGTGTTTTAGAGACTCAGAGATGAACAAGAGGCACCAATCATGTGAGGCAGAGGTTATTACTATTCCCATTGTACAGATGAGGAAACTGAGACCCATGAGCCCAGGAGATGACTTGGGTATGGAGACATAGAGGGTAGTTGTACCCTCCTAGGGCTGCTTCACCATTTGCACTAAAGAGTCAGTGTTGGCTCTAGGCAAGCTCATGCTGCATTGTTCCACATGGAAGGGAATATTTTAATTTGGGGTGGCAACTCTCTCTTTTTTTTTTTTCCATCACGCTCCTGGAAAAATCAAATGAGGAAACATCCTGGCATCTAGCTTAGGAAATAAAGCTGACCCGAAAGCTGCCAGGAATAAAAGCTACCAAAACTTTCTCAACTGAGTTTGAGTTTCTACTCTTAAGAAATTAGCTAGAATTGGCCCTCCTCTGATTCCAAAGTTAGACTTGTTGGGAAAACTTCTAACAGAAAGCATGATAGACGTGCGTGGACATGTAGAAATTCAGTGACATCTTGTTTTTCACTCTCCTAAATGAGCTCTAATTACAACCGTTGATTGGGCAGCTTAGTGGTGAAGTGCAAATACTTTGGTTTGACAAAGCAGAAGGTTTTATAATAAGTAAACTATTTTTTTTTTTAACTTTCAGCTTCAGTTTCCTCATCTGCCGAATGGGTCTAAGAATACTTTCATCAGAGATCTCTATGTAAGAGCTAAAGGATTCAGGGGGTAGTGGTCCCCATCTGTCCCCATCTTTTATTTTATTTTATTATTTTTTTTTGTCCCCCCCTTTTAAAAATATTTGTATTTGTTTGCTGTTTCAGGTCTTAGTTGCAGCACACAGGCTCTTTGATCTTTGTTGTGGCATGCGACTTCTTTTAGTTGAGGCTTGGGAACCTTTCACTCTGGCGTGTGGGACCTAGTCCCTTGGCCAGGGATTGAACCTAGGCACCTTGCATTGGGAGCGTGGAGTCCTAGCTGCTGGACCGTGAGGGAAGTCCCCATCCTTTTAATTCAGGAATCTAACCCATGCAAAATCCAGGGGTTCCTGGAGCCTGACACTGAATTCCTGCAAACCCAGCCGCATAACAGCCCCACCTGCAGTTGCCACCTTGGATGCGGCAGCTCTGCCACAGCTGAGCACGGCTTCAAGCTCATGGTACCCAGTCAGTGATCTCGCTGATACATTCTTTTCCATCCCTAACAGGAAGAAGGACCAGAAACAGTTCACTTTTATGTGGGGCAGACAACAGTACACGTTGCCCATCCAGCTCAGGCCCTGTTCACTCTCCCGCCCTCTGTCATAACACAGTCTGAAGGGACTGGACCATCCGGACATTCTGCAAAACAGCACACTGTTCCACTCTACTGGTGACATAGTGTGAATAGGACTCAATGAGCAAAATGTGGTCCCAGAGGGTAGGAAGTAAACCCTACAAGAATCCAAGGACTCTGGAAGATGGTCAGTTGACCCTAGTAGTTTTCATGGGCTCCCCACGTCAATGGTTTGGGGGGTGTTCAGGTGGTCTGGGGCGCGCTGGGATCACCCTTCCAAGGTAAACGACATCTGATTGCGTCTTGTACCTCCCACCATTCAGAAGGAAGCTCAGCACCCAGTGGATCTCTGCGGGCTGGAGCCCGCATATCTGATACTTGGGAATTCTCATCCAACCTATTTTCCGAGTGATGTGGAAGGCTTCCAGTTTTGAGCAGGTCCTGGGCAGAGAAGAGCTCTGTGGAAGCCCCAGGCTGTCCTGCATAGCAGTTCTGCCTCTTGGCCATGTGTCCTGGGAGAACCTGTGTTTTGAGAGGGAAAAGATGCCACATGTTTATGGCAAGCCCCCATGGGGTCATCACCCAGCTCCCCAGAGTTCTGGAGCAAGGCCATTCACTCTGTAGCTGAGAATGAGCATCCTTTGAGAAAGTCCTCCTGGAGTGGCTCCTGGCAGACACGGAGCATGCAGTGAAGCCCTCCCAGCCCCTCCTGCATGCATGCTCGGTTGTGTCTGACTCTTTGCGACCCCAAGGACTATGGCCTGCCAGACACCTCTGTCTAGGGGATTTCCCAGACAAGAATACTGGATTGCCATTTCCCACCTCCAGGGGAATCTTCCCAAGTCAGGGATCAAACCCACGTCTCTGGCATCTCCTGCCTTGGCAGGCGGATTCTTTACCACCGCGCCACCTGGGAGGCCCACACAGCCTCTCACACGCTGGCATCTGTCAGACCTCCCATGGCATGAGATCAGGAGGGCGTGACAGTCTGAAGTCAGATGGTGTGTCTGGGATGGGGCACAAGTAGGGCAGAGGGCACAAGTAAGCTGCCCAGGCAGGTGGCCAAGCCCACCATGTCACCCACCAGCGCTGCACCCATGTGTCCCCTTCATCTCACACCTGTGGCTGCATGGGGCCCCCGGTGGGGGGGCGAGAAAGGGCCAAGCTTGATCCACAGATGGATCTGTTCGGTGTGTGGGTAGAAGCTGAAAATAGAGGCTAGCCACAAGGCAACCTCATTCGGCAGTGACCCTCACAGACAATAAAAGAGGCGGAATGTTCCCAATGGGCAGGGCTTTGAGCAGATCACGTGGGCATCGCATCCACTCTATGGGCAAGAGAAGCTGCCTGAGGTAAGAATAAATACAGACTCACGGGCAGTGGGGAAAACAGGAAGGATAAATATAAAAAGATTGGGAGCAAGGAGGTCTGGGAAAGCGGGACGTGTGTGGACCCACAGGAATGGACACAGGGAGTGAAGGGCTTTGTGCCACGTGTCAGCGTCCGCGGAGAGCACTCATCATTGAAGAGGTACTAGGCGACCAAGCAGAAAGGGCCACTCAGCTGCGTCAGCAGTCAGCTTCTGTCCCTGATCTCCTCAGCTTTGGCACAGTAGGCTCATGAGTGGAGCTTACGTGGCAGGAGAGAGGCTCTGCATTCACTGAGAATGATTTGGGGACTTCCCCGGGGGTCCACTGGTTAATAATCCACCTTGCAATGCAGAGGAATTGGGTTCAGTCCCCAGTCGGGGAAATAAGATCCCACGTGCTGCAGAGCAAGGAAGCCCACGTACCACTGGAGAGTCCATGCACCTCAACGAGAGATCCCACAAGATGCAACTAAGACCCAACACAACCCAATATATAGATAAAGAGGGATGGCCTGGTTACTGCCGCTGCCGAATGTCCAGTTTTCCAGCAACAAAGATGAACATAGAGCTGCCAACATGGCACCGTTCTTCAAGGAACTCACTGCCAGTCACTCGGTGGCAGGTTGGTTACACTGGACATCTCCTACTCAGGAGCATTTGTGTTGACTGGGACTGACACATACTTGGACTGTGGGGTTGCCTTTCCTGGTTACGAGTTCTCAGCCAATCTAAAGATTCGCAGAGTGTTTGGTCCACTGACATGAGGTCTCAGAAAACATCACATTGGACCAAGGGATTCATTTTACAGCAAAGAAGGTGCAGTCATAGACATAAGACCTGCAAAGAGTCGGACACGACTGAGCGACTTCCACTTTCACTTTCGGACTCATGAGGAGTTCGGGGCTAAAATGTACATCCAAACCATCAAACCAGGCCCCCAAAAGATAACAGGTTTTGGGTCTCTCTCCCAAACCCAGAAGTATTATCTCATTTCCATCCCCACAGACCTGTAAGAAGGAGGTGCATGTGTGCTAAGTTGCTATAGTCGTTTCCAACTCTGTGTGACCCCCTGGACTGTAGCCCGCCAGGCTCCTCTGTCCATGGGATTCTCCAGGCAAGAATTCTGGAGTGGGTTGCCATGCCCTCCTCCAGGGGATCTTCCTGACCCAGGGATCGAACCTGTGTCCCCAGCATCTCCTGCTTTGGGAGGTGGGTTCTTTACCACTAGTACCACCTGGGAAGCCCCAAGAAGGAGGTACTTTAATTCTTGAATACTTTCTGACTTGTATGTTTTCTCTCTTCCACACACGCAATAAATTCTGCCTGAAAGCTAATGTACCACCAAGCTCCCTTGAGGAGCATTTGCCAAAAGCTGCTTCCCACAGACCTCCCCGGCCGGCCTGGAGGCTTTCTTGGTCAATACCTGGCAAGGCTCCAGGCCTGCTGGGCCAAAGGCTCTGTCATCCCTTCCCCTTCCAAACATCCAGCGGACCACGGTGCTAGCTTTCCAGAGTCATCAGCAAGACATCCTGGCAGGAAGTAGCTCACACTCAGTTTCTGTTCTTCTCCCAGGTGGACTTTTAGCTCTTTTCAATCCAGCAGTCTCTAGGAAACTCTATCCTATGCCCCCAAAGGCATGGTCAGCAGAATACTGAAGAATGATGAGGTTCTTCTCAGTAACGACCCCTTCCCCCTTGTCTCCTAAGCAGATCTGGCTTTCCCGCGAAGTGGCAATGATGTCATGTTGGAGGGGCTGCCTTAGAGTGGGCTGTGCAGCCCCTGGCCTCTGGCTGAACTGCCTTGTCCTCTGCAAAGACCATGTTCTCACAGGCAACAGAGGTGAAGGAAGCAGTCAGGAACCTAAAAACCTGTCCTTCCCCTTCCTAACCCCACCCCGACCCCACTCCGTAGATGCTGTTGTGATGGAACTTTGTATATTCAAGAATTGTTATATTAAAAATGTTTGATAGGTTGAAACCAAAACACTTTAGCAGGGAAAAAAAAAGAGAGAGAGATGCAACTCAGGGACCCACTTGGGGAAAAACTAGTTTTCCTCTTTCAGGATTCATCTTAAACCGAAACCATGAATGGGTGCTGCCTACAATATGCAGAAATAGCAGAGCTGGGGTGTCAGTAGGTAAAGTTAAGAGTGACTCCTATCTCCGTACTCTGAGTGAGCCACAGGGAGAATCTGGACTTCCCATCCTCACCACCCTAGGCTCTGTGAGTCTCGAGGTGTGGGTTCCCAGCAGGGGGATGGTTCCACCAGGATACACAAGAATCCCACTAAACCTTCAGCTTTAGTCACTACCTGATTGCTTCAGGTTCCTTGTGCCAAGGGACCAGCAAGCAGGAAGAGAAGTCAACCTCCAGGCAGATGAATCGACTATGACATCAAGAAGGAGACCAGGCTGCTATTATACCATCAGACAGAGAAGAATGCGCTCAACCTTCCAGGTGACCCTTGTGAGTGTTTCTTGGTTCTTCTTTTTTGGCTGTGCTGGGTCTTCGTTGTTGAGCTGGATTTTGTCCAGTGGCAGTGAGCGAGGCTACTCTAGTTGCGGTGCGCGGGCTTCTCATTGCAGTGGCTTCTTTTGTTGCGGAGCACAAGCTCTAGGGCATGTGGACTTCAGGAGTGGGCTCAATAGTGGTGGTGCATGGGCTAAGTTGCCCTGGGGCATGTGGGATCTTCCCAGATGAGGGATTGCACCCACGTCTCCAGCATTGGCAGGTGGATTCTTTACCACTGAGCCACTAGCAAAGCCCCCCCGGCAGGTGTATTGATCGTGACATCAGGAAGAGACAGGGCTGTTGTTACATGACAGGACAGAGAAGAATACACTCGACAGTCCAGATGATCCTCTTGACTGTTGCTTGGTTCTTCTTTGACCAATTTTGACGGTAAATAGACAGATGCAGCAACCATAACTAAGATGAGCATGGTGACCAGGGTCTCGGACCTCTCGGGGATGAAGGTCTGAGTTGTCTGGTTAGGTAAGCCACCTAGACCAGCAGAGGAGCCAGCTGAGGGTTGGTGGGGGGGCGTCTAGAATAGGCACTAGGAGGGAGATAATGATATACTAGCTGGAGCGTGACAGCTGTAGCTAATTCCACCAACTGCAAGTTTCCCCAGAAAAAGAAATGGATCGGAATCCTGGAGGAGATGGTCTCGAGTAGTGTTAACTTATTTTATGAGGCAGAAGGTCCAGATGGTATGGAACTGTAGTGAATGGTGTGGTGTGCGTCCAGGTCTCCTGCAGGACTGAGGCATCAGCCACCAGGAATGTTGCCCTCTCAGGATGGGGCTGTCTTGTCCAAGGTTAGGACCCCTCCTTAGGGACAGCCCCAGCCAGTCAGCCAGTAAGTAGCCAAATCGGGGGCAGGGGGTGGTGGTGATGGTTTAGTCGCTCAACCATGTCCGACTCTTTTGCAACCCCATGGACTATAGCCTGCCAGGCTCCTCTGTCCATGGATTTCCCAGGCAAGGATATTGGAGTGGGTTGCCATTTCCTTCTCTAGGGGGTCTTTCCGACCCAGGGATCGAACCTGTGTCTCCTGCATTGCAGGTGGATTCTTTACCACTGAGCCGCCAGGAAAGCCCCAAATCAAGGGTACCAGGGCTTAAACGCCCACCCTGTCAATTCAGGACAGCTCTGAAGGTCTCTCCTACTCCCTTGCAAGTGGTGTTGCTGACAGCACTTTTCAGTAAAGCTCCTGCATGCAGTCCTCCTCAGAGTCTGTTTCCTGGGGAACCTGTCCCAGCACACTGTGCACATCCTCAACCACACCAGTTAATACCAAACCAAGACGCCAAGATGGTCGTACCAACTCACATTCCTACCAGCAACGCCTGAGAGTTCCGTTTGTTCAGCATCCTTGCCAAATCCTGGTATTGTTTGGCTTTTTATTTATAGCCAGTCGGGTGGGTGTGAAATGGAATTTCATTGTGGTTTGAATTTGCATTTCCCTGATGACTAATGAGGTTGAACACTTCTTCATGGGTTTACCGGCCATTTGGATTTTCACTGTTTGGGAACAGTCCCAGTTCCTTTGCCAGGTCCGGTTCCCCGGACGCGTTCACTGAATGCTACCTATGAAGGGAAGAAGTGCAGGGCTAAGCCCAAGGAGAACTTCTTACAAATAATTTTATGTATTTATTTATTTTTGGCTGTGCGGGGTCTTCAGGGCTGCACGGGCTTTTCTCTAGTTGCCATGAGTAGGGGCTGCTCTCTAGCTGTGGGCCAAGGGCTTCCCGCTGCGGGGGCTTCTCTTGCGGAGCACGCGCTCTTGGCCATGCGGATTTCAGTCGTTGTGGCTCCCCAGCTCTCAAGCACAGACTCGGTCGTTGTGGCACACGGGCTTCGTTGCTCCACAGCACGTGAGATCTTCCCGGATCAGGGATCGAACCCATGTCTCCTGCATTGGCAGCCAGATTCTTTAGCATGGAGCCACTGGGGAAGCCCCAAGGAGAGCTTTAAACAGCTTTCCTGAGGGCCAGCCGTCTTGATGAATCCTTCGTCCCCCTCTCACCTGACATCCGAGCAGTGTGAGAGTCGGTGGACTGTTCCCTCCTCCCGTCACCTTCTGCTCTTGGCTTCCCTGACAGCGCACAGACCTAGTGTTGTCTGCCTCCCTGGCTGCCCCCTCTCTGTCCCCTCTGCAGGCTGGACCTCCTGCAAAGGCTGTGCTGTGAACTGTTGGGGTTCCAGGGAGTAGCCCTTGGCCCTGTTTCCATCTTACTCTCACCTTCTCTGTCTCTTCCACATCCACTCTCCCCCTTTCACTCGGTTCTCTGCCTCCGGAAGCTGATTATATGGGCACCTTGAGTGGGCTTGCCTGTTCTGCAATTTCGGATTGGATTTTAGTCACTGCTGCGTAACAAGTTACCTCACCATTTAGAGGCTTAAGAATGCTACCATTTTATTATCTCTCATGATGCCTTGGGTTGGCTGGGCTCCTCTGGGGTCACTTCTGCCCCATCTGATGTCATGCCGCGGTAGTCCACGGGGGACTCAACTGGAGCATCCAAGATGGCACTCTCGTGTCTCCTGGCATTTGGTGGGGATGGCCAGAGGTTTGGCCACAGCGAGACAGGGAAGCCTGAAGCTCTCTTTCCAAGTCATTTCGGGGCCTCTCCTACTCCATGAGCCCTTTCTCTCCCATGGTCTTTCTGGTACAAGGGAGTCAGACTTCTCGCACGGTAGTTCAGGGCTTCTCAGACTGCGGAAGCTGAAACTGCCCGGGCGCCTTGAATTGTGAGCCCGAGCTGGCGCTACATCACTCTGGCGCCTCTGTTGCTTTACAGCAGGTCCCCGCGCCAGCCCAAATACGACACGGGAGGGGACTGCTCAAAGGCATGCACGCCAGGCACCATGATTCCTTTGGGGCCATCTTTGGAGGCTAGCCTCTTTGGAGACAGTCTCCTGCCTCGTCTCCAAGCTCCCCCTCTCGTCGTGCAGAATGAATGTTTTCCCCACTTCCCATGACCCCCAGACTCTCACCCGATTTCAGCCTCAAGAGCAGGGCAGAAGTCTGGATTCTCAACCAGTTGTTGATGAGGCACTTGGGCCAGGCCCTCGTGATCTGAAGGCCTGGGGACTAGACAGAAGTCACCTGCCCCCACGTATCTGGCATGTAAATGAGACAGGAACTGCAGCACCACCATATACACTCCATTCAGAAGGGGAGGCCACAGTCCCAGGTCCATCACAATTCTGAAATTCTGCCGGGTGCAGTTCGCTGTGCTCCAGAGCTGAGGAATGTGTGTTGACTGGGGCCCAGGTCTGCTCCCCGGGAATGGTTCTACTTGGCTCCACCCTCTGAGTCATCCTTCTTTTCCTTAAGAAATGGTTCATGTTTGCCTGATTCCTGCCCTTAGGCACTTGGGAGTCACAAAGGCCACGCTGTTTTATCCTGTTTCTTTTTAAAATTTTAATCATTTTTTTAACCCTTTGACCCCCTTCACCCATAAAATTACATATAATGCGTGTCTATATATATGCATACACGCAGTATGTATTTTTATTTTACATACAGTTGGCCCTCCATACGCAGATTCAACCATCCGTGGACCGAAAACATTTGGGAAGAAAATTCCAGGAAATTTCAAAAAGCGAAACCTGAATTTGTTGCACTCCAGTGACATTTTTTTTTCCTTGCAAAAAGCTTTCTTGTTTCCATTTGGCCCGCGGTTTGGGAGAGGGCGCCAGGGTAGTTAAAAAGCTGCCTAGTGGCTGCAGGCAGAAGCCCTGATACCAGGAGTTTGCCCGAGAGGCTCCCAGTTGTTTTGGAAGGTGATCCTTGCAGAGGTAGGCAGGTGGTCGTCCTTCTTGATGAGTTTCACCTCCTCATCCAGGAAGAGGCTCTCCAGGAAGTCATGGAGGTGGGGTCTGTACAGACAGAACTCAGAACTTGCAGATCCCAAAGGGCCCAGTGCAGGTTCTTCTCCAGGACCCTAATGGCTTGCCGAGCATCCAGGTTTACTGATACCTCACTCATCTTGGGACGGCTCCCGCATGTCCTGGAAGTGTGGGCGGCAGCCACGTGCATCTGCAAAAGACACTCCGCAGCATCATGTTTCTCTTCCTCCAACTCGCCCAAGAAGTGGTCCACACCCTCAGGAGCCATGTGGCCACTGGTGGAAATAGACGCCCCGAGAGACGTGGGTGTGGGAGACCCGGAGATGCATGTTGACCGGGCGCTGATGGTGGCCTCCACCACAGTGGAGTAATTCTGAGGAATGCGGGAGCTCCACTGATCTGCAATGAGGAGCTAAGATCAGAGCTTGGCGTTGGCTGATCCTGGAGGCTGAGGATGACTGAGAGATTGGTGCCAAAGGTTGTGGCTGGAAAGAGCTTGGACAGTTGTCTGAGGCTGGAAGAACAGGTGCCCCTGGTTCTGTTCGGTCCAATCACTGTAGAAGTCAGAGACAGATTCCAGGGACTGAGGTACACCGCCCCCCCCACACACTAAAAACTATTTGCTGTTGTATTTACAACTATTTATATAGCATTTACATTTTAGTAGGTATCATAAGCAATCCAGAGAGGATTTAAATTGTATGGGAGGATGTGTGTAGGTTATATGCAAATACTAGGCCATTGGGACATCCCTGGGGTTAAGACTTCGCCCTCCAATTCAGGGGGTGAGGGTTCGATCCTTGATTGAGCAGCTAAGATCCCACATGTCTCAGGGCCAAAACCCCAAAACATAAAACTGAAGCAATATTCAATAAAGACTTCTAAAAAAAACGGTCCACATAAAAAAATAAATCTAAAAAAAAAAAAAAACCCCAAACTCTGCAAATACCTGGCCATCGTATATAAGAGATTTGAGTATCAGTAGATTTTGGTATCCATGAGGGTCCTAGAATGAATCCCCCATGGATCCTTAGGGAAAACTGTATACATATAATATCTCTGTTCCTCTCAGTCTGAATTAGTAAAATGAAAGCTTTTGTGCATTTCCTATGTAGTAAATGATCTACTCCTTTAGGCAAAAGCCATACCTTTCTCAAACATTTCTTCCCAAAACACAGACCCTTTGGTCCACATGCAAGTTGCTAAGGGACACACCTTCTGAGATTCTTAGAAGCATGTTGTCTAGCCAAGAGGCCCTATCTGTGTACCCTGAAATGCATCTAAGGTCTGAAGAAAGTTTCTTGTGTCTGCATTTCTGATCTGATCTTGACCTGAAGGCCACCTCTCACAGGCGGTACCCTGGATTTGATCCTTGCCACCAGGTTCCTTCCCTCCCCTGGGTTCTTATTTCCCTTGAGAATTTTTTTGGGGCCATAGAGGTTGGAAGGAGAAGGCAATGGCACCCCACTCCAGGACTCTTGCCTGGAAAATCCCATGGATGGAGGAGCCTGGTAGGCTGTGGTCCGTGGGGTCGCTAAGAGTCGGACACGACTGAGCAACTTCACTTTCACTTTCACACATTGGAGAAGGAAATGGCAACCCACTCCAGTGTTCTTGCCTGGAGAATCCCAGGGATGGGGGAGCCTGGTGGGCTGCTGTCTATGGGATCACACGGAGTCGGACACGACTGAAGTGACTAGCAGCAGCAGCAGCAGCCCCAGTTTTAGTCCTGAAAGTCCAGTATCCCAAGAAGCTCCCTCAGTCCTGGGTAAACTGGGCCACCTGTCAGGGAAATGGTATGCAAATATTGATTCGTAGTAGTTACAGTTAGGATTTTCTTTGAAATGCCAGGTTTGAAGCCAAAGTACTTTTGAACTTGGGGAATAAAGAGCAGAAAGCTGCCTACTGTGGCCAACAGAGTCTGAAATGCACAGGAGACCGAGGGCAGGGATGTGGTTAGTTAGGGCAGCATCTCTCAAACCTTGGTGTGCTTGAGACTCACTGCAGGGTCCTGTAAAATACTACCTCTGATCAGCAGGTCTGAGGTGGGTCTGAGACTATGTGTTTCTAACAGGCTCCCAGGTGATTCCGAGGCTGCTGGTCAGGGACAATGCATGGAGGAGCTAGAGTCTAGAGAGATGTAACTTCTCTCTCTCTCTTTTTAATAGAAAACCACAATCACAGAAAAATAACCAAACTGATCACATGGATCACAGCCTTGTCTAAGTCAATGAAACTATGAGCCATGCCGTGTAGGGCCACCCAAGACGGACGGGTCACGGTGGAGAGTTCTGACAAAACGTGGTCTGCTGGAGAAGGGAATGGCAAACCACTTCAGTATTCTTGCCTTGAGAACCCCATGAACAGTATGAAAAGGTAAAAAGATATGACACTGAAAGATGAACTCCCCAGATCTGTAGGTACCCAGTATGCTACTGAAGAAGAGTGGAGAAGTAACTCCACAAAGAATGAAGAGATGGAGCCAAAGTGAAAACAATGCCCAGCTGTGGATGTGACTGGTGATAAAAGTAAAATCAAGGAGATCCAACCAGTCCATCCTAAAGGAAATCAGTCCTGAATATTCATCGGAAGGATGATGCTGAAGCTGAAGCTCCAATCCTTTGGCCACCTAATGGGAAGAACTGACTCATTGGAAAAGAGCCTGAAGCTGGGAAAGATTGAAGGCAGGAGGAGAAGGGGACAGAGGATGAGATGGTTAGATGGCATCACCGACTCAAAGGACATGAGTTTGAGTAGGCTTCGGGATGACAGGGAAGCCTGGTGTGCTGCAGTCCATGGGGTTGCAAAGAGTCGGAACGACTGAGTGACTGGACTGAGCTGATATATAATTTTACTTATTTTGGGCTGTGCTGGGTCTCTGCGGCTGGGCGGGCTTTTCTCTGGTTGTGGTGAACCAGGACTACTCTCGAGTTGAGGTGTGCGGCTTCTCTGGTTGTGGCAGCTTCTCTTGTTGCGGAGCATAGACTCTAGGTGTGCGGGCTTCACCAGTTCTGCAGCAGGTGGGCTTTAGAGCTCAGTAGTTGTGGCAGACGGGCTCAATTTGCAGCATGTGGGATCTTCTCGGGTCAGGGATCAAACCCGTGTCTCCTGCATTGGCAGGCAGAATCTTTACCACTGAGGCACCAGAGAAGCCCTGTAACTTCTCTTACAACACACATAACTTTGAGGGAATTGCTTCTTCTTTCAGACCTTTTAATTTATCAGGTGTACATTGGGGATACTAATCTCCCCATCACAGGGTAACACCCAGGAGTTTTCACGCTAGAAGTGGACTGTTGGGAAGATTCAGTGTGCCTGGCGTGTTGTGGGGGGCTGCCTGGATGTAAGCCATCTTTCCAACCTCATCATCTTTAGTTTCTCATGCCTGCAAGGCTCTGATTGGTTTCTTACGGTTAGCAGAATCCTTCATGGGGAGCAGGCACTTCGAGGGCAGTTGCTGACGTGTTCACAGGGATGCTGAGTGGAGGCAGATGACCGCGAGCCAGTTGCCAGGGCATGGGACCAGCTGCACCTGTGATCTAACCATCCGTGCACCCTGCGGAGAAAAACCTCATTTCATTTAGAGACGGTGTTGGGAGTCGACATTTTTTATTTCAAGGCAGAAAAAAAAGAGAGAGAAATGCTACAGGGAGAAAGTTTTTCTCTTAATCACTATTGTCAGAAAGTTCAGGTTGGAGGAAATGTTAAAGAAGGAAAGTATGAAACATAAATAGCCTCAGAAGTACTGGCTTTGGAATCAGAAATTCTGGTTCCATCACACACTATGCTGTGTGACCTTGGGTAAATTGCTCCCGCTCTCTGAGCCTCGGTGACTCCTCTGTAAAATGAAGACGAGAATCCCTATCTAGTCAGCTGGTGCCGCCTCCCTTCCAACATGGGTATCTGTGACTCACCCTGCCTCTCACTGCCAGCTGCTGGGTGTCAGGGCTCCTCTGGGGAGCCAGGACCATTGAGGCTGCAGGCTGGCAGCCTAGGGCCAAAGGGCTCTACAAACCCTTCTTGCTATTGTTCAATTTTCTGTTCTTGTTATTCAGTCACTAAGTCGTGTTTGCAACCCCGTGAACTGCAGCACAGCAGGATGCCCTGTCCTTCACCATCTCCCGGAGTTTGCTCAAACTCACGTCCATCGAGTCGGTGATACCATCCAACCATCTCATCCTCGGTCGCCCCCTTCTCCTCCTGCCTTCAGTCTTCCCCAGCATCAGGGTCTCTTCCAATGAGTTGGCTCTTTGCATCAAGTGGCCAAAGTATTGGAGCTTCAGTTTCAGCATCAGTTTCATGAGCCAACATTAAACTTCAAGAGACTTACAATAAAATCCTGGAGTCACAACTCTTTCAGAACATGCTTTGGATCTTAAAACACTGCAGCCTCGACTTCCCTGGTGGTCCAGTGGTTAGGAATCCGCCTGCCCATGCAGGGGGCAAGGGTTCAGTCCCTGGTCTGGGAAGATCCCAAATGCCAAGGAGCAAACTAAGCCCACATACTGGAACTACTGAAGCCCTCACGCCCTAGAGCCTGTCCTCTGCAACAAGAGAAGCCACCGCAAGAGAAGACCATGTACCGCAACTTGAGAAAGTGAGCAGCAACTAAGGACAGCATAGTCGAAAAAAACAACCCTCTGCAGTCCTTCCTGCCACACTTTTTACTCTCCTGATTGCCACAAGCCTCCCCTTGGAGTCCTGACAGCTGCTGACCCCTCACACTTGCTGGGCCCCTGGGGGCTTTGCTTTGGCATCCCTTTTTGTTTCCTCCATGTTCTGAGGTGTCGGATACTGGCCGGCTCGCTGGAGGCCTTACAGAGTGCCCGACACCGCCTCAAGCACTTTAACACGTCCATCCTCCTGCCCGGCCTATGAGACAGATGCTATTATTAGCCTCCAATTCCATAAGTGAGGAAACACACAGAGATGCTAGGGGAACTCCCCAAGGTCACACAGCTGGGAAGTGGCAGCGCTGGGCGCCCTGGCTCCTGAGTGTGTGTGCGGTCAGCCTCCGTACACGCTGCCTCTGCCAGAGACACTGAGCCCTTGCTCCTCTTTATTTTTCTCAAACTATTGTTTGTTTTTCTGATAATAAAATGCATGCTCATAAAAAAAAAAAAAAAACACAAACGGGAACATGTAAAGAAACAAGTTAAAAAAAGGTCTTAAACTTTCACTCCGGGCCCCTCCCTAGAAGTAGCATTTGGGGGTCATGTTAGCAGATGGTCACAAGTATGTGTAATACAAGATGGGATATTATGATCTGTATGTACTAAAAAGCTACAATGATGAGAGAATGATCTAGAACTCACACTGGGAGTCATTCAGCTGGGTTCAGATCTCGCAGCCTGTGTCCTCTGCCTGGGTGACCCTGGGCAGTTCAGCAACATTTCAGCTTTCTGCAAAATGGGAACCTCCTAGAACAACAGGCTTAAAAACTTCAGTGAGATAACAGAGGAGAAATGCTTAGCATGGATTCTGACAGCCAGTAAGCTCTCCCTAAAAATTTAGTTGTGATTATGATTCATGGCTGATGGGATCTCTTTCGGTTGGGAGCCACAGGGCCACGGAAAATTCATTCTCTGGCCACGGAGAGAAGCAAAGAGTGAAGGTTGCAGATGGCCTGACGGCTGAAGCAAGACACCCAGCATGAAAGCCAGGCCTGCCGTCATGACCCAGAGGACCAGGAGCAGCTTAGAAAGTGAGGTGTGTGTTGGGGGTGGGGGGACAGGATATGAATTGGGTACTGGGGTGGGACGGGGGCTGGAGGAGTCCCTGGGGTAAAGACCTAGGACCCCGCCCTTGATGGGGAGCCTTCTCTTTCGCGGCCGAGTGCACTGGGTCCCCTGGTCTGGATAATCACCCAGGGGTTGAAACTCGCCCAGCAGTCTCCTCCCTCCAAGTAAATAGGTGTTGCTATTCTAAGCCTGCCTGAGAGAAAAATACTTGCTTTGCTTTGGAAGGATTTTTTTTTTTTTTTTAAGCCTTGAAAATAACAGGGCAGTAGGCTGACTATTTTAGGTTGGGGCCTTTGGCTGGCTTTCAAAGGCCCGGCCCAAATGAGATCTATTTAGAAACAGGTCGCGCTGCACACTCCGCACGCGTTGATCGTCCGGTAGAACAAGCCTGGATGGAGGCGTCTAAGAGACTCTGGGGCGCGGACCGGAGCAGCAGCGTTGGAGGGAATTGCGGGCCACTGTTTACGCGGGGACTGTAAACGCGAGGCCGGCCTCTCGCTCTGAGCCTCTGCGCTCTCCCCACACCTGCTCCGCCCCGCCGGCCCCGCCGCCGCCCCTGCGAGTTCTCAGGGGGCGGAGCCCTCCGTCTGCCTGTCTCTCCTCTTTAGGAATCCCGGGTCGGGGTGGGTTTGGAATATGGGGAATGCTCCCCACCTTTCTCTATAAATCAGCGGGGTAGGCGGCAGCGTCGGGGCCAGGGAGGAGCCCGCCGTCCGGTTGGGGCCTGCCCTCTGGAACAGGGCTGAAATTTTCCACTCTCAGTGGGTCACAGGGTGCCTTTGGGGACTGAGAAAGACACTCCGGAGGTGACGGCCTGAAATGGAGTAGAAATAACCTGAGCCGACGAGACTGAAATCTTGACCCTGGCCTTTACAAGCTGTGTGACCTTGGAGAGGTAACTTAACCTCTCTGATTCTTTGTTTTCTTTTTAGTGAAATGGAGCTTCTAAAGCAAACCTAGGGCTTCCCTCATAGCTCAGTTGGTAAAGAATCCGCCGGCAATGCAGGAGACCCCGGTTCGATTCCCGGGTAAGATCCCCTGGTGAAGGGATAGGCTACCCACTCCAGTATTCGTGGGTTTCCTTGGTGGCTCAACTGGTAAAGAATCCGCCTGCGATGTCGGAGACCTGGGATCGATCCCTAGGTTAGGAAGGTCCCCTGGAGAAGGGAAAGGCTTCTCCAGCATTCTGGCCTGGAGAATTCCATGGACTAAGTCCATGGGGTCACAAAGAGTCGGACACGACCGAGTGACTTTCACTTTCAAAGCAAACCTTACAGGACTACAGGAAAGATTTAAGAAGATAATGTATGTAAAAACATCTAGCACATATAGAGTAGCCGCCAAATCTGCAAACACAGAGGAGTTTTTAAGAATAAGTGGTTTGTTGCTTTTACATAAAAAATTTTCTTCCAAATGTTAGGGTCACCCTGTGGTGGTAATAAGAACTAGCACTTATATGGTTCTTACCATGTGCCAGGCACTGTTCTAAATGCTTTACATATAAAAACTCATTAAGTAAGTAAGTGTTAGTCACAGTTGTGCTCGACTCTTCGAGACCCCATGGACTGCAGCCCACCAGGCTAGGCTCCTCTGTCCATGAGATTTTCCAGGCAAGGATACTGGAGTGGGTTGTCATTTCCTTCTCCAGGGGATCTTCCCAACCCAGGAATCGAACCCGGGTCTCCTGCACTGCAGGCAGATTCTTTACTGACTGAGCTACAAGGGAAGACCCATAAACTCATTAAGTCTTCATAACAACCCTATGAAGTAGGTGCTATATTATCCCCATTTTATAGATGAGGAAACTGAGGCTCAACATTAAACGACTTACCCAGGATCATACAGCTAGCAAATGGCAGAACCAAGAATCAAACTCAAGATTGTTAACCATTACATTTTAGTTAACCATTTGCTAGAATCCCTTTTTCAGATACAACTGATGGCTTAACCCTCAGATAATGCTAATAGGTAAAAATATGACCGGGACAATTATGATGGTCACAGACCCCCAACACTGCAAAGAACCTTAAGTGATAACCCAGTGACTGTGGTCTTAACCTCTGCCTTTGTCAGTCAAGAATAGACTGAAAACATTTGGGAGGTAATTGGCAAATTTCTTTCTTTTTTTTTTTTTTTACTTTGGTCCAAGCTGTTGGGAGAGAGGTGGTCTCTCAGTGTGGTTCCTCTTATTAGGGTGGTGGCTATATTTTTATATGTTTCATTTATTTGCATGTTCTCTCCTGTGAATTGTCTGTTCACATCTTTTGACTGTTTTTCTACCTGGTCTTTTCTTGCTGATTTTTAGAGCTCTCTTTATTAAGAGAAACGAATCCTTTGTCTGTGAATTGAGTTGCAAGTATTGTTTCCCAGTGTGCTATTTGACCTTTGATTTTGCTGAAAGTGTTTATTATGGTGCTGAAAGTTGACTTTTATGTGGTTCAGTGTATCAATTTTTTTTTATAGCTTCTGGCATTTGTATATAATGCTTAGAAATGCCTTCCCTGCACTGAGAAAAATTTGTTTCCACGTTTACCTTTAGTATTCTTAGGGTTTCTCTTGTTAATGTTTAAATCTTTCAGTCATTTGGGTTTTATTTCAGTGTAATTTACAAGCTAGAGATCAAACTTTCCCCTCTTTTTTTAGATGGTAGGAAAACAGCACTTTTCTTCTACATGCCTGGCACATTCACATGTATCACTGGGATCATTTCTGCCCCATTCTCCTTGGTTCCAATTTTAATAGGAAAATTTGGACTTAGTTTGGCATATTCATTTCCTGGGCTGACACAGCAAAGTACCACAAACTGTAGTGGGCGGGGCATAAAGCAACAAAAATGTACTCTCACAGTTCTGGAGGCCAGAAGTGTGAAATCAGGGTATCAGTGGGGCTATGGTCCCTCTGAGATTCTGGGTCACATCCTTCCTTGCCCTTCTCTTAGCTTCTGGTGGTGGTCTCAACCCTTGATTAGTAGCTGCATCACCCCAGTCTCTGCTCCTATTGTCACCTTCTAGGAACAAACACTTGCAGTAAATGTATAAGAAGTTAATTTATTTATTGTAAAAAATAATTCACACATATTAATTTAAAAAATGCCGATTCTCCAACAGTCAAAGGTCACGAACAAGCAAGCCAGAAAACAGGGAATATAGATGTGGGGAAATACTCACCTGCTGATTAATGAAAAATATACAACTTAACACAGAGATATGATACTTTTCTTTTTCTAATACCCAAAAGGAAAAAGAAAACAGATTGGCAAAGAAATGGTGAAACTGGCAATCTCAGGTACCACCAATCGCTGGAACCTTCTGGAAAACTAGTTGGCAATGCAGATCAAGGGTCATTTAAATTTTTCTTCCAACTGACCCAGTAATTCTACTTCTGCGGCTGTATTCTAGAGGAATCATCCTAAGTAGGGAAAAAGCTATTTGAAAAGGTAGAGGGTCTTCCCTGGCAGTCCAGTGGTTAGGACTCCGCACTTCCATTGTGCGGAGCACAGATTCAGCCCCTGAAAGGGGAACTAAGATCCAGAAAACCAGACCCCACAAGCCATTTAGTGGGGCCAAAAACAAAGTAGAAAAAAGGGACATTTATTGGATCCATGCTAAATGCCAAACTCTTCGCAAGCTTTTCTCATTTAATTCTCTCCATAGGTGGCGCTAGTGATAAAGAACCCACCTGCCAATGCAGGAGATGTTAAGAGACTTGGGTTCGATCCCTGGTTGGGAAGATCCCCTGGAAGAGGGCATGGCAACCCACTCCAGTGTCCTTGCCTGGAGAATCCCATGGACAGAGGAGCCTGGCGGGCTACGGTCCATAGGGTTCCAAAGAGTTGGACATGACTGAAGCGACTTAGGACGCAGTACACATAACCTCCTGAGGTCAGCATTCTCAGCTCCATTTACTGGCAAGGAAACTAAGGTTCTGTGAGGTTAGGCCTTGTCCAAGGTCACACAGCCTCTAAGTGACAGGGCTGGACTTTCAGTTCTAAGGCCCTTGGGTTCCCAGTTCCCCACAGCTGCTCGGGAGGCAGAGCACCCCAGCCGCTGACCCATCAGCTACACATGGGAGGTGAGGCCAGGGGTTCCACTGAAGGGTCTCTTAAGATTTCTCTGAGCTTTTATGAATCTATTTATTGCTATAAGTAAACCTCAGGGAGGATAAATACAGAAGTGAGTAAGAATTGTGCAAAAAATATTAGACACCCTTCATTTCCCCCTTTGGCTTTGGAACTTTCAGCCAAGATTAATCTTTGTTTTGGATTTTCATTTTGGGTATATTGGTGTTTTCTGAATTAAGATAGGCTTTCTGCTGTGTTTGAGTACCTATTTATTCCCTGGACAAATATATTGTGATGATTCAAAATATGGGAGTTCCTTTTCTCTTTGTTTGAAATTGTATCAAAATAAATAGGTTTTTTTTTCCCCCTTAAAAATAGAGGTGGGTGGAGTCGGACTGCTTTAATTTCTCCCGGAGCTCACCTGCTATTAGCGGTGTGTTCTTGTCTAAATTCCCTTGTGTGTGAGACAGAATGATGCAGGTGCCCATCTCATGGAGTTGTTACAAGATTCAGTATGATTTACTACCCAATGCCTAATGGCATCATCATAGTTAGCTTTCAATCACTGTTACTATTAATTCCCTTCTATGTCAACCAACTTGCTTTGGAATTGTCTGCCTTCTGAAATTGTTTCTAAAGAAAAGCACTGACCTTCCTGATAGAGCAAATGTGGACAGGGCACCAACATTACTAGAAAGAGTCCCAAGAGGAAGCTAAAACCAAAGTGGCCCAGAACCACGATGAGGAAATGGACCAAGAGAAAACAATCTCTAGAATTTTAAGTGTGCAAACCATATTTGAGGCTGAGAGAAGGGTCTGTCTTCTCAGGCCTGATTCCTATGAATCTGGTGTCAGAAGCTGCTAGCTAAGGTTGCCCTATTATACCACCTCTTGGTCTTGCCCTTCCAGAGAGGTAGGTGAAGGGGTCCAGATGATCACCTATTGAATAAATAGAGCCCCCCAGTTTTCCCACTTATTCAGAGTTGTGAGGCCAATGTCTACTTGGAAAAGGATGCAGATATTGCTACTAATGATTGGGTGTAGCTTCCGTATCGTTTGCTGGCAGCCTGAGCCACCGTGTAGCAGTTCCAACTACCCTCAGGCCACCATGCTGGAAAGGCCAGGAAATGCTCAGGCAGACAGTGCCCTCTCCCACCCCCCGCCCGCCCTTCCAGCCTTCCCCCTGGATGTACCAGACGTCGGAGTAAGGAAACCGTCTTGGAAGTGGACCCTCCAGTCCGCAGCCATTCAGGGCACCTCCAGTCCCAGACATCATGGGACAAGCCATCCCTGCTCGGCTCTGTCTGCATTCCTCACCCGCCGAATCTGTAGGCATAACAAAGTAGTTTATGTTTACACCGCTAAGTAATTTCAAGGTTAAAAAAAAAATAGAATTTCAAGATAGAGACCACAGAGCATCGAACCCCAAATGCTGGGCCTCCTGAGTGTCTGCCCTGTGTGACTGCCCTGATCTCACATCCACACCGCCCACCCTGCCCCTCATGAACACAAGATAAGATGCCTTTAGTCAGGATGTCAGCCTCGCCCCTGTGCCGTGAAAGCGAAGTCTCTCAGTTGTGTCCAACTCTTTGTGACCCCTTGCACTGTAGCCCACCAGGCTCCTCTGACCATGGAATTCTCCAGGCAAGAATATTGGAGTGGGTTGCCATTCCCTTCTCCAGGGGATCTTCCCAACCCAGGGATCGAACCCAGGTCTCCTGCGCTGTGGGCAGATTCTCTCCATTTGAGCCTCCAGGGAAGCCCAGTCCTGTGAGGTGGACATTATTATCTGCATGCACAAGATAAGAGGACCTCTCAGACAGGTGTGCTGGCTTGTCTGCCTGGCCCAGAGTCACACAACTAATAGGAAGATGAGATGGAAATTCAGTGTCTGGTTGCAGACTATCGAAGCTGTCTGAACTTGGGTTCAGAGTATTGCAGAAAGAAGTGTGTTTTTTAGGAACGAAGAGCAGAGATAACGTGGGCAAGGGCAGCGGGCCGACACCTCCTGACAGGCCAGGAAGAGTCGACAGCTTTTGTGTGTTAGTAGCCAATTTGTTACAGCCTTAAGGCAAAGAAAATTCCTGCTGCAAGGTGGCATTAGGTGATAGGTTAGGGAGCTGTAGGATAACTACCAGGGTGAGCATTTTTGCCTAATTTAGGGTCAGGAAGCCAGCTGGTGATGATCGGGGCTGGGGGGGGCGGTGCGCGGTTTGGCAATGGTGACAAAGGGGCTCAGCCAGCTTCGGCGGTGACCTTGGTTCTGGACTCTGCTTCTGCGGCCTTGGGGGCAGGACTCAACACACACCTTGTCGTCTTCTGCCGACTGAGGCTGTGAGAGCCGGAGAGAAGGCAGTCCCGTGAGGTGTGAGCTGAAGCGGGAAATGCAGGAAAATGCCACGGAAGAACAGAACACTGAAGGCGTGAGGTGGAGCCGGAGCCCTGGAGCTGGGGTGGAGAGGAGAGAGGAGCAGTCTGTCCGGAAGGGAAAAGAGCAGGAGCCGCTTGGGCGGGTGCTCTGGTTCCACAGGCCTGAGAGGAGAACGGGCACCGTTGCTGCGATAGGAGGGGTCGGGCAGAGGCAGAATGTCAACAGGAAGAGGGTGCCCTTTACCAAAAGTCAGAAAAAGGCACCGAGGCCTGGGCTTGGCGAATTCCCCTGATGGGAGATCTCAGTGAGCAGGAGACCAACTGGGCTTAGTGGAGGATGGATGAGGAAAGGGCTTCCCAGGTGGCTCAGTGGTAGAGAATCCACCTGCTAGTGCAGAAGAGGTGGGTTCGATCCCTGGGTCAGGAAGATCCCCTGGAGAAGGGAATGGCCACCCACTCCAGTATTCTTGCCTGGGAAATCCCATGGACAGAGGAGCCTGGTGGGCTACAGTCCATAGAGTCGCAAAGAGTTGGACTCGACAGAGTGACTGAGCATGTCCACACGCACAGGTGACGAAGTTGAGCCTGAGTCTAGGCCAATTTTGGATAAATTTGACCCTAAAAGGGAAGAAAGAATTAGGGTGGTAACTGAAAGTGCAAAAGGGACATTTGAAAAAATGTGGGTTTTTTTTTTTTTTTGCTTTTTCAAGACCTGGCAGACTTATCCTTTTAGGGCAGAAAGTGGGAAGTCAGGAAGAAGTGGGGAGGAGGGGAGGAGGAGCAGGGCTCGCTGAGCACCCACTGTGTGCCTGGGCACCTCTTAAGTACCAGGGACCTGCACCTCCCCAGTTCCTTTCTTCCCAGTCACCCTTGAAGGCAAGTGTTTCTGCTCCTCCATCACCTGAGGAAGAGGCCAAGAATCCCAGCGGGGAGGGCAGGGCTGGGATTTGATTTCCTATTTGCCTGATTGCACACCCCATGCCTACTCTTCTGTGCACAGAGAAGCACTGGGATGACCCAGAGGGATGGGATGGGGAGGGAGGTGGGAGGGAGGGTCAGGATGGGGAACACATGTGCACCCATGGCTGATTCATGTGAATGTATGGTCAAAACCACCACAATATTGTAAAGTAAATAGCCTCCAATTAAAATAAACTGAAAAAAAAGGGGTTGGGTTTACCAGGGAGAAACTATGTGTTTTTCTCATCGGCTGCTGAAATAGGAATATGGTGGAGAGGGGGTGGTGACCAGGGGCTCCTTGTGGAGCCCAGTCTTCAGCCCCAGGTGTGGTCCAGGGCTTGGGGGAAGCAGGCAGAGGTGAGCCTCAGAGGTGGTGGGAGAGGCCCTGGGAGGCTGTGTGTTGGCCACGCCCATGAGGCAGGTGGACACCGCACCCCACCCCCACCCCCCGCAGATGGTGTAAGTGAGGTTGTGTAGTCAGGGTATCTTTCATCTCCAGACCCTGTCGCCGAGGAGCTAGAGTAGAAACGGATGTGGTCCTGGGAAGGGTGGAGAAGCTGGTCAGGCATCCAGGGGCCCAGGCATCCCAGAGGGCACGGCTTGAAGCCTAGCCCTGGAGTCCTGGGTGGTCAGTATCCTGGTGAGGGTCACACTGACTTTGTTGGTGGAGGGAGTGTGGCCGGCAGAGGAGGTGGTGGGGCTGGCAGACACACCAGTGACCCCGCTCCATCGCTTATTCATCCATTCCCAATCTCCATTTCCCGTGTGAACCATTCTATTTAACCTCCAGGCCTTCTCCCTTTCCAGTGTGGACCATTCTATTTGACTTCCAGGCCTTCTTTTTCTTTTTAATTAAATTTTGGAGTGGGTAACAGGCTCACATGGTTCAACAACTTAAAATTATAAAAGGTATAAGAAAAAGGTAAGAAAAATAAATAAAAATAAGACATACAGAAGAAACCAAAATATAATTTAAAAGAAAAAGCTTTTTATAATTTTAAAACAAAAATTATAAAAAGTTTGGCAGTGAAACTATTTTTTCCACTCTGGTACTTCATCTACCGAGATCCTACCCTCCTGCTAGCCTGTGATCACCATCAGTAGAATTCTGTGTGTTTTTCAGAGTTAATTTTAAGCCTTTGCCAGCACATGTTTTCCTTCCTTTTCACAAAAAGTGGCATATACAGTTTGAACTGTTTTGTCTCTTTGTTCCTTTTTTTTCCCTTTAATTCAACAGTATTTCTTGGACATCTTTCCATATACACCTCATTTCACGTGTTTACAAGGCCATCTGTAGGATAAATTCCCAAAAGGAGAATTTCTAGGGCCAAAAAGTTTACAAGTTCATAATTTTGATATTGCCAAATTGACTTCTCTTTTTTTAAAAAAAATGTATGTATGTATTTGGCTGTGTTGGGTCTTAGTTGCAGCATGAGAACTCTTAGTTGTGGCATATGGGATCTAGTCCCTGACCGGGGATTGAACCCAGGCCTCCTGCATTGGGAGCAGGGAGTCTTAGCCCCTGGGCCACCAGGGAAGTCTCTCAGACTGACTTCCATGGAGATTGTTCCAGGTTATAAGCCCCAAGTAAGTTCTGAGAGTGCACAGGGCTTAATAGTTGCTGGTTTCCAAGATTACTGAACTAGGCTTTCCTGCCTGTGACTCCACAGCATGCATTGTGCACCCCTCATCACAGGCTGCCCCAATTTGGCTTGAGGGAGGTTTGGCCCTCCAGGCCTCCGCTTCACCGTTCTCTGCAGCACTCTGCCCCAGGGAGGTCATCTCCCACCCCAGGGCTGCTTGCTGGTCCCCAACACAAGTCACACCCCTATGTTTCTGCCCATACTGTTCCCAGCTCCTGCCCTGCCCACCCACCCTTCTCAGCCTGGAAAATTCTGACTCCTCCTTTAAGCCTCTGCTGAAAGGTTGCCTCTGCAGAGGCCTCCCTGACCCTCCCAGGCAGAACCGGTCATTCCCCCACCTCCCCAAGGGTGCCCTCCCACAGAGAGAGGCCAGCTCCTGCCATTACAGCACGTGGGGACCAGGCGGTGGGAAACTGTTTACATGGCCCTGTCTCCCCAGCACCCAGCCCAGGCTGGGCCCACACTTCAAACGCATCTGGGACTAAAATTAAACTCACTGGAGAGGCAGGATGGCATGGGGAGGGCACGGGCGTGGGAGTCAGGCTGGTGTGACTCCATCCTCTGTTGTGTCCCCACCGCGCCAGCCCCAGCTCCCTGCTTCCCTCCTTCTCTGTGTTCTGACCACACCGGTCTGCACGCCTTTCCCACTCAGGGCCCTTCACAAGCAGTTCCAACTGCCTGGGGCTCTTTCTTCTTTCTTCTCTGCCCAGCTTCACTAGCACCTCCTGAGAGAAGCCTTCCTTGGCTCCTGAGTCTAAAGACACCTAGCCCCCCATTCCTTTGTTCTGTGATTCACATTGATGTGTTGGTCTGCCTGTTCGATGCTTGTCTGCCCCACTGAGCCCAAAGTCCTTGAGGGTAGAGACCATGGCTTTTCGGCTCCTGTGGACCCAGGGCTAACATGGGGCCTGGCACACAGTAGGCACAGCAGAAATCTTCAGCAACTGGATGAGGAATGAACAGAAGAAATGGTCCAGACCCAGCTCCACCACTGCCCCACTGTGTCCCTGTATTAATTACCCTCTCTGAGGGGCTCCTCATTTGAACAGCAGGTTTCTCAAGTTGTGATGTGTTATTTTTTTTAAGAATTTTTTTTTTTTTGATGTAGACCACTTTTGAAGTCTTTATTGAATTTGTTACAATATTGTTTCTGTTTTATATTTTGGCTTTTTGGCTGCCAGACATGTGGGAGCTTAGCTCCGGACCAGGGATAGATCCCAATCTCTCTGCATTGGAAGGTGAAATCTTACCCACTTGACTGCCAGGGAAGTCCTTGTGATGTGTATTGAAGATTGTGAAAACTGCCTAGTTACAAGACGTGCCATAAATGGTAGCTATTATTTGTGAAATTTTACTTTCTTTCATCTGAAAAATGCACCCTTTTTGGCCAGGTTTAAAGACCTTAGGTGGCTCAGATGGTAAAGAATCTGCCTGTGGTGAGGGAGATCCAGGTTCAATCCCTGGGCCAGAAAGGATGAGATAGTTGGATGGCATCACCGACTCAATGGAAGTGAGTTTGAGCAAGCTCCGGGAGTCGGTGAAGGACAGGGAAGCCTGGCGTGCTGCAGTCCATGGAGTCACAAAGAGCCGGTCACGACCAAGAACAACAGGGCATGTCCCGGCTTCCCAGGTGGTGCTAGTGGTCAAGAACCTGCTTGCTAATGCAGAAGACGTGTTGGATCCCTAGTATTGCCAAGATCTCCTGGAGAAGGGCATGGCAACTCACTCCAGTATTCCTGCCTGGGGAATCCCATGGACAGAGGGGCCTGGAGGGCTACCATCCATACGGTTGCAAAGAGTCAGAAGCGACTGAGCGCAGCATATGGCATGTCCGTTTTTCCTTCAAGCCACTTCTGACTCATTCCTTTCCCCACTTCTGTTCCTCTTCTGAGACCTTTCCTAATTCTAGCTCTCCTGCCTTCTCCTACCACCAAACCGGAGGTCTCCAAAGTAGGTGTGTGCAACCAAGTGGAGTGCAAGATGGTCCAGCAATTTCACTCCTCGGTATATGCCTGAAAACAAGCCAACCAACCTGAAAACAGGTACTCAGACAAGTACATGTACATGCATGCTCATAGCAGCAGTATGCACAGCAGCCAAAAGATAGAAACAGACCAAATGTCCCTTGACAGATAATGGATAAATTGTGGTATATACCTAATATTTGTTGTTGTTCAGTTGCTAAGTCGTGTCCAATTCTTTTTGACCCCATGGACTTCAGCCTGCCAAGTTCCTATGTCCTCCACTATTTCCTGGGCGTTTGCTCAAATTCAGAAAAAGACTCTGATTGAAGGCAGGAGGAGAAGGAGATGACAGAGGATGAGATGGTTGGATGGCATCACCAACTCAATGGACATGAGTTTGAGTAAACTCCAGGAGTTGGTGATGGACAGGGAGGCCTGGCTTGCTGTGGTCCATGGGGTTGCAAAGAGTCGGACACGACTGAGTGACTGAACTGAACTGAGTCGGTGATACTTTTTTTTTCTTTTTCTTTTTTTCTTTTGAGTCGGTGATACTTATATACTCAGCCATAAAAAGGAATGAAGTATTGCTGCATGCAACCAGGAGGGTGAACTTTGAAAATATTATGCTAAGTGAAAGAAATCAGAACAAAAGGTCACATATTATGATTCCATTTATATGTCCAGAATAGATAAATCCATAGTGATAAATCCATATATTGTTGATTGTCAAGGGCTGAGTGAGGATAGGAGGGGGAAAAACTGCTTAAAGGGTAAGGTCTTTACTTTGCAGTGATGGAAATGTTTTGGAAGTAGAAGTGGTGGTTGTATAACATAGAGAATGCACTAAGTGCCACTTTAAAATGAACTTTAAATTGCTCACTTTAAAATGGCTAATTTCATGTTATGAGTACTTCACCTCAATATTTTTTTTATAATTTAAGTTGATACATCATATTTTCATTTTTATTTAGTCCAAGAAATTTTTTTTTCTTCTTCTTTTTTTTGGACTTGGGCTCTTAGTTCCCTGACCAGCGATCAAAGCCGTGCCCCCTGCAGTGGAAGCATGGATTCAAGCCCCTCAATAAATTATTTTTGGAACAATGAAGTAGCAACTTTAACTGGTCAGCTGAGAGGTTTGAATGAGGTACAGGTTCCTTCAACTTTCATGCTGGGCAAATACCAGCGAGGGGTGGTTGAAAGGAATGGCCTAGGGGTCAGCAAGTGTGGCTTTGCTGCTGTGCCCTAAGCAGTAATGATAGGATGATGAGATAACTATAGTGATTACAGTTAACACTTCTACAATGTTTACCTGGCACTGTTCCAAGTGCTTTACATACTAAACTCACTAAATCCTTACAACTCTGACATGGGTACTATCACTTTTTCATTACAGATGAGAAAACTGAGGAACTGAGGTTTAAATGACTTGTCCAAGTCACAGATGAGGAAGTGGCAGAGTTCAAATTTGAACCTCGGTGGTCAGCCTCAACCCCCAGGCTCTGTGCTAAGTGTTTTCCATGTTTTATCTCATTTAATCCTATGAGTCACGTATTGTTGACTCAGGCTGGGACCTGGGACCCTTCACTGCAATTCTTATATCTTATCTGCCCTTTGATCAATTTCTATTGAATAAGGAGGCCAAGAACCCTCACAGGAAATGACATGGTGAAATTTGCTCTGTAGTGTCTGACTCTTTGTGACCCCCATGGACTGTATAGTCCATGGGATTCTCCAGGCCAGAATGCTGGAATGGGTAGCCTCTCCCTTCTCCAGCGGGTCTTCCCAACTCAGGAATCAAACCAGGGTCTCCTGCATTTCAGGTGGATTCTTTACCAACTGAGCTATCAGGGAAGCCCAAACTATCAGGGAAGCCCAAACATCATCATTATAGGAAATGTCATTATTCCTAACTAAAAAAAATCCGTGGTCCTCCATATTCAATGCCTTCCAGTCTTTCCTCTGCATGGATTCCCTTTCCATACTTATGAGAATTTGTATACTTTACGTATTTGTTTTTACATATTACTTTATATTTATATAGAGGTCAACATACTCTTTTTAAAAAAATAACTATTTATTTAGGCTCTTCTCTAGTTGCAGCAAGTGGAGGGGCTACTCTCTAGTTGAGGTGTGTGGGCTTCTCATTGCAGTGGCTCTTGTTGCTGTCGCGCATGGCCCTAGGGCTTGCAGGCGTCATGAGTTGCAGTACATGGGCCCAGTAGTTGTGGATCCTGGGTTCTAGAGCACAGGCTCAGTCGTGAAGGCACGTGAGCTTAGCTGCTCCTGACGTGTGGCATCTTCCTGGATCAGGAATGGAACCCCTGTCTCTTGCATTGGCAGGTGGATTCTTTTCTGCTGAGCCAAGGAAGCTGGGTCCACATAGTGTTGTCGTTCTCCTTGCTTCATCTTCATTTCCCTTTATACTGTACATACGACTAACTATATTTTCTTTGGCTTTCTCTTCACAAGACAGAGCTTTTGGTTGTTGCCAACTTCCCAATTCGGAGAACAACGTGTGGTACTAAGAGGTTTCCAATAAAACTTTAAATAAAAAAATGTACATGGTATTGGGTAGTATTGTGTGCCCGTGTTAGAATGAATAGTCATTCTGTACATGTTCTACTTTTTAAAATGTAACGTCTTCAATGAAAAAAAAAATCAGTATATAGAACTAGCTCATTCTTTTTAACAGATGGATATCCTGTACTGTGGAGATAGCACCCTTTATTTGAACAGTTTCCTTTTAATTAAGTCACTTTTTTTTTTCCAGTGTCATCTCTAATGCAAACATCATGGCAATGAACATTTTAGCGAGTGCCTTTCTGTGCTTACGTGTACCTATTCCTCTAGAATTAGTGTCCAGAAGTGGATTGCTGGCGCGATGGGTATATGCATTAAAATATCCATTTGTTGTTGTTTAGTAGCTACATTGTGTCTCTTTTGCAACCCTATGGACTGTAGCCGCCAGGCTCCACTGTCCATGGGATTTCCCAAGCAAGAATACTGGAGTGGGTAGTCATTCCCTTCTTCAGCCGTCTTTCGGACCCAGGGATCCAACCTGGGTCTCCTGCACTGCAGGCAGATTCTTTACCGTCTTTCCCGTCTGAGCCACCAAGGGACTGAGACTCAAAAGTTTACGGACTTTCCCACATGATGGGTAAACGACAGAGTCGCGATGCGACTGATGCGTCGGACTCCAGGGAGGACACGCCAAAGCTGTTCTCTACACTGTTCTCTACATTGAGTCCTCGGGCTCATTTGGTTATCTCTGAGCCTTGAGATATCACCAGGCTGGTCTTCTTCTCCCTTTTAAGTCTCAGACCACTTCGGGGCAGCGAAACTCCGACTCTCTTCGACTGCCACTCCCTTGGCCAGTCAGCACCCTCCCTGGAGCCTTCACGGCTCCGAAATGGCGACCAGCGCGATCTCCAGGCCACGCCCACTAGGAGGCGTGGCCAGAGTTCAGGCCAGAGCGATGGATGCCCGAGCCAAGTTTGAAGTCGGCTCCTAGGCGGGCTCGCGCAGAAGCAGAGAGCTGGTGGCGGCGCAGGTCGGGAGGAGGAGCACCGAGTGCAGGGCTCGCCTCCCGGGGCCGCCCGAGTCTCTCAAGTGCGGGCGCTGGGGCCGCCATCTTAGATGGCGGGATTAAGACGGGAACGAGAGTGAGACGGGAAGGCTTTCCTGCCGCTCTTGAGCCCCGGAGAGGGCTAGGTGGCCGGGCTTTGGGGTGTGTGCCCTGAGGCCGCGGAGCGCGAGTGGGACAATGCGAGAGCTGCCCGGGGCCCCGTCCCCTGGGCTGGGGACGCGCCGAATGTGATCGCCTCCCGCTCCCTCACCCGCCGCGGGGAGGAGGAGCGGACCAGACGCCGCCGCCGGACGACTGGACGCGGAGGCGGCCGGGCTCCCTCAGGTAGGCTGCAGGGCCGGGCCCTGGCAGCGGGGCGGCGGGGCTGAGTGGGCCGGGTTCCCGGGCGGCCCGGCTAGGGCGTCGCTGACGGGGCGGCCCCGCGGCGGTCGGGCGGAGGGCCGGGCCAGGCCGCTGTCACCCCGGGTGGCGCTGGGCGGGCGGGGGCCCCGGGGCCCGGTGTCATGGCTGGCGAGCCGAGTCCTCACATTCCCCACTTAAGATTTCCTTGTGTTTTCGGGAAAACGTGCGGGCGCCACCCTAGTTCCCGGTGCAGAGCAGTTGTATTTCGGCCACGGGAAAATCCGCCCAGAGACGCCTTGAATCCGTGTTGTCACTGAGGTGGACCACCGTCGTTTCTTTCTGGCCGCGGAGTGGGGGACCCGGGCTTGCATCTTCTCTCAAGTGACACCCTTTTCGGGAAGGTGAGAGCAGTCGGGGACAAGAGGAGGAAATAGGTCGGTGTCCCACCACAAAGGAAGGCATCGGGGCCTCCCCTTGGGGCTCAGGACTCTGCGGGTTACTGATGATACGATTGGGATGCTTACACTGACGGTCGGCCCCAGGATGCTTGGGAATAAAGATCCAGGGCTCCTTTGTGTGAAGTGAGAGCCGCCTGGACGCTTCAGCTCTGCAGCTGCAGAGGCTCTGCAGAGCTAGTCGATGCCCCGAGAGAGGCGTTTGGACATGAGGAGAGGCGAGGCGGCTGTGTTCATTCATTGTTCTCTTTCAGGGGCCCAGGGTGTGCCCCTTTCTCTGGTGGGAGGAAGGTTGGGGTCTGCTGTGCCTCCTCTAGGTGTGACGGGGTTCTGAAAAGTCTTAAGGAGGGAAAGGATTCAGCCCACGTTCATTATTTCTGCCTGCTTCGTCCTCTCGGGTCTGAGTGGAGGTAGGCTGCCCCTCCGTTCGCTCCCAAGTGTGAAAACAATACGCTGTGATTTGGATGGGTTTACCCAGGGTCTTGGTAGTTTGGAACAGCTCGTTTTGCCTGGGGGAGTTGAGGGAGCTCGTAGACTGGAGGGGACTTTCGTGCTGAGCAAATGCTCTTCAGGTGGGGAGGGCGGAGCAGGCTAAGTTGAGGAAACAGCTGGTACGGAAGCCCCCGAGATGTGCAGGAGTTGGGATGAATTTGGGGAGCAGCAAGCCGTCTGGGGTGCAGGAAGAAAGTGGTGAGAGATGAGGGTCTGAAACAAAGGTTGCCTAGCTTGCGAAGGATCTTTCTTTGTTGAAGATAGTGAGCTAGTTTAATTGGAGTTATTTTAGACGAGTGTTGCTAATTTTCTTGCTGATAATCGATTTCCCCCCTTCTCTTGATGATTTTAAAGCTGTTAGTAGTTGCACAGATTTACTTTGTTAAGCTCCGTCAAGAACATTTTGATAAATGCTTTATGTCAAATATTTTGCTCTTGCACTGTGGTGAATGAACATAATTCATATTTCTCGGGATTCTTGCAAAAGGTTCTTCTGAAGTTGTGCTTGCTCACGAAAATGTTGTCTTTATAAATGTAAGACAGTCTACTAATACCGCATTTTAAATGGTTGTTGACAACATAAATTGTGCTCCCCAGTTGCTTAGAAATTGGCAGATTATATGAAACATCTGAAAAATTGTAGAATGCAACTGAGTATTTTTAGTTTAGTAAATGTTTTATATAGTAAACTGTTTGGATTGATTCTGTGGATTCCAATTCTGTTTTAAAGTCTTTAGCTCTATGAACATAATTCTCCCCAAAGAGCTGTATTGTTGTGGTTAATGTTTGTGCTAAAGTGACTATTATGATATTAACAGACTTCATCTAGAAGTTCCTGAATCTTTCTTGGGTTGTGATGATTATATACCATTCAAGAACATTAAGATTAAAATTCTTTTGGCTTGTTTTCACCCTTATCACTTTAAGGGCTGTGTTGTTTAAAATGCAACAGAAACATTGAACCCAGTTGAACACAGGATACTTGGAAAAATTAACCTATTACTCTTTCTGTGTAAAAGCTTATTATCTTTTAGGTATGCAGTGTTTGTGATTATAAGTTGTAGTGAAATTGCTTAGTTTTCTAAAACTGTTATTTAACAAGAATTAAAAGATGTGTATGCCTTCAAAGGAGAAGGCTTGAGTGAAATACAGGAGAACATATTTTATAGGTTTTGGTTTTGCAGGAGAAAACAGTGAGAAGCAGATTAAGCTGGTCACTTATGATGAAAAGTATCTAAAAGATGAAATGGAGAATGGTTAAGCATTAAGTATTATATTAAAACTGCTCTGAGACTGGTTGCTTTTAGTTTAAAACTTGCCATTTGTGAAATCCAAAGTAGAAGTTTGCTCTGAGGATTAAACAACAACTTCTTGGAAGTTAAATTTGACTTCTCCAGAAGCACTAGGTTACTTATTAAATGGAAAATGTAATTAATAACTTCAAATTACTATTTCAAGTAATCTGTTAGTAGTAGGTGCATGATTCTATCACATTTTAATTCCAGATAAAGCTTTGTTAATAACCTGTTGCCTAAAAATAGAAAAATGTTACATGGGGAGTGGTTTTGTTTGCATGTTAACATAATAGCCCATACATAATAATCCTGGTCTTGGGAGGAGCTTGTTAGATGAACAGCATGCCTTAATGTTGACTTGCAGAAGAGAATTTTAACTATTGCCTTTGAAAGGCAGTGGACTATGTGACAGTGGGGGGTTCATGAAACCATAAAGTCAAGCTTTGACTTAAAAAGATCTTTTGTTTTTGAAATCATATGTGTTGTCAAAGTCAGTTCTCCGAAAGAAATGACTGTAGTTGGAAAATTGTTCACCTTGACTAAAATAATTGGGAAATCAAGGAACACTTGGGTTCATTTAGGATGAGGTTGTTTAGGGTTTTCGTTGCTGTGTTTATCTTTGTGTATGGATGTCTAAGAATTCTTATTTGCTAAACTGCCCAGGTTGCAAATGTGATACTAATTATTTTTGTGTTATAATTCAGTTAGTATTTTTGGTATAGGGCTTAACTACCTTGCCTGTAATCCTTGGGATAGTAATAGCTGGTTTTTTTTTTTTTTCCCCTTGCCTTAAAAGTTGTAAATAAAAATTCCTTAATTACATATCATAGTTTTCATCTTTAATTTTATAGTGGTTGAGTCATTCTGTTCCTCCTTTTCTCCCAGGATACTTGTGAAGCTCACAGTGATTTTAGTAGTTAACTTCAGATCTGTTAGCTTTTCTTCTAAAATTAATCCTAGAATGTCAGTTTAACCAAGGAAAATGTCAAGTGGGTGGTGTTCCTTTGTTACTGGTTTTGGCCCAGGCTATCTCAAGTCTCTCTGGCAACTCACTCAAGAAGTGTGTTAATTGCTTCACATTCCAGTCAGTGTAGATAGTTTTTCTTGAGGAACACTTGACACATAGTTTTATTTTTAGATCAGATTCTAAGGGATTTTACTGGGTGGGGATTAACAATCCTAAAACTGATTTGGAATGAAAACCTTTGTGATTTAGAAATTGTTTACATTTTTGGTTAATGAATGGGAAGTCACAGGCAGTGAAATGCTTTAGGGGAACCAGACATGTCTAATTGCTTCTGAGGATCCTGGTGGACCCTATGGGTGACATCTTCTTTCTGCCTGTTGGGTTTTATGTACTGTCATCCAGTAGCAAGAGTAAATAATACATCTTTACTGTGTTAGTCAAGACTTATCTCCTGTTTATTTTCTTCCAACCTGCTGGGGAAGGGAAAAGTGGTCTGATTTCTTTGAAGCCACTTAATACTAGGCATCACATTTGGACAGAGTATTTACTTTCTTCATCCGTAAATGTTTCTGGGGGAAGTCTGGCTAGTAATGGTTACCCATGTTACTGTATCTTTAAAATTATGAGTTTTCATTCTTAATCTGGGTTCTATGGAAACATACTTCTTTCTTCTTTTCAAAAATTAAAAAAAAAAATGATAGTGTAATTCCTTTACGATGTTGTGTTACTTTCTGCTGTACAGCAGTGGGAGTCAGCTATATGTGTACCTGTATCCCCTCCTCCTCAAGCCTCTCCCAGCCCCTGTCCTGCCTCTGGGTCATCACAGAGCGCCCAGCTGAGCTCCCTGTCTTACACAGCAGCTTCCCTACAGCTGTCTGTTCCACGCATGGTAATGTGTATATGTCAGTGCTTGCACTCGGAATTCACCCCATCCCATGCTTTTCCATGTTAGATAGCTTTTAACATCTGTCCTTTACCTAGGTTTGGGGTAGATGAAATCCTGAGTTTGCCTTAGAAGAACATGGCTTTTGTTCTCTGTGGCAAATCTCATTAGGAAGCTCAGTTTCTGGGAGAGGCATTTCCCTGGATCCAGATAGATTATTTTGAAAGGAGTTCCCATTTGCATTTTAAAAAGTTTGCTTATAGTAGAAAAAACTGGAAAAACTTCACGATAAGTCAACTGTGGTACAGCCACTTATGGGGCATGATGCATTTCTTGAACTATGGCATATATGAAGCATTTATGACACAAGAAATGCTATATCTGAATGATTGTAGTTCTGTTAAAAAACACCACATTGAATACAATGGAATACTATTCAGTAGTGAAAAGGAATTTATCTGTGCAAAGTCCAGGAGATGGTGAAGAGCAGGGAAGCCTGGCATGCTACAGTCTGTGGGGGTCTCAGAGCTGGACATGACTTAGGGACAGAACAACAACAAAACTGGTACATTCTCCAGTATGTAGAAACCTTGCAAACATCATATGAAATAAAAGAAGTCAGTCAGAAAACCCCACATATTCTGTGATTCTTTTTGCGTGAAGTGCCCAGAACGGGCAAATCTGCAGAGACAGAAAGTAGATTTGTGGTTGCCAGTGGCTGGAGGGAGAGGGGAATGGCAGTGAACAGTGATGGGGGTTTCTTTTTGAAGTATTGAAAATGTTCTGAAATTTATTGTGGAGGTAAATGTACCACTCTGTGAGTCTCATAAAAGCCATTGAGTTGTATACTTTAAATGGGTGGCTTGTAAGTTATGGGTGGGATATAAGTTGTATCTCAAGCTTTTTAGAGTCAAAAACTCAAAACCTACACATAGGAAGAAAGCACATGTAGATGTTACCAGTAGTTGTTAAACAGAAATTATTACTTTATATTACTTTTCATTGTCCCCGAATATATTGTTTTATAATAGAAAAATAGATATAGATAAATATATAAAGATAAGTTCTATTCATGTTGTGGGCCCTTATGTCCCTCCAGACATTCAGTCACTCTCAGTTGTCATTGACGGCTACATTTTTGGGCTTCTTTCAACTGTTTTCTACTTCCCTCAGGTTACTTCAGGCTTTTAGTACTGAATTTGCCTTAACTATCGTTAGAACCTCTAAACTGAACTCCCTTTTCTTGTTTCTTCCCATTGCATTTTTCACATTACTGCCAGATTCCCTTTTTAAATGTATATTGTTCAGTCGTGAAGTCGAGTCCGACTCTTTGTGACCCCATAGACTGCAGCACGCCAGGCCTCCCTGTCCCTCACCAGAATCTTAAATATTAGGTTTTATTAATCTTTTGTATAGATTATACAGTCACATGCTCCAGAATTGAAAGGATACAGAAAGTTACGCTGTTTAGAGGAACTCTGCTTTCTCCTTTGTTTCCCGTACCAGCTTTCTCTTGTGGAGGGAGGTGTATTACGAGGTTCTCGGGTATCTGCCTGCTCTGTGATGATACAGGAATATTCACGTGTCTCTGTGCTGCCCTTCCTTCCTGTGGCAGATCGTCCAGGAGTCTCCTTTGCTTTTCAGGCTCAGCATACAGTTCTTGCTTTTATATCTTGGTAGTGTGGATTTCTCTTACTATCTTCAGTGGAATTCAGAAGCCATTTATTATTATTTTCTTAAGCACCTAAGTAAGTGCAGCAGGCTAGTGTGGTAGAGGGTGAATTAGGCAAGTTCCTGCCTCAGTGACCTTATCTACTGAGGAGAGATTCACACGATTTCCTCACTTTTATCTGTTCCTCTTTTAAGAGCCATTTTGAACACCATCTTCTAAATACCATTTCCTGACATTTTTCTCATCGTGTTTTCTTCCTTGAACCCTACCTTAAAACCCGTGCATTTATTTTTCTTACGGCCTTTATCATATGGTCATTTGTGAGTTTATCATCCCATTAGATTATAAACTCAAGTTATTGCTTTCTACTCAGTGTGCAAGTCCTTTGTTGACATTTGTGAAAAAATTTCAGAAATTGAGGGACCAGGTCTGTGCACTTTGGTGAAACTGTTAAATCTAAATCACTTCATTTAATGCTAGATTTTATAATAAGACCTTTTACTTAAACTTCCATGGTTTGTGTCTGTACTTTTTTGGTACAGCAGCACACTGTGGCCTTGATATGTACTTACTGTGACATGTGTTTTATTAAAGTCCTTGTCCACCTCTCATCTTTTCTCAGGATTGGATCTTAATCGCCTTTGAATACCCGGAGTTTTTAGCACAATGTTTGGTGCCCCTGATTTCAGTTCAATTTGTTGAGTATAAGGTGCTAAATGATGCTTATTGAACTGAATTTTTTATATAGATGTCTTACATCTCTGGCTAGATTTAAGCTCCTTAGAGCTGAGGCATGTCTAATTTATAAAGCTCTAGTTCTTAAAACTTTGTTTTGATTATATAGTAAACATTATTTGCATAAGTAGAGATTCACAGGTTAATCGCCTGTGGATTTAGTTCCTTCCTTCTGCCCATCACACATTAATGCTTACAATTAAAATGGTATACTACTTACTAAACTCATACTCAGAACTTTGTAGCTTAGGATTTCTGTGGAAGGAATTAAGCTTGCTTAGCTTCCCCTTCTATTTTGCATTATCAGTAGAGTGCTCTGGGTTCTCAGTGCCAGCTCCCTGAGGACGTTTGCCTGCTTTAGCAGCTCGCTGACTTATTGGTTCAAGCTGCTCTTGCCACACTGGCTGTTTTCTTCTGCATTCATAGGCTTTCTACATGGAGGGTATAAATGATACTCTTCTACCTTCCTTGGTCTTAGTCTGGACTGGAGTTAGAGAAATGTGAATGTGAGAATAACCATCATAAATACTCTATGCCTGGTATTTATCTAGCTGTCTGACAATTCAAAATGGGCCCCTTAGGCTTTTTTGGGGGGAGTGGTGGTGGTAAACTATACATAATATAAAATTTACTATTTTAACCACATTTGAGTGTATTATTCAGTGGCATTAAGTGCATTCAAGTGTTGTGCAAACATGACCGCTAATTTGTTTCTAGAAATTTTTCATCATACCAGATAGAACCCTGTAACAATTATATTCATACAATAACTCCCAGTTCCTCTCTACCTCCAGCCCCTGGTGAACTCTACTTTCTCTCTGTGAGTTTGCTAGTCCAAGTATCTCATATAAAGGGAATCATTGTTGCTCAGTTGTGTCCCACTCTTTGCAGCCCCATGGACTGCAGCGCGCCAGGCTTCCCTGTCCTTCACCATCTCCCAGAGCTTGCTCAAACTCATTTCCATTGAGTCGGTGATGCCGTCCAACCCTCTAATCCTCTGTCATCCGCTTTTCCTCCTGCCTTCAGTCTTTCCCAGCATCAAGGTCTTTTTCAGTGAGTCAGCTCTTTGCATCAGGTGGCCAGAATATTGGAGCTTCAGCTTCAGCATCATTCCTTCCAATGAATTTTCAGGGTTGATCTCCTTTAGAATTGATTGGTTTGATCTCCTTGCAGTCCAAAGGACTCTCAAGAGTCTTCTCCAACACCACAGTTCAGAAGCATCAATTCTTCTGTGCTCAGCCTTCTTTATGGTCCGACTCTCACATCCATATGTGACAACTGGAAAAACCATAGCTTTGACTTTTGGACCTTTGGGGAATCATACAATGTTTATAATTTTGTATCTGGCTTATTTCACTTACTGTGTTTTCAGGATTCATCCATATTATACTGTGTGTCAGAATTTTATTATTTTTCATGGTTGAATAATATTCCTCTCTCTCTGTGTGTGTGTGCGCATGCATGTGCTAATTAGAGCAACTGAGCAAACCAGAAGTTTAGGAAGTTGGCTGTATTTGCATCTATGGACTTTTCCTCCTTTATAAATGTATTTGTATATAATGTTCTTCAAAGAGATAAATTAATTACACAATTAATGACTGCTTTTTTGAAAAAAAGTTTTTTATTAAGTTGATACATGTAGTTGTTGCTGTTACCTTCCTTAATACCCTTCATCCCCTTTTAATCTAAAATATACTCAGTTAACTTGTAAATAATTATTTCAGTTAATCTTGAGTGGTAAGATACACTAAGTGAAAAAAGTAGGATACTAAAATATGTACATTAAAGTTCCATTTTTTATAAAGAAAAACATTTACATGTACCTATTAAAATGCTTTCCCTTCAATTTCAAATACAGTGAAATCATCCTTCATTGTCTACCTCTTCCTCTGCTCAGGCTAGAAGTGACCATTCCATACTCCATATTCTTTTTTTTTTAATTCTTTTTTATTTATTTGGCTGCACCAGGTCTTTGTTGTGGCATGTGGGATCTAGTACCCTGACCAGGGATTGAACCCGGGCCCCCTGCATTGGAAGCGTGAGTCTTAGCCACTGGACCACCAGGGAAGTCCTATACTCCATATTCTTACTGCTTTCTTAAGAAGTTACTCCTTCTTCCTCCATCCCCCCCCCCCGCCCCCCCCACACGCAAAGCTGTCAGTTCTTGTTGTTGTAGGCCTCTTTGTCATCCTGAAAGCTCTTAGTACACAGTCAGTCTTTGGTAAGTCATGATTTTTTGTTTTTTCTTCTTTAAAAAGGCAAGGACTATTTTTCTGAACTTTATATTCTTCAAAGCCACTGGCAGTTGAAATAGATGATTAGAAATTGTCAAATGATGTGCTCCTTACACTTTTCCACTCAGTTCTGTGCCAAGTTGCAGTATATAGAGAGGCATTCTGGTTTTTTGGATTCTATATATCCGTACTTTCATGTGGTAGGTAGTGATTCAATATCCATGAGAAAGGTTTAGGATAAGTAGTGTAATTACATCATTTCTCCATTAATATTTTATTCAGATATTTAAACATTAATTTTGTGCAAGGTACTGTACTGGCGTGTGTGCTAAGTCACTTCAGTCATGTCTGGCTATTTACAACCCTATGGACTGTAGCCCACCAGGCTCCTCTATCCATGGGGATTCTCCAGGAAAGAATACTGGAGTGGGTTGCCATGCCCTCCTCCAGGGGGTCTTTCCAGCCCAGGGATTGAACTTGCGTCTCCTTTGACTCCTGCATTGCAGGTGGATTCTTTACCACTGAGCCACCAGGGAAGCCCTACTGTACTGGATGATGGCGTATATAACAAGATGTAGGAAATACATACAGTTCTTTTCCTTAAGGCATTCAGACTTTGATGTGTAATTACATAGGTTACATTTTCATATTTCGTTTTTTTTTACTCCTGTGGCAAAGTAGCTGGGTATAACTTAGAGTTTTAATGAATTAATGGTCCAATTTACAGAGGAAACCTTTGAACATGGCCTTGGTTTAAGGAAAATATTCTTGAAAAGTTGATTTAAAGTATTTTCTGGGAAACAAATGGTGCTCAGTTTTGCAGGTATACCTTATTGTAATTCTTACAAGTTCTCAAAACAAGCAAGATGCTTACCTTTGGTGGTTAGCATTGAAGACCAGGGAATTTTTCTCTGTGAAAGCCATCGACTCCACAAGGAATCATTGGAGAAATGACTGAATCAGATGGTTACTTCTTGAAATAGCTTTGGCAAGGTTGTAAACCTGGAGGACTACTTATCTTGAGGATAGATCTAAATGTCTGCCCAAGTGAGAGCTGCCAGTGTGCAGAATAGTGGATTCACTTATATTTCATGTCTTTATTTTATTAAATTTTTTTCATGTCTTTATTTTTGAAGAAAGCTCATGCTATTTTTTAAATCACTTGTTGATTATGCAGGACTTGCCACTAAAATTTGTGCCTTTTATGTGGAACAGAAATTATTGGTATGGTTAAGTCAGTGTTTCCAGGCATTAGCTTAGCAGGATGAGATGTCTGGGTGGTTTTTATTTCCTCTCCTTCCCCTTCCACTGTGTAGCTGTTTTTTACTTCATTATTACCCGACCATCAGAATGATCATACTTAAACCATATTTTATTTGTGAGTTGCATATTTTTCTACTTGTGTTTAAGGATATACTTTGTGAATAGCTCCATTCATTAAAAAATGAACAGTTGCTGCTTAAATGAAGAAGCAATGACTGATTTGGAGATGAAAAGTAAAACGAGTTAAAGAGTTTAGACAAAGTGACTTAAAATGAACAAAATGAAAAACTTCAGAGTTAAAATTAAATGGGCTCCATATGTCTTTCACTGTGGAACTGATGTTTTAATGTAATTGTTTGAACTAGCTGATGAACTTTTTAAAAATTAATTATCCTTTAAAAAAGTGAGGTTCTTTTCTAAACTTGGGCAGCCCGGCTTGCTAACTATTAGAAGGGTAGAGTATCACATTTCTTCATGTGCGTTTATGCTGGCCAGTCATCTGATGAAGTTACCAGTTTGTGGTCAGAAATTGAGAAAGAGGGATGAGGAAACTCCAAATATTGACACACACACTACCTTGCAGTGCCTCTGAGTTGCCCTTTTGGACTGGTTGGGAAACTGTAGCTGAGCCATTTCCAAACCAGACTTATTATTGTTTCCTAGCTTGGATGAGATGACATTTTATTTTTAAGTGTTTGAGTGTGTCTGTTTCAGCAGAAACTTTTTATGTGTGAGGGTGGGTTTTTTCCAGTGTTGTGTGACCAATTGAATGAAAAAAAAGGGAAAAAAAGAAAATAGAAAAACACTTACTCCTTAAAGAAAGCTTGGAGTAATCTTGAAAAATTGATCACCCAGTCCCTCAGATGTAACAGGGCTAGACTGAGCAAAGAAATGAGCTTAAAGGAGAAATGAGTGAAACTGCAATGTAAGTATGTTAAAATGAGTAGGGAATTCCCTGACAGTCCAGTGGTTAGTGTTCTGCGCTCTCACTGCAGGGAACCTGGGTTCAAGCCCTGTGGTGTGGCCAAAAAAAAAAAAACCCCAAAAAAACAAAAGCAAATAAGAAATGAGTATTAAACTATGTTTTTGTCCTGCCAAAAAAGTATTTTAATAGTGCAGGCAGTTTCAGCCATCACTCACTCCTCATGGTACTGAGCATATGTTCTTGGGAGATCTTGATTGCAGTTGAAGAAAGTGAATCTATTCTTTGTCATTCTCAATTCTCCCAAGCCTTATAATTTGACCATCTCATAATTGAGTGTGATTTTTTTTGTCTGAAGATACAGTTTTTAAAAAGACATCCTAAAGATAACAGCTTACCTTTAACTACTGCATACCAGATTATTTTAAGAGTTTACCTTAATTCATTTAATCTTCCCATAATCCTGATGATGAAGGTACATTGTGATCCTTACTTTAAAGAGGAAGAAGCACGGAGAAAGATGGCGTAAATGCCCTAAATATAGGCCATCGACTTAAGGAGAGATTAAAGGGGTTTTCTAGGTTAGTTCTTGACTGTATCTTACACCCTCTTTGCACCTCAGAATGTAGCCTGAAGATGTGATGCAAACTTAAGGTTTTTGTTAGGTTTCTGGGAATGCTGTTTTATAATTTTCTTTATGACTTAAAGTAGATCCCTTTCCTTCTCACAGGCCTTGTATGATTAACCCCACCTTGTCCTTGTGTTACTTCTTCATCTAAATTATAAGTTTATTGAGGGCCGGGATCAAGGCTACTCTAATTTGCCTCTCCGGGTACTTATTTTTCATAGGGCCCTCAGAGATATCCCTCCCCCGCCCCTTTTTTTTTTCTGTACCATGCAGGATCTTAGTTCCACACCAGGGATCAAACCCCCATCCTCTGCAGTGGAAGCGAGGAGTCTTAACCACTGGACCACCAGGGGAACCCGAGATACCCCTGTTGAAGAGTTGTCTTTTCTAAACCCTTTTGACTTGAGTAGAAATAATTAGCTCCATTACCTTTTTTCTATAAGATGATAATCGTTGTGCTGTGACTTTGTATGTGAATTCTTCTAATATTACGTATTTAATTTAGGGAATTAGCTTAAAATAGCACTTTAAGAAGTATTCTTTCCAAAATGTATTTCTCTTCACCACTAATCAATATTTCATAAACTTCTAGAAACAGTCACTTGCATACGTTTAAAGCGATTGTGGGCTGACCCTGAAGCTTTTAAAGTTTAGAGTGGTTGGGGTTACCCACCTAATTTTGCCAGTTCTTCTGAGAATATTTAAGCTGCTTAGACTTTTATGTACTCTGAAAAGTGAGTTTAGTGCAGAGATTTCTAAAATGATGTATTGGTTTTTGTAATTTTAAAAGTTCAGTATACAATTAAGTAATGAAAACTGAGTTGACACAAGGCTTTGGAGTAGTGTTAGTGTTGTGATCAGAATGGCTGTTGGCGTTAACTAAAAGTTAATGGACTCAGTTTATTTCATTGCTGCCATTTCCCCTACTTTGTGCTCTCAACATATTTTCTAATTTTCTGATTTACCAGGAGGATATGGAGTTAGAATATTTTAATTAGTTACCTGGTTAAAATTGACATATACTTCACATATACCCTCTCTAGTTAATAGAGCTACTTTTAACTGTATTTTACTTTTTAGAACAGTGAAATAGGATATTTTACATTTCTTCTAAGGCTTGTTGTAAGTTGTACATAGCATTAGGTTCACTTCTCTTTGATGGTAAATCTTGTCTAATTTCTCCTATCATGGAGAAATATAAAAATAAGAAGCTTCTTGAGGAAATGATAAATCTAAGCAGAGAAGGAGGTATTTTCCAGAAAGTTATCTTGGTTGTTAATTGCAGGTAATTTAGGCATGTGTTGATGTGTAGATAATTTAGGAATGTGTTTACAGGTTCCAGGATACAGACTGATGGTAAAGCATCTGGAATTATTACTCCATGCGGGCTCTGCAGAAGATTTCTGGGAACATAGAGACCATTTGCAGAGATCAAATGAACAAGATAACATATTAGCTGTGTTATTCCCCCAACTGGGCTTCCCAGGTGGCTCAGTGATAAAGAATCTGCCTGCCAGTGCAGGAGACATAAGAGATGCGGGTTTGATCCCTGGGTCGGGAAGATTCCCTGGAGGAGGAAATGTCAACCTGCTCCAGTATTCTTGCCTAGAAAATTCCATGGGCAGAGGAGCCTGGTGGGCTACAGTCCAAAATGGGGTCAGAAAGAGTCAGACACAACTGAGCGACTGAGCTCACAGCACACATTAACCCGAGTAACGTGAGAGCTAAACAGTTGATCTGTATTTTGAAAGCTAGGACTTAATTTTGGAACACAGTAACCGTAGTAGTGAAGAGTGTTAGGCTTTGAACTCAGAAAAACCCAGGCTGGAGGTTTATGGCTGTCTAGAAGAATTCCTGACTGTTTCATCATGATAATAGGGAACATTTACTGTGTCAGGCCAACATTCTGTGCTTCACATACATTGTTTAATTTTCACATTTTGTAGAACATGCCGAGTAGAGGGGAGTCTAGATGTCGCGAGTAAGAGGCTGTTTAAAGCTGTGGGTGTCTTAGTGTATTCAGGTAATTTATTCCAGCAGTAGTCTTTTCAAGCCCTTGCTACCCATTTCTCCTCATTTCTTTCCTTTTGAACCAAGTAGAAACTCACAGCAGCTACAAAATATTACAACAGAATCTTAACTCTAGGGCAGTGCCCAGGTTATTTTGATGTATAGGAGTTCTTTTGTATTGACTAATATTCAGAATTAGTGAGTCATGGTTTATAGTTTAGCAGTCTTCTAATTACATGGAGATTTTATCTAACTTCTGTTTGTTACCAACTCTGGGGAGAAAAATTTTGGAGTGAAGATAAAAAAAAGAATGACTTCAAAACAGTTTATGAGACCAGTGCTCTAATCCCTGAGCTACAGAGCCATTAAACACAATTTAGACTTCATTATGTTTGTGTTCAATCGTTATTCATTTGCTGCAGATTACGAGAGTTAGCTTTCTAAATAAAAGATTATACATATGTATTTTGAAATACTTATTTGGCCCTGCCAGGTCTTAGTTGAGGCAGGCAGGTCTTTAGTTGTGGCGTTCGAACCCTTAGTTGTGGCATGTGAGCTCTAGTTCCCCGACCAGGAATTGAATCCAGGCCTCCCTGAATTGGGAGTGGGGGGTATTAGCCTCTGGACCACCCACGAAGTCCCAGGGTTATATTTGTGATACTCTTCTATCCTGTATTATTTAATGGATAAGAAGAAAGAAAGGCTATGTGAAAAAAACGTTGGGAAAACAACTGCTCTAAGATAATGAATTTGAACTAAACCATTGTTTAGAAAGGAAGTAAAAATCTCTTAAATATGAAGGAAATTTAAATTGCTTATGTTATATAAAACAAATATTTTCCTTTTTTCCATATACTGCATTACCTATAAACAGTATTTATTTCAAAGTAGTAATAGTACCATTGTTAAACAGCTATTTTTGTTTCTTAATGTGTTAAAATAGACCTGTAATTTAGAGTCTGAGAGCCTGAATTTTTTGTTTTGCTTCCCTTATTGTCACTAAACCTTTTGAACTTCATGTTTTCTTTGTCTACAGAAGAACTGGGAATAATACCTGGTTTTACCCTGTTTAATTTTAATAGCACTGTGAGATAGTGGAGAGGAATAAACTGTAATGTAAAATCTTAAGTTCTCTTGATTGAAGTAAACTTTCTGCAATCAATCTCAACCACAGAATGCACTGCTGCATTCTTAGAAACTTGATATTAGGTAGCTTAAGAATGTCTTTAAAATCTAGCTTAACACCAAAGTGCTGGTTGCCTTAGGTATTTGGGCTCCACCACTTTCATATTTTTAAGTGAAATAAAAGAGTAGTATTTGAATAAAAGCTCAAAAGTGAGGTTTTAAGACAGATTTTGTATACTGATTCGCTGAGGCAGTTTTGAAGGAAAATGCTGTCCCTCTGTGTCTGTGAGGTAGTTACGTGTGTGTGTTTCCCTAGTCGGGAAGCAATAGTGGCATTTATCTGGCTGCTTGGCTTGGCTGAGGTCGGGTGAGGGGGAGACAGTCAGCCTTAACCCCCAAGTTGGCGCAGCTGCTCCTTGGCTCTGTTAGGCTGAAGTCTTAGGACATTTTGGTTCTTGTACACTGAACTCCTGAGGTTTCCTGGACTAATCAGGCTTGTTACAATTTGTTTTACTTACCATGGTCCAAAGGTGTCTAACCCTGCAGGAGAGTAACTACAAGACAATCAATGAGGAATGTTTGAGTGAGTGCTCTGCTGAGGTCTGTATCTCCAGATGTCGGTAGGATAGTGTTTCCAGTCAAACATTTATCTGTCAGATTAGGCCCTGAGTTAGGTGATGGACCTTAAACATAGGACTCAAATCACTGAAAAGTGTACACTGCGTACTGGCGGTTACGTTTGCACAGTCTTACTCTTCTCACATGACGTGGCCTGGGGCTGTTTGTTAGTGTTTGTATGTGTGCTGCTCCCTAATAATCTTGCACCTGAAACAGATGCTTTCTGAACACTTTTTTTAATAGCACATAGTAAACTAAAAAACAAAAAAAAAAGACTGTCCCAGAGTAATTAATTTATTACTCTTTTATTAATCTGGTGCTATTTATTCAGTTTTAGAAATGCCTCTGAATGAAGCAGTTCTTTGAAGTTATTGCTAGAGCTGAGCCACAGGCTGAGAAGCCTGAAATGAATGTATGGAGTTTAAAATGCCTGTATCACAACCTGTATATTCTGGATTCTGAGTTTCAGAATAAAGTAGCCCAGTGTCCTTTGTAATATCACTTCTCAACGGCTTGTTAGGAATTGACTAGGAATTAACTTGATTTCTCTAAAATATTTTAAGCAAGTCAGCTTTCACAGACACAGTATGGCCCCTTGAATTTCCTACCCTTTTACTTTGTTTGCATATCCAAGTGTTCCTACACAAGTGGTTTGTGTAGTTTGGGGCGTGAGGATTGTGGGAAGAGTGCTCAAAACTCTACAGACTGTGGAAAAACAGCCTGCAGAGTTCTGTAAAGCCTTTTGCCTTAGCCGAGAGAACGTTTGTGACTTCTCTGCTAATGCCTGGGAGTTGAGTGGTAGGTACGGTGCTCTTATGGGCCATTTGATTTGTTGCCTGAGGACAGAAGTGCAGTATTATGGTGAGGATTTGTACCTTGCTTTACCAGTGTTTAGACTTAGATATTTCGTGAAAGTATACGATGAAAATCACTGGCACCCTGCTTCTGTTCCTTTTCTTCAGTTTTCTGCTGGACTGTCCTGGTGCATGTTGTTCATGGAAACTCCCGGGAATGGGTTCTTGATTGTAAAAAAAAAAAAAAGAATTTGCTATAAAAGTTGAGTTCTAAAAAAAAGAGTTGAGCTTTTCTTAACATTCCTATATTTGAATTATTTTAAAGAGTTTGAGAAATTTATCATTTTAATCATCTAATGTAGCTGTGGCCTGTAAAACATGCTGACATACAGCAGTTCCTTGTTTTTATTCACTGAGATACTGGTTTCATCATTCTCTAAAGTGGAGACTTATTTTTAGAGGTTACAACATACGGTATTAGGCCCATAGCAAATATAGAGAAGGTGATGACTAGTAACTGATGCTAGAATCATTTGCAAACCTGTTGTGAAAATGTATCAGTTTTCTCAGATTTTAGCTTTTGTATGTTCTGAAATTGCTGAAAACTGTAAGAAAACTTTGATTTTTCTCTTTAACTGTCCTGATTAGTTTCATGGTTCACAACTTATGTATATGAAGAATATTTTAGATTAACATCCAAAAATTTAAACAGGAACTGCCATTTTTTGGTTATGCTTAAGAAATCATTCTTGTTTTGGGACATGTACCCCAAATGTTTGTTAATTATTGTATTTCTGTTAGGCTGAACTACCCCTCCTGCTGTCTGATATCCTACTCTTTCTACTCATTCTTTTTGCATTCTGCATGATTTTAGGCATGTTTAAAAACACATTTCTACATTTCTTTAGTAGGGACACTGTGGCTTAAAACCACTTTTTATTTTCAGCAGTGTATATTTAGGACAAATGGATGTGTGTGTAGGTGGAACATGTTTACAGTTTAGTGTGACAGAGCAGGTGAACAAGAATGGTGCTTGGTTTTATTTTTAAAATAAAACAACTGTGAAGAAAAATGCCAAACAACACTAGTAAATCAAACTTTGGAAACAGCTCAAGCGTGGTAGAATTCCGTAGCGGCTTCTCCTGGCTGTCACCAGCTGGCTTTGTCCGTTGGGCATCTGTCTGATAGAGCTGTTAGAGTGATGAGCTGACTGCCAGCCAGTGATTATACTGTGCTGATCCTCCAGGTGCAGAATTCCACAATTGTCAGTGTTCTAGTTCTGGAGTGTAGCCCCTCAGCATCACGTGGTTCAGAAATGACTGGACTGGTGATTTCTAGTAGAACTCAGCACCCACTGGACCTAGATGCCAGCCTTTATTATTCATTCAGGAAATGTCTTAATGGCCAGTTGTATGCTAGACACTGTGAAAGGTGATAGGGTTTTTAGGGTAAACTGAACGTAGCTTCTTGGAACATACTATCTAGGGTAGACAATCACTGGGCAGGCAGATATCTAATATAATTTCAAAGTATTATAAAAATGGAATAAAGGATGGTGAAAACAACAGTAAAGCTCAGTAAAGAGAGAAAAATGTTAGAGACAGTATACACTAAAACAGGATGGTCAGGGAGGTAGGTCCCCTTTGAGGAGTGACATTTGAGTGGAAACATGATTGACAAGCTAGCAACAAGAAGGTCAGTATGACAGAAATGAGTGAACTAAAAGAGAGGATAGGAGATAAGGTGTAGAATAGAGATAGAGGCCAGGTCATCATGTAAGGCCTTGTAGGTCATAGTTTTAAGGAATTTGGGTTTTATTTTGAGTGTAAGAGGGAACCATTCACACTCAAGAGAAGGACTTTAGCAGAGCAATCATGTGACCAGATTTGTCTGTGTGACACGGTGACAGATCTAGGTAGAGAACAGATTCACAGGGTTTGCGAGTGGACATAGTGACACCTGCTGTAATCTAGGCAAGACATGATGGTGCCTTAGGTTGGGATGGTTGGGTTGGGCTAGAGTGGTGGAGTTTAGAGGGTCTGACAGTAGGTGTTGGATGATTAAATGTGGTGGGTGAGGAAAATACTAAAGGAATCAAGGATCGTATCTAGTTTACTCTGTTGTGTGGATAAGCAGTATTATTACCAATAATATAATACAGCTATTGTGTAGTAATAGCTATTTTGGATTAAGTGCCCACAGTGTACCAGACAGTGAATTTTGCATTCTTTATAGTTTTTCATTTACTTCTCATAACCACTCCACCTCTTAAAATATATTCTTATTTTACAGATGAGGAAATTAAGGTGTAGATGTTTTTTGCCCAGGTCCACACAGCCAAGAAGGTTATTCATGAGCAAGTCTCTGACTTCAAAGTGCAAGCTCAGTTTATTTGGTCATTCAGCAAGTACTCTTCTAGGAATTAGGTTGTCAGAGCTCAGTCTTTATTTTCATAGAGTTTAATAATTTGGGTGTTAAAATTTTTACCATAAGAGTCTGTATAGTTGTGTGGACCAAGTGTGTAGGAGGACCTTGCTTAGCTGAATGTTGGATTTTTGGTACTCTTAATCTTCTGGAATGTAGGTTTGACCTTGCAAATAAGCCTATACTGAAGCCTTTTTATTACTCAGTGGGTTAGGCCTTCTCTGGGCTTCCCTGGTGGCTCAGATGGTGAAGAATCTGCCTGCAATGCAGGAGACCCAGGTTCAGTCCCTTGGGGTGGAAAGATCCCTGGAGAAGGGAATGGCTACCCACTCCAACATTCTTGCCTGGAGAATTCCATGGACAGAGGAGCCTGGTGAGCTACAGTTCATGGGGTCACAGAGAGTCAGACACAACTGAGTGACTTTCCCTCTCTAGCCTAGTAGACTACGTTCTTTCTTTTCCTGTTCTCCTTAATATACAGGCTTGATTCTCTTTCTCAAATCAGGTTGTCAAGAGCAAATGCTGAGGAGTAGGGAAGTCAGCAGAAGTAAATACTGTCAAGTCAGAAGTGGTTCTGGCAGCCAGAGTGCAGGGGGCATCTGAGAAGTAGAGAGGAGACACAGGACTGTTGTCTGTTGCGTTGATTGTCGTTGTTGTTTTGAAGCTTTTCCATCAAACTGCCACTAATATTAGATTGAATGCCTACCCTTTAAACCTGAAAGTTTTTTGAAGTCACATTTTAAATATTTGGTTTTTGACTTTTACTTCATAATAGATATGTTATAAAAATATTTAAAACTGTGTGTGTGTTAGTCGCTCAGTCATGTCCAGCTCTTTGCCACCCCATGAACTGTAGCTTGCTAGGCTCCTCTGTCCATGGAATTCTCCAGGCAAGAAATGATGGAGTGGGTAGCCGTACCCTTCTCCAGGGGATATTCCCAACCCAGGGATCGAACCCTGATCTCCCACATGGCAGGCAGATTTTTTAATGTCTGAACCACCAGGGAAGCCCATATTTAAAACTGTGATTACCTTATTAACCTCCCCAACTCAAATCTGAGTAAAATTATTGTTTTTGGAAAATCTGCTGTATTTACATTCTATAGATAACCAGAGGTTACTCATTACAGTAACTTATAAATCATTAAGAGAAGGTTGCCATATAGTCTGTTTGGAAAGCTAGAGAAGGATATTCTATATCAGAAAATTGTAGTATTTGTTAGATTTTCATGGCAATAGAATCATTACAAGGTGTTAGAGCTAGAAGGGTCAGTATAGGTCATCTCTTCCAGCTCCTTTTTTTTTTTTTTTTTGGTAGAAGAGGCAGGTAACTTGAGGTTATGTGGATTAAATTAAATAGCATTTGAATACCTACATGCTTAGGACCTAGCTCGTAATAGATGCTTAAAAGATGCTGGTTTCTTTCTTTCTTTTTTTAATCTGTCAAGTCTGTTCCTTTTATATTTTTTCATATTTCACTTTCTGGAAATTTCATTTTCCTGGTCCTATTGATAGATGTGTTCCACAGAAGCGATTGAACAAGAAAACATGTGGTATTTTGTCCCCTGCCTGCTCAAGGATCTTCCTCTAAGATTTGCTGAAGAACAGAGCGACGTGGGCTTAAGAAGACCCATGTCGCTTGCCTGATTTGTCATGGGTGTGTGTGTTTACAAATAGTGACAATATTTGAGAAGAAGTTAAAGATGTAACCTGAGTTTTGATTCTACATTTAAGAGTATGCACAGTAGGTCAGTTTAAGGATGTATCTCTAAGCTCCTTCCTTTAACAAACCCTTGATCTTGGTGATTGTCACCTGAAAACTGGTGAAGTGGACACCTGTTGTTTGTTTCTGTTACCCCCTTTCATTGTAACTGTACCCATATTTTTCTCTGAGGAACTGTCAGCCCTTATTCCCTATTATGTAGCCATTCAGTTTTAATGAGACTGATCTCATCTTTAACTCTAGTGGAGAGCCTGATTTGCTTCAGTCAGTTTGTGAAGGCCAACCATTTGGACGTAATGATTTGTTCACAGTGACTCACTGGAGGCCAGTGAAATGTGAACTCATGTGTGGAGCTCTTTACTCTGAAGAGCTTCCCTGGGAAATGCTGTTTACCCGAAGGCATTACCAGAAAGTTCCAAAAAGCAGAACTTGAATTTGTTCCCTTGTCAAGGCAACTATATACATATCATTTACATTGCATTAGGTGTTGTAGGTAGTCTTGTTGTTGTTCAGTTGCTTGTAAGTAATCTAGAGATGATTTAAAGTTTGGAAGGATGTGTGTAGTTTTTATGCAAATATTACACCATTTAATATAAGGTACTTGAGTGTCCTTGGACTTTGTTATCTGCAGGGGATCCTGGAACAAATCCCTTGCAGACACCTGAGGGCAACTGTACCACATTTTATTTATTCATTCATCACTGGATGGGTATTTGTGCTGTTTCTACCTTTTGGCTGTTAGGCATAATGTTCCTGTGAACTTTCTGATGTCCTAAGGTTCTGATGGACTTCCCAAGTGACTGAGTGGTAAAGAATCCTCCTGCCAAGCAGGAGACTTGGGTTTGATCTCTGGGTTGGGAGGATACCCTGGAGTAGGAAATGGCAACCCACTCCAGTGTTTTTGCCTGGAGAATCCCATGGAAAGAGGAGCCTGGCGGGCTACAACTCACAGGGTCGCAGAGAGTCATACATAACTGAGTGACTTCATAACAGCAGCAACATCAAAGGTTCTAATAACCTGCAAATCTGCCCTGAAGTCCTGTAGCTTCAATCTGCGGTAGATAGAGAAGCCTGATGATTTTTGTTGCTCCGAGTGGAGTGGACTTTTGGAAGGTAAAAGAATAGATTATTAGTTTTAGTTTGGAAATATTGCAAGTAACCAGAATGTTTTATTTTTATGGCCACATGGTTTTTGGAATCCTAGTTCCTTGACCAGGGATTGAAAGTAGTGAAAGTATGAAGTCCTAACCACTGGACCACCAGGGAATTCCTGGAGGACTTTTTCTTTTTTTCAATTGGTTTGGCCCAAAAGTTCATTTGGGTTTTCCTGTAACATATTATGGAAAAACCCCAGTGAACTTTTTGGCCACCCCAATTTTGTGACATTTGGGGTTCACAGGGGTTCTGAGACTCCCAAGTTAGAGGTAGGTCTGATTTAGTCCTTTGCACCTGATTTTTAAGGTGAAGCCACGAGGTCCAGGGAGGTGCATGGGCTTTCCCAGAGCCTCCAGATTTACTATCAGTGACTATAATGGTGTTTTGATGTGCCTATCTTTAAAAAAAAATGGTAGGTTTAGACAACTATAAACATTCTTTGTAAAAGAATTTATTGTGGTAAAATATAACAAATTTACCACCATGTACCATATACATAATATAAATTTCTGCACAGTTCAGTGGCATTAAGTACCTTTATATTATGTTGCAACCATCACCACCATCCATCTCCAGAACTTTTCCATCATCTCATGTTGGAACTCTGTACCGTTAACCTCCCCGCCTTGACTCCCCACTCCTGTCCCTGCGAACTACAATCCTACTTTCTTTTTGAATTTGATTACTCTGGGTATGCCATATAAGTGTAATCATACAATATTTGTTCCTTTATGACTGGCTTAGTTCACTTAGCATAATGTCCTCAAGGTTCATCCATGCTGTAGCATGTATCAAAATCCTCTTGCTTTTTAGGACCGAATGATACCTCCTTGCATGTGTATAGCATATTTTGTTATCATTTCACTGGTCAGTGGACACTTGGCTTGTGTCCACCTTTTGGCTATTGGGAGTAAACTGTGAACATGGGTGTGCAAATATTTTGAGTTCCTGCTTTCAATTCTGTTGGGTCTGTATCCAGATGTGGACTTGCTGGATCGTATAGTAACTCTTACTTTTTGAGGAAGTACCATACTGTTTTCTGTAGAGGCCATATGCCATTTTACATCTCCCACCAGCAGTGCACAAGAGTTTCACTTTCTCTGTATCCTTGCCAGCACTTCCCTCCCTCCCTTTCTTTTTCCCTTTTTCTTTCTCGCTTTTTGATAATAGTCATGTAAAGTGCTGTCCTATTATGTTTTTGATTTTTCGTTTCCTTAAAGGTTAGTAATGTTGCACCTTTTCATGTTCTTGATTGTTTCTGTATCTTTTTTGGAAAAATGTCTATGCAGATTTTTGGCACGTCTTGAAATTGGGTTGTCTTTTTACTATTGAATTCTGAGAATTCTTCAGCCTGTATTCTATAGAATATTTATATTCTAGATGCAAATCCCTTATAGGATACATGATTTGCAGATTTACCCCCCTTTTTTCAATTAATTAATTTATTTTTTAATTGAAGGTTAAATGCTTTACAGAATTGCGTTGGTTTCTGCCAGACTTAGGTTATCTTTTTATTTTCTTGATTGTGTTCTTTGAAGCAAGAAGTTTTTAATTTTGATAAAGTCCCAATTTATCTGTTTTTCTTTTGTTGCTTGTGTCTTTAGTGTTCTATCTTAAAAACCACTGCCAAATTCAAGGTCATCCAGATTTACTCTTTTGTTTTCTTTTAAGTGTTTTACAGTTTTAGCTCTTACATTATTCAGGTCTTCACCCATTGGTTTAATTTTTACGTAATTCTCTGAAGTAGGGGTCCAGCTCCATTCTTTTGCATGTGGATACCTGAATTGTTTGGTGCCCTTCTTAGTTCTGCTCTGTTGCTCTATATGACTATTCTTATACCAGTACCACATTGACTGCTGTAGCTTTGGGCAGTAAGTTTTGAAATTGGTAAGTATGATTCCTCAAACTTTGTTCTTTTTCAAGATTATTTTGACTGTTCTGGGTCCCTTGAATTTTCATATGCATTTTAGAGTCAGCTTGGCAATATCTACTAAGAAGCTGGCAAAGAAGCCTGTTCTGTTAGAGATTGTGTTGAATCTGTAGGTCAATTTGCAGAATATTGTTCTCTTAATAGCAAACTTGCTTTGACTGCTTTGAACATACATGGACCAACATTCTTATAACTCTGTTTCTGTGTTCTTAGTTCAAAGGATCATTCTTTATAGTCTCTGAGTTTCAAATTAAGTTCCACTTGATTGTACCATTCAGTAGTAGTGGGGCCTCAAGGGGCGGGGTCATGAGTGGAAACAGATAAACATCGCTGCTTGGGGCTTATTCCTGTGGCTGAAGGAAGGAAGTTCTCAAAAGAGGAATGTGGGATTGGGAGACAACAGTGTTGTTTGCCACGCTTTTCATTGATGGAGGCAGTGTGTGTAGGCCAGGTTGGAAAGGCTGTGGAACACTTGGAAAGTTTAGAAGTCCTGAGGTACATCCATGGTTTTGAGGCAGGAGGAAGAACAGAAGCCAGCAAAGCAGGTGGAGGAGATAGAAGAAACCCCTGCAAGTGCAGAATAATGAGTCTCTTAGGAGGAAGAGCGGAGAAGGCAATGGCAACCCACTCCAGTGCTCTTGCCTGGAAAATCCCATGGGCAGAGGAGCCTGGTGGGCTGCAATCCATGGGGTCGAAGAGTCGGACACGACTGAGCGACTTCACTTTCACTTTTCACTTTCATGCATTGGAGAAGGAAATGGCAGCCCACTCCAGTGTTCTTACCTGGAGAATCCCAGGGACGGGGGAGCCTGGTGGGCTGCCATCTAAGGGGTTGCACAGAGTTGGACACAACTGAAGCGACTTAGCAGCAGCAGGAGGAAGAGAGGATTGTTAGGCTGAGAAACCCTCTAGATTTGATTACTAGGATTTTATTGATCAGACTTGCTTAAAAGCCTGACAGATAAGTAATGGCAGAGTACAGGGTCATTTAAAGAGTGTATTGCCTCTGCTAGACTAGTGTTTCACCAGTTTCAGTCATTGAAGTGCTATCTTCCTGACTTTTACCAGAACAGAGACCTGCCTATAGTAGTGCTTATTTAATATATTTTCTTAAAATAGCTCACTTGTTTTTTTTTTTTTTTTTGGCGGTGCCCTGAGGCTTGTGGACTCTTAAGTTCCCCGACCAGGGATTGAACTTGTGCCTCCTGTGGAGTCCTAACCACTGGACTGACCGCCCAGGTATTCCTGGAACTTTCACTTTAAAAATAGTAAAGTAGCTTGAGGCTGTAGAGTTATAGAGATAAGAGCTGGGTGCTAGCATCACCTGAAATTGCAGAAGCGAAGCATCAAGGATGGATGATGGTTAATTACTCTCTTGCGTTCAGTTCTTTTGCACAAAAATGGAGGGAACTATGTTATGTGCACTTTGAAAATACACAGTCAAAATGAATCCAAAAGAAGATGCCAGAATAGGGATCCTTATTAGTACTGTATAGTACTGTATTCCTTTGCTGCTATCTTAATATAATAAAAACAACAGAATTAATTTTTAGTTAGAGTTTATTAGTGGCTTTTTTAAAAAATGGAGATTAAGAAGTGTTAAAGAGGCATCATAATCTTTATCACAATCTTTGATTGATTCAGTGTTATTTTGTGTCATGTCCACAAATCCTCTAAAATCGTCTTTGTAAACCATGAATAATGTATGGCCCATGCTTTGGGAAACCCTGTACTGCTAGACCGACTGTTCTGTTCATGTTGATCAACCACCCAGAATATCTCAAGGTGCAGCCCAGCTCTCACTAGCTCCTGTATAAGGAAGAGTATACTGAAAGGGCATAGGATTATGCCGTACATTGTACTGATGTTTTCTTAGGTCAGTCTCCCAAGGCAGTAGAAAGAAAAGCAAAGATAAACCAAACTTGCAAGCTTTTGTACGGCAAAGAGAGAAGAAAAAGTCACTCAGTTGTGTCCAGCTCTTTGTGACCCCATGGACTGTACAGTCCATGGAATTCTCCAGCCCAGAATACTGGAGTGGGTAGCCTTTCCCTGCTCCAGGGGATCTTCCCAACCCAGGGATCGCACCCACGTCCTCCTGCATTGCATGTAGACTCTTTATCAGCTGAGCCACAGGAGAAGTCCTTTGTACAGCAAAGAAAACCACAAATAAAATGAAAATACAACCTACAGAATGAGAGGAAGTATTTGCAAATGATGAGACCAACAAGGGCTTAATTTCCAAACTGTACAAACATCTCATACAACTCAAGAATAAAAAACAACCCAATCAAAAAATGGGCATAAGAAACCTAAATAGACAGTTCTCCAAAGAAGACAGACAGATGGCATTCAGGTACATGAAAAGATGCTCAACATCGCTAATTTTTAGAAAAAGGCAAATCAGGACTACAATAAAATATCACTCCCCATCAGTCAGAAGGCTCATCATTAAAAAGTCTCCAAGTAACAAATGTTGGAGAAGGGTATGGAGAAAAGGGAACCTGCCTACAATGTTTGTGGGAATGTGAGTTGATGCAGCCAAAACAGTATGGAGGTTCCTCAAAAAACTAAAAATAGAATTGCCATGTGGCCCAGCAGTACTTCCCAGGTGGCTCAGTGGGTAAAGTGATCTGCCAGCTATTCAGGGGAAGATACTGGTTCAATCCCTGGGTGGGGAAGACCCCCTGGAGGAGGGCATGGCAACCCTGTCCAGTGTTCTTGCCTGCAGAATCCCATTCCAGAGGAGCCTGGCTACCTCCAGTCCATGGTGTTACAAAGGCTCAGGCATGACTGAAGTGAATGCACGCATGCATGCGCATGGCCCAAGCAGTCTCACTCCTGGGCAGATACATGCACCCCCTTTTTCATAGCAGCACTATTCCCAAAAGCCAAGACATGGAAACAGCCTAAATGTCCATTGACAGATGAGTGGATAATGAAGATGTTCACGCAGACGCACACTCACACTGGAATACTATGCAGCAGTAAGAAAGAATAATGCCGTTTGCAGCAACATGGATGGTGTTAGATATTATCATACTAAGTGAAGTAAGTCAGAAAAAGACTACTACTGTATGATGTCACCTATATGTGGAATCTAAAATATGGCACACATGAACTTATCTACAAAACAGAAACAGACTCACAGACATAGAGAACAGACCTGTGGTTGCCCAGTGGGGAGGGGGTTGGGGGAGGGATGGAGTGGAGGTTTGGGCTTAGCAGATGCTAACCGATTATATATAGAATGGGTAAACAAGGTCCTATTGCATAGCGTAGGGAACTATAGTATCTTGTGATAAACTGTAATGGAAATGAATATAAAAAGGAATATATGTGTGTATAACTGAATCACTTTCTTGTACAGCAGAAATTAACTCAACATTGTAAATCAGCTATAGTTCAGTTAAGAAAATGGAGAGTATAGGATCATGGAAAACTAAAAATGTGGGCTGTTTGCGTCCATCTCTTCTCTCCCTACATTTCCTCCCTTACCTCTTTCTCCCTCCTCTCTCTCTACCCTGTCTCTGAAGCAAAGAAAAGGCTAACGTGCGGGTGAGTGTTGTTGGTGGCAGTACAGGGTGCAGTTCAAAGTTCAAGGTCACACAGTTATGGCTGCTTGTCCCTGATGCACAGGTGTGATTCAGAGGTTTCCCTCCACTGGCCTGAGGATTTTGTTTTGCTTCTTTCTTGTGTTAGATGCCCTTTTCCCTATATCTCATCTCATCTCTTGGTTTATTCTTAATCATGTAACAAATCCCTTGAGACATGGATCGTGAAGGGTAAAAGATTTTTAGTAATAAATGCCAGAAAATACCTCTTTTCTACAATAGTTTTGGTGATTATTCTAAATTGGAAGTAATTTCCCTTTAGAATTTAGAAGTCTTTCCTTCATTATTTTTCTATCTTCCAGTGTTGATAAGTTTGAAGCCATTCCAATTCCTGATCCCTTGTATTTTTTTTCCTTTAGAAGTTTGTGGAATTTTCTGTTATCCCATTACTGTAAAATTTAATGTAATGAGCACTTGATGGGCTCTGTTCTGATGATTTCAGTTAATCTGATAGCTCAAGTCATGCAGGGGTGTATGTGTTTCCTATTGTGTTTTGGTCTTTATCATCCATGTTAAAGTGTCTGGTAATCTTTGGCAGTCTTATTTCTAAAAGGATTGAATTAAATAGCTGATTGGAATCTTTGAATGCTTGGGTTAGGCTTGTTGTCTTTGAGCTTCATTGTAAGGTAGGGGAGCTAATGTTGGGGTTTTTTTTTTTGAGCCTGGTTCCCCAGCTGTGGAAGAAGCTCCTTGCTCTCTGCTTTTAGGCATTCAGTTAGCATGGTTTTCAGAATAGCACCCATGCTGTCGACTGTACCTGAAACCTCCCTGTGTAGAGACCCTCTGTTTTACTTTTTCCAGGAATAAAGACCTGAGCCACCTTATTAGAAGAGCTTAAGAGACCTCTTTGGGAATTAGGCTGTTGAGTGCTCCTTTTCTTCCATGGAGTATAAAAAACACAAAATAATCGTACTCAATACCCAGCCTGCTGATGGAAAGCTGACCTAATGTGAAATTCTTAAGAAAGTTACACCCATTGGTGTTGCCTTTATCAGTCTGTATCTTTAACCTCTCTAAACTTTCAGAAGTCTTTGTCACTTCTAAGAAAATGAAATAGCACAACCCTCCCTTTCCGGGTTAAACCTACCCTAACCCCCTACCTCCCTGCTGCCCCCCCCCCCCCACCGCCACCTCCCCCCACCCCACACCCTGCGGTAAAAAAGATCAGAGAAAATAGCCACCAGTTGCTTCAGAAAATAAGCTTATCTTAAAGACAAAAATTCGTCCCAGACCAATTTTAAAATACTAAAATTGTGACAGTAGCAGCATTCATCCATAATTCTTACCTTTTGACCTAGTATCTCATACCTAGGTTATCAAGCAAAATACATACATACCTGATGGTATTCTTTTCAGGCTCTCTGTTGGGACAAGTAAGGCACAGCATTGTTTTTAGCATATGTTCTGGTTTCAGAGACTTTTAGCGCTGAAAAAAATATGTGACTTAAGAATAGGTTAAGGATGAATTACATGCAACACAGTGGGGTATGATTAGACAAACGACTATCAAATACTTGAAGTTGGAAGGAGAAGAATGTAACAGTGTTTGGATTGAGACTGCAGTTATGCGTAGGTACATGTATGGATAAGGATTGAGGCCACAGTTAGCCCCAGAGAGAGCATTGCTAAGTAGTGACAGTCTGTAGCTCAGCTCCCAGGACTGCCCACTTCCTGGGATTTAGGAGAACGCCTTCCTTCAGCCTGCTCTGTCTGTGTTCACGGCACACTGAGGCACAGGCTCATTTTCTGCCACTCTCCGTGCTGAGTGGCCTTGGTAAGGCAGAAACCACAGCAATATCAGCGTCAGGCACAGCCATTGAACCATTTTCATGGTTAATCCTTCAGCACAGACATCTTCTGAACTTCATAGTTGGATGTCTACTGCACATGTAGTTTATTTACAGTGTAGCAACTGGACTAGTCCTTTTAAGACTAGGTCGTGAGTCTTCTCTGCTCAAAACCTTTCAGTGGCTTCCCATTTCCCTTAGTAAGAGGCAGGGTCCTTCCAGTGGTGACCCAGGTTGACCGCATCGCCCTTCCCCCAGCTGTACTCCCACTTCACTGAGCTCATGATCTTTGCTGTTCCTTGGGCACGGGACACTCCTCCTTGAGGGTTTTCACTAGCTGCTCCTTCTGCCTTGACTGTCCCCCTAGCTGCTTGCAAGTCAAACTCCTGACTTCCGCACTCAGCTCTTCACCTCCTCAGTGAGACCGACTCTGACCTCATTATATACATTGCAACTTGTCTCCCTTCCCCCAGCACTTATCACCTGCTATCATGTTATATAACTTACTTTGTTTTGTGTGTGTCCTCTAGGAGATCCGCTTCTCTGGAGATCAAGGTTCTTTGTCTCTAATTTCACTGAGTTAACTCAGGCATCTAGAGTAAAACAGTGTCAGGTACATAATAGTTGCTCCGTAATATGACTGAGTGAAAAAATTGGTATGGGGGAAATTAAGTAATTTGGCAAAAGGCCACACAGCTAATAAAAGGTGGAAGTAGTTCTGAACAGATATCCATGTATCATGCTGCTAATATTAGGAGATGGTATCCAAAAATGTTTTGTTAGGATGAATAAGGTTATGGGTAACTTTCCTTTTTTATGCCCCTCCCCAAATTTAATTATATCATATTTTAAATAAAAATGTAATAAAAACAAATGATCAGAGGAGAAGGAAGGAGCCAGTAGCAGGAAGCTAGAGCAGGCAGCCACAGTGTTGAAATCGGGCACTTCATCTGAGCAACAGCCTGCCACACAAATGCATTGATCTTATCTGCCTGAAGAATAAAGAGTGATGGTGTGATAAAGCTCTGGCAGAACTTGTGAGGGCTTTTGACCTTAGATATTCTGTCAGTAATCTTGGCTCTCTATCTTACTGTGTAAACCTTGGACAGTTTTATTTAACTTTCTTGGTCTTACAATTTCCTTATATCCAAAATCAGGATAATAGTATCTGTCATAGAGTTCTTGGGAGGCTTAAATGAGAGATTGTATTTAAAGAACTGATACTTACATAATGAAATGTGAAAAATTCAATATTACTCTGCATGTTGTAGTCTGTACTCAGTAGTATTGTACATACTGAAGTGTCAAGAACTCAGTAGCAGTTAGCTAATGTTTTCATTCTTGCTGTATAGTTGGTACAGAATTTTAAGAAATTCATTTTTGGTGAATATATCTTGTTTCCTAGTCAGTTTCGGCCGGTGTCAAAATAGAGAACAAACCAATATTGTTACTGTTCAGATAACTAGTCTTTGTTAAGTATTTGAATTTTTCATGGATGCTTGCTTGTGGTTATAATTTTATATTACATACTAAAAATAGCCCTTTCCCTTAATAATTTACATAACTCTAAATGTTTACTATGTTGTGGATTCTGCAACAGCCATCACATTGATTTGAAGTCTTGGTTGAATAACTCCTTTGAGTCACGTGTTGTGCTAGTAGTAAGTTCTGGGGAAAAGAAAACAAAGAAGCATGTGTGTACTCTGTCCTCAAGGAGCTTATAGTCAAATAGGGATGCAGACATGGAAATAATTAGGGAAGGGCTATTAATAGCATACATGTGAATAATATCAATATAAAAAAACAGGAGAGAGTGGTAAATTCTTCATGAATAGGAAGCAAAGAAAGGGGGTTTTTATGGGAAGAGTTTTACCTGAAGGACATCACAAGGAACCCAAAGCTCAGTAGAGGCATGTAGAATTTTTCTACATAGGGGCTGCCTTCAAAGACTTCGGGAAGCCTACTTTGTATGTTTTGAGGTTCTCATGCTTTCTATTCAGACACTTGATCTCTGGAACTCTCCAGAAGAGAAGGTTAAAAAAAAAAATTACAAGACTCTGAGTGAGGATAATCTTTCTCATGTCCACTTTGGAGAAGGACTTAAATTGGGAGTGGAATCTGCATTAAGTTCAGTGAAATAGATTTAACTCCACAGTCTTATTTGGTATTTCCTTTAAAAGCAGAAAAGAATAGGAAACAGAAGACCTTACAGCAACAGCAATCCTTATAAGAAGTGATAAATGAGATGGTAGAGAAGAAGGGCAATTTTGAGAGAGAATGAAAGATTGCAGCTTCAACATGGAGTAAACTAATTTAGTAAATGAGACTTCATAGGGACTTCCCTGGTGGTCCAGTGGTTAAGACATCATACTCACAATGCAAGGGACCAGAGTTGGATTCCTAGTCAGAGAACTAAGATCCCACATGCTGCAACTGGGGAAAAAAAAGATTTGGCATGCTGAAAACTTAAGACTTGGCACAACCAAATAGACAAATATATATACATATATATTTAAATGAGACTTCATCATGTGAGACCCATGGGTGTATAAGTTCCATGCCTTAAAACTGTCATAGTATTTAAAAGTTAGTGAGCCATGTAGCCTAATCAGTGTTAGAGAATGGTCTCAAGTTACTGTCAGTGAATCCACTACAGTAGATATTGTCACAGTAAATTTGAATGATAAATGTTCATTGTTCAGTTGCTTAGTTGTGTCTGGCTCAAACTCATGTCCATCAACTCAATGATGCTGTCCAACCAACCATCTCATCCTCTGTCAACCCCTTTTCCTCCTGCCCTCAATCTTTCCCTGCATCAGGGTCTTTTTCCAGTGAGTCAGCTCTTTGCATCAGGTGGCCAAAGTATTGAAGCTTCAGCATCAGTCCTTCCAGTGAATATTCAGGGTTGATTTCCTTTAGGATGGACTGGTTTGATCTCCTTGCTGTCCAAGGAACTCTCAAGAGTCTTCTCCAGCACCGTAGTTCGAAAGCATCAATTCTATGGCACTTGGTCTTCTTTATGGTCCAACTCTCACATTCGTACATGACTACCGGAAAAACCATAGCTTTGACTCTGTGGGCCTTTGTTGGCAAAATAATGTCTCTGCTTTTTAATACGCTGTCTAGGTTGATCATAGCTTTTCTTCCAAGGAGCACACGTCTTTTAATTTCATGGCTGCAGTCACCGTCCTGAGTGATTTTGGAGCCCAGTAAAATAGTCTGTCATCATTCCCATTCTTTTCCCTTCTATTTGCCATGAAGTAATGGGACTGGATGCCATGATCTTGGTTTTTTTGAATGTTGAATTTTAAGCCAGCTTTTTCACTCTCCTCTTTCACCTTCATCAAGGGGCTCTTTAGTTCTTCTTTGCTGTCTTCCGTAAGGGTGGTACCATCTGCGTATCTGAGGTTATTGATATTTCTCCCAGCAGTGTTGATTCCAGCTTGTGCTTCAGCCAGCCTGGCGTTTCCCATGATGTACTCTGCATATAAGTTAAATAAGCAAGGTGACAATGTACAGCCTTGACGTTCTCCTTCCCAATTTGGAACCAGTCTGTTGCTTCATGTCTGGTTCTAACTGTTCCTTCTTGACCTGCATACAGATTACTAAGGAGGCAGGTCAGGTGGTCTGGTATTCCCATCTCTTGAAGAATTTTCCACAGTTTGTTGTGATCCACACAGTTGGAGGCTTTAGCAAAGTCAGTGGAGCAAAAGTAGATGTTTTCCTGGCATTTCCTTGCTTTTTCTATGATCCAGCAGATGTTGGCAATTTGATCTCTGGTTCCTCTGCCTTTTCTAAATATAGTTTGTACATCTGAAAGTTTTTGGTTCATGTACTGTTGGAGCCTAGCTTGGAGGATTTTGAGCATTACCTTGCTAGTATGTGAAATGAGTGCAGTTGTGCTATAGTTTGAATATTCTTTGGTATTGCCCTTTGGGATTGGGATGAAACTGACCTTTTCCAGTCCTGTGGCCACTGCTGAGTTTTCCAGATTTGCTGGCATATTGAATGCAGCACTTTCACAGCATCATCTTTTAGGATTTGAAATAGCTCAACTGGAATTCCACCATCTCCACTAGGTTTGTTTGTAGTGATGCTTCCTAAGGCCCACTTGACTTTGCACTCCAGGATGTCTGGCTCTAGCGATCACACCATCGTGATTATCCAGGTCATTAAAACGTTTTTTTGTATAGTTTTTCTGTGTATTCTTGCCACCTCTTCTTAATATTTTCTGCTTCTGTTAGGTCCATACCATTTCTGTCCTTTATTGTGCTCATCTTTGCATGAAATATTCCCTTGGTATCTCTAGTTTTCTTGATGAGATCTCTAGTCTTTCCCTTTCTATTGTTTTTCTCTGTTTCTTTGTTTTGTTCACTTTAGAAGGCTTTCTTATCTCTCCTTGCTATTCTCTGGAACTCTGTGTTCAGATGGGTATATCTTTCCTTTTCTCCTTTGCCTTTCACTTCTCGTCTTTTCTCAGCTATTTGTAAGGCCTCCTCAGACAACCATTTTGCCTTCTTGGATTTCTTTTTCTTGGGGATGGTCTTGATCACTGCCTCCTGTACAGTTTTACAAACCTCCATCCATAGTTCTTCAGCACCTCTGTCAGATCTAATCTCTTGAGTCTGTTTGTCACCTCCACTGTATGCTCATAAGGGATTTGACTTAGGTCATATCTGAATGACCTAGTGGATTTTCCCTACTTTCTTGAAGTCTGAATTTTGCAATGACGTGTTCATGATCTGAGCCATAGTCAAGCTCCTGGTCTTCTTTTTGCTGACTTTGCTCCATATTAGATCTCAAAGAATATAATCAATCTGCTTTTGGTATTGACCATCTGGTGATGTCAATGTGTAGAGTCATCTCTTGTGTTGTTGGAAGAAGGTGTTTGCTATAATCAGTGTATTCTCTTCGCAAAACTCTGTTAGCCTTTGCCCTGCTTCATTTTGTAGTCCAAGGCCAAACTTGCTGTTACTCCAGGTATCGCTTGACTTCCTACTTTTGCATTCCAGTCCCCTATAATGAAAAGGACCTCTTTATTTGGTGTTACTTCTAGAAGGTCTTCTAGGTCTTCATAGAACCAACCGGTCAGCTTCAGCTTCTTCAGCATTAGTGGTTGGGGCATAGACTTGGATTACTTTGATATTGAATGGTTTGACTTGGAAACGAACGGAAATCATTCTGTCATTTATGAGAATGATAAATAAGCTCACAAAATAACTAATGGAACCTGAGAAAAGAATGAAAGCTTAGTATACTGAATTTCTTTGAGTCTGCTTGGCAGTGAAATACATGAAAACTGGAAGAATCACGTGAATTAGCAGAAATGATTATTTTAGTATATAACATAAGGTGGAATTAGCAGACACATGGAGAAAGTTCATTGGTAAAACTAAGACAATCCAAGACTGCATGGATCCTTAAAAAAATTTATCATTCAAGTACAAGAAGATATATTCTATGTGGATAAATGCACTTGAGAACTCAGTGAATGCTCTGGTAGGGATTCTGAGCTTTATAATTACACCAGTAGTTTTCAGACTTAGTAGTGATCTCTACTAAGGAATACATTTTATGATGTGTGTGTACCTGAGTCAGAGATTTCTCAAAATAGCACTTAATTCTGCTATGTGGATACACTCTGCTTTACCTTACTTGAGAAAGCTGGTCATAACTCATGAAAATGATATTCTGAACACTTATGGGTCACACTCCACAGTGTGAAAAAGTGCTGAGTTACAGTCAGGAGAGAAAGAGACTTGAGTTTTGGAAGTCTTCCTTGAAGAAGCTGGCTATTAAGAAGGTATTTATTCTGTCCTTGTTTGAAGCATACTGGATACCATTTTAATTATTTAATCATCCCCCCTTACCGGTGAAGGATACTTTCTTAAGTGTCCGCCCCCCACTCCCCCATGGGTGTCTGAAACTACAGATGGTTTGGAACTCTTGTACTGTTTTATCCTATACATACATACGTATGATAAAGTTTAATTTTATAAGTTAGGCACAGTAAGAGAATATTCGAATTGCCAGCATCACAGCTCTTGCACTTTTGGCCATTGTTAAGTAAAATAACATGCACTGCCATACCGTGACAGCCCATCTGGTAACCCAGAAGACTCCTAAAGGACTACAGAGCAGGTAGAATATGTAGTGTGGGTGTGCTGGACAGAGGGGTGGTTCACATCCCGGCAGGAGGGAGTGAATTGGTGTGAGCTTTCATTACACTACTTAGAAATCAAAAAGCTCTGAAAGGCTTTAAGAGCTCAAAAAGCTCTTAAAGCTTAGGAATTATTCATTCTGAACTTTTCTATTTAATATTTTCAGACGAGTAACTGAAACTGCAGAACGCGAAGCTTTCTAAGATGAGGCACTACTGTACCAACCAGAAGGGCCCAGAGAAGGCAGCTGAAATGGATCTCAAGATAGAATTGCGCAGATGATACGGGGGTTTGGCCTTAGACGCTTCCTTAAGCCCCCTCGCTGCGTATTCAGGGCAGTGTGCTTTCTAGTGTGGCTCTTTTGTTTGCTCCCCAACTCCCTGGTGCCTCAGATGGTAAAGAATCTGCCTGAAGTGCAGGAGACCTGAGTTCAGTCCCTGGATCGGGAGAATCCCCTGGAGAAGGAAGTGGCTACCCAGTCCAGTATTCTTGCCTGGAGAATTCCATGGACAGAGGAGCCTGGGACAGAGGGCTGCAGTCCATGGAGTCAAAAGAGTTGGACATGATTTAGCGACTGAACCACTGCCTACGAAACTCAGTACTATTAGAATTTCTAAACCACTTTTTAACTTAGATATAGGATAGATGTCATTCTCTAACTTTCTAAAAGAATATTCATGCAGAGAATAAGTGAGGTTGAATGATTATGACAAGTGAACTATGATAGTAAAAGCAAACACTTTGAAATAGAAAGATTCAGCTTTAAAAAGAGTTTATGGAGAAGGAAATGGCAACCCACACTCCAGTATTCTTGCTTGGAAAAGTCCATGGACAGAGGAGCCTGGCGGGCTGCAGTCCATGGGGTTACGTGACTGAGCGTGTGTGCACGAGGGTGGAGGGAGATGGGTTGGTAGCAATAAAGTGGTAGAACTGAAAAAAAAAATAAAAAGAGTTTAGACTACAAAACCTTCAAATTCCAGTGTGACAGATGAAGCATGAAGTCAATGAAAGGCGAACTTTTTGGTGAACCTATGGAGGTTGTCAGCCTCAGATATTATGCTAGAAGTAATAGATTTAGGGAAATTTTGATCAACTAATGATTGACAGATATAGAGTAAGTGACTCAGGAAAGCTGTGATACCTATTAATTAATGAATTGTCCCCCCCCCCCTTTTTTTCCCATAAAATGTCCACCCCTGTGGTGTCTTTCAGAGACTGAATTTGGGGGTAAGCCCATTTTGGCAAATCTTTAATGGAAGAGTCACGGAGGAAGCAGAGTAGAGTAGGATCTAGGTTTTTTGATTTCTGTGGTGCTCTGTAATGGGATGACTGGAGGAGAAGGGGTATGAATGCAGAAGGAAACCCATTGAGCCTAGCCTGTTCTAGAATGTTCTAGAATAGGCTAGAATTCATGTTAAGTAAATTGTAGGCTTCCTAAATTTATAGCAGTTTGCTATCATAGTAAGTGAGATTGTGAATATGCTGGGTCCTTTCTGGTAAAAGATCGGTGTTTAGCTTGTCGAATACAAATTCTTAGGCTGTCTCACTATATGTATATATATAAACACAACTGTGTTTACAATCAGGGGTCTTTTGTCATAATAAAGCTACTACTTTGTGAAGAGAGTTATCTAAAAAGTTATTTTTTAATCATGGGACAGAAAAGAGCTTTTAAAATTAGGTTCCATATCAACTTTTTGTTTCCAAAGTTATCTTCAAATGGCTTACTGAACAATCCTCTTTTACACAATACACTTTTATGTAAGGATTGAAAAGGTTGGATAAATACCAAGAAATACTTTATGAACATTTTAAACTTCTTTTTTAAAATGTTTGATTTACTTTTGATATTACACAGCACAGGTAGTCTTGGAAGTATTTTTTAAAAGATGATGTCATTGGCCCCATCTTGAGAAGTGTGAAAGTGTTAGCCACTCAGTCGTGTCTGACTCTCTGCGACCCCATGGACTGTAGCCCACCAGGCTTCTCTGTCCATGGGATTTCCTAGGCAGGAATACTGAAGTGAGTTTACCATGCCCTCCTCCAGGGGATCTTCTCGACCCAGGTATTAAACCCGGGCCTCTTCCCTGGTGGCTCAGACGATAAAGAATCTGCCTGCAATGCAGGAGATTTGGATTCGATGCCTGGATGGGAAAGTTCCCCTGGAGAAAGGAATAGCAACTTACTCCAGTATTTCTTGCCTGAAGAATCCCATGGACAGAGGAGCTTGGTGGGCTACAGTCCATGGGGTTGTAACGGCTGAGCGACTAACACTTTCTCTGCATTGCAAGCAGATTCTTTGCCATTTGACCCACCAGGGAAGCCCTGGAACCATCTTATGGATGAATAATTTACAGTTTTAGCAATAATGTCCAGTAGTTTTTCTACTTAAATATGAAAATATGAAATACTCCATAATTAAAGTTTGAAAATTTTCTTATTAATTTTCAGGAGTTCTTCTTATGTTAGGACTGATAATCCTCTTATTATATTCTTGTGTTGTAGGGAAGTATATATGTCTTGTTTTAAATTATTGGTGGCTCAGATGGTAAAGCGTCTGCCTGCAGTGTGGGTGACCTGGGTTCGATCCCTGGATTGGGAAGATCCCCCGGTTAAGGAAATGGCAACCCACTCCAGTACTCTTGCCTGGAAAATTCCATGGACGGAGGAGCCTGGTAGGCTACTGTCCTTGGGGTCGCAAAGAGTCGGACTTGACTGAGCGACTTCACTTTCTGATATAATGAATTTTTCTATTCATAAGAGAATGTGTTTGTTTTGAAACTTTTCTTGGGAACTGTGAAAGACCTTTTACTATCAGAAGTAGATTTCTATTTTGGACTGTCTAATTTTATTATATCTTTAGGAGGATATGTGTGGGTGTGTATACATATATATTTTAACTTAGAGCATTTGGTCAACAGATACTGACCAAATGTTGGTCAATTTGAGAGGGAGAGATCACAGTATTAGAAAGTAGATTTATATATACATTATGCATACTTTTACATTTGGGAGTGGTATCAATGGAGTTTCTGAATGTCTCCATTTAATATTGAAGTATGTTGGCTGCTATATGGTTTTTTAGAAGCTTCTTTGTTCTTGTTTTCAGATGTGTATCCTTTCTCGTTAATTGATTACGGGATACTTTGGCTTACAGCTTCCTGTGATACAGAGGTCAGTACTGGGGCAGCTGGTAGGGCCCTTGGCTTTTCTGGGCTTGTCTGCTTATCTCAGCATGCCCTACAATTAGGATTCATCATTTTCTGTGAGTGGCATGAAAAAGGCACTGCTTTAGCATGCTTCTTAGCCTGTAAATGGTCTTGATATAGACATGGAAACTTCAAAGTTATGAATGATAAATAATCAAAAAGTTGAGAATTAGAGTGGATTTGCTTTTGTCAGTTTTTATTAAGTTATTGTAATGTGTTCCTACTAAGTACCAGCACTGTTATTTTCTAAGTGCCTACAGTAGGACACAGAATTTGTCATAAAATAACTATGATCTTGAATTTAGGCTGCAGTTAAGTCTTGTAAGTGGGTTCTTTAGCCAATAGATTATAATATAGAATGCAGTTTATTGCAGTTTGTCTTTTGCTGAACAATAGGTATATTTTTTAAAAGATGTACTACCAGATGGAGATTTAATTCACATTTACTAGTTCTTGACAGGTCTTTTCTTTTAAAATATATTTTTTGCAGCATTATTCTGGTTCCTAACTGAATTCATTTAATAAATATTTGAGTGCTTTTGTGATCCAGGTACTGTATTAAGGACTAAGAATACAGTAGTGAACATGATTGGCAGGAGGTACTGGCAAGATTGGCATGGAGCAAAAAGGGTGGGAGGTACTGACCCAAATCTGTAAACAGTGAGTGTAAGTGGTAAGTGGCATGAAGAAAGTAAGACTGGGTTATTTGATGGGGGTAGGGCGGTGGAGTCTTAAGGTTAGGGTGGAGAAAGTGTCTGTAAATGATATTTTAAATAAAGACCTTAATGATCTGAAAAGGACAGCTTGGTTGTCTCTGGAGGTTTTGGCTTTCCAGGTGAAGGAAACAGAAAGTTCAAAAGTACTGAGATGTGAAGCGTGGCTTGGCAGTTTAGCTTTTATTCTGAGTCTTAAACAGGGGAGGGAAATGATGAGATGCGTTTTTAAGATTAATCTGCTACTCTGTACCTGTCGATTATATGAGCCACACCTTTTCAGGCTACTGAGATGCTCAGATAAGTCTTCCTCTTTAGTTGGGGAAAAAAGGTCTAGGGAAAAGAAGCTGTAGATGTCCCTAAAAAGTGACCTCATGGTAATAGAATTAGGAATGTGTTGGAGCTTGGGTGGTGTAAGAAAGAAATGGGAGGCAATGTGTTATGGTCCTGCCCCTTGAAGGCTGTAGGATCTTGTCCTGCCCTTCCCCTTTACACAAATAAAATAGGCTTCTAGTGTAGTAGTAAAATATAAAAAGCAAAAAGTAGATGTATATAAAGTAAAAATTTCTGAACCATCCTGCTAAAATAGTTATTGGCACATTGTTTATTATTTGAGATTTTCTCACCTTTAAAAAAATGATTTTAGATTTTTCTCCTTTCTAGATTAGTATGAAAGAGGTTCAGACTACATTTTTCATTTTGTCTTGTGGGTAGCTTTTTCTATCTCTGCACATACAGAGCAACTTTATTTGTCACATGGGAATTAACATGATTTGTTTAATTCTCTGTTGTTAAGTATTTGGTCTTTTCCACAGTTTTTCAAGGAAATGAACAACACTGTAGTGAAGATGCTTATACATACTATCTTTTTTTTTGACTGTGCCATGTGACATGTGGGGTCTTAGTTCCCCAACCAGGGATCGAACCCATGCCCCCTGCATTGGCAGTGCAGAATCTTAACCACAGGAGCATCAGAGAAGGCCTTGCCTTATACTTCCGTAGGATAAATTCCGAGGGCAATATTGAATTACCAAGTTAGTCTTTAAGAACATTTCACATTTTTAATAGTTTTTTTTTTAAACCATATTCTCCTCTAAAAAGTTGTGCCAAGACTTTGTGAGAGTGATGCCAGATAGTGATCCTGTCTCTAAACTTCTCTAGCTTCCTCAGCTGTCAGCTCAGAATAGTTAGTATCTATCGTCCCCTCTGGATTCAGGCATGTGAGGTGAGAAAGAGCTTACCACATAGTGGATGTGCAGACAGAAGCTTCTGGTTCAGAGCAAGATGTTTGGATTAAATGATCTTTAACTCTGGGCCATTTTAGCTCTGACTAAATGATTTCAAGTGTCAGTGTTACGTATGACAAGGTAAGGACTCTGGAATCAGATAGAGCTGCCCGGATCTGAATCCCATTTCTGCCAGGTAGAGTGAAATGGATGTCATTTCCACCTAAGGATCACAGTGGATGATATGAATGGGGTGTATGCAGCGTATACTCATTCTCATGCTAGATAGTAGGCATCTAGTAAATGGTAACTACTGCTGATTATAAGATAAAACAACTTTCTGAAGGAGGAAGGCTTGAGAAGGATGGGTTCCCTGTCGACCTCACTGTTCTGTGAAGGTGGAAGCACCTCTCACTTCTGCCAAGATCGATTGCCTTCAGGGTGGTGTGGCTGTGGACCACCTGTCACTTCCGCATGCTTGCTGACTCCCAGTCGGCGCCAGGACATTGCACGTCCTCACTGCAGAGTATCTCTTACTCTCATTGTGTGACTGTCTGTGGACTTCAGCTGTGGTTTTCTTGTTGTCCTATTAAAACATTTGATTATTTTTTGTTAGGTTACTATCTCTGTTTGCATCTGTTTGTAAGCTTTGTTTCTGTACTAAAACTGAACTCCAACGAATGTTATGTTGGAAAGTTCATGTACTTTAAATATAAACAGATGAAGAATCTGGTTGTTTTACCTATCAACCTGGATATTCTTGGGCAAGTAGCATTGTTTTCCTCTGCCTCATTTGTTTAAAAATTAAAGCATGGTTGGAGGAAGGTATTTAAAATCTTTCTGGGTCCTTATTATAGATTAAATGAGATAATTTATATATAAAGTGTCTAACATCTTACAAAAACTAATTTCTTTTTTTTCTTCAAAGGCAGAAAATTATGGCTTACACTTTTTTTTGTATTTCTCATAGTACTAATGTGTTACTAATATTCAAAGCTAGTTATGCTTAATATACAATAACAAAAGAAAAAGTGGGATTGAAAATGCATTAGACTAGAAGTCAGGAGACCTAGGCTCATGTTCCACGTTGGCTTTTACCTGGTTGTATAACCGTTGATGAGTCTTTTGATCTCTAGTCCGCATCGTGTTCATTTTTGAGTTGTCTGAAATATTCTATGGAAATATACTATAATAGAAGTTTTCTGAATAATGTATTTAAGCAGAATACGTCACCTACAAAAAACCCCACATACTATTGTTTTCACAGTTACTCTGTATATTGTATTGTTGAGCTAATTAATTTTACTCAAGAATTATTATTATTTTTTTTACTAGGTTGAAGTGTTGTGTAAGCTGCATCAATGGAGCACATACAGGGGGCCTGGAAGACGATCAGCAATGGTTTTGGATTCAAAGACACGGTGTTTGATGGCACCAGCTGCATCTCCCCTACAATAGTTCAGCAATTTGGCTATCAGCGTCGGGCATCAGATGATGGCAAACTTACGGACCCTTCTAAGACAAGCAACACTATCCGTGTGTTTTTGCCAAACAAACAAAGAACAGTGGTACGTGAACATTCCTCTCAGAAAATGTAGTGTCCATCACCTATAAAAACATTACAGACCATGTTGCCCATCTTATAGATAGCAAAAATCTTCACTGTCTCTTAGAGTCTTTATCTTTAATTTTTATTTTAGTGTTTTGTAGTTGCACCTTTTTTTTTAAATTGAGGTATTGTTGATTTACACTGTTGTGTTAGTTTCATGTGTGCAGCAAAGTGATTCCAGCGTGTATATGTGCTCCCGATGACTTTCCACTCTAGTTTATTACAAGATATCCAGTAGCCCTCCATGTTACACAGTAAATCCATGTTGCTAATCTGTTTAATGTATCGTAGTTTGTTTCTGTTAATTCCACACTCGTAACTTATCCCACCTTTCCCCTCTCCTTTGATAATAAGCTTGGTTTCTATGTCTGTGGTCTGTTTTGATTTTGTATATAGATTCATCTATTTTTAGATTACACATTTAAATGATAATTAACATAATATTTGTTTTTCTCTTTCTGACTGACTCCACTTAGTATGATAATCTTAAATGATAGTAGTTCATTCTTCTTTATGACTTAGTAATTAACACATTGGTGGGCACTGGGGTCGTTTCCATGTCTTGGGTATTGTAAATAGTGCTGTGAACACTGGAGTGCATGTGCCTTTTTGAATTAGAGTTTTTGTCTTTTTTGGATCCGTGCTCAGGAGTAGGATTGCTGGATCATACAGTGACTCTGGTTTTTGTTTCGTAAGGAACCTCCATACTGTTTTTCATCATGTGTGCACAAATTGTCGTTCCCACCAACACTGCAGGAGGGTTCTCCTTAGAGTCTCTGATAATTGACTTTCTAGTTGCAGATTTTATTGCTTTATATTCTCTTCACACCCCCTTGCTTTTTTCCTTCTAGCTCTTGGCCTTCTTTCGACTTAGTCTTGCCTCGAAGGTCTTTTCTGACAATTCACCTAAACAAATAGTACATTTTAAAGAAAATATTTACTGAAATATAGTTGATTTACAATATTGTGTTTCAGGTACATAACACAGTGAATCATTTATACATACACCAGGATCCAGTTTTGACACTCTTTTCCCGTGTAGGCCATTGTCGAGGGTGGGGCAGAGCTCCCTGTGCTAACAGTAGGTCCTGACTAGTTATCGGCTTTGTATATAGCAGTGTGTACATGTCAGGCCCAGTCCCCCAATTTATCCCTCCTCCTCCCTACCCTCCGGTAACCATAGATTTGTTTTTTATATCTAACTTTCTGTTTTGTAGATAAGCTCATTTGTACCCTGTTTTTAGATTCCATGTGAAAGTGATATCATGATGTTTGTGTTTGTCTTTCTGTCTTCACTCAGTATGGCAATTTCTGGGTCCATCCATGTCGCTGCAGATGGTAGGGTTTCATTCTTTTCTATTGCTGAGTAATATTCCATTGTGTATATATGCACCACACCTGTATCCATTCCTCTGTTGGTGAACATGTAGGTTCCCTCCACGCCCTGGTTATTGTAAGCAGTGCTGCAGCGAATCTTAGGGTGTCTGTATCTTCAGAATTATTTTCTCCAGACGTGTCCAGGAGTGGGATTGCTGAGTCACAGGGTTTTAGTTTTATAACGAACTTCCATTCTCTTCTTCTCAGTGGCTGTATCCTTTTACGTTCCCCCCAGCAGTGTAGGAGGGTTCCCTTTTCTCCACACCCTCTGTGGCATTTATTATTTGTATTAGATTTTTTTAATAATGGCCATTCTGACTGGTGTCAGGTGAATATAGTACATTCTTAGTGGGGATATATTTCAAAGGGTTCTTTAAAAAATTTGCGTAGACATTTCTGCCTAATTACAAACTTTGTTCAGTGTATTAAAGCAAACTGTTCATTTAAATTTTTTTGATATTACAGTCAAGTATACAGAAGAAAATAAAATTACCTGGAAAAAATTATTTTAGTACATTTCCTAGGTTCGGGGGCAAAGCTGGAGGTAGCCTAGAAACCAAGCTTTTTTCCAAGGCCCTGGACTAGCCAGTTATTCCTGTGTAGCTTCTGACACAAAATCTCAACTTTTCTAAGAAATCACTGCTCAAAAAGCTTCCTCCCATTCTGGGAGGGGGCGCGGAACACCACCTGGTTGAAACTGAAAAGTGAAGCTGTGCTAATTGTGCTTGGTGGGTGACTGTCACACACCCATACGGTCCGAGAGAACCTTCGTTCAAAACGTCCAGGCGTCATCCTTTCCCACCCTCTGTTCTTTGTGTAAAATCGGCACCTGTGTTTATTCTGTGTACCTAGGTGAGGAAAAGTTCCCAGGTTGGAAAGTGCAGTCCAGAGTTTTCTTTCTAACAGTTCCACTCTCTCCTCTTTACTAAAACTTCCTTTAACTTTTGTGAAACCTAAAGAGCCTCCCAGTTACAGTGTTGTACATTAAGGTACATTTTTAAGCTGAAGGCAAAACTCAAAGGCATTTAAAGTTTGAATAAATTTATTTTTGTTCCTTTTCCTGGAAATGAAACTTTAATGACTGGCAAAATAAATAATAATAATAATCTCCTTATTTCAGCAGTAATCTTTTGTTTGCAAAGTGAGTTTTCTCATTAATTTTCTGACCTTAAGAAAGTGGGAAGGGTGAATGTGTCTGGGAGCTGAAGACCCTCTGGTGCTGCTTCTGGGCATTCCTGCCCCTGTCTTCTCCACCCCCGTCTACCCGTTTGCCTGCAGATGGGGGACCTTAGTTTGGCACAATAGTTAAGTGTATAGGCCTTTAAGACAACGAGGCCCAAATTTAAATCCCTTTATTGCCTTTTATAAGCTGTATCATGACAAGTTACATAATATTTTGAACCTCTGTTCCTGACCTTTATGAAATGAGGCTTATGCTAGCTACAGTGACTAGTTATGATAACTTCTGGAGGAGGAAATGACAACCCACTCCAGTATTCTTGCCTGGAGACTCCCAGGGACAGAGGAGCCTGGTGGGCTGCTGTCTGTGGGGCCGCACAGAGTTGGACACGACTGGAGCGACTTGGCGGCAGCATGCTAGCTCCTGAGTGTTTTCTGCATCAGTGCATCCTTGACAGCCTTCAGTGGAGCGCGGCTGGCAGCTGGGGCGCTGATTGGAAAAGCGGGACACCTGCAGTAGCTTTTGAGAGGGTTCCAGCAGGGAGAGTTAGTTTCTCTTGCTTCTTTGACCAGAGCTGGACTGTGTGCCTCTGATAGAAACATCCACACATTAAAAGAGCCAAGACCTGTGTCAAATACTGTGCAGTAGTACTTTGAAAACTGAGAAGTGGTATCTGTGATATTTAATCTTCATTAGAAGCCAGAGCTCCAAGAGCGAGACATTTCTTTACATATCCTCTAATCCAGCGGGGTTCCCGAACATGCTGGTACCAGGGTACCCAGCTCCAGGGGTACTTGGAGGAGGAAGGCGTCATGTGCGGGCCGGCTCGGTCAGGCAGCTGTTTGTAGTCATCCCCAGCTTGCTTCACTGCTGGAGCCCAGGATGACTGTCGTAATCACTTAGTAGTGGGCTCCAGAGCTTAGTCAGGCCATAACTGATCACAGCATGTATCCATGGGATACAGAGAGAAGAGTGACAGGGTGTATATCTGATAAGTAACTTTTAGAATAATTAGTAGTTGCTTGGTTTTTGAGTTTTTCTTGTCATTTGTTTTGTAAACATGTGTCTCTGACTTACTGCTGATGCTTTTTATTAGATGAGTGATTGGATCAGAGCTCAGGCTCTTTAATTACCATTGGAATCACCTCAGAAGCAGTGTAAGCTGCAGATTCCTGAGCTTCATTCAGGATGAACTGAATCAGATGAGTGTGTTAGAGGGGGCAGGCTGGGAAAATACATTTTCCCAGGCTCCTCGGGTGACTCTGATACCAGCCACGTTTGGGAACCCCGCTGGATTAGAGGATGTTTAAAGAACTGTCTCGCTCTTGGAGCTCTGGCTTCTAATGAAGATTAAATATCACAGATATCACTTTTCAGTTTTCAAAGTACTACTGCACAGTATTTGACACAGGTCCTGGCTCTCTTACTGCGTGAGTGTTTATTACTTTTCATTGTCCTCATTCTTGATGTCCGCACAGTTCAGATCAGTCTCTCCCTTTACTGAGTTGTTTTGTTTCTGAAAAGCTGGAAGTTGGTGGGATATTTCTAAGGGTATCACTACTTCAAGAAACCTTAACAATAAACTGTTGTGAAACATTGAAGATGAACAGTTGAAAATATTCTAAACTTCTAAAATAAAAAATCGCTTACCTCTCTCTGGAAAGGGGCTGGATTGGCTTCTGTCAGCAGTCACATTTGCAGCAGAAGGACTCCATTGTGGGCAGTTTGCAAGCACTGCAAATCTCATTCTGCTCACCCTGCTGCCCATTCTGAGTCTAGTTGCCTTACTTTTGATAAAGTTTATTGGCTTTAAAAGCACTGTGTGGGGCTCTTACTGGAATGCTTAAAATCTTAGTTGAAATGTTTATATAGCTGCTGGTATTAGCATGCTGGTTGCTCACACTTTCTCTTAGGCTCTGAAGTGCCTGCTGAGCTCCTGAGGACTGGGTACGTGGGGGTATGAAGGTGTCTATACAGCTGAGACTACCTGGCTGGGTGTGCACACTTATTTAAACCAGCAGTGCTGTTTGCCCTGCCAGCAGGGCAGAGACTTTATTTCTTCTACTTCCTGCTTGCCCCCCTCTACTGTGCAGTGTATGTGAGATGGCTTTTTGGTTAGGAAGATGAACCATTTTGTTGAAAATAAGTTGAAATACAAATTTTTGATCCAAAGAACTCATGTTGCAGATTGGATTAGTTGATTTTTATTTCTGGTGGATATTTATGTTTGCATGAATATTTCATTGAGTCAGACACCTTCAGTCAGTTCAGCCGCTCAGTCGTGCGACCCCCTGAACCGCAGCACGCCAGGCCTCCCTGTCCATCACCAACTCCCGGACTTTACCCAAACTCATTCCCATTGAGTCGGTGATGCCATCCAGCCATCTCATCCTCTGTCGTCCCCTTCTCCTCCTGCCCTCAATCTTTCCCTGCATCAGGGTCTTTTCAAATTAGTCAGCTCTTTGCATCAGGTGGCGAAAGTATTGGAGTTTCAGCTTCAACATCAGTCCTTCTTATGAACACCCAGGACTGATCTCCTTTAGGATGGACTGGTTGGATCTCCTTGCAGTCCAAGGGACTCTCAGGAGGCTTCTCCAATACCACAGTTCAAAAGCATCAGTTCTTCGGCACTCAGCTTTCTTTATAGTCCAACTCTCCCATCCATACGTGACCACTGGAAAAACCATAGCCTTGACTAGATGGACCTTTGTTGACAAAGTAATGTCTCTGCTTTTTAATATGCTGTCTAGGTTGGCCATAACTTACCTTCCAAAGAGTAAGCGTCTTTTAATTTCATGGCTGCAGTCACCATCAGCAGTGATTTTGGAGCCCAGAAAAATAAAGTCAGCCACTGTTTCCACTGTTTAGCCATCTATTTCCCATGAGGTGATGGGACCAGATGCCATGATCTTAGCTTTCTGAATGTTGAGCTTTAAGCCAACTTTTTCACTCTCTTCTTTCAGTTTCATCAAGAGGCTCTTTAGTCTTCTTCACTTTCTGCCATAAGGGTGGTATCATCTGCATCTCTGAGGTTATTGGTATTTCTCCTGGCAGTCTTGATTCCAGCTTGTGCTTCCTCCAGCCCAGCGTTTCTCATAATGTACTCTGCATATAAGTTAAATAAGCAGGGTGACAATATACAGCCTTGACGTATCCTTTTCCTATTTGGAACCAGTCTGTTGTTCCATGTCCAGTTCTAACTGTTGCTTCCTGACCTGCATACAGATAGAAAGGGAAAGTTGATCATATTCTCTCTCCCAACTACTGTCTCTTGGGGCTTCCCTGGTGGGTCAGTGTTAAAGAATCTGTTTGCCAATGCAGGAGATGGGGTTTGATTTCTGGGACGGGAAGATCCTCTGGAGAAGGAAATGGTTACCCACTCCAGTATTCTTGCCTTGGAAATCCCATGTAGCCTGGTGGGCTACAGTCCATAGAGTCAAAAAGAGTCAGAGCCAACTTAGTGACTAAACAAGAAGAAACCACTTTCTCTTAGGGGTAAGAGCTACTTTTTCACATGCATATGACATGTATAAACATATATAGGTTCCCCGCCCTTTAAATCATCTTCTTGTCATTGTTCAGTTGCTAAGTCATCTGTGACTCTCTGCAGCTCCATGGACTGCAGTACACCAGGCTCCCCTGTGCTTCATTATATCCCGGAGCTTGTTCAAATGTCCATTGAGTTGGAGATGTTATCTAAGCATTTCATCCTCTGTCTCTCCCTTCTCCTTTTGCTTTCAATCTTTCCCAGCATCAGGGTCTTTTCCAGTGAGTTGACTCTATGCAGCAGATGGCCAGAGTACTGGAGCTTCAGTCTTTCCACTGATTACTGGGAGCTGATTTCCTTTAGAATTGATTGGTTCGATCTCCTTGCAGCCAAGGTACCCTCAAGAGTCTTCTCTAGCACCACAATTCAAAAGCGTCAATTCTTCAGCACCCAGCCTTCTTTATGGTCCAACTCTCATACCTACATGACTCCAGGAAAAACCATAGCTTTGACTATTCGGACCTTTATTGGTAAAGTGATGTTTCAGCTTTTTAATGCACTGTCTAGATTTGTCATAGCTTTCCTTCCAAAGGAGCAAGCATCTTTTAATTTCATGGCTGCAGTCACTGTCTGCAGTGATTTTGGAGCCCAAGAAAATAAAATCTGCCATTGTTTCCACTTTTCCCCCTTGTATTAGCAATGAAGTGATGAGACTGGATGCCATGATCTTTGTTTTTTGAATGTTGAGTGTCAAGCCAGCTTTTTCACTCTCTTTCAGCCTCATCAAGAGACTCTAGTTCCTCTTCACTTTCTGCCATTAGTGTGGTATCATCTACGTATCTGAGGTTATTGATATTTCTCCCAGCACTCTTGATTCCAGCTTGTGATTCATGCAGCCCAGCATTTCACATGATGTACTCTGCATGTAAGTTAAGCAGGGTGACAATATACAGGCTTGATGTACTTCTTTCCCAATTTGGAACCAGTCTATTGTTCCATGTCCTGTTCTAACTGTTACTTCTTGACCTGCATATAGTTTTCGCAGGAGACAAGTAAAGTGGTCTGGTATTCCCGTCTCTTAAAGAATTTTCCGTAGTTCGTTGTGAATCACCCAAAGTCTTTCGCATAGCCAGTGAAGCAGAAGTAGGTGTTTTTCTGGAATTCCTGTGCTTTCTCTGTAATCCAGAGAATATTGTCAGTTTGATCTCTGGTTCCTCTGCCTTCTCTGAACTCAGCTTGTACATCTGAAAGTTCTTGGTTCATGTATTGTTGAAGCCTAACTTGAAGGATTTTGAGCATAACTTTGCTAGCATGTGAAATGAGTGTAGTTGTATGATAGTTTGAACATTCTTTAACATTGCCCTTCTTTAGTATTGGAATGAAAACTGACCTTTTCCAGATGAAGACTGACCTTTTCCAGTCCTGTAGCCACTGCTGAGTTTTCCAAATTTGCTGGCATATTGAGTGCAGCACTTTAACAGCATCGTGTTTTGGATTTTATTTATTTTTTGGCCACACCATGTGGCGTGTGGGATCTTAGTTCCTAGTTCCTTGACCAGGGATCCAACCTGTGGTCCTTTTGGTGGAAGTGGAGAGTCCTGAGATGGAGAGTCCTGACCACTGGACCACCAGGGATGTCCCCCTTTTAAGATTTTAATAGCTATGCTGAATTCCATCACCTCCAACTAGCCTTGTTGGTAGTAATGCTGTCTAAGTCTCCCTTCACCTTACATTCCAGGATATCTGGCTTTAGGCGAGTGACCAGACCATCACGATTATCTGGGTCGTTAAGACCTTTTTTTTTTTTAATAGTTCTGTGTATTCTTGTCACTTCTTGATCTCATCTGCTTCTGTCAGGTCCTTACCTGTTCTGTCCTTTATCTTGCCAATCCTTTTGTGAAATGTTTCCTTGATATCTCCAGTTTTCTTGAAGAGATTTCTAGTCTTTTCCATTCTGCTGTTTTCCTCTGTTTCTTTGCACTGTTCACTTAAGGCCTTTTTATCTCTCTCTGCTGTTCTCTGAAACTCTGCATCCAGTTGGGTATATCTTCCCCTTTCTCTTCTGCATCTCTTCTTTTCTCAGCTATTTGTAAAGCTTCCTCAGACAGCCACTTCGCCTTCTTGCATTTCTTTTTCTTTGGGATGGTTTTGGTCACTGCCTCATGTACAGCGTTACGAACTTCTGTCCATAGTTCTTCAGGCACTCTTGTCAGATCTAATCTTTTGCATCTAATATTACTCTTTGTTTTATTCTGAAAAATGTTTTCCCCCAATTAAGATGACCCCCTTCTGACAGGTCGTTAGAAGTAATGTAGTAACAGCGCAGTGGGACACACGCTGATGTTCAATGCTTTATTCCAGCACTCACCTATTGCTAGGCATTCTGGTTGTCTTCTCTGTGTATGTATTTGCCATTATAGATGACTCTTGAACAACTTGAGGGTTGTGGGTGCCCTCCCTGTGTGCAACTGAGAATTCAGATATAATTTATAGTCAGCCCCTGGGTCTGTTGCCCTGTATTTCCTGTTCCGTAGCCTTTGGATCAAACAACCGCGACTCATGTAGTACTGTATTATTTATTACTGAAAAAAAGTCCACGTGTAAATGGACCTGTGCAGTTTGGAGCCATGTTGTTCAAGGGTCAGCTGTCCGAGCAATGCTGTCATACATTTTCTGCATACACCTTTACAGACCGATGCCTTTATTTTGTGCTCACTTTCTAAGGAGTGTGCTTGCACAGCCTGTGTTTGTTCTAATGGTGGTCCTTTGTTTGTAGGTCAACGTGCGGAATGGAATGAGCTTGCATGACTGCCTTATGAAAGCTCTCAAGGTGAGGGGTCTGCAACCAGAGTGCTGTGCAGTGTTCAGACTTCTCCACGAACACAAGGGGTAAGAACTTGAAAGTCAGCCAGGTCTTCCTTCATACTAGTAAGGATCTCCTAGCTTCAGATAGTAACTGTTTCCATCAAACAAAAAAAAGTACTTGCTACCTATTCAATAGTGAATATTTGAATATCTTGTTTGTAAAGAGACAGCTTAGAAAAGTAAGATACCAAGAACTTGAAAATTTTGCTTAAATATCACATTGGAAAATAAAATACATATTAGGTGCTGGATACCGTTTCCACAGAAGGAAGCAGTAATGTCAGATGGTATGTTTCTTGAGAGCAAGGCTTTTGTGTTTGCTCTAAGGCAGTTTACAGAATGGGTACTTAGAAAGTGTTTGCCTTATTATTTATAGTTAAAGAATGATGTCTGTAAGAGATAAACTTTGACAATTCACTCATTTTTATTCAGTTTTACTGAATCCCAGCAGTTTGACAGACACAGGGCTAAAAGATGCAGGAGAATTTGCTTCAGGGACGATCCATAGGACATCCTATTTCTAATGATGATGGAAAGATAGAGACATCACTTCACAGTCTAAGAGTAATAATAATAAATACCCTGAAGCATCAGAGCTGTCTGTGACCATCCGTTACTGGTTACTGTCCCCCCAGAATTCTGGGATGATACCTTAACTTTCCCTTCTTTTTTTGCTTGCGTGTTTTATTTTTCAAGGGACTCCCTAGTTTGAGAGAGGAGCCTAGGGAATGAATCTGCTCAGAAGGGTGAGCATAAAGTCATCTGTTGATGATGCTCCTTTCAGCTTCGGAGGCTTTTTGCTGAAGTGCAAATCTTTGAAGCAGATGCCAGCTCTGTCTGGGTACAATTGCGGGTTGGTCCCCAAGCTCGTGCATAGAGCTCCTTAGAGGCTGGGGGGCTGAGACGGGGTGGGGGTGGGGGACCTGATCCCCGCTCGTCCAGGCGCGTTTGTTTGGAGCCATCCTCAGTTCTCCCTTGGGTGGAGGGCACCTGAGGGCTGATCAGAAAACAGGACTCACCCTCACCTTCTCCACTAGGGTGAAACGGGACTTAGAGTCATGTTGGGTTTCCTGTACCCTGTTCAGGGAATTAAGGAATGGATTGTTTCCTGTTAGGTAATTAGAGAAATGGCTCTGAAGGCTTCTTGTAGGTAAAGGGCAGAAGTTTGAATGGTGTTGTGTATGCAGTGTTCTCTCCCTGTCCGAGGGTCTTCTTCCTTCAGAAGATGGGCCGGGTGGACTGCATAGGACACAGGAAAGGAGTTGGGCATTCATTTTTACTTATATGTACCTGCTTTTATGTCTCGTGTAGGCACAGAAGAATAGTTTCAGAGTAAATATTAAGACACTTAAGTCTTTCCTCAGTTTATAGACTATAAACAGTTCTACAGAGTTGAGACCATTATTAATAGAAAAAGTGCATTTCATTTGTGATTCCTTTCCACTTATTTATTTTCAAGAATGAAGTAGGCTAGTGAAGATTAAATTTTGCTACTCTTGCAATATTTTTAACCCGTTTTATAGGATTTTTATAGGATTCTAATGTTTAAAGATACCCAGTTTATTGCAAATTTCCTTTATTATGAGATTGTTTTATTGCATTGTTTAAAGAAAACTTTATTCTAAGAGTACCCATTTGTAGTCTGACTGACCTAGATTCCAGTAGGCCCTTAAACTCTGTGTAGCCTTGAGCAAGTCACCTTCTTAGAGCCGCAGTCCTCCCATTCTGAAGATGGAGGTAGGAACCTGCTCTGGATTTGTTGTGTGAATGAAGGGCCAGTGTTGGGCGGGGCTTTAGGCTTTATGTTTATGAGGCATGAGCTGAGTGGCATTTATTATTTATGGGTATTCAGTTCTTTTACCTCGTTTAAATATTTCCCTTTCATGTAATGCTTTTTAAAATCCTCTTTAGTAAAAAAGCACGGTTAGATTGGAATACTGATGCTGCCTCATTGATCGGAGAGGAACTTCAAGTGGATTTCCTGGATCATGTTCCCCTCACAACACACAACTTTGTAAGTGGCGGATCTCTTCTCTCTTTGTGGTCTGTTGGGTGCTTTGGCTGGCACAGTAGGAATTTCTCAGAGATAATAAGCATGTATGTTGTTGGATTGTTTAAAGCTATCCCGTTGATTACAGTAAAGCAGTTTAGGTTTCACTAGATCACAGATGTACTTCAGTTTCTGTGTATGAATTTTGTTACAAATGTTGGAAGTAGGATTCTCCATTGTAATGAAACCTCATGGGGGCCAAGGAGGAAATTATTTTGTCTTTTTTTCAGCATAATTTACACACCTGTGTTCTTGTTCCAGGCTCGGAAAACCTTCCTGAAGCTTGCCTTCTGTGACATCTGTCAGAAGTTCTTGCTAAATGGATTTAGATGTCAGACTTGTGGCTACAAGTTTCACGAGCATTGTAGCACCAAAGTACCCACTATGTGTGTGGACTGGAGTAATATCAGACAGCTCTTGTAAGGCATTGTTCTTTTTTCAAAGAATATAAGGGGACAGGGAGGTATAAACCTCCTTGGAGGATGCAAATTGTATATTTGACTGACAGGTCTGGGTTTTAGACTTTCTAAGTGAATTATCATGATCTGGAAATGATCTACTTTAGAAATATGACAGTTCTGAAATTAGTAAGTTTTAGTGTGGCTTGTATACAACTTTCTAAAACGAGCTGAGGGGACTGTTGAATAGAGATTGATACACTGTGACTCCGTAAGACCAGGAGCAGGTGATGTGAGCAGCCCCAGGGTTCTTACTCGGTTGCTAGGAGACACTGCTCTGCATTGTGTTAAATAACGCCGAGGAGACCTTCTGAAGAGAAGGGCTGGTGAGTATGGCTGCTGCTGTTTTCTTCACCTCAAACTAGGGAACACATTAGTCTTCAAATGATTTTACAGTAAACCATAAACACGTATATCCCTCTGACAACAAGCCAGTTACTCAAATATATTCCATATAGACAATTTTTTTTTTTTAGTAAGGTTTAAAGAAGTATTCCAGAGCACCTCTTAAAACCTGTGAACAGGGATAGGAAACGTCGGAGTTGCACTTTACCTCTTTTTGAGGGCACTAGAAAAATTAAGGGCGTGTTTTCATTAAGCCACCACGGGAGCATCTGTTTCGCTTTCGTGGTAGTCACACGTAGCTTTTGCAGAGAGAACTTGTCTCTTCTGCAGAGAGAACTTTGTAAGTAGCACAGACTTTGGAGTCCAGCAGACACTGGTCAGACTCTCACTGTTATCATTAACTAACTGTCATTACTTCTGAACCTCGGCTCACTCGTCTGTAAAAGAGGCATTCCCCTGGCTGCAGCATTCTTGTGAGCCTTCTCTGTGATAACGCGTGACCTTTCCAGGCACTGAGTGCTCATCTCATGGTGGGAAGATGCCCAGTTGATGTGAGTTCACTTTTTCTCTGTGTATGACTTTTGGTGCTGAAGGTGATCTGTCCTTCATGCTTCAGTCTTACCATTTGTGCATTTCCGAGACAGAATGTTTCTAGAAAAGCTATATGATTTAGGTTGCAAAGTGCCTACTATGTATAGATTTTTTTTTTTTTTTATTTTTTTTTTATTTTTTATTTATTTTTTTTTTTTTAAATTTTTTTATTAGTTGGAGGCTAATTACTTCACAACATTTCAGTGGGTTTTGTCATACATTGATATGAATCAGCCATAGATTTACACTTATTCCCCATCCCGATCCCCCCTCCCACCTCCCTCTTCACCCGACTCCTCTGGGTCTTCCCAGTGTACCAGGCCCGAGCACTTGTCTCATGCATCCCACCTGGGCTGGTGATCTGTTTCACCATAGATAGTATACATGCTGTTCTTTTGAAACATCCCACCCTCACATTCTCCCACAGAGTTCAAAAGTCTGTTCTGTATTTCTGTGTCTCTTTTTCTGTTTTGCATATAGGGTTATCATTACCATCTTTCTAAATTCCATATATATGTGTTAGTATGCTGTAATGTTCTTTATCTTTCTGGCTTACTTCACTCTGTATAATGGGCTCCAGTTTCATCCATCTCATTAGGACTGATTCAAATGAATTCTTTTTGACAGCTGAGTAATATTCCATGGTGTATATGTACCACAGCTTCCTTATCCTGTATAGATTTTTTAAAAAACATTATTTTGAGGTAGCTGGACATTAGGCCAGTATTTCCTAGAAATGCACACTAGAGACTCTGTGTTCCCTGGCAGGTCAAGGTTGTTCACTTTCTGTGGTCATTTAAGCCCAGTCACTTAGTTTGGTAGTCCATCAGTGGGCTCCCCAGGCGGCCCAGTGGTGAAGAATCCATTTGCAGGAGACCCGGGTTTGATCTGTAGAGAAGGGAATGGCTGCCCACTCCAGTGTTGCCTGGAGAATTCCAGGGATAGAGGAGCCTGGCGGGCCACAGTCCGTAGGGTCACAAAGAGTTGGACGTGACTTGAGCTACTTACACAACTTACTCTGGGTAGCCTAAAATGGTCCAGGAAAATGTGACTAGGAGAAGCTGAGTTTGGAAGGCCAAGCAGGCTGACTGTAAAATCACTACCACAAGTCTGTAAACCTGCCTTTCTCTGATTTCATTTAGATTGTTCCCAAATTCCACTGTTGGTGATGGTGGGGTCCCAGCGCTGCCTTCTTTGACGATGCGTCGGATGCGAGAGTCTGTTTCCCGGATACCTCCTGGGTACTTTGCACCTACTGCTTTTCTTATGGGAAGTTGTGCTGGGGCAGATGGGATTGAAAGTGTGACGCAGAGGACTGGAGTTCCCTTGGGTTCCCTTCTCTTTCCATGTAAACTCCGTGCGGCCTCTGTGGAACTCCACATTGGTGTTAGAGCAAAGTGTAGAACTTTCTCTTTGTAGTCCTTTAGTTCTTAAATTCTGAAAAGTGACTGAATACAATTAATCCTGGTATCCTGGCATGTTCCTTATATCGCATTTGTGTGTTTTGTTTTTGTATTTTTTATTGGAATGTAATTGCTTTACAGTGTTGTGTTACTTTCTCCTCTGCAGTGACGTAAATCAGCTGTATAAATACACGTATCCCCCCCTTGGACCTCTGTGCTCGCTCTCCCATCCCTCCCTCTAGGTCACCATTCCGCTGAGCTGAGCGCTCTGTGCTGTCTGGGAGCGGCCCACTAGCGCTCTGTCTCACACATGCTAGTGTGTACACGTCAGTCCTCATCTCCCAGTTCATCGCACCCGCCCCTGCCCCCAGTGTCCACAGGTCTCTTCTCTGCGTCTGTGTCTCTAGTGCTGCCCTGCAAGTAGGTTCTTCGGAGCCGTGGTTCTAGATTTCACATGTATGCGTCAGTATTTGACATTTGTTTTTCTCTTTCTGACTTACTCTGTATGACAGACTCTAGATCCATCCACATCTCTACATATGACCCTGTTTTTTTCCTTTTATGGCTAATATTCTCTTGTATATATGTACCACATCTTCTTTATCCATTCATTACATTTTAAAGACCTGGAGATTTGCCTTTGTCAGTATACAGTGAGCCTCAGGGAAAGGGTCCCAAAATGATACACGGTGATTCAATAAAAATAAAACCCTTGACTTTGAAATGCTTATTATGGCCTTGCATTGCTAAAACCATGATGTTTAATAAACTATCTTGAAAAAATCTAATTAGATTTTTAGTATAAATAATCCATTTTAATGTGCCTGTAAGTTTGCACATAATCTGTCTTTATTCTGTTTTGCAACTTTAAAATCAGAGTTTTGTTGAGTTCACATGCCTCATTCAGTTTTACACATGAATTTGGAACCTAAAATAATTCTACATCTTTGCCCAAAATATCTGACTTCACTTTATATGTAGTCATATAATATTTAATGGCCTTTGTAAAACTAACATAGAAATTATTCAAGGCAGCATATCTTAGAATAAGGAATTTGTATTGAAATGATACTTGGATGTATTAGTGTATGACCTTTACTTTTCTTGGTAATTTAAAAGCATGGCTGACTGAAAAATTGTACTTGCCTCTGAATATTTAGATAGAAGAAAAAACCAGGCCTCTGAGGCCATTCATGTTGAATTGCCTGGAAAGGCAGTTTTTCAAGGCCGTA